>NW_027361871.1:1857500-2457500 GCF_039654945.1 Dendrobates tinctorius
TGAAGAATAGAAAGCACTGCTGACATTCAAAATCAAGATTTTCCTTTTACTAAATAGGCTCTTTGACCAACTAAGCCAAAGGACAAACAGGTGCGAAACATTAAAAAGCCTGCTTAGAGAGTTAAACAGCCCTAAACTGAGATAAAGAAGGAAAAGGACTGCTGGCATTCAAATTCAAGATTTTCCATTTACTAAATAGGCTCTTTGACCAACTAAGACAAAGGACAAACAGGTGTGATACATTAGAAAGCCTGCTTAGAGAGTTAAACAGCCCTAAACTGAGATAAAGAAGGAAGAGGACTGCTGGCATTCAAATTCAAGATTTTCTGTTTACTAAACAGGCTCTTTGACCAACTAAGACAGAGGACAAACAGGTGTGATACATTAGAAAGCCTGCTTAGAGAGTTAAGAAGCCCCAAACTGACATAAAGAAAGAATAGCTGGCATTCAAATTCAAGATTTTCTGTTTACTAAACAGGCTCTTTGACCAACTAAGCCAAAGGACATAAAGGTGAGATACATTGGATAAACGGATTAGAGATGCATAGAAAGGATGCATTTCAAAACTAAACGAACTGGTTTTACATTGTCATGCTTGAAGCCATCTTTCTTCCTATATATCTCTTAGGTAGAAGAGATTTTTAATCTCACAATTGCACTATCAGTCGCAAGTGAAACACCTATTTTTAAGATAGGAAGCTTCTTTGTGAGGAGATGAAAACAAGGCACTGCTGAGATTCGAACTCAGGATCTCCTGTTTACTAGACAGGCGCTTTAACCAACTAAGCCACAGCACCAGAAGATGGAATGCATTTGAAATCCAAGGAAGATTGAAGCACCAATCGAACAATCAACTGGTTAGCGCAGCAAATCAAAATTGAGCTTGAGTTCTATTCCACGTAGAGCAGAAACATGGAATAAGATTTCAATCTCAGTCATAACACTTAAGAAGCCAAGTAAATTTTGAAGAGCATTCATTTAAAAGACTGACAAATTTACAGAAGCTGTATCGAGGACAAAGGCTTTGAAGTTTTGCAATTGAATGAGCCATCTTTTAGCACAGCTGAAATTTGGGACTTGTTTTGCTTCCAAGTTATGACACAGAATAGACAGATTGAAGAAATGCCATGGCAAAACTAAAAGGAGGAAAAATTATGACTAATTGATATTAAAAACCTCAGCACTGGTTCATTTCTGATAGAGTTTTCCCTAAGCTAACTTCAAACAACAGGCACTGTAGTTGACGAGATAAGGCAACTCTGACAAAAGCCAACATACAATCTTCAGTGAAAAAACACTGACTGGTAAAAACCCTCTCAACATCTTCCCACCTAAACTCACGGGTGCTATGTAGACGAGGTGGCCGAGTGGTTAAGGTGATGGACTGCTAATCCATTGTGCTCTGCATGCATGGGTTCGAATCCCATCGTCGTCGGCTTAATCTGCTTCTTCTTTCGTGTTGAATGGTTTGGTTTTCATTTTTAACCCAAGCGGTGGACACTTCAAGCATGAAAGTTTACAATACTCCTGTGCTGCTATCAAACTTTGCAGAGTCAGATGTGTAAATCCACTCGTTTTAATTTGTAAAGCTTGATGCCATCCTATATTCTGTAAAGAAAATTATATCCTCTAATTCCTTTTAAAGTGTTTCAACAGCAGACAATTTTTTTTCTCAATTGCACTATATTAGGGCTGTGGGAAATTAATATTTGATGACAAACAAGAGTAAAAGTCCTCTTTTTGGGGTAAAAACCCACAAAATGAGATGAAGAATAGAAAGCACTGCTGACATTCAAAATCAAGATTTTCCTTTTACTAAATAGGCTCTTTGACCAACTAAGCCAAAGGACAAACAGGTGCGAAACATTAAAAAGCCTGCTTAGAGAGTTAAACAGCCCTAAACTGAGATAAAGAAGGAAAAGGACTGCTGGCATTCAAATTCAAGATTTTCCATTTACTAAATAGGCTCTTTGACCAACTAAGACAAAGGACAAACAGGTGTGATACATTAGAAAGCCTGCTTAGAGAGTTAAACAGCCCTAAACTGAGATAAAGAAGGAAGAGGACTGCTGGCATTCAAATTCAAGATTTTCTGTTTACTAAACAGGCTCTTTGACCAACTAAGACAAAGGACAAACAGGTGTGATACATTAGAAAGCCTGCTTAGAGAGTTAAGAAGCCCCAAACTGACATAAAGAAAGAATAGCACTGCTGGCATTCAAATTCAAAATTTTCTGTTTACTAAACAGGCTCTTTGACCAACTAAGACAAAGGACAAATAGGTGTGATACATTAGAAAGCCTGCTTAGAGAGTTAAGAAGCCCCAAACTGACATAAAGAAAGAATAGCTGGCATTCAAATTCAAGATTTTCCATTTACTAAATAGGCTCTTTGACCAACTAAGACAAAGGTCAAACAGGTGTGATACATTAGAAAGCCTGCTTAGAGAGTTAAACAGCACTAAACTGAGATAAAGAAGGAAGAGGACTGCTGGCATTCAAATTCAAGATTTTCTGTTTACTAAACAGGCTCTTTGACCAACTAAGACAAAGGACAAACAGGTGTGATACATTAGAAAGCCTGCTTAGAGAGTTAAGAAGCCCCAAACTGACATAAAGAAAGAATAGCACTGCTGGCATTCAAATTCAAGATTTTCTGTTTACTAAACAGGCTCTTTGACCAACTAAGCCAAAGGACATAAAGGTGAGATACATTGGATAAACGGATTAGAGATGCATAGAAAGGATGCATTTCAAAACAAAATCAACTGGTTTTACATTGTCATGCTTGAAGCCATCTTTCTTCCTTTATATCTCTTAGGTAGAAGAGATTTTTAATCTCACAATTGCACTATCAGTCGCAAGTGAAACAACTATTTTTAAGATAGGAAGCTTCTTTGTGAGGAGATGAAAACAAGGCACTGCTGAGAGTCGAACTCAGGATCTCCTGTTTACTAGACAGGCGCTTTAACCAACTAAGCCACAGCACCAGAAGATAGAATGCATTTGAAATCCAAGGAAGATTGAAGCACCAATCGAACATTCAACTGGTTAGCGCAGCAAAATAATATTGAGCTTGAGTTCCATTCCACGTAGAGCAGAAACATGGAGTAAGATTTCAATCTCAGTCATAACACTTAAGAAGCCAAGTAAATTTTGAAGAGCATTCATTTAAAAGACTGACAAATTTACAGAAGCTGTATCGAGGACAAAGGCTTTGAAGTTTTGCAATTGAATGAGCCATCTTTTAGCACAGCTGAAATTTGGGACTTGTTTTGCTTCCAAGTTATGACACAGAATAGACAGATTGAAGAAATGCCATGGCAAAACCAAAAGGAGGAAAAATTATGACTAATTGATATTAAAAACCTCAGCACTGGTTCATTTCTGATAGAGTTTTCAACAAGCTAACTTCAAACAACAGGCACTGTAGTTAACGAGATAAGGCAACTCTGACAAAAGCCAACATCCAATCTTCAGTGAAAAAACACTGACTGGTAAAAACCCTCTCAACATCTTCCCACCTAAACGCACGGGCGCTATGTAAACGAGGTGGCCGAGTGGTTAAGGTGATGGACTGCTAATCCATTGTGCTGTGCATGCATGGGTTCGAATCCCATCGTCGTCGCATTAATCTGCTTCTTCTTTCGTGTTGAATGGTTTGGTTTTCATTTTTAACCCAAGCGGTGGACACTTCAAGCATGAAAGTTTACAATACTCCTGTGCTGCTATCAAACTTTGCAGAGTCAGATCTGTAAATCCACTCGTTTTAATTTGTAAAGCTTGATGCCATCCTATATTCTGTAAAGAAAATTATATCCTCTAATTCCTTTTAAAGTGTTTCAACAGCAGACAATTTTTTTTCTCAATTGCATTATATTAGGGCTGTGGGAAATTAATATTTGATTACAAACAAGAGTAAAAGTCCTCTTTTTGGGGTAAAAACCCACAAAATGAGATGAAGAATAGAAAGCACTGCTGACATTCAAAATCAAGATTTTCCTTTTACTAAATAGGCTCTTTGACCAACTTAGCCAAAGGACAAACAGCTGCGAAACATTAAAAAGCCTGCTTAGAGAGTTAAACAGCCCTAAACTGAGATAAAGAAGGAAAAGGACTGCTGGCATTCAAATTCAAGATTTTCCATTTACTAAATAGGCTCTTTGACCAACTAAGACAAAGGACAAACAGGTGTGATACATTAGAAAGCCTGCTTAGAGAGTTAAACAGCCCTAAACTGAGATAAAGAAGGAAGAGGACTGCTGGCATTCAAATTCAAGATTTTCTGTTTACTAAACAGGCTCTTTGACCAACTAAGACAAAGGACAAACAGGTGTGATACATTAGAAAGCCTGCTTAGAGAGTTAAGAAGCCCCAAACTGACATAAAGAAAGAATAGCACTGCTGGCATTCAAATTCAAGATTTTCTGTTTACTAAACAGGCTCTTTGACCAACTAAGCCAAAGGACATAAAGGTGAGATACATTGGATAAACGGATTAAAGATGCATAGAAAGGAGGCATTTCAAAACTAAATCAACTGGTTTTACATTGTCATGCTTGAAGCCATCTTTCTTCCTTTATATCTCTTAGATAGAAGAGATTTTTAATCTCACAATTGCACTATCAGTGGCAAGTAAAACACATATTTTTAAGATAGGAAGCTTCTTTGTGAGGAGATGAAAACAAGGCACTGCTGAGATTCGAACTCAGGATCTCCTGTTTACTAGACAGGCGCTTTAACCAACTAAGCCACAGCACCAGAAGATGGCATGCATTTGAAATCCAAGGAAGATTGAAGCACCAATCGAACATTCAACTGGTTAGCGCAGCAAAATAATATTGAGCTTGAGTTCCATTCCACGTAGAGCAGAAACATGGAGTAAGATTTCAATCTCAGTCATAACCCTTAAGAAGCCAAGTAAATTTTGAAGAGCATTCATTTAAAAGACTGACAAATTTACAGAAGCTGTATCGAGGACAAAGGCTTTGAAGTTTTGCAATTGAATGAGCCATCTTTTAGCACAGCTGAAATTTGGGACTTGTTTTGCTTCCAAGTTATGACACAGAATAGACAGATTGAAGAAATGCCATGGCAAAACCAAAAGGAGGAAAAATTATGACTAATTGATATTAAAAACCTCAGCACTGGTTCATTTCTGATAGAGTTTTCCCCAAGCTAACTTCAAACAACAGGCACTGTAGTTGACGAGATAAGGCAACTCTGACAAAAGCCAACATACAATCTTCAGTGAAAAAACACTGACTGGTAAAAACCCTCTCAACATCTTCCCACCTAAACGCACGGGCGCTGTGTAGACGAGGTGGCTGAGTGGTTAAGGTGATGGACTGCTAATCCATTGTGCTCTGCATGCATGGGTTCGAATCCCATCATCGTCGGATTAATCTGCTTCTTCTTTCGTGTTGAATGGTTTGGTTTTCATTTTTAACCCAAGCGGTGGACACTTCAAGCATGAAAGTTTACAATACTCCTGTGCTGCTATCAAACTTTGCAGAGTCAGATCTGTAAATCCACTCGTTTTAATTTGTAAAGCTTGATGCCATCCTATATTCTGTAAAGAAAATTATATCCTCTAATTCCTTTTAAAGTGTTTCAACAGCAGACAATTTTTTTTCTCATTTGCACTATATTAGGGCTGTGGGAAATTAATATTTGATGACAAACAAGAGTAAAAGTCCTCTTTTTGGGGTAAAAACCCACAAAATGAGATGAAGAATAGAAAGCACTGCTGACATTCAAAATCAAGATTTTCCTTTTACTAAATAGGCTCTTTGACCAACTAAGCCAAAGGACAAACAGGTGCGAAACATTAAAAAGCCTGCTTAGAGAGTTAAACAGCCCTAAACTGAGATAAAGAAGGAAAAGGACTGCTGGCATTCAAATTCAAGATTTTCCATTTACTAAATAGGCTCTTTGACCAACTAAGACAAAGGACAAACAGGTGTGATACATTAGAAAGCCTGCTTAGAGAGTTAAACAGCCCTAAACTGAGATAAAGAAGGAAGAGGACTGCTGGCATTCAAATTCAAGATTTTCTGTTTACTAAACAGGCTCTTTGACCAACTAAGACAGAGGACAAACAGGTGTGATACATTAGAAAGCCTGCTTAGAGAGTTAAGAAGCCCCAAACTGACATAAAGAAAGAATAGCTGGCATTCAAATTCAAGATTTTCTGTTTACTAAACAGGCTCTTTGACCAACTAAGCCAAAGGACATAAAGGTGAGATACATTGGATAAACGGATTAGAGATGCATAGAAAGGATGCATTTCAAAACTAAATGAACTGGTTTTACATTGTCATGCTTGAAGCCATCTTTCTTCCTTTATATCTCTTAGATAGAAGAGATTTTTAATCTCACAATTGCACTATCAGTGGCAAGTAAAACACATATTTTTAAGATAGGAAGCTTCTTTGTGAGGAGATGAAAACAAGGCACTGCTGAGATTCGAACTCAGGATCTCCTGTTTACTAGACAGGCGCTTTAACCAACTAAGCCACAGCACCAGAAGATGGCATGCATTTGAAATCCAAGGAAGATTGAAGCACCAATCGAACATTCAACTGGTTAGCGCAGCAAAATAATATTGAGCTTGAGTTCCATTCCACGTAGAGCAGAAACATGGAGTAAGATTTCAATCTCAGTCATAACCCTTAAGAAGCCAAGTAAATTTTGAAGAGCATTCATTTAAAAGACTGACAAATTTACAGAAGCTGTATCGAGGACAAAGGCTTTGAAGTTTTGCAATTGAATGAGCCATCTTTTAGCACAGCTGAAATTTGGGACTTGTTTTGCTTCCAAGTTATGACACAGAATAGACAGATTGAAGAAATGCCATGGCAAAACCAAAAGGAGGAAAAATTATGACTAATTGATATTAAAAACCTCAGCACTGGTTCATTTCTGATAGAGTTTTCCCCAAGCTAACTTCAAACAACAGGCACTGTAGTTGACGAGATAAGGCAACTCTGACAAAAGCCAACATACAATCTTCAGTGAAAAAACACTGACTGGTAAAAACCCTCTCAACATCTTCCCACCTAAACGCACGGGAGCTGTGTAGACGAGGTGGCCGAGTGGTTAAGGTGATGGACTGCTAATCCATTGTGCTCTGCATGCATGGGTTCGAATCCCATCAACGTCGGATTAATCTGCTTCTTCTTTCATGTTGAATGGTTTGGTTTTCATTTTTAACCCAAGCGGTGGACACTTCAAGCATGAAAGTTTACAATACTCCTGTGCTGCTATCAAACTTTGCAGAGTCAGATCTGTAAATCCACTCGTTTTAATTTGTAAAGCTTGATGCCATCCTATATTCTGTAAAGAAAATTATATCCTCTAATTCCTTTTAAAGTGTTTCAACAGCAGACAATTTTTTTTCTCATTTGCACTATATTAGGGCTGTGGGAAATTAATATTTGATGACAAACAAGAGTAAAAGTCCTCTTTTTGGGGTAAAAACCCACAAAATGAGATGAAGAATAGAAAGCACTGCTGACATTCAAAATCAAGATTTTCCTTTTACTAAATAGGCTCTTTGACCAACTAAGCCAAAGGACAAACAGGTGCGAAACATTAAAAAGCCTGCTTAGAGAGTTAAACAGCCCTAAACTGAGATAAAGAAGGAAAAGGACTGCTGGCATTCAAATTCAAGATTTTCCATTTACTAAATAGGCTCTTTGACCAACTAAGACAAAGGACAAACAGGTGTGATACATTAGAAAGCCTGCTTAGAGAGTTAAACAGCCCTAAACTGAGATAAAGAAGGAAGAGGACTGCTGGCATTCAAATTCAAGATTTTCTGTTTACTAAACAGGCTCTTTGACCAACTAAGACAAAGGACAAACAGGTGTGATACATTAGAAAGCCTGCTTAGAGAGTTAAGAAGCCCCAAACTGACATAAAGAAAGAATAGCTCTGCTGGCATTCAAATTCAAGATTTTCTGTTTACTAAACAGGCTCTTTGACCAACTAAGACAAAGGACAAATAGGTGTGATACATTAGAAAGCCTGCTTAGAGAGTTAAGAAGCCCCAAACTGACATAAAGAAAGAATAGCTGGCATTCAAATTCAAGATTTTCTGTTTACTAAACAGGCTCTTTGACCAACTAAGCCAAAGGACATAAAGGTGAGATACATTGGATAAACGGATTAGAGATGCATAGAAAGGATGCATTTCAAAACTAAATCAACTGGTTTTACATTGTCATGCTTGAAGCCATCTTTCTTCCTTTATATCTCTTAGGTAGAAGAGATTTTTAATCTCACAATTGCACTATCAGTCGCAAGTGAAACACCTATTTTTAAGATAGGAAGCTTCTTTGTGAGGAGATAAAAACAAGGCACTGCTGAGATTCGAACTCAGGATCTCCTGTTTACTAGACAGGCGCTTTAACCAACTAAGCCACAGCACCAGAAGATGGAATGCATTTGAAATCCAAGGAAGATTGAAGCACCAATCGAACATTCAACTGGTTAGCGCAGCAAAATAATATTGAGCTTGAGTTCCATTCCACGTAGAGCAGAAACATGGAATAAGATTTCAATCTCAGTCATAACACTTAAGAAGCCAAGTAAATTTTGAAGAGCATTCATTTAAAAGACTGACAAATTTACAGAAGCTGTATCGAGGACAAAGGCTTTGAAGTTTTGCAATTGAATGAGCCATCTTTTAGCACAGCTGAAATTTGGGACTTGTTTTGCTTCCAAGTTATGACACAGAATAGACAGATTGAAGAAATGCCATGGCAAAACTAAAAGGAGGAAAAATTATGACTAATTGATATTAAAAACCTCAGCACTGGTTCATTTCTGATAGAGTTTTCCCTAAGCTAACTTCAAACAACAGGCACTGTAGTTGACGAGATAAGGCAACTCTGACAAAAGCCAACATACAATCTTCAGTGAAAAA
Source organism: Dendrobates tinctorius (assembly GCF_039654945.1). Lineage (NCBI taxonomy): Eukaryota > Metazoa > Chordata > Amphibia > Anura > Dendrobatidae > Dendrobates > Dendrobates tinctorius. The sequence goes on from NW_027361871.1 coordinate 1,866,432, forward strand.
ACACTGACTGGTAAAAACCCTCTCAACATCTTCCCACCTAAACGCACGGGCGCTGTGTAGACGAGGTGGCCGAGTGGTTAAGGTGATGGACTGCTAATCCATTGTGCTCTGCATGCATGGGTTCGAATCCCATCGTCGTCGGCTTAATCTGCTTCTTCTTTCGTGTTGAATGGTTTGGTTTTCATTTTTAACCCAAGCGGTGGACACTTCAAGCATGAAAGTTTACAATACTCCTGTGCTGCTATCAAACTTTGCAGAGTCAGATCTGTAAATCCACTCGTTTTAATTTGTAAAGCTTGATGCCATCCTATATTCTGTAAAGAAAATTATATCCTCTAATTCCTTTTAAAGTGTTTCAACAGCAGACAATTTTTTTCTCAATTGCACTATATTAGGGCTGTGGGAAATTAATATTTGATGACAAACAAGAGTAAAAGTCCTCTTTTTGGGGTAAAAACCCACAAAATGAGATGAAGAATAGAAAGCACTGCTGACATTCAAAATCAAGATTTTCCTTTTACTAAATAGGCTCTTTGACCAACTAAGCCAAAGGACAAACAGGTGCGAAACATTAAAAAGCCTGCTTAGAGAGTTAAACAGCCCTAAACTGAGATAAAGAAGGAAAAGGACTGCTGGCATTCAAATTCAAGATTTTCCATTTACTAAATAGGCTCTTTGACCAACTAAGACAAAGGACAAACAGGTGTGATACATTAGAAAGCCTGCTTAGAGAGTTAAACAGCCCTAAACTGAGATAAAGAAGGAAGAGGACTGCTGGCATTCAAATTCAAGATTTTCTGTTTACTAAACAGGCTCTTTGACCAACTAAGACAGAGGACAAACAGGTGTGATACATTAGAAAGCCTGCTTAGAGAGTTAAGAAGCCCCAAACTGACATAAAGAAAGAATAGCTGGCATTCAAATTCAAGATTTTCTGTTTACTAAACAGGCTCTTTGACCAACTAAGCCAAAGGACATAAAGGTGAGATACATTGGATAAACGGATTAGAGATGCATAGAAAGGATGCATTTCAAAACTAAACGAACTGGTTTTACATTGTCATGCTTGAAGCCATCTTTCTTCCTTTTTATCTCTTAGGTAGAAGAGATTTTTAATCTCACAATTGCACTATCAGTCGCAAGTGAAACACCTATTTTTAAGATAGGAAGCTTCTTTGTGAGGAGATGAAAACAAGGCACTGCTGAGATTCGAACTCAGGATCTCCTGTTTACTAGACAGGCGCTTTAACCAACTAAGCCACAGCACCAGAAGATGGAATGCATTTGAAATCCAAGGAAGATTGAAGCACCAATCGAACAATCAACTGGTTAGCGCAGCAAATCAAAATTGAGCTTGAGTTCTATTCCACGTAGAGCAGAAACATGGAATAAGATTTCAATCTCAGTCATAACACTTAAGAAGCCAAGTAAATTTTGAAGAGCATTCATTTAAAAGACTGACAAATTTACAGAAGCTGTATCGAGGACAAAGGCTTTGAAGTTTTGCAATTGAATGAGCCATCTTTTAGCACAGCTGAAATTTGGGACTTGTTTTGCTTCCAAGTTATGACACAGAATAGACAGATTGAAGAAATGCCATGGCAAAACTAAAAGGAGGAAAAATTATGACTAATTGATATTAAAAACCTCAGCACTGGTTCATTTCTGATAGAGTTTTCCCTAAGCTAACTTCAAACAACAGGCACTGTAGTTGACGAGATAAGGCAACTCTGACAAAAGCCAACATACAATCTTCAGTGAAAAAACACTGACTGGTAAAAACCCTCTCAACATCTTCCCACCTAAACGCACAGGTGCTATGTAGACGAGGTGGCCGAGTGGTTAAGGTGATGGACTGCTAATCCATTGTGCTCTGCATGCATGGGTTCGAATCCCATCGTCGTCGGCTTAATCTGCTTCTTCTTTCGTGTTGAATGGTTTGGTTTTCATTTTTAACCCAAGCGGTGGACACTTCAAGCATGAAAGTTTACAATACTCCTGTGCTGCTATCAAACTTTGCAGAGTCAGATATGTAAATCCACTCGTTTTAATTTGTAAAGCTTGATGCCATCCTATATTCTGTAAAGAAAATTATATCCTCTAATTCCTTTTAAAGTGTTTCAACAGCAGACAATTTTTTTTCTCAATTGCACTATATTAGGGCTGTGGGAAATTAATATTTGATGACAAACAAGAGTAAAAGTCCTCTTTTTGGGGTAAAAACCCACAAAATGAGATGAAGAATAGAAAGCACTGCTGACATTCAAAATCAAGATTTTCCTTTTACTAAATAGGCTCTTTGACCAACTAAGCCAAAGGACAAACAGGTGCGAAACATTAAAAAGCCTGCTTAGAGAGTTAAACAGCCCTAAACTGAGATAAAGAAGGAAAAGGACTGCTGGCATTCAAATTCAAGATTTTCCATTTACTAAATAGGCTCTTTGACCAACTAAGACAAAGGACAAACAGGTGTGATACATTAGAAAGCCTGCTTAGAGAGTTAAACAGCCCTAAACTGAGATAAAGAAGGAAGAGGACTGCTGGCATTCAAATTCAAGATTTTCTGTTTACTAAACAGGCTCTTTGACCAACTAAGACAAAGGACAAACAGGTGTGATACATTAGAAAGCCTGCTTAGAGAGTTAAGAAGCCCCAAACTGACATAAAGAAAGAATAGCACTGCTGGCATTCAAATTCAAAATTTTCTGTTTACTAAACAGGCTCTTTGACCAACTAAGACAAAGGACAAATAGGTGTGATACATTAGAAAGCCTGCTTAGAGAGTTAAGAAGCCCCAAACTGACATAAAGAAAGAATAGCTGGCATTCAAATTCAAGATTTTCCATTTACTAAATAGGCTCTTTGACCAACTAAGACAAAGGTCAAACAGGTGTGATACATTAGAAAGCCTGCTTAGAGAGTTAAACAGCCCTAAACTGAGATAAAGAAGGAAGAGGACTGCTGGCATTCAAATTCAAGATTTTCTGTTTACTAAACAGGCTCTTTGACCAACTAAGACAAAGGACAAACAGGTGTGATACATTAGAAAGCCTGCTTAGAGAGTTAAGAAGCCCCAAACTGACATAAAGAAAGAATAGCACTGCTGGCATTCAAATTCAAGATTTTCTGTTTACTAAACAGGCTCTTTGACCAACTAAGCCAAAGGACATAAAGGTGAGATACATTGGATAAACGGATTAGAGATGCATAGAAAGGATGCATTTCAAAACTAAATCAACTGGTTTTACATTGTCATGCTTGAAGCCATCTTTCTTCCTTTATATCTCTTAGGTAGAAGAGATTTTTAATCTCACAATTGCACTATCAGTCGCAAGTGAAACACCTATTTTTAAGATAGGAAGCTTCTTTGTGAGGAGATGAAAACAAGGCACTGCTGAGATTCGAACTCAGGATCTCCTGTTTACTAGACAGGCGCTTTAACCAACTAAGCCACAGCACCAGAAGATAGAATGCATTTGAAATCCAAGGAAGATTGAAGCACCAATCGAACATTCAACTGGTTAGCGCAGCAAAATAATATTGAGCTTGAGTTCCATTCCACGTAGAGCAGAAACATGGAGTAAGATTTCAATCTCAGTCATAACACTTAAGAAGCCAAGTAAATTTTGAAGAGCATTCATTTAAAAGACTGACAAATTTACAGAAGCTGTATCGAGGACAAAGGCTTTGAAGTTTTGCAATTGAATGAGCCATCTTTTAGCACAGCTGAAATTTGGGACTTGTTTTGCTTCCAAGTTATGACACAGAATAGACAGATTGAAGAAATGCCATGGCAAAACCAAAAGGAGGAAAAATTATGACTAATTGATATTAAAAACCTCAGCACTGGTTCATTTCTGATAGAGTTTTCAACAAGCTAACTTCAAACAACAGGCACTGTAGTTAACGAGATAAGGCAACTCTGACAAAAGCCAACATCCAATCTTCAGTGAAAAAACACTGACTGGTAAAAACCCTCTCAACATCTTCCCACCTAAACGCACAGGCGCTATGTAAACGAGGTGGCCGAGTGGTTAAGGTGATGGACTGCTAATCCATTGTGCTGTGCATGCATGGGTTCGAATCCCATCGTCGTTGGATTAATCTGCTTCTTCTTTCGTGTTGAATGGTTTGGTTTTCATTTTTAACCCAAGCGGTGGACACTTCAAGCATGAAAGTTTACAATACTCCTGTGCTGCTATCAAACTTTGCAGAGTCAGATCTGTAAATCCACTCGTTTTAATTTGTAAAGCTTGATGCCATCCTATATTCTGTAAAGAAAATTATATCCTCTAATTCCTTTTAAAGTGTTTCAACAGCAGACAATTTTTTTTCTCAATTGCATTATATTAGGGCTGTGGGAAATTAATATTTGATTACAAACAAGAGTAAAAGTCCTCTTTTGGGGGTAAAAACCCACAAAATGAGATGAAGAATAGAAAGCACTGCTGACATTCAAAATCAAGATTTTCCTTTTACTAAATAGGCTCTTTGACCAACTTAGCCAAAGGACAAACAGCTGCGAAACATTAAAAAGCCTGCTTAGAGAGTTAAACAGCCCTAAACTGAGATAAAGAAGGAAAAGGACTGCTGGCATTCAAATTCAAGATTTTCCATTTACTAAATAGGCTCTTTGACCAACTAAGACAAAGGACAAACAGGTGTGATACATTAGAAAGCCTGCTTAGAGAGTTAAACAGCCCTAAACTGAGATAAAGAAGGAAGAGGACTGCTGGCATTCAAATTCAAGATTTTCTGTTTACTAAACAGGCTCTTTGACCAACTAAGACAAAGGACAAACAGGTGTGATACATTAGAAAGCCTGCTTAGAGAGTTAAGAAGCCCCAAACTGACATAAAGAAAGAATAGCACTGCTGGCATTCAAATTCAAGATTTTCTGTTTACTAAACAGGCTCTTTGACCAACTAAGCCAAAGGACATAAAGGTGAGATACATTGGATAAACGGATTAGAGATGCATAGAAAGGAGGCATTTCAAAACTAAATCAACTGGTTTTACATTGTCATGCTTGAAGCCATCTTTCTTCCTTTATATCTCTTAGGTAGAAGAGATTTTTAATCTCACAATTGCACTATCAGTCGCAAGTGAAACACCTATTTTTAAGATAGGAAGCTTCTTTGTGAGGAGATAAAAACAAGGCACTGCTGAGATTCGAACTCAGGATCTCCTGTTTACTAGACAGGCGCATTAACCAAATAAGCCACAGCACCAGAAGATGGAATGCATTTGAAATCCAAGGAAGATTGAAGCACCAATCGAACATTCAGCTGGTTAGCGCAGCAAAATAATATTGAGCTTGAGTTCCATTCCACGTAGAGCAGAAACATGGAGTAAGATTTCAATCTCAGTCATAACACTTAAGAAGCCAAGTAAATTTTGAAGAGCATTCATTTAAAAGACTGAAAAATTTACAGTAGCTGTATCGAGGACAAAGGCTTTGAAGTTTTGCAATTGAATGAGCCATCTTTTAGCACAGCTGAAATTTGGGACTTGTTTTGCTTCCAAGTTATGACACAGAATAGACAGATTGAAGAAATGCCATGGCAAAACTAAAAGGAGGAAAAATTATGACTAATTGATATTAAAAACCTCAGCACTGGTTCATTTCTGATAGAGTTTTCCCTAAGCTAACTTCAAACAACAGGCACTGTAGTTGACGAGATAAGGCAACTCTGACAAAAGCCAACATACAATCTTCAGTGAAAAAACACTGACTGGTAAAAACCCTCTCAACATCTTCCCACCTAAACGCACGGGTGCTATGTAGACGAGGTGGCCGAGTGGTTAAGGTGATGGACTGCTAATCCATTGTGCTCTGCATGCATGGGTTCGAATCCCATCGTCGTCGGCTTAATCTGCTTCTTCTTTCGTGTTGAATGGTTTGGTTTTCATTTTTAACCCAAGCGGTGGACACTTCAAGCATGAAAGTTTACAATACTCCTGTGCTGCTATCAAACTTTGCAGAGTCAGATCTGTAAATCCACTCATTTTAATTTGTAAAGCTTGATGCCATCCTATATTCTGTAAAGAAAATTATATCCTCTAATTCCTTTTAAAGTGTTTCAACAGCAGACAATTTTTTTTCTCAATTGCACTATATTAGGGCTGTGGGAAATTAATATTTGATGACAAACAAGAGTAAAAGTCCTCTTTTTGGGGTAAAAACCCACAAAATGAGATGAAGAATAGAAAGCACTGCTGACATTCAAAATCAAGATTTTCCTTTTACTAAATAGGCTCTTTGACCAACTAAGCCAAAGGACAAACAGGTGCGAAACATTAAAAAGCCTGCTTAGAGAGTTAAACAGCCCTAAACTGAGATAAAGAAGGAAAAGGACTGCTGGCATTCAAATTCAAGATTTTCCATTTACTAAATAGGCTCTTTGACCAACTAAGACAAAGGACAAACAGGTGTGATACATTAGAAAGCCTGCTTAGAGAGTTAAACAGCCCTAAACTGAGATAAAGAAGGAAGAGGACTGCTGGCATTCAAATTCAAGATTTTCTGTTTACTAAACAGGCTCTTTGACCAACTAAGACAAAGGACAAACAGGTGTGATACATTAGAAAGCCTGCTTAGAGAGTTAAGAAGCCCCAAACTGACATAAAGAAAGAATAGCACTGCTGGCATTCAAATTCAAAATTTTCTGTTTACTAAACAGGCTCTTTGACCAACTAAGACAAAGGACAAATAGGTGTGATACATTAGAAAGCCTGCTTAGAGAGTTAAGAAGCCCCAAACTGACATAAAGAAAGAATAGCTGGCATTCAAATTCAAGATTTTCCATTTACTAAATAGGCTCTTTGACCAACTAAGACAAAGGTCAAACAGGTGTGATACATTAGAAAGCCTGCTTAGAGAGTTAAACAGCCCTAAACTGAGATAAAGAAGGAAGAGGACTGCTGGCATTCAAATTCAAGATTTTCTGTTTACTAAACAGGCTCTTTGACCAACTAAGACAAAGGACAAACAGGTGTGATACATTAGAAAGCCTGCTTAGAGAGTTAAGAAGCCCCAAACTGACATAAAGAAAGAATAGCACTGCTGGCATTCAAATTCAAGATTTTCTGTTTACTAAACAGGCTCTTTGACCAACTAAGCCAAAGGACATAAAGGTGAGATACATTGGATAAACGGATTAGAGATGCATAGAAAGGATGCATTTCAAAACTAAATCAACTGGTTTTACATTGTCATGCTTGAAGCCATCTTTCTTCCTTTATATCTCTTAGGTAGAAGAGATTTTTAATCTCACAATTGCACTATCAGTCGCAAGTGAAACACCTATTTTTAAGATAGGAAGCTTCTTTGTGAGGAGATGAAAACAAGGCACTGCTGATATTCGAACTCAGGTTCTCCTGTTTACTAGACAGGCGCTTTAACCAACTAAGCCACAGTACCAGAAGATGGCATGCACTTGAAATCAAAGGAAGATTGAAGCACCAATCGAACATTCAACTGGTTAGCGCAGCAAAATAATATTGAGCTTGAGTTCCATTCCACGTAGAGCAGAAACATGGAATAAGATTTCAATCTCAGTCATAACACTTAAGAAGCCAAGTAAATTTTGAAGAGCATTCATTTAAAAGACTGACAAATTTACAGAAGCTGTATCGAGGACAAAGGCTTTGAAGTTTTGCAATTGAATGAGCCATCTTTTAGCACAGCTGAAATTTGGGACTTGTTTTGCTTCCAAGTTATGACACAGAATAGACAGATTGAAGAAATGCCATGGCAAAACCAAAAGGAGGAAAAATTATGACTAATTGATATTAAAAACCTCAGCACTGGTTCATTTCTGATAGAGTTTTCCCCAAGCTAACTTCAAACAACAGGCACTGTAGTTGACGAGATAAGGCAACTCTGACAAAAGCCAACATACAATCTTCAGTGAAAAAACACTGACTGGTAAAAACCCTCTCAACATCTTCCCACCTAAACGCACAGGTGCTATGGAGAAGAAGTGGCAGAGTGGTTAAAGCGATGGACTGCTAATCCTTTGTGCTCTGCATGCATGGGTTCGAATTCCATCCTCGTCGGATTAATCTGCTTCTTCTTTCGTGTTGAATGGTTTGGTTTTCATTTTTAACCCAAGCGGTGGACACTTCAAGCATGAAAGTTTACAATACTCCTGTGCTGCTATCAAACTTTGCAGAGTCAGATCTGTAAATCCACTGGTTTTAATTTGTAAAGCTTGATGCCATCCTATATTCTGTAAAGAAAATTATATCCTCTAATTCCTTTTAAAGTGTTTCAACAGCAGACAATTTTTTTTCTCAATTGCACTATATTAGGGCTGTGGGAAATTAATATTTGATGACAAACAAGAGTAAAAGTCCTCTTTTTGGGGTAAAAACCCACAAAATGAGATGAAGAATAGAAAGCACTGCTGACATTCAAAATCAAGATTTTCCTTTTACTAAATAGGCTCTTTGACCAACTAAGCCAAAGGACAAACAGGTGCAAAACATTAAAAAGCCTGCTTAGAGAGTTAAACAGCCCTAAACTGAGATAAAGAAGGAAAAGGACTGCTGGCATTCAAATTCAAGATTTTCCATTTACTAAATAGGCTCTTTGACCAACTAAGACAAAGGACAAACAGGTGTGATACATTAGAAAGCCTGCTTAGAGAGTTAAACAGCCCTAAACTGAGATAAAGAAGGAAGAGGACTGCTGGCATTCAAATTCAAGATTTTCTGTTTACTAAACAGGCTCTTTGACCAACTAAGACAGAGGACAAACAGGTGTGATACATTAGAAAGCCTGCTTAGAGAGTTAAGAAGCCCCAAACTGACATAAAGAAAGAATAGCTGGCATTCAAATTCAAGATTTTCTGTTTACTAAACAGGCTCTTTGACCAACTAAGCCAAAGGACATAAAGGTGAGATACATTGGATAAACGGATTAGAGATGCATAGAAAGGATGCATTTCAAAACTAAATGAACTGGTTTTACATTGTCATGCTTGAAGCCATCTTTCTTCCTTTATATCTCTTAGGTAGAAGAGATTTTTAATCTCACAATTGCACTATCAGTCGCAAGTGAAACACCTATTTTTAAGATAGGAAGCTTCTTTGAGAGGAGATGAAAACAAGGCACTGCTGAGATTCGAACTCAGGATCTCCTGTTTACTAGACAGGCGCTTTAACCAACTAAGCCACAGCACCAGAAGATGGAATGCATTTGAAATCCAAGGAAGATTGAAGCACCAATCGAACATTCAACTGGTTAGCGCAGCAAAACAATATTGAGCTTGAGTTCCATTCCACGTAGAGCAGAAACATGGAATAAGATTTCAATCTCAGTCATAACACTTAAGAAGCCAAGTAAATTTTGAAGAGCATTCATTTAAAAGACTGACAAATTTACAGAAGCTGTATCGAGGACAAAGGCTTTGAAGTTTTGCAATTGAATGAGCCATCTTTTAGCACAGCTGAAATTTGGGACTTGTTTTGCTTCCAAGTTATGACACAGAATAGACAGATTGAAGAAATGCCATGGCAAAACTAAAAGGAGGAAAAATTATGACTAATTGATATTAAAAACCTCAGCACTGGTTCATTTCTGATAGAGTTTTCCCTAAGCTAACTTCAAACAACAGGCACTGTAGTTGACGAGATAAGGCAACTCTGACAAAAGCCAACATACAATCTTCAGTGAAAAAACACTGACTGGTAAAAACCCTCTCAACATCTTCCCACCTAAACGCACGGGTGCTATGTAGACGAGGTGGCCGAGTGGTTAAGGTGATGGACTGCTAATCCATTGTGCTCTGCATGCATGGGGTCGAATCCCATCGTCGTCGGCTTAATCTGCTTCTTCTTTCGTGTTGAATGGTTTGGTTTTCATTTTTAACCCAAGCGGTGGACACTTCAAGCATGAAAGTTTACAATACTCCTGTGCTGCTATCAAACTTTGCAGAGTCAGATCTGTAAATCCACTCGTTTTAATTTGTAAAGCTTGATGCCATCCTATATTCTGTAAAGAAAATTATATCCTCTAATTCCTTTTAAAGTGTTTCAACAGCAGACAATTTTTTTTCTCAATTGCACTATATTAGGGCTGTGGGAAATTAATATTTGATGACAAACAAGAGTAAAAGTCCTCTTTTTGGGGTAAAAACCCACAAAATGAGATGAAGAATAGAAAGCACTGCTGACATTCAAAATCAAGATTTTCCTTTTACTAAATAGGCTCTTTGACCAACTAAGCCAAAGGACAAACAGGTGCGAAACATTAAAAAGCCTGCTTAGAGAGTTAAACAGCCCTAAACTGAGATAAAGAAGGAAAAGGACTGCTGGCATTCAAATTCAAGATTTTCCATTTACTAAATAGGCTCTTTGACCAACTAAGACAAAGGACAAACAGGTGTGATACATTAGAAAGCCTGCTTAGAGAGTTAAACAGCCCTAAACTGAGATAAAGAAGGAAGAGGACTGCTGGCATTCAAATTCAAGATTTTCTGTTTACTAAACAGGCTCTTTGACCAACTAAGACAAAGGACAAACAGGTGTGATACATTAGAAAGCCTGCTTAGAGAGTTAAGAAGCCCCAAACTGACATAAAGAAAGAATAGCACTGCTGGCATTCAAATTCAAAATTTTCTGTTTACTAAACAGGCTCTTTGACCAACTAAGACAAAGGACAAATAGGTGTGATACATTAGAAAGCCTGCTTAGAGAGTTAAGAAGCCCCAAACTGACATAAAGAAAGAATAGCTGGCATTCAAATTCAAGATTTTCCATTTACTAAATAGGCTCTTTGACCAACTAAGACAAAGGTCAAACAGGTGTGATACATTAGAAAGCCTGCTTAGAGAGTTAAACAGCCCTAAACTGAGATAAAGAAGGAAGAGGACTGCTGGCATTCAAATTCAAGATTTTCTGTTTACTAAACAGGCTCTTTGACCAACTAAGACAAAGGACAAACAGGTGTGATACATTAGAAAGCCTGCTTAGAGAGTTAAGAAGCCCCAAACTGACATAAAGAAAGAATAGCTGGCATTCAAATTCAAGATTTTCTGTTTACTAAACAGGCTCTTTGACCAACTAAGCCAAAGGACATAAAGGTGAGATACATTGGATAAACGGATTAGAGATGCATAGAAAGGATGCATTTCAAAACTAAATGAACTGGTTTTACATTGTCATGCTTGAAGCCATCTTTCTTCCTTTATATCTCTTAGGTAGAAGAGATTTTTAATCTCACAATTGCACTATCAGTCGCAAGTGAAACACCTATTTTTAAGATAGGAAGCTTCTTTGAGAGGAGATGAAAACAAGGCACTGCTGAGATTCGAACTCAGGATCTCCTGTTTACTAGACAGGCGCTTTAACCAACTAAGCCACAGCACCAGAAGATGGAATGCATTTGAAATCCAAGGAAGATTGAAGCACCAATCGAACATTCAACTGGTTAGCGCAGCAAAACAATATTGAGCTTGAGTTCCATTCCACGTAGAGCAGAAACATGGAATAAGATTTCAATCTCAGTCATAACACTTAAGAAGCCAAGTAAATTTTGAAGAGCATTCATTTAAAAGACTGACAAATTTACAGAAGCTGTATCGAGGACAAAGGCTTTGAAGTTTTGCAATTGAATGAGCCATCTTTTAGCACAGCTGAAATTTGGGACTTGTTTTGCTTCCAAGTTATGACACAGAATAGACAGATTGAAGAAATGCCATGGCAAAACTAAAAGGAGGAAAAATTATGACTAATTGATATTAAAAACCTCAGCACTGGTTCATTTCTGATAGAGATTTCCCTAAGCTAACTTCAAACAACAGGCACTGTAGTTGACGAGATAAGGCAACTCTGACAAAAGCCAACATACAATCTTCAGTGAAAAAACACTGACTGGTAAAAACCCTCTCAACATCTTCCCACCTAAACGCACGGGTGCTATGTAGACGAGGTGGCCGAGTGGTTAAGGTGATGGACTGCTAATCCATTGTGCTCTGCATGCATGGGTTCGAATCCCATCGTCGTCGGCTTAATCTGCTTCTTCTTTCGTGTTGAATGGTTTGGTTTTCATTTTTAACCCAAGCGGTGGACACTTCAAGCATGAAAGTTTACAATACTCCTGTGCTGCTATCAAACTTTGCAGAGTCAGATCTGTAAATCCACTCGTTTTAATTTGTAAAGCTTAATGCCATCCTATATTCTGTAAAGAAAATTATATCCTCTAATTCCTTTTAAAGTGTTTCAACAGCAGACAATTTTTTTTCTCAATTGCACTATATTAGGGCTGTGGGAAATTAATATTTGATGACAAACAAGAGTAAAAGTCCTCTTTTTGGGGTAAAAACCCACAAAATGAGATGAAGAATAGAAAGCACTGCTGACATTCAAAATCAAGATTTTCCTTTTACTAAATAGGCTCTTTGACCAACTAAGCCAAAGGACAAACAGGTGCGAAACATTAAAAAGCCTGCTTAGAGAGTTAAACAGCCCTAAACTGAGATAAAGAAGGAAAAGGACTGCTGGCATTCAAATTCAAGATTTTCCATTTACTAAATAGGCTCTTTGACCAACTAAGACAAAGGACAAACAGGTGTGATACATTAGAAAGCCTGCTTAGAGAGTTAAACAGCCCTAAACTGAGATAAAGAAGGAAGAGGACTGCTGGCATTCAAATTCAAGATTTTCTGTTTACTAAACAGGCTCTTTGACCAACTAAGACAAAGGACAAACAGGTGTGATACATTAGAAAGCCTGCTTAGAGAGTTAAGAAGCCCCAAACTGACATAAAGAAAGAATAGCACTGCTGGCATTCAAATTCAAAATTTTCTGTTTACTAAACAGGCTCTTTGACCAACTAAGACAAAGGACAAATAGGTGTGATACATTAGAAAGCCTGCTTAGAGAGTTAAGAAGCCCCAAACTGACATAAAGAAAGAATAGCTGGCATTCAAATTCAAGATTTTCCATTTACTAAATAGGCTCTTTGACCAACTAAGACAAAGGTCAAACAGGTGTGATACATTAGAAAGCCTGCTTAGAGAGTTAAACAGCCCTAAACTGAGATAAAGAAGGAAGAGGACTGCTGGCATTCAAATTCAAGATTTTCTGTTTACTAAACAGGCTCTTTGACCAACTAAGACAAAGGACAAACAGGTGTGATACATTAGAAAGCCTGCTTAGAGAGTTAAGAAGCCCCAAACTGACATAAAGAAAGAATAGCACTGCTGGCATTCAAATTCAAGATTTTCTGTTTGCTAAACAGGCTCTTTGACCAACTAAGCCAAAGGACATAAAGGTGAGATTCATTGGATAAACGGATTAGAGATGCATAGAAAGGATGCATTTCAAAACTAAATCAACTGGTTTTACATTGTCATGCTTGAAGCCATCTTTCTTCCTTTATATCTCTTAGGTAGAAGAGATTTTTAATCTCACAATTGCACTATCAGTCGCAAGTGAAACACCTATTTTTAAGATAGGAAGCTTCTTTGTGAGGAGATGAAAACAAGGCACTGCTGAGATTCGAACTCAGGTTCTCCTGTTTACTAGACAGGCGCTTTAACCAACTAAGCCACAGCACCAGAAGATAGAATGCATTTGAAATCCAAGGAAGATTGAAGCACCAATCGAACATTCAACTGGTTAGTGCAGCAAAATAATATTGAGCTTGAGTTCCATTCCACGTAGAGCAGAAACATGGAGTAAGATTTCAATCTCAGTCATAACACTTAAGAAGCCAAGTAAATTTTGAAGAGCATTCATTTAAAAGACTGACAAATTTACAGAAGCTGTATCGAGGACAAAGGCTTTGAAGTTTTGCAATTGAATGAGCCATCTTTTAGCACAGCTGAAATTTGGGACTTGTTTTGCTTCCAAGTTATGACACAGAATAGACAGATTGAAGAAATGCCATGGCAAAACCAAAAGGAGGAAAAATTATGACTAATTGATATTAAAAACCTCAGCACTGGTTCATTTCTGATAGAGTTTTCCCCAAGCTAACTTCAAACAACAGGCACTGTAGTTAACGAGATAAGGCAACTCTGACAAAAGCCAACATCCAATCTTCAGTGAAAAAACACTGACTGGTAAAAACCCTCTCAACATCTTCCCACCTAAACGCACGGGCGCTATGTAAACGAGGTGGCCGAGTGGTTAAGGTGATGGACTGCTAATCCATTGTGCTGTGCATGCATGGGTTCGAATCCCATCGTCGTCGGATTAATCTGCTTCTTCTTTCGTGTTGAATGGTTTGGTTTTCATTTTTAACCCAAGCGGTGGACACTTCAAGCATGAAAGTTTACAATACTCCTGTGCTGCTATCAAACTTTGCAGAGTCAGATCTGTAAATCCACTCGTTTTAATTTGTAAAGCTTGATGCCATCCTATATTCTGTAAAGAAAATTATATCCTCTAATTCCTTTTAAAGTGTTTCAACAGCAGACAATTTTTTTTCTCAATTGCATTATATTAGGGCTGTGGGAAATTAATATTTGATTACAAACAAGAGTAAAAGTCCTCTTTTGGGGGTAAAAACCCACAAAATGAGATGAAGAATAGAAAGCACTGCTGACATTCAAAATCAAGATTTTCCTTTTACTAAATAGGCTCTTTGACCAACTTAGCCAAAGGACAAACAGCTGCGAAACATTAAAAAGCCTGCTTAGAGAGTTAAACAGCCCTAAACTGAGATAAAGAAGGAAAAAGACTGCTGGCATTCAAATTCAAGATTTTCCATTTACTAAATAGGCTCTTTGACCAACTAAGACAAAGGACAAACAGGTGTGATACATTAGAAAGCCTGCTTAGAGAGTTAAACAGCCCTAAACTGAGATAAAGAAGGAAGAGGACTGCTGGCATTCAAATTCAAGATTTTCTGTTTACTAAACAGGCTCTTTGACCAACTAAGACAAAGGACAAACAGGTGTGATACATTAGAAAGCCTGCTTAGAGAGTTAAGAAGCCCCAAACTGACATAAAGAAAGAATAGCACTGCTGGCATTCAAATTCAAGATTTTCTGTTTACTAAACAGGCTCTTTGACCAACTAAGCCAAAGGACATAAAGGTGAGATACATTGGATAAACGGATTAGAGATGCATAGAAAGGAGGCATTTCAAAACTAAATCAACTGGTTTTACATTGTCATGCTTGAAGCCATCTTTCTTCCTTTATATCTCTTAGATAGAAGAGATTTTTAATCTCACAATTGCACTATCAGTCGCAAGTGAAACACCTATTTTTAAGATAGGAAGCTTCTTTGTGAGGAGATGAAAACAAGGCACTGCTGAGATTCGAACTCAGGATCTCCTGTTTACTAGACAGGCGCTTACTAATCCACAGCACCAGAAGATGGCATGCATTTGAAATCCAAGGAAGATTGAAGCACCAATCGAACATTCAACTGGTTAGCGCAGCAAAACAATATTGAGCTTGAGTTCCATTCCACGTAGAGCAGAAACATGGAGTAAGATTTCAATCTCAGTCATAACACTTAAGAAGCCAAGTAAATTTTGAAGAGCATTCATTTAAAAGACTGACAAATTTACAGAAGCTGTATCGAGGACAAAGGCTTTGAAGTTTTGCAATTGAATGAGCCATCTTTTAGCACAGCTGAAATTTGGGACTTGTTTTGCTTCCAAGTTATGACACAGAATAGACAGATTGAAGAAATGCCATGGCAAAACTAAAAGGAGGAAAAATTATGACTAATTGATATTAAAAACCTCAGCACTGGTTCATTTCTGATAGAGTTTTCCCTAAGCTAACTTCAAACAACAGGCACTGTAGTTGACGAGATAAGGCAACTCTGACAAAAGCCAACATACAATCTTCAGTGAAAAAACACTGACTGGTAAAAACCCTCTCAACATCTTCCCACCTAAACGCACGGGCGCTATGTAGACGAGGTGGCCGAGTGGTTAAGGTGATGGACTGCTAATCCATTGTGCTCTGCATGCATGGGTTCGAATCCCATCGTCGTCGGCTTAATCTGCTTCTTCTTTCGTGTTGAATGGTTTGGTTTTCATTTTTAACCCAAGCGGTGGACACTTCAAGCATGAAAGTTTACAATACTCCTGTGCTGCTATCAAACTTTGCAGAGTCAGACCTGTAAATCCACTGGTTTTAATTGGTAAAGCTTGATGCCATCCTATATTCTGTAAAGAAAATTATATCCTCTAATTCCTTTTAAAGTGTTTCAACAGCAGAGAATTTTTTTTCTCAATTGCACTATATTAGGGCTGTGGGAAATTAATATTTGATGACAAACAAGAGTAAAAGTCCTCTTTTTGGGGTAAAAACCCACAAAATGAGATGAAGAATAGAAAGCACTGCTGACATTCAAAATCAAGATTTTCCTTTTACTAAATAGGCTCTTTGACCAACTAAGCCAAAGGACAAACAGGTGCGAAACATTAAAAAGCCTGCTTAGAGAGTTAAACAGCCCTAAACTGAGATAAAGAAGGAAAAGGACTGCTGGCATTCAAATTCAAGATTTTCCATTTACTAAATAGGCTCTTTGACCAACTAAGACAAAGGACAAACAGGTGTGATACATTAGAAAGCCTGCTTAGAGAGTTAAACAGCCCTAAACTGAGATAAAAAAGGAAGAGGACTGCTGGCATTCAAATTCAAGATTTTCTGTTTACTAAACAGGCTCTTTGACCAACTAAGACAAAGGACAAACAGGTGTGATACATTAGAAAGCCTGCTTAGAGAGTTAAGAAGCCCCAAACTGACATAAAGAAAGAATAGCACTGCTGGCATTCAAATTCAAGATTTTCTGTTTGCTAAACAGGCTCTTTGACCAACTAAGCCAAAGGACATAAAGGTGAGATACATTGAATAAACGGATTAGAGATGCATAGAAAGGAGGCATTTCAAAAATAAATCAACTGGTTTTACATTGTCATGCTTGAAGCCATCTTTCTTCCTTTATATCTCTTAGATAGAAGAGAATTTTAATCTCATAATTCCACTATCGCAAGTGAAACACCTATTTTTAAGATAGGAAGCTTCTTTGTGAGGAGACGAAAACAAGGCACTGCTGAGATTCGAACTCAGGATCTCCTGTTTACTAGACAGGCGCTTTAACCAACTAAGCCACAGCACCAGAAGATGGCATGCATTTGAAAACCAAGGAAGATTGAAGCACCAATCAAACATTCAACTGGTTAGCGCAGCAAAACAATATTGAGCTTGAGTTCCATTCCACGTAGAGCAGAAACATGGAATAAGATTTCAATCTCAGTCATAACACTTAAGAAGCCAAGTAAATTTTGAAGAGCATTCATTTAAAAGACTGACAAATTTACAGAAGCTGTATCGAGGACAAAGGCTTTGAAGTTTTGCAATTGAATGAGCCATCTTTTAGCACAGCTGAAATTTGGGACTTGTTTTGCTTCCAAGTTATGACACAGAATAGACAGATTGAAGAAATGCCATGGCAAAACCAAAAGGAGGAAAAATTATGACTAATTGATATTAAAAACCTCAGCACTGGTTCATTTCTGATAGAGTTTTCCCCAAGCTAACTTCAAACAACAGGCACTGTAGTTGACGAGATAAGGCAACTCTGACAAAAGCCAACATACAATCTTCAGTGAAAAAACACTGACTGGTAAAAACCCTCTCAACATCTTCCCACCTAAACGCACGGGCGCTATGTAGACGAGGTGGCCGAGTGGTTAAGGCGATGGACTGCTAATCCATTGTGCTCTGCATGCATGGGTTCGAATCCCATCCTCGTCGGATTAATCTGCTTCTTCTTTCATGTTGAATGGTTTGGTTTTCATTTTTAACCCAAGCGGTGGACACTTCATGCATGAAAGTTTACAATACTCCTGTGCTGCTATCAAACTTTGCAGAGTCAGATCTGTAAATCCACTGGTTTTAATTTGTAAAGCTTGATGCCATCCTATATTCTGTAAAGAAAATTATATCCTCTAATTCCTTTTAAAGTGTTTCAACAGCAGAGAATTTTTTTTCTCAATTGCACTATATTAGGGCTGTGGGAAATTAATATTTGATGACAAACAAGAGTAAAAGTCCTCTTTTTGGGGTAAAAACCCACAAAATGAGATGAAGAATAGAAAGCACTGCTGACATTCAAAATCAAGATTTTCCTTTTACTAAATAGGCTCTTTGACCAACTAAGCCAAAGGACAAACAGGTGCGAAACATTAAAAAGCCTGCTTAGAGAGTTAAACAGCCCTAAACTGAGATAAAGAAGGAAAAGGACTGCTGGCATTCAAATTCAAGATTTTCCATTTACTAAATAGGCTCTTTGACCAACTAAGACAAAGGACAAACAGGTGTGATACATTAGAAAGCCTGCTTAGAGAGTTAAACAGCCCTAAACTGAGATAAAGAAGGAAGAGGACTGCTGGCATTCAAATTCAAGATTTTCTGTTTACTAAACAGGCTCTTTGACCAACTAAGACAAAGGACAAACAGGTGTGATACATTAGAAAGCCTGCATAGAGAGTTAAGAAGCCCCAAACTGACATAAAGAAAGAATAGCACTGCTGGCATTCAAATTCAAGATTTTCTGTTTACTAAACAGGCTCTTTGACCAACTAAGCCAAAGGACATAAAGGTGAGATACATTGGATAAACGGATTAGAGATGCATAGAAAGGAGGCATTTCAAAACTAAATCAACTGGTTTTACATTGTCATGCTTGAAGCCATCTTTCTTCCTTTATATCTCTTAGATAGAAGAGATTTTTAATCTCATAATTGCACTATCAGTCGCAAGTGAAACACCTATTTTTAAGATAGGAAGCTTCTTTGTGAGGAGATGAAAACAAGGCACTGCTGAGATTCAAACTCAGGACCTCCTGTTTACTAGACAGGCGCTTTAACAAACTAAGCCACAGCACCAGAAGATGGCATGCATTTGAAATCCAAGGAAGATTGAAGCACCAATCGAACATTCAACTGGTTAGCGCAGCAAAACAATATTGAGCTTGAGTTCCATTCCACGTAGAGCAGAAACATGGAATAAGATTTCAATCTCAGTCATAACACTTAAGAAGCCAAGTAAATTTTGAAGAGCATTCATTTAAAAGACTGACAAATTTACAGAAGCTGTATCGAGGACAAAGGCTTTGAAGTTTTGCAATTGAATGAGCCATCTTTTAGCACAGCTGAAATTTGGGACTTGTTTTGCTTCCAAGCTATGACACAGAATAGACAGATTGAAGAAATGCCATGGCAAAACCAAAAGGAGGAAAAATTATGACTAATTGATATTAAAAACCTCAGCACTGGTTCATTTCTGATAGAGTTTTCCCCAAGCTAACTTCAAACAACAGGCACTGTAGTTGACGAGATAAGGCAACTCTGACAAAAGCCAACATACAATCTTCAGTGAAAAAACACTGACTGGTAAAAACCCTCTCAACATCTTCCCACCTAAACGCACGGGCGCTAGGTGGACGAGTGGTTAAGGCGATGGACTGCTAATCCATTGTGCTCTGCATGCATGGGTTCGATTCCCATCCTCGTTGCATTAATCTGTTTCTTCTTTCATGTTGAATTGTTTGGTTTTCATTTTTAACCCAAGCGGTGGACACTTCATGCATGAAAGTTTACAATACTCCTGTGCTGCTATCAAACTTTGCAGAGTCAGATCTGTAAATCCACTGGTTTTAATTTGTAAAGCTTGATGCCATCCTATATTCTGTAAATAAAATTATATCCTCTAATTCCTTTTAAAGTGTTTCAACAGCAGAGAATTTTTTTTCTCAATTGCACTATATTAGGGCTGTGGGAAATTAATATTTGATGACAAACAAGAGTAAAAGTCCTCTTTTTGGGGTAAAAACCCACAAAATGAGATGAAGAATAGAAAGCACTGCTGACATTCAAAATCAAGATTTTCCTTTTACTAAATAGGCTCTTTGACCAACTAAGCCAAAGGACAAACAGGTGCGAAACATTAAAAAGCCTGCTTAGAGAGTTAAACAGCCCTAAACTGAGATAAAGAAGGAAAAGGACTGCTGGCATTCAAATTCAAGATTTTCCATTTACTAAATAGGCTCTTTGACCAACTAAGACAAAGGACAAACAGGTGTGATACATTAGAAAGCCTGCTTAGAGAGTTAAACAGCCCTAAACTGAGATAAAGAAGGAAGAGCACTGCTGGCATTCAAATTCAAGATTTTCTGTTTACTAAACAGGCTCTTTGACCAACTAAGACAAAGGACAAACAGGTGTGATACATTAGAAAGCCTGCTTAGAGAGTTAAGAAGCCCCAAACTGACATAAAGAAAGAATAGCACTGCTGGCATTCAAATTCAAGATTTTCTGTTTACTAAACAGGCTCTTTGACCAACTAAGCCAAAGGACATAAAGGTGAGATACATTGGATAAACGGATTAGAGATGCATAGAAAGGAGGCATTTCAAAACTAAATCAACTGGTTTTACATTGCCATGCTTGAAGCCATCTTTCTTCCTTTATATCTCGTAGATAGAAGAGATTTTTAATCTCATAATTCCACTATCAGTCGCAAGTGAAACACCTATTTTTAAGATAGGAAGCTTCTTTGTGAGGAGACGAAAACAAGGCACTGCTGAGATTCGAACTCAGGATCTCCTGTTTACTAGACAGGCGCTTTAACCAACTAAGCCACAGCACCAGAAGATGGCATGCATTTGATATCCAAGGAAGATTGAAGCACCAATCGAACATTCAACTGGTTAGTGCAGCAAAACAATATTGAGCTTGAGTTCCATTCCACGTAGAGCAGAAACATGGAATAAGATTTCAATCTCAGTCATAACACTTAAGAAGCCAAGTAAATTTTGAAGAGCATTCATTTAAAAGACTGACAAATTTACAGAAGCTGTATCGAGGACAAAGGCTTTGAAGTTTTGCAATTGAATGAGCCATCTTTTAGCACAGCTGAAATTTGGGACTTGTTTTGCTTCCAAGTTATGACACAGAATAGACAGATTGAAGAAATGCCATGGCAAAACCAAAATGAGGAAAAATTATGACTAATTGATATTAAAAACCTCAGCACTGGTTCATTTCTGATAGAGTTTTCCCCAAGATAACTTCAAACAACAGGCACTGTAGTTGACGAGATAAGGCAACTCTGACAAAAGCCAACATACAATCTTCAGTGAAAAAACACTGTCTGGTAAAAACCCTCTCAACATCTTCCCACCTAAACGCACGGGCGCTATGTAGACGAGGTGGCCGAGTGGTTAAGGCGATGGACTGCTAATCCATTGTGCTCTGCATGCATGGGTTGGAATCCCATCCTCGTCGGATTAATCTGCTTCTTCTTTCATGTTGAATGGTTTGGTTTTCATTTTTAACCCAAGCAGTGGACACTTCAAGCATGAAAGTTTACAATACTCCTGTGCTGCTATCAAACTTTGCAGAGTCAGACCTGTAAATCCACTGGTTTTAATTGGTAAAGCTTGATGCCATCCTATATTCTGTAAAGAAAATTATATCCTCTAATTCCTTTTAAAGTGTTTCAACAGCAGATAATTTTTTTTCTCAATTGCACTATATTAGGGCTGTGGGAAATTAATATTTGATGACAAACAAGAGTAAAAGTCCTCTTTTTGGGGTAAAAACCCACAAAATGAGATGAAGAATAGAAAGCACTGCTGACATTCAAAATCAAGATTTTCCTTTTACTAAATAGGCTCTTTGACCAACTAAGCCAAAGGACAAACAGGTGCGAAACATTAAAAAGCCTGCTTAGAGAGTTAAACAGCCCTAAACTGAGATAAAGAAGGAAAAGGACTGCTGGCATTCAAATTCAAGATTTTCCATTTACTAAATAGGCTCTTTGACCAACTAAGACAAAGGACAAACAGGTGTGATACATTAGAAAGCCTGCTTAGAGAGTTAAACAGCCCTAAACTGAGATAAAGAAGGAAGAGGACTGCTGGCATTCAAATTCAAGATTTTCTGTTTACTAAACAGGCTCTTTGACCAACTAAGACAAAGGACAAACAGGTGTGATACATTAGAAAGCCTGCTTAGAGAGTTAAGAAGCCCCAAACTGACATAAAGAAAGAATAGCACTGCTGGCATTCAAATTCAAGATTTTCTGTTTACTAAACAGGCTCTTTGACCAACTAAGCCAAAGGACATAAAGGTGAGATACATTGAATAAACGGATTAGAGATGCATAGAAAGGAGGCATTTCAAAACTAAATCAACTGGTTTTACATTGTCATGCTTGAAGCCATCTTTCTTCCTTTATAGAAGAGATTTTTAATCTCATAATTCCACTATCAGTCGCAAGTGAAACACCTATTTTTAAGATAGGAAGCTTCTTTGTGAGGAGACGAAAACAAGGCACTGCTGAGATTCGAACTCAGGATCTCCTGTTTACTAGACAGGCGCTTTAACCAACTAAGCCACAGCACCAGAAGATGGCATGCATTTGAAATCCAAGGAAGATTGAAGCACCAATCGAACATTCAACTGGTTAGCGCAGCAAAACAATATTGAGCTTGAGTTCCATTCCACGTAGAGCAGAAACATGGAATAAGATTTCAATCTCAGTCATAACACTTAAGAAGCCAAGTAAATTTTGAAGAGCATTCATTTAAAAGACTGACAAATTTACAGAAGCTGTATCGAGGACAAAGGCTTTGAAGTTTTGCAATTGAATGAGCCATCTTTTAGCACAGCTGAAATTTGGGACTTGTTTTGCTTCCAAGTTATGACACAGAATAGACAGATTGAAGAAATGCCATGGCAAAACCAAAAGGAGGAAAAATTATGACTAATTGATATTAAAAACCTCAGCACTGGTTCATTTCTGATAGAGTTTTCCCCAAGCTAACTTCAAACAACAGTCACTGTAGTTGACGAGATAAGGCAACTCTGACAAAAGCCAACATACAATCTTCAGTGAAAAAACACTGACTGGTAAAAACCCTCTCAACATCTTCCCACCTAAACGCACGGGCGCTTTGTAGACGAGGTGGACGAGTGGTTAAGGCGATGGACTGCTAATCCATTGTGCTCTGCATGCATGGGTTCGATTCCCATCCTCGTTGCATTAATCTGCTTCTTCTTTCATGTTGAATTGTTTGGTTTTCATTTTTAACCCAAGCGGTGGACACTTCATGCATGAAAGTTTACAATACTCCTGTGCTGCTATCAAACTTTGCAGAGTCAGATCTGTAAATCCACTTGTTTTAATTTGTAAAGCTTGATGCCATCCTATATTCTGTAAATAAAATTATATCCTCTAATTCCTTTTAAAGTGTTTCAACAGCAGAGAATTTTTTTTCTCAATTGCACTATATTAGGGCTGTGGGAAATTAATATTTGATGACAAACAAGAGTAAAAGTCCTCTTTTTGGGGTAAAAACACACAAAATGAGATGAAGAATAGAAAGCACTGCTGACATTCAAAATCAAGATTTTCCTTTTACTAAAAAGGCTCTTTGACCAACTAAGCCAAAGGACAAACAGATGCGAAACATTAAAAAGCCTGCTTAGAGAGTTAAACAGCCCTAAACTGAGATAAAGAAGGAAAAGGACTGCTGGCATTCAAATTCAAGAATTTCCATTTACTAAATAGGCTCTTTGACCAACTAAGACAAAGGACAAACAGGTGTGATACATTAGAAAGCCTGCTTAGAGAGTTAAGAAGCCCCAAACTGACATAAAGAAAGAATAGCACTGCTGGCATTCAAATTCAAGATTTTCTGTTTACTAAACAGGCTCTTTGACCAACTAAGCCAAAGGACATAAAGGTGAGATACATTGAATAAACGGATTAGAGATGCATAGAAAGGAGGCATTTCAAAACTAAATCAACTGGTTTTACATTGTCATGCTTGAAGCCATCTTTCTTCCTTTATATCTCTTAGATAGAAGAGATTTTTAATCTCATAATTCCACTATCAGTCGCAAGTGAAACACCTATTTATAAGATAGAAAGCTTCTTTGTGAGGAGACGAAAACAAGGCATTGCTGAGATTCGAACTCAGGATCTCCTGTTTACTAGACAGCACCAGAAGATGGCATGCATTTGAAATCCAAGGAAGATTGAAGCACCAATCGAACATTCAACTGGTTAGCGCAGCAAAACAATATTGAGCTTGAGTTCCATTCCACGTAGAGCAGAAACATGGAATAAGATTTCAATCTCAGTCATAACACTTAAGAAGCCAAGTAAATTTTGAAGAGCATTCATTTAAAAGACTGACAAATTTACAGAAGCTGTATCGAGGACAAAGGCTTTGAAGTTTTGCAATTGAATGAGCCATCTTTTAGCACAGCTGAAATTTGGGACTTGTTTTGCTTCCAAGTTATGACACAGAATAGACAGATTGAAGAAATGCCATGGCAAAACCAAAAGGAGGAAAAATTATGACTAATTGATATTAAAAACCTCAGCACTGGTTCATTTCTGATAGAGTTTTCCCCAAGCTAACTTCAAACAACAGGCACTGTAGTTGACGAGATAAGGCAACTCTGACAAAAGCCAACATACAATCTTCAGTGAAAAAACACTGACTGGTAAAAACCCTCTCAACATCTTCCCACCTAAACGCACAGGCGCTATGTAGACGAGGTGGGCGAGTGGTTAAGGCGATGGACTGCGAATCCATTGTGCTCTGCATGCATGGGTTTGAATCCCATCCTCGTCGGATTAATCTGCTTCTTCTTTCATGTTGAATGGTTTGGTTTTCATTTTTAACCCAAGCAGTGGAACCCTTCAAGCATGAAAGTTTACAATACTCCTGTGCTGCTATCAAACTTTGCAGAGTCAGACCTGTAAATCCACTGGTTTAAATTGGTAAAGCTTGATGCCATCCTATATTCTGTAAAGAAAATTATATCTTCTAATTCCTTTTAAAGTGTTTCAACAGCAGAGAATTTTTTTTCTCAATTGCACTATATTAGGGCTGTGGGAAATTAATATTTGATGACAAACAAGAGTAAAAGTCCTCTTTTTGGGGTAAAAACCCACAAAATGAGATGAAGAATAGAAAGCACTGCTGACATTCAAAATCAAGATTTTCCTTTTACTAAATAGGCTCTTTGACCAACTAAGCCAAAGGACAAACAGGTGCGAAACATTAAAAAGCCTGCTTAGAGAGTTAAACAGCCCTAAACTGAGATAAAGAAGGAAAAGGACTGCTGGCATTCAAATTCAAGATTTTCCATTTACTAAATAGGCTCTTTGACCAACTAAGACAAAGGACAAACAGGTGTGATATATTAGAAAGCCTGCTTAGAGAGTTAAACAGCCCTAAACTGAGATAAAAAAGGAAGAGGACTGCTGGCATTCAAATTCAAGATTTTCTGTTTACTAAACAGGCTCTTTGACCAACTAAGACAAAGGACAAACAGGTGTGATACATTAGAAAGCCTGCTTAGAGAGTTAAGAAGCCCCAAACTGACATAAAGAAAGAATAGCACTGCTGGCATTCAAATTCAAGATTTTCTGTTTGCTAAACAGGCTCTTTGACCAACTAAGCCAAAGGACATAAAGGTGAGATACATTGAATAAACGGATTAGAGATGCATAGAAAGGAGGCATTTCAAAACTAAATCAACTGGTTTTACATTGTCATGCTTGAAGCCATCTTTCTTCCTTTATATCTCTTAGATAGAAGAGAATTTTAATCTCATAATTCCACTATCAGTCGCAAGTGAAACACCTATTTTTAAGATAGGAAGCTTCTTTGTGAGGAGACGAAAACAAGGCACTGCTGAGATTCTAACTCAGGATCTCCTGTTTACTAGACAGGCGCTTTAACCAACTAAGCCACAGCACCAGAAGATGGCATGCATTTGAAAACCAAGGAAGATTGAAGCACCAATCAAACATTCAACTGGTTAGCGCAGCAAAACAATATTGAGCTTGAGTTCCATTCCACGTAGAGCAGAAACATGGAATAAGATTTCAATCTCAGTCATAACACTTAAGAAGCCAAGTAAATTTTGAAGAGCATTCATTTAAAAGACTGACAAATTTACAGAAGCTGTATCGAGGACAAAGGCTTTGAAGTTTTGCAATTGAATGAGCCATCTTTTAGCACAGCTGAAATTTGGGACTTGTTTTGCTTCCAAGTTATGACACAGAATAGACAGATTGAAGAAATGCCATGGCAAAACCAAAAGGAGGAAAAATTATGACTAATTGATATTAAAAACCTCAGCACTGGTTCATTTCTGATAGAGTTTTCCCCAAGCTAACTTCAAACAACAGGCACTGTAGTTGACGAGATAAGGCAACTCTGACAAAAGCCAACATACAATCTTCAGTGAAAAAACACTGACTGGTAAAAACCCTCTCAACATCTTCCCACCTAAACGCACGGGTGCTATGTAGACGAGGTGGCCGAGTGGTTAAGGCGATGGACTGCTAATCCATTGTGCTCTGCATGCATGGGTTCGAATCCCATCCTCGTCGAATTAATCTGCTTCTTCTTTCATGTTGAATGGTTTGGTTTTCATTTTTAACCCAAGCGGTGGACACTTCATGCATGAAAGTTTACAATACTCCTGTGCTGCTATCAAACTTTGCAGAGTCAGATCTGTAAATCCACTGGTTTTAATTTGTAAAGCTTGATGCCATCCTATATTCTGTAAAGAAAATTATATCCTCTAATTCCTTTTAAAGTGTTTCAACAGCAGAGAATTTTTTTTCTCAATTGCACTATATTAGGGCTGTGGGAAATTAATATTTGATGACAAACAAGAGTAAAAGTCCTCTTTTTGGGGTAAAAACCCACAAAATGAGATGAAGAATAGAAAGCACTGCTGACATTCAAAATCAAGATTTTCCTTTTACTAAATAGGCTCTTTGACCAACTAAGCCAAAGGACAAACAGGTGCGAAACATTAAAAAGCCTGCTTAGAGAGTTAAACAGCCCTAAACTGAGATAAAGAAGGAAAAGGACTGCTGGCATTCAAATTCAAGATTTTCCATTTACTAAATAGGCTCTTTGACCAACTAAGACAAAGGACAAACAGGTGTGATACATTAGAAAGCCTGCTTAGAGAGTTAAACAGCCCTAAACTGAGATAAAGAAGGAAGAGGACTGCTGGCATTCAAATTCAAGATTTTCTGTTTACTAAACAGGCTCTTTGACCAACTAAGACAAAGGACAAACAGGTGTGATACATTAGAAAGCCTGCATAGAGAGTTAAGAAGCCCCAAACTGACATAAAGAAAGAATAGCACTGCTGGCATTCAAATTCAAGATTTTCTGTTTACTAAACAGGCTCTTTGACCAACTAAGCCAAAGGACATAAAGGTGAGATACATTGGATAAACGGATTAGAGATGCATAGAAAGGAGGCATTTCAAAACTAAATCAACTGGTTTTACATTGTCATGCTTGAAGCCATCTTTCTTCCTTTATATCTCTTAGATAGAAGAGATTTTTAATCTCATAATTGCACTATCAGTCGCAAGTGAAACACCTATTTTTAAGATAGGAAGCTTCTTTGTGAGGAGATGAAAACAAGGCACTGCTGAGATTCAAACTCAGGACCTCCTGTTTACTAGACAGGCGCTTTAACAAACTAAGCCACAGCACCAGAAGATGGCATGCATTTGAAATCCAAGGAAGATTGAAGCACCAATCGAACATTCAACTGGTTAGCGCAGCAAAACAATATTGAGCTTGAGTTCCATTCCACGTAGAGCAGAAACATGGAATAAGATTTCAATCTCAGTCATAACACTTAAGAAGCCAAGTAAATTTTGAAGAGCATTCATTTAAAAGACTGACAAATTGACAGAAGCTGTATCGAGGACAAAGGCTTTGAAGTTTTGCAATTGAATGAGCCATCTTTTAGCACAGCTGAAATTTGGGACTTGTTTTGCTTCCAAGTTATGACACAGAATAGACAGATTGAAGAAATGCCATGGCAAAACCAAAAGGAGGAAAAATTATGACTAATTGATATTAAAAACCTCAGCACTGGTTCATTTCTGATAGAGTTTTCCCCAAGCTAACTTCAAACAACAGGCACTGTAGTTGACGAGATAAGGCAACTCTGACAAAAGCCAACATACAATCTTCAGTGAAAAAACAGTGACTGGTAAAAACCCTCTCAACATCTTCCCACCTAAACGCACGGGCACTTTGTAGACGAGGTGGATGGACTGTAGACGAGACGATGGACTGCTAATCCATTGTGCTCTGCATGCATGGGTTCGAATCCCATCCTCGTCGGATTAATCTGCTTCTTCTTTCATGTTGAATTGTTTGGTTTTCATTTTTAACCCAAGCGGTGGACACTTCATGCATGAAAGTTTACAATACTCTTGTGCTGCTATCAAACTTTGCAGAGTCAGATCTGTAAATCCACTGGTTTTAATTTGTAAAGCTTGATGCCATCCTATATTCTGTATGAAAATTATATCCTCTAATTCCTTTTAAAGTGTTTCAACAGCAGAGAATTTTTTTTCTCAATTGCACTATATTAGGGCTGTGGGAAATTAATATTTGATGACAAACAAGAGTAAAAGTCCTCTTTTTGGGGTAAAAACCCACAAAATGAGATGAAGAATAGAAAGCACTGCTGACATTCAAAATCAAGATTTTCCTTTTACTAAATAGGCTCTTTGACCAACTAAGCCAAAGGACAAACAGGTGCGAAACATTAAAAAGCCTGCTTAGAGAGTTAAACAGCCCTAAACTGAGATAAAGAAGGAAAAGGACTGCTGGCATTCAAATTCAAGATTTTCCATTTACTAAATAGGCTCTTTGACCAACTAAGACAAAGGACAAACAGGTGTGATACATTAGAAAGCCTGCTTAGAGAGTTAAACAGCCCTAAACTGAGATAAAGAAGGAAGAGGACTGCTGGCATTCAAATTCAAGATTTTCTGTTTACTAAACAGGCTCTTTGACCAACTAAGACAAAGGACAAACAGTTGTGATACATTAGAAAGCCTACTTAGAGAGTTAAGAAGCCTCAAACTGACATAAAGAAAGAATAGTACTGCTGGCATTCCCCAAGCTAACTTCAAACAACAGGCACTGTAGTTGACGAGATAAGGCAACTCTGACAAAAGCCAACATACAATCTTCAGTGAAAAAACACTGACTGGTAAAAACCCTCTCAACATCTTCCCACCTAAACGCACGGGAGCTATGTAGATGAGGTGGCCGAGTGGTTAAGGAGATGGACTGCTAATCCATAGTGCTCTGCATGCATGGGTTCGAATCCCATCCTCGTCGGATTAATCTGCTTCTTGGTTCATGTTGAATGGTTTAGTTTTCATTTTTAACCCAAGCAGTGGAACGCTTCAAGCATGAAAGTTTACAATACTCCTGTGCTGCTATCAAACTTTGCAGAGTCAGACCTGTAAATCCACTGGTTTTAATTGGTAAAGCTTGATGCCATCCTATATTCTGTAAAGAAAATTATATCCTCTAATTCCTTTTAAAGTGTTTCAACAGCAGATAATTTTTTTTCTCAATTGCACTATATTAGGGCTGTGGGAAATTAATATTTGATGACAAACAAGAGTAAAAGTCCTCTTTTTGGGGTAAAAACCCACAAAATGAGATGAAGAATAGAAAGCACTGCTGACATTCAAAATCAAGATTTTCCTTTTACTAAATAGGCTCTTTGACCAACTAAGCCAAAGGACAAACAGGTGCGAAACATTAAAAAGCCTGCTTAGAGAGTTAAACAGCCCTAAACTGAGATAAAGAAGGAAAAGGACTGCTGGCATTCAAATTCAAGATTTTCCATTTACTAAATAGGCTCTTTGACCAACTAAGACAAAGGACAAACAGGTGTGATACATTAGAAAGCCTGCTTAGAGAGTTAAACAGCCCTAAACTGAGATAAAGAAGGAAGAGGACTGCTGGCATTCAAATTCAAGATTTTCTGTTTACTAAACAGGCTCTTTGACCAACTAAGACAAAGGACAAACAGGTGTGATACATTAGAAAGCCTGCTTAGAGAGTTAAGAAGCCCCAAACTGACATAAAGAAAGAATAGCACTGCTGGCATTCAAATTCAAGATTTTCTGTTTACTAAACAGGCTCTTTGACCAACTAAGCCAAAGGACATAAAGGTGAGATACATTGAATAAACGGATTAGAGATGCATAGAAAGGAGGCATTTCAAAACTAAATCAACTGGTTTTACATTGTCATGCTTGAAGCCATCTTTCTTCCTTTATAGAAGAGATTTTTAATCTCATAATTCCACTATCAGTCGCAAGTGAAACACCTATTTTTAAGATAGGAAGCTTCTTTGTGAGGAGACGAAAACAAGGCACTGCTGAGATTCGAACTCAGGATCTCCTGTTTACTAGACAGGCGCTTTAACCAACTAAGCCACAGCACCAGAAGATGGCATGCATTTGAAATCCAAGGAAGATTGAAGCACCAATCGAACATTCAACTGGTTAGCGCAGCAAAACAATATTGAGCTTGAGTTCCATTCCACGTAGAGCAGAAACATGGAATAAGATTTCAATCTCAGTCATAACACTTAAGAAGCCAAGTAAATTTTGAAGAGCATTCATTTAAAAGACTGACAAATTTACAGAAGCTGTATCGAGGACAAAGGCTTTGAAGTTTTGCAATTGAATGAGCCATCTTTTAGCACAGCTGAAATTTGGGACTTGTTTTGCTTCCAAGTTATGACACAGAATAGACAGATTGAAGAAATGCCATGGCAAAACCAAAAGGAGGAAAAATTATGACTAATTGATATTAAAAACCTCAGCACTGGTTCATTTCTGATAGAGTTTTCCCCAAGCTAACTTCAAACAACAGGCACTGTAGTTGACGAGATAAGGCAACTCTGACAAAAGCCAACATACAATCTTCAGTGAAAAAACACTGACTGGTAAAAACCCTCTCAACATCTTCCCACCTAAACGCATGGGTGCTATGTAGATGAGGTGGCCAAGTGGTTAAGGAGATGGACTGCTAATCCATTGTGCTCTGCATGCATGTGTTCGAATCCCATCCTCGTCGGATTAATCTGCTTCTTCTTTCATGTTGAATGGTTTGGTTTTCATTTTTAACCCAAGCAGTGGAACCCTTCAAGCATGAAAGTTTACAATACTCCTGTGCTGCTATCAAACTTTGCAGAGTCAGACCTGTAAATCCACTGGTTTTAATTGGTAAAGCTTGATGCCATCCTATATTCTGTAAAGAAAATTATATCCTCTAATTCCTTTTAAAGTGTTTCAACAGCAGAGAATTTTTTTTCTCAATTGCACTATATTAGGGCTGTGGGAAATTAATATTTGATGACAAACAAGAGTAAAAGTCCTCTTTTTGGGGTAAAAACCCACAAAATGAGATGAAGAATAGAAAGCACTGCTGACATTCAAAATCAAGATTTTCCTTTTACTAAATAGGCTCTTTGACCAACTAAGCCAAAGGACAAACAGGTGCGAAACATTAAAAAGCCTGCTTAGAGAGTTAAACAGCCCTAAACTGAGATAAAGAAGGAAAAGGACTGCTGGCATTCAAATTCAAGATTTTCCATTTACTAAATAGGCTCTTTGACCAACTAAGACAAAGGACAAACAGGTGTGATACATTAGAAAGCCTGCTTAGAGAGTTAAACAGCCCTAAACTGAGATAAAGAAGGAAGAGGACTGCTGGCATTCAAATTCAAGATTTTCTGTTTACTAAACAGGCTCTTTGACCAACTAAGACAAAGGACAAACAGGTGTGATACATTAGAAAGCCTGCTTAGAGAGTTAAGAAGCCCCAAACTGACATAAAGAAAGAATAGCACTGCTGGCATTCCCCAAGCTAACTTCAAACAACAGGCACTGTAGTTGACGAGATAAGGCAACTCTGACAAAAGCCAACATACAATCTTCAGTGAAAAAACACTGACTGGTAAAAACCCTCTCAACATCTTCCCACCTAAACGCACGGGCGCTATGTAGATGAGGTGGCCGAGTGGTTAAGGAGATGGACTGCTAATCCATTGTGCTCTGCATGCATGGGTTTGAATCCCATCCTCGTCGGATTAATCTGCTTCTTGGTTCATGTTGAATGGTTTGGTTTTCATTTTTAACCCAAGCAGTGGAACCCTTCAAGCATGAAAGTTTACAATACTCCTGTGCTGCTATCAAACTTTGCAGAGTCAGACCTGTAAATCCACTGGTTTTAATTGGTAAAGCTTGATGCCATCCTATATTCTGTAAAGAAAATTATATCCTCTAATTCCTTTTAAAGTGTTTCAACAGCAGAGAATTTTTTTTCTCAATTGCACTATATTAGGGCTGTGGGAAATTAATATTTGATGACAAACAAGAGTAAAAGTCCTCTTTTTGGGGTAAAAACCCACAAAATGAGATGAAGAATAGAAAGCACTGCTGACATTCAAAATCAAGATTTACCTTTTACTAAATAGGCTCTTTGACCAACTAAGCCAAAGGACAAACAGGTGCGAAACATTAAAAAGCCTGCTTAGAGAGTTAAACAGCCCTAAACTGAGATAAAGAAGGAAAAGGACTGCTGGCATTCAAATTCAAGATTTTCCATTTACTAAATAGGCTCTTTGACCAACTAAGACAAAGGACAAACAGGTGTGATACATTAGAAAGCCTGCTTAGAGAGTTAAACAGCCCTAAACTGAGATAAAGAAGGAAGAGCACTGCTGGCATTCAAATTCAAGATTTTCTGTTTACTAAACAGGCTCTTTGACCAACTAAGACAAAGGACAAACAGGTGTGATACATTAGAAAGCCTGCTTAGAGAGTTAAGAAGCCCCAAACTGACATAAAGAAAGAATAGCACTGCTGGCATTCAAATTCAAGATTTTCTGTTTACTAAACAGGCTCTTTGACCAACTAAGCCAAAGGACATAAAGGTGAGATACATTGAATAAACGGATTAGAGATGCATAGAAAGGAGGCATTTCAAAACTAAATCAACTGGTTTTACATTGTCATGCTTGAAGCCATCTTTCTTCCTTTATAGAAGAGATTTTTAATCTCATAATTCCACTATCAGTCGCAAGTGAAACACCTATTTTTAAGATAGGATGCTTCTTTGTGAGGAGACGAAAACAAGGCACTGCTGAGATTCGAACTCAGGATCTCCTGTTTACTAGACAGGCGCTTTAACCAACTAAGCCACAGCACCAGAAGATGGCATGCATTTGAAATCCAAGGAAGATTGAAGCACCAATCGAACATTCAACTGGTTAGCGCAGCAAAACAATATTGAGCTTGAGTTCCATTCCACGTAGAGCAGAAACATGGAATAAGATTTCAATCTCAGTCATAACACTTAAGAAGCCAAGTAAATTTTGAAGAGCATTCATTTAAAAGACTGACAAATTTACAGAAGCTGTATCGAGGACAAAGGCTTTGAAGTTTTGCAATTGAATGAGCCATCTTTTAGCACAGCTGAAATTTGGGACTTGTTTTGCTTCCAAGTTATGACACAGAATAGACAGATTGAAGAAATGCCATGGCAAAACCAAAAGGAGGAAAAATTATGACTAATTGATATTAAAAACCTCAGCACTGGTTCATTTCTGATAGAGTTTTCCCCAAGCTAACTTCAAACAACAGTCACTGTAGTTGACGATATAAGGCAACTCTGACAAAAGCCAACATACAATCTTCAGTGAAAAAACACTGACTGGTAAAAACCCTCTCAACATCTTCCCACCTAAACGCACGGGCGCTTTGTAGACGAGGTGGACGAGTGGTTAAGGCGATGGACTGCTAATCCATTGTGCTCTGCATGCATGGGTTCGATTCCCATCCTCGTTGCATTAATCTGCTTCTTCTTTCATGTTGAATTGTTTGGTTTTCATTTTTAACCCAAGCGGTGGACACTTCATGCATGAAAGTTTACAATACTCCTGTGCTGCTATCAAACTTTGCAGAGTCAGATCTGTAAATCCACTTGTTTTAATTTGTAAAGCTTGATGCCATCCTATATTCTGTAAATAAAATTATATCCTCTAATTCCTTTTAAAGTGTTTCAACAGCAGAGAATTTTTTTTCTCAATTGCACTATATTAGGGCTGTGGGAAATTAATATTTGATGACAAACAAGAGTAAAAGTCCTCTTTTTGGGGTAAAAACACACAAAATGAGATGAAGAATAGAAAGCACTGCTGACATTCAAAATCAAGATTTTCCTTTTACTAAAAAGGCTCTTTGACCAACTAAGCCAAAGGACAAACAGATGCGAAACATTAAAAAGCCTGCTTAGAGAGTTAAACAGCCCTAAACTGAGATAAAGAAGGAAAAGGACTGCTGGCATTCAAATTCAAGAATTTCCATTTACTAAATAGGCTCTTTGACCAACTAAGACAAAGGACAAACAGGTGTGATACATTAGAAAGCCTGCTTAGAGAGTTAAGAAGCCCCAAACTGACATAAAGAAAGAATAGCACTGCTGGCATTCAAATTCAAGATTTTCTGTTTACTAAACAGGCTCTTTGACCAACTAAGCCAAAGGACATAAAGGTGAGATACATTGAATAAACGGATTAGAGATGCATAGAAAGGAGGCATTTCAAAACTAAATCAACTGGTTTTACATTGTCATGCTTGAAGCCATCTTTCTTCCTTTATATCTCTTAGATAGAAGAGATTTTTAATCTCATAATTCCACTATCAGTCGCAAGTGAAACACCTATTTATAAGATAGAAAGCTTCTTTGTGAGGAGACGAAAACAAGGCATTGCTGAGATTCGAACTCAGGATCTCCTGTTTACTAGACAGCACCAGAAGATGGCATGCATTTGAAATCCAAGGAAGATTGAAGCACCAATCGAACATTCAACTGGTTAGCGCAGCAAAACAATATTGAGCTTGAGTTCCATTCCACGTAGAGCAGAAACATGGAATAAGATTTCAATCTCAGTCATAACACTTAAGAAGCCAAGTAAATTTTGAAGAGCATTCATTTAAAAGACTGACAAATTTACAGAAGCTGTATCGAGGACAAAGGCTTTGAAGTTTTGCAATTGAATGAGCCATCTTTTAGCACAGCTGAAATTTGGGACTTGTTTTGCTTCCAAGTTATGACACAGAATAGACAGATTGAAGAAATGCCATGGCAAAACCAAAAGGAGGAAAAATTATGACTAATTGATATTAAAAACCTCAGCACTGGTTCATTTCTGATAGAGTTTTCCCCAAGCTAACTTCAAACAACAGGCACTGTAGTTGACGAGATAAGGCAACTCTGACAAAAGCCAACATACAATCTTCAGTGAAAAAACACTGACTGGTAAAAACCCTCTCAACATCTTCCCACCTAAACGCACAGGCGCTATGTAGACGAGGTGGCCGAGTGGTTAAGGCGATGGACTGCTAATCCATTGTGCTCTGCATGCATGGGTTTGAATCCCATCCTCGTCGGATTAATCTGCTTCTTATTTCATGTTGAATGGTTTGGTTTTCATTTTTAACCCAAGCAGTGGAACCCTTCAAGCATGAAAGTTTACAATACTCCTGTGCTGCTATCAAACTTTGCAGAGTCAGACCTGTAAATCCACTGGTTTTAATTGGTAAAGCTTGATGCCATCCTATATTCTGTAAAGAAAATTATATCTTCTAATTCCTTTTAAAGTGTTTCAACAGCAGAGAATTTTTTTTCTCAATTGCACTATATTAGGGCTGTGGGAAATTAATATTTGATGACAAACAAGAGTAAAAGTCCTCTTTTTGGGGTAAAAACCCACAAAATGAGATGAAGAATAGAAAGCACTGCTGACATTCAAAATCAAGATTTTCCTTTTACTAAATAGGCTCTTTGACCAACTAAGCCAAAGGACAAACAGGTGCGAAACATTAAAAAGCCTGCTTAGAGAGTTAAACAGCCCTAAACTGAGATAAAGAAGGAAAAGGACTGCTGGCATTCAAATTCAAGATTTTCCATTTACTAAATAGGCTCTTTGACCAACTAAGACAAAGGACAAACAGGTGTGATATATTAGAAAGCCTGCTTAGAGAGTTAAACAGCCCTAAACTGAGATAAAAAAGGAAGAGGACTGCTGGCATTCAAATTCAAGATTTTCTGTTTACTAAACAGGCTCTTTGACCAACTAAGACAAAGGACAAACAGGTGTGATACATTAGAAAGCCTGCTTAGAGAGTTAAGAAGCCCCAAACTGACATAAAGAAAGAATAGCACTGCTGGCATTCAAATTCAAGATTTTCTGTTTGCTAAACAGGCTCTTTGACCAACTAAGCCAAAGGACATAAAGGTGAGATACATTGAATAAACGGATTAGAGATGCATAGAAAGGAGGCATTTCAAAACTAAATCAACTGGTTTTACATTGTCATGCTTGAAGCCATCTTTCTTCCTTTATATCTCTTAGATAGAAGAGAATTTTAATCTCATAATTCCACTATCAGTCGCAAGTGAAACACCTATTTTTAAGATAGGAAGCTTCTTTGTGAGGAGACGAAAACAAGGCACTGCTGAGATTCGAACTCAGGATCTCCTGTTTACTAGACAGGCGCTTTAACCAACTAAGCCACAGCACCAGAAGATGGCATGCATTTGAAAACCAAGGAAGATTGAAGCACCAATCAAACATTCAACTGGTTAGCGCAGCAAAACAATATTGAGCTTGAGTTCCATTCCACGTAGAGCAGAAACATGGAATAAGATTTCAATCTCAGTCATAACACTTAAGAAGCCAAGTAAATTTTGAAGAGCATTCATTTAAAAGACTGACAAATTTACAGAAGCTGTATCGAGGACAAAGGCTTTGAAGTTTTGCAATTGAATGAGCCATCTTTTAGCACAGCTGAAATTTGGGACTTGTTTTGCTTCCAAGTTATGACACAGAATAGACAGATTGAAGAAATGCCATGGCAAAACCAAAAGGAGGAAAAATTATGACTAATTGATATTAAAAACCTCAGCACTGGTTCATTTCTGATAGAGTTTTCCCCAAGCTAACTTCAAACAACAGGCACTGTAGTTGACGAGATAAGGCAACTCTGACAAAAGCCAACATACAATCTTCAGTGAAAAAACACTGACTGGTAAAAACCCTCTCAACATCTTCCCACCTAAACGCACGGGTGCTATGTAGACGAGGTGGCCGAGTGGTTAAGGCGATGGACTGCTAATCCATTGTGCTCTGCATGCATGGGTTCGAATCCCATCCTCGTCGAATTAATCTGCTTCTTCTTTCATGTTGAATGGTTTGGTTTTCATTTTTAACCCAAGCGGTGGACACTTCATGCATGAAAGTTTACAATACTCCTGTGCTGCTATCAAACTTTGCAGA
Organism: Dendrobates tinctorius; assembly: GCF_039654945.1. Lineage (NCBI taxonomy): Eukaryota > Metazoa > Chordata > Amphibia > Anura > Dendrobatidae > Dendrobates > Dendrobates tinctorius. The sequence continues at coordinate 1,903,654 of NW_027361871.1, forward strand.
GTCAGATCTGTAAATCCACTGGTTTTAATTTGTAAAGCTTGATGCCATCCTATATTCTGTGAAGAAAATTATATCCTCTAATTCCTTTTAAAGTGTTTCAACAGCAGAGAATTTTTTTTCTCAATTGCACTATATTAGGGCTGTGGGAAATTAATATTTGATGACAAACAAGAGTAAAAGTCCTCTTTTTGGGGTAAAAACCCACAAAATGAGATGAAGAATAGAAAGCACTGCTGACATTCAAAATCAAGATTTTCCTTTTACTAAATAGGCTCTTTGACCAACTAAGCCAAAGGACAAACAGGTGCGAAACATTAAAAAGCCTGCTTAGAGAGTTAAACAGCCCTAAACTGAGATAAAGAAGGAAAAGGACTGCTGGCATTCAAATTCAAGATTTTCCATTTACTAAATAGGCTCTTTGACCAACTAAGACAAAGGACAAACAGGTGTGATACATTAGAAAGCCTGCTTAGAGAGTTAAACAGCCCTAAACTGAGATAAAGAAGGAAGAGGACTGCTGGCATTCAAATTCAAGATTTTCTGTTTACTAAACAGGCTCTTTGACCAACTAAGACAAAGGACAAACAGGTGTGATACATTAGAAAGCCTGCTTAGAGAGTTAAGAAGCCCCAAACTGACATAAAGAAAGAATAGCACTGCTGGCATTCCCCAAGCTAACTTCAAACAACAGGCACTGTAGTTGACGAGATAAGGCAACTCTGACAAAAGCCAACATACAATCTTCAGTGAAAAAACACTGACTGGTAAAAACCCTCTCAACATCTTCCCACCTAAACGCACGGGCGCTATGTAGATGAGGTGGCCGAGTGGTTAAGGAGATGGACTGCTAATCCATTGTGCTCTGCATGCATGGGTTTGAATCCCATCCTCGTCGGATTAATCTGCTTCTTGGTTCATGTTGAATGGTTTGGTTTTCATTTTTAACCCAAGCAGTGGAACCCTTCAAGCATGAAAGTTTACAATACTCCTGTGCTGCTATCAAACTTTGCAGAGTCAGACCTGTAAATCCACTGGTTTTAATTGGTAAAGCTTGATGCCATCCTATATTCTGTAAAGAAAATTATATCCTCTAATTCCTTTTAAAGTGTTTCAACAGCAGAGAATTTTTTTTCTCAATTGCACTATATTAGGGCTGTGGGAAATTAATATTTGATGACAAACAAGAGTAAAAGTCCTCTTTTTGGGGTAAAAACCCACAAAATGAGATGAAGAATAGAAAGCACTGCTGACATTCAAAATCAAGATTTACCTTTTACTAAATAGGCTCTTTGACCAACTAAGCCAAAGGACAAACAGGTGCGAAACATTAAAAAGCCTGCTTAGACAGTTAAACAGCCCTAAACTGAGATAAAGAAGGAAAAGGACTGCTGGCATTCAAATTCAAGATTTTCCATTTACTAAATAGGCTCTTTGACCAACTAAGACAAAGGACAAACAGGTGTGATACATTAGAAAGCCTGCTTAGAGAGTTAAACAGCCCTAAACTGAGATAAAGAAGGAAGAGCACTGCTGGCATTCAAATTCAAGATTTTCTGCTTACTAAACAGGCTCTTTGACCAACTAAGACAAAGGACAAACAGGTGTGATACATTAGAAAGCCTGCTTAGAGAGTTAAGAAGCCCCAAACTGACATAAAGAAAGAATAGCACTGCTGGCATTCAAATTCAAGATTTTCTGTTTACTAAACAGGCTCTTTGACCAACTAAGCCAAAGGACATAAAGGTGAGATACATTGAATAAACGGATTAGAGATGCATAGAAAGGAGGCATTTCAAAACTAAATCAACTGGTTTTACATTGTCATGCTTGAAGCCATCTTTCTTCCTTTATAGAAGAGATTTTTAATCTCATAATTCCACTATCAGTCGCAAGTGAAACACATATTTTTAAGATAGGAAGCTTCTTTGTGAGGAGACGAAAACAAGGCACTGCTGAGATTCGAACTCAGGATCTCCTGTTTACTAGACAGGGGCTTTAACCAACTAAGCCACAGCACCAGAAGATGGCATGCATTTGAAATCCAAGGAAGATTGAAGCACCAATCGAACATTCAACTGGTTAGCGCAGCAAAACAATATTGAGCTTGAGTTCCATTCCACGTAGAGCAGAAACATGGAATAAGATTTCAATCTCAGTCATAACACTTAAGAAGCCAAGTAAATTTTGAAGAGCATTCATTTAAAAGACTGACAAATTTACAGAAGCTGTATCGAGGACAAAGGCTTTGAAGTTTTGCAATTGAATGAGCCATCTTTTAGCACAGCTGAAATTTGGGACTTGTTTTGCTTCCAAGTTATGACACAGAATAGACAGATTGAAGAAATGCCATGGCAAAATCAAAAGGAGGAAAAATTATGACTAATTGATATTAAAAACCTCAGCACTGGTTCATTTCTGATAGAGTTTTCCCCAAGCTAACTTCAAACAACAGTCACTGTAGTTGACGAGATAAGGCAACTCTGACAAAAGCCAACATACAATCTTCAGTGAAAAAACACTGACTGGTAAAAACCCTCTCAACATCTTCCCACCTAAACGCACGGGCGCTTTGTAGACGAGGTGGACGAGTGGTTAAGGCGATGGACTGCTAATCCATTGTGCTCTGCATGCATGGGTTCGATTCCCATCCTCGTTGCATTAATCTGCTTCTTCTTTCATGTTGAATTGTTTGGTTTTCATTTTTAACCCAAGCGGTGGACACTTCATGCATGAAAGTTTACAATACTCCTGTGCTGCTATCAAACTTTGCAGAGTCAGATCTGTAAATCCACTTGTTTTAATTTGTAAAGCTTGATGCCATCCTATATTCTGTAAATAAAATTATATCCTCTAATTCCTTTTAAAGTGTTTCAACAGCAGAGAATTTTTTTTCTCAATTGCACTATATTAGGGCTGTGGGAAATTAATATTTGATGACAAACAAGAGTAAAAGTCCTCTTTTTGGGGTAAAAACACACAAAATGAGATGAAGAATAGAAAGCACTGCTGACATTCAAAATCAAGATTTTCCTTTTACTAAAAAGGCTCTTTGACCAACTAAGCCAAAGGACAAACAGATGCGAAACATTAAAAAGCCTGCTTAGAGAGTTAAACAGCCCTAAACTGAGATAAAGAAGGAAAAGGACTGCTGGCATTCAAATTCAAGAATTTCCATTTACTAAATAGGCTCTTTGACCAACTAAGACAAAGGACAAACAGGTGTGATACATTAGAAAGCCTGCTTAGAGAGTTAAGAAGCCCCAAACTGACATAAAGAAAGAATAGCACTGCTGGCATTCAAATTCAAGATTTTCTGTTTACTAAACAGGCTCTTTGACCAACTAAGCCAAAGGACATAAAGGTGAGATACATTGAATAAACGGATTAGAGATGCATAGAAAGGAGGCATTTCAAAACTAAATCAACTGGTTTTACATTGTCATGCTTGAAGCCATCTTTCTTCCTTTATATCTCTTAGATAGAAGAGATTTTTAATCTCATAATTCCACTATCAGTCGCAAGTGAAACACCTATTTATAAGATAGAAAGCTTCTTTGTGAGGAGACGAAAACAAGGCATTGCTGAGATTCGAACTCAGGATCTCCTGTTTACTAGACAGCACCAGAAGATGGCATGCATTTGAAATCCAAGGAAGATTGAAGCACCAATCGAACATTCAACTGGTTAGCGCAGCAAAACAATATTGAGCTTGAGTTCCATTCCACGTAGAGCAGAAACATGGAATAAGATTTCAATCTCAGTCATAACACTTAAGAAGCCAAGTAAATTTTGAAGAGCATTCATTTAAAAGACTGACAAATTTACAGAAGCTGTATCGAGGACAAAGGCTTTGAAGTTTTGCAATTGAATGAGCCATCTTTTAGCACAGCTGAAATTTGGGACTTGTTTTGCTTCCAAGTTATGACACAGAATAGACAGATTGAAGAAATGCCATGGCAAAACCAAAAGGAGGAAAAATTATGACTAATTGATATTAAAAACCTCAGCACTGGTTCATTTCTGATAGAGTTTTCCCCAAGCTAACTTCAAACAACAGGCACTGTAGTTGACGAGATAAGGCAACTCTGACAAAAGCCAACATACAATCTTCAGTGAAAAAACACTGACTGGTAAAAACCCTCTCAACATCTTCCCACCTAAACGCACAGGCGCTATGTAGACGAGGTGGCCGAGTGGTTAAGGCGATGGACTGCTAATCCATTGTGCTCTGCATGCATGGGTTTGAATCCCATCCTCGTCGGATTAATCTGCTTCTTCTTTCATGTTGAATGGTTTGGTTTTCATTTTTAACCCAAGCAGTGGAACCCTTCAAGCATGAAAGTTTACAATACTCCTGTGCTGCTATCAAACTTTGCAGAGTCAGACCTGTAAATCCACTGGTTTTAATTGGTAAAGCTTGATGCCATCCTATATTCTGTAAAGAAAATTATATCTTCTAATTCCTTTTAAAGTGTTTCAACAGCAGAGAATTTTTTTTCTCAATTGCACTATATTAGGGCTGTGGGAAATTAATATTTGATGACAAACAAGAGTAAAAGTCCTCTTTTTGGGGTAAAAACCCACAAAATGAGATGAAGAATAGAAAGCACTGCTGACATTCAAAATCAAGATTTTCCTTTTACTAAATAGGCTCTTTGACCAACTAAGCCAAAGGACAAACAGGTGCGAAACATTAAAAAGCCTGCTTAGAGAGTTAAACAGCCCTAAACTGAGATAAAGAAGGAAAAGGACTGCTGGCATTCAAATTCAAGATTTTCCATTTACTAAATAGGCTCTTTGACCAACTAAGACAAAGGACAAACAGGTGTGATATATTAGAAAGCCTGCTTAGAGAGTTAAACAGCCCTAAACTGAGATAAAAAAGGAAGAGGACTGCTGGCATTCAAATTCAAGATTTTCTGTTTACTAAACAGGCTCTTTGACCAACTAAGACAAAGGACAAACAGGTGTGATACATTAGAAAGCCTGCTTAGAGAGTTAAGAAGCCCCAAACTGACATAAAGAAAGAATAGCACTGCTGGCATTCAAATTCAAGATTTTCTGTTTGCTAAACAGGCTCTTTGACCAACTAAGCCAAAGGACATAAAGGTGAGATACATTGAATAAACGGATTAGAGATGCATAGAAAGGAGGCATTTCAAAACTAAATCAACTGGTTTTACATTGTCATGCTTGAAGCCATCTTTCTTCCTTTATATCTCTTAGATAGAAGAGAATTTTAATCTCATAATTCCACTATCAGTCGCAAGTGAAACACCTATTTTTAAGATAGGAAGCTTCTTTGTGAGGAGACGAAAACAAGGCACTGCTGAGATTCGAACTCAGGATGTCCTGTTTACTAGACAGGCGCTTTAACCAACTAAGCCACAGCACCAGAAGATGGCATGCATTTGAAAACCAAGGAAGATTGAAGCACCAATCAAACATTCAACTGGTTAGCGCAGCAAAACAATATTGAGCTTGAGTTCCATTCCACGTAGAGCAGAAACATGGAATAAGATTTCAATCTCAGTCATAACACTTAAGAAGCCAAGTAAATTTTGAAGAGCATTCATTTAAAAGACTGACAAATTTACAGAAGCTGTATCGAGGACAAAGGCTTTGAAGTTTTGCAATTGAATGAGCCATCTTTTAGCACAGCTGAAATTTGGGACTTGTTTTGCTTCCAAGTTATGACACAGAATAGACAGATTGAAGAAATGCCATGGCAAAACCAAAAGGAGGAAAAATTATGACTAATTGATATTAAAAACCTCAGCACTGGTTCATTTCTGATAGAGTTTTCCCCAAGCTAACTTCAAACAACAGGCACTGTAGTTGACGAGATAAGGCAACTCTGACAAAAGCCAACATACAATCTTCAGTGAAAAAACACTGACTGGTAAAAACCCTCTCAACATCTTCCCACCTAAACGCACAGGTGCTATGTAGACGAGGTGGCCGAGTGGTTAAGGCGATGGACTGCTAATCCATTGTGCTCTGCATGCATGGGTTCGAATCCCATCCTCGTCGAATTAATCTGCTTCTTCTTTCATGTTGAATGGTTTGGTTTTCATTTTTAACCCAAGCGGTGGACACTTCATGCATGAAAGTTTACAATACTCCTGTGCTGCTATCAAACTTTGCAGAGTCAGATCTGTAAATCCACTGGTTTTAATTTGTAAAGCTTGATGCCATCCTATATTCTGTAAAGAAAATTATATCCTCTAATTCCTTTTAAAGTGTTTCAACAGCAGAGAATTTTTTTTCTCAATTGCACTATATTAGGGCTGTGGGAAATTAATATTTGATGACAAACAAGAGTAAAAGTCCTCTTTTTGGGGTAAAAACCCACAAAATGAGATGAAGAATAGAAAGCACTGCTGACATTCAAAATCAAGATTTTCCTTTTACTAAATAGGCTCTTTGACCAACTAAGCCAAAGGACAAACAGGTGCGAAACATTAAAAAGCCTGCTTAGAGAGTTAAACAGCCCTAAACTGAGATAAAGAAGGAAAAGGACTGCTGGCATTCAAATTCAAGATTTTCCATTTACTAAATAGGCTCTTTGACCAACTAAGACAAAGGACAAACAGGTGTGATACATTAGAAAGCCTGCTTAGAGAGTTAAACAGCCCTAAACTGAGATAAAGAAGGAAGAGGACTGCTGGCATTCAAATTCAAGATTTTCTGTTTACTAAACAGGCTCTTTGACCAACTAAGACAAAGGACAAACAGGTGTGATACATTAGAAAGCCTGCATAGAGAGTTAAGAAGCCCCAAACTGACATAAAGAAAGAATAGCACTGCTGGCATTCAAATTCAAGATTTTCTGTTTACTAAACAGGCTCTTTGACCAACTAAGCCAAAGGACATAAAGGTGAGATACATTGGATAAACGGATTAGAGATGCATAGAAAGGAGGCATTTCAAAACTAAATCAACTGGTTTTACATTGTCATGCTTGAAGCCATCTTTCTTCCTTTATATCTCTTAGATAGAAGAGATTTTTAATCTCATAATTGCACTATCAGTCGCAAGTGAAACACCTATTTTTAAGATAGGAAGCTTCTTTGTGAGGAGATGAAAACAAGGCACTGCTGAGATTCAAACTCAGGACCTCCTGTTTACTAGACAGGCGCTTTAACCAACTAAGCCACAGCACCAGAAGATGGCATGCATTTGAAATCCAAGGAAGATTGAAGCACCAATCGAACATTCAACTGGTTAGCGCAGCAAAACAATATTGAGCTTGAGTTCCATTCCACGTAGAGCAGAAACATGGAATAAGATTTCAATCTCAGTCATAACACTTAAGAAGCCAAGTAAATTTTGAAGAGCATTCATTTAAAAGACTGACAAATTTACAGAAGCTGTATCGAGGACAAAGGCTTTGAAGTTTTGCAATTGAATGAGCCATCTTTTAGCACAGCTGAAATTTGGGACTTGTTTTGCTTCCAAGCTATGACACAGAATAGACAGATTGAAGAAATGCCATGGCAAAACCAAAAGGAGGAAAAATTATGACTAATTGATATTAAAAACCTCAGCACTGGTTCATTTCTGATAGAGTTTTCCCCAAGATAACTTCAAACAACAGGCACTGTAGTTGACGAGATAAGGCAACTCTGACAAAAGCCAACATACAATCTTCAGTGAAAAAACACTGACTGGTAAAAACCCTCTCAACATCTTCCCACCTAAACGCACGGGTGCTATGTAGACGAGGTGGCCGAGTGGTTAAGGCGAAGGACTGCTAATCCATTGTGCTCTGCATGCATGGGTTCGAATCCCATCCTCGTCGGATTAATCTGCTTCTTCTTTCATGTTGAATGGTTTGGTTTTCATTTTTAACCCAAGCAGTGGAACCCTTCAAGCATGAAAGTTTACAATACTCCTGTGCTGCTATCAAACTTTGCAGAGTCAGACCTGTAAATCCACTGGTTTTAATTGGTAAAGCTTGATGCCATCCTATATTCTGTAAAGAAAATTATATCCTCTAATTCCTTTTAAAGTGTTTCAACAGCAGAGAATTTTTTTTCTCAATTGCACTATATTAGGGCTGTGGGAAATTAATATTTGATGACAAACAAGAGTAAAAGTCCTCTTTTTGGGGTAAAAACCCACAAAATGAGATGAAGAATAGAAAGCACTGCTGACATTCAAAATCAAGATTTTCCTTTTACTAAATAGGCTCTTTGACCAACTAAGCCAAAGGACAAACAGGTGCGAAACATTAAAAAGCCTGCTTAGAGAGTTAAACAGCCCTAAACTGAGATAAAGAAGGAAAAGGACTGCTGGCATTCAAATTCAAGATTTTCCATTTACTAAATAGGCTCTTTGACCAACTAAGACAAAGGACAAACAGGTGTGATACATTAGAAAGCCTGCTTAGAGAGTTAAACAGCCCTAAACTGAGATAAAAAAGGAAGAGGACTGCTGGCATTCAAATTCAAGATTTTCTGTTTACTAAACAGGCTCTTTGACCAACTAAGACAAAGGACAAACAGGTGTGATACATTAGAAAGCCTGCTTAGAGAGTTAAGAAGCCCCAAACTGACATAAAGAAAGAATAGCACTGCTGGCATTCAAATTCAAGATTTTCTGTTTGCTAAACAGGCTCTTTGACCAACTAAGCCAAAGGACATAAAGGTGAGATACATTGAATAAACGGATTAGAGATGCATAGAAAGGAGGCATTTCAAAACTAAATCAACTGGTTTTACATTGTCATGCTTGAAGCCATCTTTCTTCCTTTATATCTCTTAGATAGAAGAGATTTTTAATCTCATAATTCCACTATCAGTCGCAAGTGAAACACCTATTTTTAAGATAGGAAGCTTCTTTGTGAGGAGACGAAAACAAGGCACTGCTGAGATTCGAACTCAGGATCTCCTGTTTACTAGACAGGCGCTTACTAAGCCACAGCACCAGAAGATGGCATGCATTTGAAAACCAAGGAAGATTGAAGCACCAATCAAACATTCGACTGGTTAGCGCAGCAAAACAATATTGAGCTTGAGTTCCATTCCACGTAGAGCAGAAACATGGAATAAGATTTCAATCTCAGTCATAACACTTAAGAAGCCAAGTAAATTTTGAAGAGCATTCATTTAAAAGACTGACAAATTTACAGAAGCTGTATCGAGGACAAAGGCTTTGAAGTTTTGCAATTGAATGAGCCATCTTTTAGCACAGCTGAAATTTGGGACTTGTTTTGCTTCCAAGTTATGACACAGAATAGACAGATTGAAGAAATGCCATGGCAAAACCAAAAGGAGGAAAAATTATGACTAATTGATATTAAAAACCTCAGCACTGGTTCATTTCTGATAGAGTTTTCCCCAAGCTAACTTCAAACAACAGGCACTGTAGTTGACGAGATAAGGCAACTCTGACAAAAGCCAACATACAATCTTCAGTGAAAAAACACTGACTGGTAAAAACCCTCTCAACATCTTCCCACCTAAACGCACGGGCGCTATGTAGACGAGGTGGCCGAGTGGTTAAGGCGATGGACTGCTAATCCATTGTGCTCTGCATGCATGGGTTCGAATCCCATCCTCGTCGGATTAATCTGCTTCTTCTTTCATGTTGAATGGTTTGGTTTTCATTTTTAACCCAAGCGGTGGACACTTCATGCATGAAAGTTTACAATACTCCTGTGCTGCTATCAAACTTTGCAGAGTCAGATCTGTAAATCCACTGGTTTTAATTTGTAAAGCTTGATGCCATCCTATATTCTGTAAAGAAAATTATATCCTCTAATTCCTTTTAAAGTGTTTCAACAGCAGAGAATTTTTTTTCTCAATTGCACTATATTAGGGCTGTGGGAAATTAATATTTGATGACAAACAAGAGTAAAAGTCCTCTTTTTGGGGTAAAAACCCACAAAATGAGATGAAGAATAGAAAGCACTGCTGACATTCAAAATCAAGATTTTCCTTTTACTAAATAGGCTCTTTGACCAACTAAGCCAAAGGACAAACAGGTGCGAAACATTAAAAAGCCTGCTTAGAGAGTTAAACAGCCCTAAACTGAGATAAAGAAGGAAAAGGACTGCTGGCATTCAAATTCAAGATTTTCCATTTACTAAATAGGCTCTTTGACCAACTAAGACAAAGGACAAACAGGTGTGATACATTAGAAAGCCTGCTTAGAGAGTTAAACAGCCCTAAACTGAGATAAAGAAGGAAGAGGACTGCTGGCATTCAAATTCAAGATTTTCTGTTTACTAAACAGGCTCTTTGACCAACTAAGACAAAGGACAAACAGGTGTGATACATTAGAAAGCCTGCATAGAGAGTTAAGAAGCCCCAAACTGACATAAAGAAAGAATAGCACTGCTGGCATTCAAATTCAAGATTTTCTGTTTACTAAACAGGCTCTTTGACCAACTAAGCCAAAGGACATAAAGGTGAGATACATTGGATAAACGGATTAGAGATGCATAGAAAGGAGGCATTTCAAAACTAAATCAACTGGTTTTACATTGTCATGCTTGAAGCCATCTTTCTTCCTTTATATCTCTTAGATAGAAGAGATTTTTAATCTCATAATTGCACTATCAGTCGCAAGTGAAACACCTATTTTTAAGATAGGAAGCTTCTTTGTGAGGAGATGAAAACAAGGCACTGCTGAGATTAAAACTCAGGACCTCCTGTTTACTAGACAGGCGCTTTAACAAACTAAGCCACAGCACCAGAAGATGGCATGCATTTGAAATCCAAGGAAGATTGAAGCACCAATCGAACATTCAACTGGTTAGCGCAGCAAAACAATATTGAGCTTGAGTTCCATTCCACGTAGAGCAGAAACATGGAATAAGATTTCAATCTCAGTCATAACACTTAAGAAGCCAAGTAAATTTTGAAGAGCATTCATTTAAAAGACTGACAAATTTACAGAAGCTGTATCGAGGACAAAGGCTTTGAAGTTTTGCAATTGAATGAGCCATCTTTTAGCACAGCTGAAATTTGGGACTTGTTTTGCTTCCAAGCTATGACACAGAATAGACAGATTGAAGAAATGCCATGGCAAAACCAAAAGGAGGAAAAATTATGACTAATTGATATTAAAAACCTCAGCACTGGTTCATTTCTGATAGAGTTTTCCCCAAGCTAACTTCAAACAACAGGCACTGTAGTTGACGAGATAAGGCAACTCTGACAAAAGCCAACATACAATCTTCAGTGAAAAAACACTGACTGGTAAAATCCCTCTCAACATCTTCCCACCTAAACGCACGGGCGCTTTGTAGACGAGGTGGACGAGTGGTTAAGGCGATGGACTGCTAATCCATTGTGCTCTGCATGCATGGGTTCGATTCCCATCCTCGTTGCATTAATCTGCTTCTTCTTTCATGTTGAATTGTTTGGTTTTCATTTTTAACCCAAGCGGTGGACACTTCATGCATGAAAGTTTACAATACTCCTGTGCTGCTATCAAACTTTGCAGAGTCAGATCTGTAAATCCACTGGTTTTAATTTGTAAAGCTTGATGCCATCCTATATTCTGTAAATAAAATTATATCCTCTAATTCCTTTTAAAGTGTTTCAACAGCAGAGAATTTTTTTTCTCAATTGCACTATATTAGGGCTGTGGGAAATTAATATTTGATGACAAACAAGAGTAAAAGTCCTCTTTTTGGGGTAAAAACCCACAAAATGAGATGAAGAATAGAAAGCACTGCTGACATTCAAAATCAAGATTTTCCTTTTACTAAATAGGCTCTTTGACCAACTAAGCCAAAGGACAAACAGGTGCGAAACATTAAAAAGCCTGCTTAGAGAGTTAAACAGCCCTAAACTGAGATAAAGAAGGAAAAGGACTGCTGGCATTCAAATTCAAGATTTTCCATTTACTAAATAGGCTCTTTGACCAACTAAGACAAAGGACAAACAGGTGTGATACATTAGAAAGCCTGCTTAGAGAGTTAAACAGCCCTAAACTGAGATAAAAAAGGAAGAGGACTGCTGGCATTCAAATTCAAGATTTTCTGTTTACTAAACAGGCTCTTTGACCAACTAAGACAAAGGACAAACAGGTGTGATACATTAGAAAGCCTGCTTAGAGAGTTAAGAAGCCCCAAACTGACATAAAGAAAGAATAGCACTGCTGGCATTCAAATTCAAGATTTTCTGTTTGCTAAACAGGCTCTTTGACCAACTAAGCCAAAGGACATAAAGGTGAGATACATTGAATAAACGGATTAGAGATGCATAGAAAGGAGGCATTTCAAAACTAAATCAACTGGTTTTACATTGTCATGCTTGAAGCCATCTTTCTTCCTTTATATCTCTTAGATAGAAGAGATTTTTAATCTCATAATTCCACTATCAGTCGCAAGTGAAACACCTATTTTTAAGATAGGAAGCTTCTTTGTGAGGAGACGAAAACAAGGCACTGCTGAGATTCGAACTCAGGATCTCCTGTTTACACAGGCGCTTTAACCAACTAAGCCACAGCACCAGAAGATGGCATGCATTTGAAAACCAAGGGAGATTGAAGCACCAATCAAACATTCAACTGGTTAGCGCAGCAAAACAATATTGAGCTTGAGTTCCATTCCACGTAGAGCAGAAACATGGAATAAGATTTCAATCTCAGTCATAACACTTAAGAAGCCAAGTAAATTTTGAAGAGCATTCATTTAAAAGACTGACAAATTTACAGAAGCTGTATCGAGGACAAAGGCTTTGAAGTTTTGCAATTGAATGAGCCATCTTTTAGCACAGCTGAAATTTGGGACTTGTTTTGCTTCCAAGTTATGACACAGAATAGACAGATTGAAGAAATGCCATGGCAAAACCAAAAGGAGGAAAAATTATGACTAATTGATATTAAAAACCTCAGCACTGGTTCATTTCTGATAGAGTTTTCCCCAAGCTAACTTCAAACAACAGGCACTGTAGTTGACGAGATAAGGCAACTCTGACAAAAGCCAACATACAATCTTCAGTGAAAAAACACTGACTGGTAAAAACCCTCTCAACATCTTCCCACCTAAACGCACGGGCGCTATGTAGACGAGGTGGCCGAGTGGTTAAGGCGATGGACTGCTAATCCATTGTGCTCTGCATGCATGGGTTCGAATCCCATCCTCGTCGGATTAATCTGCTTCTTCTTTCATGTTGAATGGTTTGGTTTTCATTTTTAACCCAAGCGGTGGACACTTCATGCATGAAAGTTTACAATACTCCTGTGCTGCTATCAAACTTTGCAGAGTCAGATCTGTAAATCCACTGGTTTTAATTTGTAAAGCTTGATGCCATCCTATATTCTGTAAAGAAAATTATATCCTCTAATTCCTTTTAAAGTGTTTCAACAGCAGAGAATTTTTTTTCTCAATTGCACTATATTAGGGCTGTGGGAAATTAATATTTGATGACAAACAAGAGTAAAAGTCCTCTTTTTGGGGTAAAAACCCACAAAATGAGATGAAGAATAGAAAGCACTGCTGACATTCAAAATCAAGATTTTCCTTTTACTAAATAGGCTCTTTGACCAACTAAGCCAAAGGACAAACAGGTGCGAAACATTAAAAAGCCTGCTTAGAGAGTTAAACAGCCCTAAACTGAGATAAAGAAGGAAAAGGACTGCTGGCATTCAAATTCAAGATTTTCCATTTACTAAATAGGCTCTTTGACCAACTAAGACAAAGGACAAACAGGTGTGATACATTAGAAAGCCTGCTTAGAGAGTTAAGAAGCCCCAAACTGACATAAAGAAAGAATAGCACTGCTGGCATTCAAATTCAAGATTTTCTGTTTGCTAAACAGGCTCTTTGACCAACTAAGCCAAAGGACATAAAGGTGAGATACATTGAATAAACGGATTAGAGATGCATAGAAAGGAGGCATTTCAAAACTAAATCAACTGGTTTTACATTGTCATGCTTGAAGCCATCTTTCTTCCTTTATATCTCTTAGATAGAAGAGATTTTTAATCTCATAATTCCACTATCAGTCGCAAGTGAAACACCTATTTTTGAGATAGGAAGCTTCTTTGTGAGGAGACGAAAACAAGGCACTGCTGAGATTCGAACTCAGGATCTCCTGTTTACACAGGCGCTTTAACCAACTAAGCCACAGCACCAGAAGATGGCATGCATTTGAAAACCAAGGGAGATTGAAGCACCAATCAAACATTCAACTGGTTAGCGCAGCAAAACAATATTGAGCTTGAGTTCCATTCCACGTAGAGCAGAAACATGGAATAAGATTTCAATCTCAGTCATAACACTTAAGAAGCCAAGTAAATTTTGAAGAGCATTCATTTAAAAGACTGACAAATTTACAGAAGCTGTATCGAGGACAAAGGCTTTGAAGTTTTGCAATTGAATGAGCCATCTTTTAGCACAGCTGAAATTTGGGACTTGTTTTGCTTCCAAGTTATGACACAGAATAGACAGATTGAAGAAATGCCATGGCAAAACCAAAAGGAGGAAAAATTATGACTAATTGATATTAAAAACCTCAGCACTGGTTCATTTCTGATAGAGTTTTCCCCAAGCTAACTTCAAACAACAGGCACTGTAGTTGACGAGATAAGGCAACTCTGACAAAAGCCAACATACAATCTTCAGTGAAAAAACACTGACTGGTAAAAACCCTCTCAACATCTTCCCACCTAAACGCACGGGTGCTATGTAGACGAGGTGGCCGAGTGGTTAAGGCGATGGACTGCTAATCCATGGTGCTCTGCATGCATGGGTTCGAATCCCATCCTCGTCGGATTAAGCTGCTTCTTCTTTCATGTTGAATGGTTTGGTTTTCATTTTTAACCCAAGCAGTGGAACCCTTCAAGCATGAAAGTTTACAATACTCCTGTGCTGCTATCAAACTTTGCAGAGTCAGACCTGTAAATCCACTGTTTTTAATTGGTAAAGCTTGATGCCATCCTATATTCTGTAAATAAAATTATATCCTCTAATTCCTTTTAAAGTGTTTCAACAGCAGAGAATTTTTTTTCTCAATTGCACTATATTAGGGCTGTGGGAAATTAATATTTGATGACAAACAAGAGTAAAAGTCCTCTTTTTGGGGTAAAAACCCACAAAATGAGATGAAGAATAGAAAGCACTGCTGACATTCAAAATCAAGATTTTCCTTTTACTAAATAGGCTCTTTGACCAACTAAGCCAAAGGACAAACAGGTGCGAAACATTAAAAAGCCTGCTTAGAGAGTTAAACAGCCCTAAACTGAGATAAAGAAGGAAAAGGACTGCTGGCATTCAAATTCAAGATTTTCCATTTACTAAATAGGCTCTTTGACCAACTAAGACAAAGGACAAACAGGTGTGATACATTAGAAAGCCTGCTTAGAGAGTTAAACAGCCCTAAACTGAGATAAAGAAGGAAGAGGACTGCTGGCATTCAAATTCAAGATTTTCTGTTTACTAAACAGGCTCTTTGACCAACTAAGACAAAGGACAAACAGGTGTGATACATTAGAAAGCCTGCATAGAGAGTTAAGAAGCCCCAAACTGACATAAAGAAAGAATAGCACTGCTGGCATTCAAATTCAAGATTTTCTGTTTACTAAACAGGCTCTTTGACCAACTAAGCCAAAGGACATAAAGGTGAGATACATTGGATAAACGGATTAGAGATGCATAGAAAGGAGGCATTTCAAAACTAAATCAACTGGTTTTACATTGTCATGCTTGAAGCCATCTTTCTTCCTTTATATCTCTTAGATAGAAGAGATTTTTAATCTCATAATTGCACTATCAGTCGCAAGTGAAACACCTATTTTTAAGATAGGAAGCTTCTTTGTGAGGAGATGAAAACAAGGCACTGCTGAGATTCAAACTCAGGACCTCCTGTTTACTAGACAGGCGCTTTAACAAACTAAGCCACAGCACAAGAAGATGGCATGCATTTGAAATCCAAGGAAGATTGAAGCACCAATCGAACATTCAACTGGTTAGCGCAGCAAAACAATATTGAGCTTGAGTTCCATTCCACGTAGAGCA
The DNA here is from genome assembly GCF_039654945.1 of Dendrobates tinctorius. Taxonomy (NCBI): domain Eukaryota; kingdom Metazoa; phylum Chordata; class Amphibia; order Anura; family Dendrobatidae; genus Dendrobates; species Dendrobates tinctorius. The sequence continues at coordinate 1,919,633 of NW_027361871.1, forward strand.
GAAACATGGAATAAGATTTCAATCTCAGTCATAACACTTAAGAAGCCAAGTAAATTTTGAAGAGCATTCATTTAAAAGACTGACAAATTTACAGAAGCTGTATCGAGGACAAAGGCTTTGAAGTTTTGCAATTGAATGAGCCATCTTTTAGCACAGCTGAAATTTGGGACTTGTTTTGCTTCCAAGCTATGACACAGAATAGACAGATTGAAGAAATGCCATGGCAAAACCAAAAGGAGGAAAAATTATGACTAATTGATATTAAAAACCTCAGCACTGGTTCATTTCTGATAGAGTTTTCCCCAAGATAACTTCAAACAACAGGCACTGTAGTTGACGAGATAAGGCAACTCTGACAAAAGCCAACATACAATCTTCAGTGAAAAAACACTGACTGGTAAAAACCCTCTCAACATCTTCCCACCTAAACGCACGGGTGCTATGTAGACGAGGTGGCCGAGTGGTTAAGGCGATGGACTGCTAATCCATGGTGCTCTGCATGCATGGGTTCGAATCCCATCCTCGTCGGATTAAGCTGCTTCTTCTTTCATGTTGAATGGTTTGGTTTTCATTTTTAACCCAAGCAGTGGAACCCTTCAAGCATGAAAGTTTACAATACTCCTGTGCTGCTATCAAACTTTGCAGAGTCAGACCTGTAAATCCACTGTTTTTAATTGGTAAAGCTTGATGCCATCCTATATTCTGTAAATAAAATTATATCCTCTAATTCCTTTTAAAGTGTTTCAACAGCAGAGAATTTTTTTTCTCAATTGCACTATATTAGGGCTGTGGGAAATTAATATTTGATGACAAACAAGAGTAAAAGTCCTCTTTTTGGGGTAAAAACACACAAAATGAGATGAAGAATAGAAAGCACTGCTGACATTCAAAATCAAGATTTTCCTTTTACTAAATAGGCTCTTTGACCAACTAAGCCAAAGGACAAACAGGTGCGAAACATTAAAAAGCCTGCTTAGAGAGTTAAACAGCCCTAAACTGAGATAAAGAAGGAAAAGGACTGCTGGCATTCAAATTCAAGATTTTCCATTTACTAAATAGGCTCTTTGACCAACTAAGACAAAGGACAAACAGGTGTGATACATTAGAAAGCCTGCTTAGAGAGTTAAGAAGCCCCAAACTGACATAAAGAAAGAATAGCACTGCTGGCATTCAAATTCAAGATTTTCTGTTTACTAAACAGGCTCTTTGACCAACTAAGCCAAAGGACATAAAGGTGAGATACATTGAATAAACGGATTAGAGATGCATAGAAAGGAGGCATTTCAAAACTAAATCAACTGGTTTTACATTGTCATGCTTGAAGCCATCTTTCTTCTTTTATATCTCTTAGATAGAAGAGATTTTCAATCTCATAATTCCACTATCAGTCGCAAGTGAAACACCTATTTATAAGATAGGAAGCTTCTTTGTGAGGAGACGAAAACAAGGCATTGCTGAGATTCGAACTCAGGATCTCCTGTTTACTAGACAGGCGCTTTAACCAACTAAGCCACAGCACCAGAAGATGGCATGCATTTGAAAACCAAGGGAGATTGAAGCACCAATCAAACATTCAACTGGTTAGCGCAGCAAAACAATATTGAGCTTGAGTTCCATTCCACGTAGAGCAGAAACATGGAATAAGATTTCAATCTCAGTCATAACACTTAAGAAGCCAAGTAAATTTTGAAGAGCATTCATTTAAAAGACTGACAAATTTACAGAAGCTGTATCGAGGACAAAGGCTTTGAAGTTTTGCAATTGAATGAGCCATCTTTTAGCACAGCTGAAATTTGGGACTTGTTTTGCTTCCAAGTTATGACACAGAATAGACAGATTGAAGAAATGCCATGGCAAAACCAAAAGGAGGAAAAATTATGACTAATTGATATTAAAAACCTCAGCACTGGTTCATTTCTGATAGAGTTTTCCCCAAGCTAACTTCAAACAACAGGCACTGTAGTTGACGAGATAAGGCAACTCTGACAAAAGCCAACATACAATCTTCAGTGAAAAAACACTGACTGGTAAAAACCCTCTCAACATCTTCCCACCTAAACGCACGGGCGCTATGTAGACGAGGTGGCCGAGTGGTTAAGGCGATGGACTGCTAATCCATTGTGCTCTGCATGCATGGGTTCGAATCCCATCCTCGTCGGATTAATCTGCTTCTTCTTTCATGTTGAATGGTTTGGTTTTCATTTTTAACCCAAGCGGTGGACACTTCATGCATGAAAGTTTACAATACTCCTGTGCTGCTATCAAACTTTGCAGAGTCAGATCTGTAAATCCACTGGTTTTAATTTGTAAAGCTTGATGCCATCCTATATTCTGTAAAGAAAATTATATCCTCTAATTCCTTTTAAAGTGTTTCAACAGCAGAGAATTTTTTTTCTCAATTGCACTATATTAGGGCTGTGGGAAATTAATATTTGATGACAAACAAGAGTAAAAGTCCTCTTTTTGGGGTAAAAACCCACAAAATGAGATGAAGAATAGAAAGCACTGCTGACATTCAAAATCAAGATTTTCCTTTTACTAAATAGGCTCTTTGACCAACTAAGCCAAAGGACAAACAGGTGCGAAACATTAAAAAGCCTGCTTAGAGAGTTAAACAGCCCTAAACTGAGATAAAGAAGGAAAAGGACTGCTGGCATTCAAATTCAAGATTTTCCATTTACTAAATAGGCTCTTTGACCAACTAAGACAAAGGACAAACAGGTGTGATACATTAGAAAGCCTGCTTAGAGAGTTAAGAAGCCCCAAACTGACATAAAGAAAGAATAGCACTGCTGGCATTCAAATTCAAGATTTTCTGTTTACTAAACAGGCTCTTTGACCAACTAAGCCAAAGGACATAAAGGTGAGATACATTGAATAAACGGATTAGAGATGCATAGAAAGGAGGCATTTCAAAACTAAATCAACTGGTTTTACATTGTCATGCTTGAAGCCATCTTTCTTCCTTTATATCTCTTAGATAGAAGAGATTTTTAATCTCATAATTCCACTATCAGTCGCAAGTGAAACACCTATATTTAAGATAGGAAGCTTCTTTGTGAGGAGACGAAAACAAGGCACTGCTGAGATTCGAACTCAGGATCTCCTGTTTACACAGGCGCTTTAACCAACTAAGCCACAGCACCAGAAGATGGCATGCATTTGAAAACCAAGGGAGATTGAAGCACCAATCAAACATTCAACTGGTTAGCGCAGCAAAACAATATTGAGCTTGAGTTCCATTCCACGTAGAGCAGAAACATGGAATAAGATTTCAATCTCAGTCATAACACTTAAGAAGCCAAGTAAATTTTGAAGAGCATTCATTTAAAAGACTGACAAATTTACAGAAGCTGTATCGAGGACAAAGGCTTTGAAGTTTTGCAATTGAATGAGCCATCTTTTAGCACAGCTGAAATTTGGGACTTGTTTTGCTTCCAAGTTATGACACAGAATAGACAGATTGAAGAAATGCCATGGCAAAACCAAAAGGAGGAAAAATTATGACTAATTGATATTAAAAACCTCAGCACTGGTTCATTTCTGATAGAGTTTTCCCCAAGCTAACTTCAAACAACAGGCACTGTAGTTGACGAGATAAGGCAACTCTGACAAAAGCCAACATACAATCTTCAGTGAAAAAACACTGACTGGTAAAAACCCTCTCAACATCTTCCCACCTAAACGCACGGGCGCTATGTAGACGAGGTGGTCGAGTGGTTAAGGCGATGGACTGCTAATCCATTGTGCTCTGCATGCATGGGTTCGAATCCCATCCTCGTCGGATTAATCTGCTTCTTCTTTCATGTTGAATGGTTTGGTTTTCATTTTTAACCCAAGCGGTGGACACTTCATGCATGAAAGTTTACAATACTCCTGTGCTGCTATCAAACTTTGCAGAGTCAGATCTGTAAATCCACTGGTTTTAATTTGTAAAGCTTGATGCCATCCTATATTCTGTAAAGAAAATTATATCCTCTAATTCCTTTTAAAGTGTTTCAACAGCAGAGAATTTTTTTTCTCAATTGCACTATATTAGGGCTGTGGGAAATTAATATTTGATGACAAACAAGAGTAAAAGTCCTCTTTTTGGGGTAAAAACCCACAAAATGAGATGAAGAATAGAAAGCACTGCTGACATTCAAAATCAAGATTTTCCTTTTACTAAATAGGCTCTTTGACCAACTAAGCCAAAGGACAAACAGGTGCGAAACATTAAAAAGCCTGCTTAGAGAGTTAAACAGCCCTAAACTGAGATAAAGAAGGAAAAGGACTGCTGGCATTCAAATTCAAGATTTTCCATTTACTAAATAGGCTCTTTGACCAACTAAGACAAAGGACAAACAGGTGTGATACATTAGAAAGCCTGCTTAGAGAGTTAAACAGCCCTAAACTGAGATAAAGAAGGAAGAGGACTGCTGGCATTCAAATTCAAGATTTTCTGTTTACTAAACAGGCTCTTTGACCAACTAAGACAAAGGACAAACAGGTGTGATACATTAGAAAGCCTGCATAGAGAGTTAAGAAGCCCCAAACTGACATAAAGAAAGAATAGCACTGCTGGCATTCAAATTCAAGATTTTCTGTTTACTAAACAGGCTCTTTGACCAACTAAGCCAAAGGACATAAAGGTGAGATACATTGGATAAACGGATTAGAGATGCATAGAAAGGAGGCATTTCAAAACTAAATCAACTGGTTTTACATTGTCATGCTTGAAGCCATCTTTCTTCCTTTATATCTCTTAGATAGAAGAGATTTTTAATCTCATAATTGCACTATCAGTCGCAAGTGAAACACCTATTTTTAAGATAGGAAGCTTCTTTGTGAGGAGATGAAAACAAGGCACTGCTGAGATTCAAACTCAGGACCTCCTGTTTACTAGACAGGCGCTTTAACAAACTAAGCCACAGCACCAGAAGATGGCATGCATTTGAAATCCAAGGAAGATTGAAGCACCAATCGAACATTCAACTGGTTAGCGCAGCAAAACAATATTGAGCTTGAGTTCCATTCCACGTAGAGCAGAAACATGGAATAAGATTTCAATCTCAGTCATAACACTTAAGAAGCCAAGTAAATTTTGAAGAGCATTCATTTAAAAGACTGACAAATTTACAGAAGCTGTATCGAGGACAAAGGCTTTGAAGTTTTGCAATTGAATGAGCCATCTTTTAGCACAGCTGAAATTTGGGACTTGTTTTGCTTCCAAGCTATGACACAGAATAGACAGATTGAAGAAATGCCATGGCAAAACCAAAAGGAGGAAAAATTATGACTAATTGATATTAAAAACCTCAGCACTGGTTCATTTCTGATAGAGTTTTCCCCAAGATAACTTCAAACAACAGGCACTGTAGTTGACGAGATAAGGCAACTCTGACAAAAGCCAACATACAATCTTCAGTGAAAAAACACTGACTGGTAAAAACCCTCTCAACATCTTCCCACCTAAACGCACGGGTGCTATGTAGACGAGGTGGCCGAGTGGTTAAGGCGATGGACTGCTAATCCATTGTGCTCTGCATGCATGGGTTCGAATCCCATCCTCGTCGGATTAATCTGCTTCTTCTTTCATGTTGAAAGGTTTGGTTTTCATTTTTAACCCAAGCAGTGGAACCCTTCAAGCATGAAAGTTTACAATACTCCTGTGCTGCTATCAAACTTTGCAGAGTCAGACCTGTAAATCCACTGTTTTTAATTGGTAAAGCTTGATGCCATCCTATATTCTGTAAAGAAAATTATATCCTCTAATTCCTTTTAAAGTGTTTCAACAGCAGAGAATTTTTTTTCTCAATTGCACTATATTAGGGCTGTGGGAAATTAATATTTGATGACAAACAAGAGTAAAAGTCCTCTTTTTGGGGTAAAAACCCACAAAATGAGATGAAGAATAGAAAGCACTGCTGACATTCAAAATCAAGATTTTCCTTTTACTAAATAGGCTCTTTGACCAACTAAGCCAAAGGACAAACAGGTGCGAAACATTAAAAAGCCTGCTTAGAGAGTTAAACAGCCCTAAACTGAGATAAAGAAGGAAAAGGACTGCTGGCATTCAAATTCAAGATTTTCCATTTACTAAATAGGCTCTTTGACCAACTAAGACAAAGGACAAACAGGTGTGATACATTAGAAAGCCTGCTTAGAGAGTTAAACAGCCCTAAACTGAGATAAAAAAGGAAGAGGACTGCTGGCATTCAAATTCAAGATTTTCTGTTTACTAAACAGGCTCTTTGACCAACTAAGACAAAGGACAAACAGGTGTGATACATTAGAAAGCCTGCTTAGAGAGTTAAGAAGCCCCAAACTGACATAAAGAAAGAATAGCACTGCTGGCATTCAAATTCAAGATTTTCTGTTTGCTAAACAGGCTCTTTGACCAACTAAGCCAAAGGACATAAAGGTGAGATACATTGAATAAACGGATTAGAGATGCATAGAAAGGAGGCATTTCAAAACTAAATCAACTGGTTTTACATTGTCATGCTTGAAGCCATCTTTCTTCCTTTATATCTCTTAGATAGAAGAGATTTTTAATCTCATAATTCCACTATCAGTCGCAAGTGAAACACCTATTTTTAAGATAGGAAGCTTCTTTGTGAGGAGACGAAAACAAGGCACTGCTGAGATTCGAACTCAGGATCTCCTGTTTACTAGACAGGCGCTTACTAAGCCACAGCACCAGAAGATGGCATGCATTTGAAAACCAAGGAAGATTGAAGCACCAATCAAACATTCGACTGGTTAGCGCAGCAAAACAATATTGAGCTTGAGTTCCATTCCACGTAGAGCAGAAACATGGAATAAGATTTCAATCTCAGTCATATCACTTAAGAAGCCAAGTAAATTTTGAAGAGCATTCATTTAAAAGACTGACAAATTTACAGAAGCTGTATCGAGGACAAAGGCTTTGAAGTTTTGCAATTGAATGAGCCATCTTTTAGCACAGCTGAAATTTGGGACTTGTTTTGCTTCCAAGTTATGACACAGAATAGACAGATTGAAGAAATGCCATGGCAAAACCAAAAGGAGGAAAAATTATGACTAATTGATATTAAAAACCTCAGCACTGGTTCATTTCTGATAGAGTTTTCCCCAAGCTAACTTCAAACAACAGGCACTGTAGTTGACGAGATAAGGCAACTCTGACAAAAGCCAACATACAATCTTCAGTGAAAAAACACTGACTGGTAAAAACCCTCTCAACATCTTCCCACCTAAACGCACGGGCGCTATGTAGACGAGGTGGCCGAGTGGTTAAGGCGATGGACTGCTAATCCATTGTGCTCTGCATGCATGTGTTCGAATCCCATCCTCGTCGGATTAATCTGCTTCTTCTTTCATGTTGAATGGTTTGGTTTTCATTTTTAACCCAAGCGGTGGACACTTCATGCATGAAAGTTTACAATACTCCTGTGCTGCTATCAAACTTTGCAGAGTCAGATCTGTAAATCCACTGGTTTTAATTTGTAAAGCTTAATGCCATCCTATATTCTGTAAAGAAAATTATATCCTCTAATTCCTTTTAAAGTGTTTCAACAGCAGAGAATTTTTTTTCTCAATTGCACTATATTAGGGCTGTGGGAAATTAATATTTGATGACAAACAAGAGTAAAAGTCCTCTTTTTGGGGTAAAAACCCACAAAATGAGATGAAGAATAGAAAGCACTGCTGACATTCAAAATCAAGATTTTCCTTTTACTAAATAGGCTCTTTGACCAACTAAGCCAAAGGACAAACAGGTGCGAAACATTAAAAAGCCTGCTTAGAGAGTTAAACAGCCCTAAACTGAGATAAAGAAGGAAAAGGACTGCTGGCATTCAAATTCAAGATTTTCCATTTACTAAATAGGCTCTTTGACCAACTAAGACAAAGGACAAACAGGTGTGATACATTAGAAAGCCTGCTTAGAGAGTTAAACAGCCCTAAACTGAGATAAAGAAGGAAGAGGACTGCTGGCATTCAAATTCAAGATTTTCTGTTTACTAAACAGGATCTTTGACCAACTAAGACAATGGACAAACAGGTGTGATACATTAGAAAGCCTGCATAGAGAGTTAAGAAGCCCCAAACTGACATAAAGAAAGAATAGCACTGCTGGCATTCAAATTCAAGATTTTCTGTTTACTAAACAGGCTCTTTGACCAACTAAGCCAAAGGACATAAAGGTGAGATACATTGGATAAACGGATTAGAGATGCATAGAAAGGAGGCATTTCAAAACTAAATCAACTGGTTTTACATTGTCATGCTTGAAGCCATCTTTCTTCCTTTATATCTCTTAGATAGAAGAGATTTTTAATCTCATAATTGCACTATCAGTCGCAAGTGAAACACCTATTTTTAAGATAGGAAGCTTCTTTGTGAGGAGATGAAAACAAGGCACTGCTGAGATTCAAACTCAGGACCTCCTGTTTACTAGACAGGCGCTTTAACAAACTAAGCCACAGCACAAGAAGATGGCATGCATTTGAAATCCAAGGAAGATTGAAGCACCAATCGAACATTCAACTGGTTAGCGCAGCAAAACAATATTGAGCTTGAGTTCCATTCCACGTAGAGCAGAAACATGGAATAAGATTTCAATCTCAGTCATAACACTTAAGAAGCCAAGTAAATTTTGAAGAGCATTCATTTAAAAGACTGACAAATTTACAGAAGCTGTATCGAGGACAAAGGCTTTGAAGTTTTGCAATTGAATGAGCCATCTTTTAGCACAGCTGAAATTTGGGACTTGTTTTGCTTCCAAGCTATGACACAGAATAGACAGATTGAAGAAATGCCATGGCAAAACCAAAAGGAGGAAAAATTATGACTAATTGATATTAAAAACCTCAGCACTGGTTCATTTCTGATAGAGTTTTCCCCAAGATAACTTCAAACAACAGGCACTGTAGTTGACGAGATAAGGCAACTCTGACAAAAGCCAACATACAATCTTCAGTGAAAAAACACTGACTGGTAAAAACCCTCTCAACATCTTCCCACCTAAACGCACGGGTGCTATGTAGACGAGGTGGCCGAGTGGTTAAGGCGATGGACTGCTAATCCATTGTGCTCTGCATGCATGGGTTCGAATCCCATCCTCGTCGGATTAATCTGCTTCTTCTTTCATGTTGAATGGTTTGGTTTTCATTTTTAACCCAAGCAGTGGAACCCTTCAAGCATGAAAGTTTACAATACTCCTGTGCTGCTATCAAACTTTGCAGAGTCAGACCTGTAAATCCACTGTTTTTAATTGGTAAAGCTTGATGCCATCCTATATTCTGTAAAGAAAATTATATCCTCTAATTCCTTTTAAAGTGTTTCAACAGCAGAGAATTTTTTTTCTCAATTGCACTATATTAGGGCTGTGGGAAATTAATATTTGATGACAAACAAGAGTAAAAGTCCTCTTTTTGGGGTAAAAACCCACAAAATGAGATGAAGAATAGAAAGCACTGCTGACATTCAAAATCAAGATTTTCCTTTTACTAAATAGGCTCTTTGACCAACTAAGCCAAAGGACAAACAGGTGCGAAACATTAAAAAGCCTGCTTAGAGAGTTAAACAGCCCTAAACTGAGATAAAGAAGGAAAAGGACTGCTGGCATTCAAATTCAAGATTTTCCATTTACTAAATAGGCTCTTTGACCAACTAAGACAAAGGACAAACAGGTGTGATACATTAGAAAGCCTGCTTAGAGAGTTAAACAGCCCTAAACTGAGATAAAAAAGGAAGAGGACTGCTGGCATTCAAATTCAAGATTTTCTGTTTACTAAACAGGCTCTTTGACCAACTAAGACAAAGGACAAACAGGTGTGATACATTAGAAAGCCTGCTTAGAGAGTTAAGAAGCCCCAAACTGACATAAAGAAAGAATAGCACTGCTGGCATTCAAATTCAAGATTTTCTGTTTGCTAAACAGGCTCTTTGACCAACTAAGCCAAAGGACATAAAGGTGAGATACATTGAATAAACGGATTAGAGATGCATAGAAAGGAGGCATTTCAAAACTAAATCAACTGGTTTTACATTGTCATGCTTGAAGCCATCTTTCTTCCTTTATATCTCTTAGATAGAAGAGATTTTTAATCTCATAATTCCACTATCAGTCGCAAGTGAAACACCTATTTTTAAGATAGGAAGCTTCTTTGTGAGGAGACGAAAACAAGGCACTGCTGAGATTCGAACTCAGGATCTCCTGTTTACTAGACAGGCGCTTACTAAGCCACAGCACCAGAAGATGGCATGCATTTGAAAACCAAGGAAGATTGAAGCACCAATCAAACATTCGACTGGTTAGCGCAGCAAAACAATATTGAGCTTGAGTTCCATTCCACGTAGAGCAGAAACATGGAATAAGATTTCAATCTCAGTCATAACACTTAAGAAGCCAAGTAAATTTTGAAGAGCATTCATTTAAAAGACTGACAAATTTACAGAAGCTGTATCGAGGACAAAGGCTTTGAAGTTTTGCAATTGAATGAGCCATCTTTTAGCACAGCTGAAATTTGGGACTTGTTTTGCTTCCAAGTTATGACACAGAATAGACAGATTGAAGAAATGCCATGGCAAAACCAAAAGGAGGAAAAATTATGACTAATTGATATTAAAAACCTCAGCACTGGTTCATTTCTGATAGAGTTTTCCCCAAGCTAACTTCAAACAACAGGCACTGTAGTTGACGAGATAAGGCAACTCTGACAAAAGCCAACATACAATCTTCAGTGAAAAAACACTGACTGGTAAAAACCCTCTCAACATCTTCCCACCTAAACGCACGGGCGCTATGTAGACGAGGTGGCCGAGTGGTTAAGGCGATGGACTGCTAATCCATTGTGCTCTGCATGCATGTGTTCGAATCCCATCCTCGTCGGATTAATCTGCTTCTTCTTTCATGTTGAATGGTTTGGTTTTCATTTTTAACCCAAGCGGTGGACACTTCATGCATGAAAGTTTACAATACTCCTGTGCTGCTATCAAACTTTGCAGAGTCAGATCTGTAAATCCACTGGTTTTAATTTGTAAAGCTTAATGCCATCCTATATTCTGTAAAGAAAATTATATCCTCTAATTCCTTTTAAAGTGTTTCAACAGCAGAGAATTTTTTTTCTCAATTGCACTATATTAGGGCTGTGGGAAATTAATATTTGATGACAAACAAGAGTAAAAGTCCTCTTTTTGGGGTAAAAACCCACAAAATGAGATGAAGAATAGAAAGCACTGCTGACATTCAAAATCAAGATTTTCCTTTTACTAAATAGGCTCTTTGACCAACTAAGCCAAAGGACAAACAGGTGCGAAACATTAAAAAGCCTGCTTAGAGAGTTAAACAGCCCTAAACTGAGATAAAGAAGGAAAAGGACTGCTGGCATTCAAATTCAAGATTTTCCATTTACTAAATAGGCTCTTTGACCAACTAAGACAAAGGACAAACAGGTGTGATACATTAGAAAGCCTGCTTAGAGAGTTAAACAGCCCTAAACTGAGATAAAGAAGGAAGAGGACTGCTGGCATTCAAATTCAAGATTTTCTGTTTACTAAACAGGATCTTTGACCAACTAAGACAATGGACAAACAGGTGTGATACATTAGAAAGCCTGCATAGAGAGTTAAGAAGCCCCAAACTGACATAAAGAAAGAATAGCACTGCTGGCATTCAAATTCAAGATTTTCTGTTTACTAAACAGGCTCTTTGACCAACTAAGCCAAAGGACATAAAGGTGAGATACATTGGATAAACGGATTAGAGATGCATAGAAAGGAGGCATTTCAAAACTAAATCAACTGGTTTTACATTGTCATGCTTGAAGCCATCTTTCTTCCTTTATATCTCTTAGATAGAAGAGATTTTTAATCTCATAATTGCACTATCAGTCGCAAGTGAAACACCTATTTTTAAGATAGGAAGCTTCTTTGTGAGGAGATGAAAACAAGGCACTGCTGAGATTCAAACTCAGGACCTCCTGTTTACTAGACAGGCGCTTTAACAAACTAAGCCACAGCACAAGAAGATGGCATGCATTTGAAATCCAAGGAAGATTGAAGCACCAATCGAACATTCAACTGGTTAGCGCAGCAAAACAATATTGAGCTTGAGTTCCATTCCACGTAGAGCAGAAACATGGAATAAGATTTCAATCTCAGTCATAACACTTAAGAAGCCAAGTAAATTTTGAAGAGCATTCATTTAAAAGACTGACAAATTTACAGAAGCTGTATCGAGGACAAAGGCTTTGAAGTTTTGCAATTGAATGAGCCATCTTTTAGCACAGCTGAAATTTGGGACTTGTTTTGCTTCCAAGCTATGACACAGAATAGACAGATTGAAGAAATGCCATGGCAAAACCAAAAGGAGGAAAAATTATGACTAATTGATATTAAAAACCTCAGCACTGGTTCATTTCTGATAGAGTTTTCCCCAAGATAACTTCAAACAACAGGCACTGTAGTTGACGAGATAAGGCAACTCTGACAAAAGCCAACATACAATCTTCAGTGAAAAAACACTGACTGGTAAAAACCCTCTCAACATCTTCCCACCTAAACGCACGGGTGCTATGTAGACGAGGTGGCCGAGTGGTTAAGGCGATGGACTGCTAATCCATTGTGCTCTGCATGCATGGGTTCGAATCCCATCCTCGTCGGATTAATCTGCTTCTTCTTTCATGTTGAATGGTTTGGTTTTCATTTTTAACCCAAGCAGTGGAACCCTTCAAGCATGAAAGTTTACAATACTCCTGTGCTGCTATCAAACTTTGCAGAGTCAGACCTGTAAATCCACTGTTTTTAATTGGTAAAGCTTGATGCCATCCTATATTCTGTAAAGAAAATTATATCCTCTAATTCCTTTTAAAGTGTTTCAACAGCAGAGAATTTTTTTTCTCAATTGCACTATATTAGGGCTGTGGGAAATTAATATTTGATGACAAACAAGAGTAAAAGTCCTCTTTTTGGGGTAAAAACCCACAAAATGAGATGAAGAATAGAAAGCACTGCTGACATTCAAAATCAAGATTTTCCTTTTACTAAATAGGCTCTTTGACCAACTAAGCCAAAGGACAAACAGGTGCGAAACATTAAAAAGCCTGCTTAGAGAGTTAAACAGCCCTAAACTGAGATAAAGAAGGAAAAGGACTGCTGGCATTCAAATTCAAGATTTTCCATTTACTAAATAGGCTCTTTGACCAACTAAGACAAAGGACAAACAGGTGTGATACATTAGAAAGCCTGCTTAGAGAGTTAAACAGCCCTAAACTGAGATAAAAAAGGAAGAGGACTGCTGGCATTCAAATTCAAGATTTTCTGTTTACTAAACAGGCTCTTTGACCAACTAAGACAAAGGACAAACAGGTGTGATACATTAGAAAGCCTGCTTAGAGAGTTAAGAAGCCCCAAACTGACATAAAGAAAGAATAGCACTGCTGGCATTCAAATTCAAGATTTTCTGTTTGCTAAACAGGCTCTTTGACCAACTAAGCCAAAGGACATAAAGGTGAGATACATTGAATAAACGGATTAGAGATGCATAGAAAGGAGGCATTTCAAAACTAAATCAACTGGTTTTACATTGTCATGCTTGAAGCCATCTTTCTTCCTTTATATCTCTTAGATAGAAGAGATTTTTAATCTCATAATTGCACTATCAGTCGCAAGTGAAACACCTATTTTTAAGATAGGAAGCTTCTTTGTGAGGAGACGAAAACAAGGCACTGCTGAGATTCGAACTCAGGATCTCCTGTTTACTAGACAGGCGCTTACTAAGCCACAGCACCAGAAGATGGCATGCATTTGAAAACCAAGGAAGATTGAAGCACCAATCAAACATTCGACTGGTTAGCGCAGCAAAACAATATTGAGCTTGAGTTCCATTCCACGTAGAGCAGAAACATGGAATAAGATTTCAATCTCAGTCATAACACTTAAGAAGCCAAGTAAATTTTGAAGAGCATTCATTTAAAAGACTGACAAATTTACAGAAGCTGTATCGAGGACAAAGGCTTTGAAGTTTTGCAATTGAATGAGCCATCTTTTAGCACAGCTGAAATTTGGGACTTGTTTTGCTTCCAAGTTATGACACAGAATAGACAGATTGAAGAAATGCCATGGCAAAACCAAAAGGAGGAAAAATTATGACTAATTGATATTAAAAACCTCAGCACTGGTTCATTTCTGATAGAGTTTTCCCCAAGCTAACTTCAAACAACAGGCACTGTAGTTGACGAGATAAGGCAACTCTGACAAAAGCCAACATACAATCTTCAGTGAAAAAACACTGACTGGTAAAAACCCTCTCAACATCTTCCCACCTAAACGCACGGGCGATATGTAGACGAGGTGGCCGAGTGGTTAAGGCGATGGACTGCTAATCCATTGTGCTCTGCATGCATGTGTTCGAATCCCATCCTCGTCGGATTAATCTGCTTCTTCTTTCATGTTGAATGGTTTGGTTTTCATTTTTAACCCAAGCGGTGGACACTTCATGCATGAAAGTTTACAATACTCCTGTGCTGCTATCAAACTTTGCAGAGTCAGATCTGTAAATCCACTGGTTTTAATTTGTAAAGCTTAATGCCATCCTATATTCTGTAAAGAAAATTATATCCTCTAATTCCTTTTAAAGTGTTTCAACAGCAGAGAATTTTTTTTCTCAATTGCACTATATTAGGGCTGTGGGAAATTAATATTTGATGACAAACAAGAGTAAAAGTCCTCTTTTTGGGGTAAAAACCCACAAAATGAGATGAAGAATAGAAAGCACTGCTGACATTCAAAATCAAGATTTTCCTTTTACTAAATAGGCTCTTTGACCAACTAAGCCAAAGGACAAACAGGTGCGAAACATTAAAAAGCCTGCTTAGAGAGTTAAACAGCCCTAAACTGAGATAAAGAAGGAAAAGGACTGCTGGCATTCAAATTCAAGATTTTCCATTTACTAAATAGGCTCTTTGACCAACTAAGACAAAGGACAAACAGGTGTGATACATTAGAAAGCCTGCTTAGAGAGTTAAACAGCCCTAAACTGAGATAAAGAAGGAAGAGGACTGCTGGCATTCAAATTCAAGATTTTCTGTTTACTAAACAGGATCTTTGACCAACTAAGACAATGGACAAACAGGTGTGATACATTAGAAAGCCTGCATAGAGAGTTAAGAAGCCCCAAACTGACATAAAGAAAGAATAGCACTGCTGGCATTCAAATTCAAGATTTTCTGTTTACTAAACAGGCTCTTTGACCAACTAAGCCAAAGGACATAAAGGTGAGATACATTGGATAAACGGATTAGAGATGCATAGAAAGGAGGCATTTCAAAACTAAATCAACTGGTTTTACATTGTCATGCTTGAAGCCATCTTTCTTCCTTTATATCTCTTAGATAGAAGAGATTTTTAATCTCATAATTGCACTATCAGTCGCAAGTGAAACACCTATTTTTAAGATAGGAAGCTTCTTTGTGAGGAGATGAAAACAAGGCACTGCTGAGATTCAAACTCAGGATCTCCTGTTTACTAGACAGGCGCTTTAACAAACTAAGCCACAGCACCAGAAGATGGCATGCATTTGAAATCCAAGGAAGATTGAAGCACCAATCGAACATTCAACTGGTTAGCGCAGCAAAACAATATTGAGCTTGAGTTCCATTCCACGTAGAGCAGAAACATGGAATAAGATTTCAATCTCAGTCATAACACTTAAGAAGCCAAGTAAATTTTGAAGAGCATTCATTTAAAAGACTGACAAATTTACAGAAGCTGTATCGAGGACAAAGGCTTTGAAGTTTTGCAATTGAATGAGCCATCTTTTAGCACAGCTGAAATTTGGGACTTGTTTTGCTTCCAAGCTATGACTCAGAATAGACAGATTGAAGAAATGCCATGGCAAAACCAAAAGGAGGAAAAATTATGACTAATTGATATTAAAAACCTCAGCACTGGTTCATTTCTGATAGAGTTTTCCCCAAGCTAACTTCAAACAACAGGCACTGTAGTTGACGAGATAAGGCAACTCTGACAAAAGCCAACATACAATCTTCAGTGAAAAAACACTGACTGGTAAAAACCCTCTCAACATCTTCCCACCTAAACGCACGGGTGCTATGTAGACGAGGTGGCCGAGTGGTTAAGGCGATGGACTGCTAATCCATTGTGCTCTGCATGCATGGGTTTGAATCCCATCCTCATTGGATTAATCTGCTTCTTCTTTCATGTTGAATGGTTTGGTTTTCATTTTTAACCCAAGCAGTGGACACTTCAAGCATGAAAGTTTACAATACTCCTGTGCTGCTATCAAACTTTGCAGAGTCAGACCTGTAAATCCACTGTTTTTAATTGGTAAAGCTTGATGCCATTCTATATTCTGTAAAGAAAATTATATCCTCTAATTCCTTTTAAAGTGTTTCAACAGCAGAGAATTTTTTTTCTCAATTGCACTATATTAGGGCTGTGGGAAATTAATATTTGATGACAAACAAGAGTAAAAGTCCTCTTTTTGGGGTAAAAACCCACAAAATAAGATGAAGAATAGAAAGCACTGCTGACATTCAAAATCAAGATTTTCCTTTTACTAAATAGGCTCTTTGACCAACTAAGCCAAAGGACAAACAGGTGCGAAACATTAAAAAGCCTGCTTAGAGAGTTAAACAGCCCTAAACTGAGATAAAGAAGGAAAAGGACTGCTGGCATTCAAATTCAAGATTTTCCATTTACTAAATAGGCTCTTTGACCAACTAAGACAAAGGACAAACAGGTGTGATACATTAGAAAGCCTGCTTAGAGAGTTAAACAGCCCTAAACTGAGATAAAGAAGGAAGAGGACTGCTGGCATTCAAATTCAAGATTTTCTGTTTACTAAACAGGCTCTTTGACCAACTAAGACAAAGGACAAACAGGTGTGATACATTAGAAAGCCTGCTTAGAGAGTTAAGAAGCCCCAAACTGACATAAAGAAAGAATAGCACTGCTGGCATTCAAATTCAAGATTTTCTGTTTACTAAACAGGCTCTTTGACCAACTAAGCCAAAGGACATAAAGGTGAGATACATTGGATAAACGGATTAGAGATGCATAGAAAGGAGGCATTTCAAAACTAAATCAACTGGTTTTACATTGTCATGCTTGAAGCCATCTTTCTTCCTTTATAGAAGAGATTTTTAATCTCATAATTCCACTATCAGTCGCAAGTGAAAGACCTATTTTTAAGATAGGAAGCTTCTTTGTGAGGAGACGAAAACAAGGCACTGCTGAGATTCGAACTCAGGATCTCCTGTTTACTAGACAGGCGCTTTAACCAACTAAGCCACAGCACCAGAAGATGGCATGCATTTGAAATCCAAGGAAGATTGAAGCACCAATCGAACATTCAACTGGTTAGCGCAGCAAAACAATATTGAGCTTGAGTTCCATTCCACGTAGAGCAGAAACATGGAATAAGATTTCAATCTCAGTCATAACACTTAAGAAGCCAAGTAAATTTTGAAGAGCATTCATTTAAAAGACTGACAAATTTACAGAAGCTGTATCGAGGACAAAGGCTTTGAAGGTTTGCAATTGAATGAGCCATCTTTTAGCACAGCTGAAATTTGGGACTTGTTTTGCTTCCAAGTTATGACACAGAATAGACAGATTGAAGAAATGCCATGGCAAAACCAAAAGGAGGAAAAATTATGACTAATTGATATTAAAAACCTCAGCACTGGTTCATTTCTGATAGAGTTTTCCCCAAGCTAACTTCAAACAACAGTCACTGTAGTTGACGAGATAAGGCAACTCTGACAAAAGCCAACATACAATCTTCAGTGAAAAAACACTGACTGGTAAAAACCCTCTCAACATCTTCCCACCTAAACGCACGGGCGCTTTGTAGACGAGGTGGACGAGTGGTTAAGGCGATGGACTGCTAATCCATTGTGCTCTGCATGCATGGGTTCGATTCCCATCCTCGTTGGATTAATCTGCTTCTTCTTTCATGTTGAATTGTTTGGTTTTCATTTTTAACCCAAGCGGTGGACACTTCATGCATGAAAGTTTACAATACTCCTGTGCTGCTATCAAACTTTGCAGAGTCAGATCTGTAAATCCACTGGTTTTAATTTGTAAAGCTTGATGCCATCCTATATTCTGTAAATAAAATTATATCCTCTAATTCCTTTTAAAGTGTTTCAACAGCAGAGAATTTTTTTTCTCAATTGCACTATATTAGGGCTGTGGGAAATTAATATTTGATGACAAACAAGAGTAAAAGTCCTCTTTTTGGGGTAAAAACACACAAAATGAGATGAAGAATAGAAAGCACTGCTGACATTCAAAATCAAGATTTTCCTTTTACTAAATAGGCTCTTTGACCAACTAAGCCAAAGGACAAACAGGTGCGAAACATTAAAAAGCCTGCTTAGAGAGTTAAACAGCCCTAAACTGAGATAAAGAAGGAAAAGGACTGCTGGCATTCAAATTCAAGATTTTCCATTTACTAAATAGGCTCTTTGACCAACTAAGACAAAGGACAAACAGGTGTGATACATTAGAAAGCCTGCTTAGAGAGTTAAGAAGCCCCAAACTGACATAAAGAAAGAATAGCACTGCTGGCATTCAAATTCAAGATTTTCTGTTTACTAAACAGGCTCTTTGACCAACTAAGCCAAAGGACATAAAGGTGAGATACATTGAATAAACGGATTAGAGATGCATAGAAAGGAGGCATTTCAAAACTAAATCAACTGGTTTTACATTGTCATGCTTGAAGCCATCTTTCTTCTTTTATATCTCTTAGATAGAAGAGATTTTCAATCTCATAATTCCACTATCAGTCGCAAGTGAAACACCTATTTATAAGATAGGAAGCTTCTTTGTGAGGAGACGAAAACAAGGCATTGCTGAGATTCGAACTCAGGATCTCCTGTTTACTAGACAGGCGCTTTAACCAACTAAGCCACAGCACCAGAAGATGGCATGCATTTGAAAACCAAGGGAGATTGAAGCACCAATCAAACATTCAACTGGTTAGCGCAGCAAAACAATATTGAGCTTGAGTTCCATTCCACGTAGAGCAGAAACATGGAATAAGATTTCAATCTCAGTCATAACACTTAAGAAGCCAAGTAAATTTTGAAGAGCATTCATTTAAAAGACTGACAAATTTACAGAAGCTGTATCGAGGACAAAGGCTTTGAAGTTTTGCAATTGAATGAGCCATCTTTTAGCACAGCTGAAATTTGGGACTTGTTTTGCTTCCAAGTTATGACACAGAATAGACAGATTGAAGAAATGCCATGGCAAAACCAAAAGGAGGAAAAATTATGACTAATTGATATTAAAAACCTCAGCACTGGTTCATTTCTGATAGAGTTTTCCCCAAGCTAACTTCAAACAACAGGCACTGTAGTTGACGAGATAAGGCAACTCTGACAAAAGCCAACATACAATCTTCAGTGAAAAAACACTGACTGGTAAAAACCCTCTCAACATCTTCCCACCTAAACGCACGGGCGCTATGTAGACGAGGTGGCCGAGTGGTTAAGGCGATGGACTGCTAATCCATTGTGCTCTGCATGCATGGGTTCGAATCCCATCCTCGTCGGATTAATCTGTTTCTTCGTTCATGTTGAATGGTTTGGTTTTCATTTTTAACCCAAGCGGTGGACACTTCATGCATGAAAGTTTACAATACTCCTGTGCTGCTATCAAACTTTGCAGAGTCAGATCTGTAAATCCACTGGTTTTAATTTGTAAAGCTTGATGCCATCCTATATTCTGTAAAGAAAATTATATCCTCTAATTCCTTTTAAAGTGTTTCAACAGCAGAGAATTTTTTTTCTCAATTGCACTATATTAGGGCTGTGGGAAATTAATATTTGATGACAAACAAGAGTAAAAGTCCTCTTTTTGGGGTAAAAACCCACAAAATGAGATGAAGAATAGAAAGCACTGCTGACATTCAAAATCAAGATTTTCCTTTTACTAAATAGGCTCTTTGACCAACTAAGCCAAAGGACAAACAGGTGCGAAACATTAAAAAGCCTGCTTAGAGAGTTAAACAGCCCTAAACTGAGATAAAGAAGGAAAAGGACTGCTGGCATTCAAATTCAAGATTTTCCATTTACTAAATAGGCTCTTTGACCAACTAAGACAAAGGACAAACAGGTGTGATACATTAGAAAGCCTGCTTAGAGAGTTAAGAAGCCCCAAACTGACATAAAGAAAGAATAGCACTGCTGGCATTCAAATTCAAGATTTTCTGTTTGCTAAACAGGCTCTTTGACCAACTAAGCCAAAGGACATAAAGGTGAGATACATTGAATAAACGGATTAGAGATGCATAGAAAGGAGGCATTTCAAAACTAAATCAACTGGTTTTACATTGTCATGCTTGAAGCCATCTTTCTTCCTTTATATCTCTTAGATAGAAGAGATTTTTAATCTCATAATTCCACTATCAGTCGCAAGTGAAACACCTATTTTTAAGATAGGAAGCTTCTTTGTGAGGAGACGAAAACAAGGCACTGCTGAGATTCGAACTCAGGATCTCCTGTTTACACAGGCGCTTTAACCAACTAAGCCACAGCACCAGAAGATGGCATGCATTTGAAAACCAAGGGAGATTGAAGCACCAATCAAACATTCAACTGGTTAGCGCAGCAAAACAATATTGAGCTTGAGTTCCATTCCACGTAGAGCAGAAACATGGAATAAGATTTCAATCTCAGTCATAACACTTAAGAAGCCAAGTAAATTTTGAAGAGCATTCATTTAAAAGACTGACAAATTTACAGAAGCTGTATCGAGGACAAAGGCTTTGAAGTTTTGCAATTGAATGAGCCATCTTTTAGCACAGCTGAAATTTGGGACTTGTTTTGCTTCCAAGTTATGACACAGAATAGACAGATTGAAGAAATGCCATGGCAAAACCAAAAGGAGGAAAAATTATGACTAATTGATATTAAAAACCTCAGCACTGGTTCATTTCTGATAGAGTTTTCCCCAAGCTAACTTCAAACAACAGGCACTGTAGTTGACGAGATAAGGCAACTCTGACAAAAGCCAACATACAATCTTCAGTGAAAAAACACTGACTGGTAAAAACCCTCTCAACATCTTCCCACCTAAACGCACGGGCGCTATGTAGACGAGGTGGTCGAGTGGTTAAGGCGATGGACTGCTAATCCATTGTGCTCTGCATGCATGGGTTCGAATCCCATCCTCGTCGGATTAATCTGCTTCTTCTTTCATGTTGAATGGTTTGGTTTTCATTTTTAACCCAAGCGGTGGACACTTCATGCATGAAAGTTTACAATACTCCTGTGCTGCTATCAAACTTTGCAGAGTCAGATCTGTAAATCCACTGGTTTTAATTTGTAAAGCTTGATGCCATCCTATATTCTGTAAAGAAAATTATATCCTCTAATTCCTTTTAAAGTGTTTCAACAGCAGAGAATTTTTTTTCTCAATTGCACTATATTAGGGCTGTGGGAAATTAATATTTGATGACAAACAAGAGTAAAAGTCCTCTTTTTGGGGTAAAAACCCACAAAATGAGATGAAGAATAGAAAGCACTGCTGACATTCAAAATCAAGATTTTCCTTTTACTAAATAGGCTCTTTGACCAACTAAGCCAAAGGACAAACAGGTGCGAAACATTAAAAAGCCTGCTTAGAGAGTTAAACAGCCCTAAACTGAGATAAAGAAGGAAAAGGACTGCTGGCATTCAAATTCAAGATTTTCCATTTACTAAATAGGCTCTTTGACCAACTAAGACAAAGGACAAACAGGTGTGATACATTAGAAAGCCTGCTTAGAGAGTTAAACAGCCCTAAACTGAGATAAAGAAGGAAGAGGACTGCTGGCATTCAAATTCAAGATTTTCTGTTTACTAAACAGGCTCTTTGACCAACTAAGACAAAGGACAAACAGGTGTGATACATTAGAAAGCCTGCATAGAGAGTTAAGAAGCCCCAAACTGACATAAAGAAAGAATAGCACTGCTGGCATTCAAATTCAAGATTTTCTGTTTACTAAACAGGCTCTTTGACCAACTAAGCCAAAGGACATAAAGGTGAGATACATTGGATAAACGGATTAGAGATGCATAGAAAGGAGGCATTTCAAAACTAAATCAACTGGTTTTACATTGTCATGCTTGAAGCCATCTTTCTTCCTTTATATCTCTTAGATAGAAGAGATTTTTAATCTCATAATTGCACTATCAGTCGCAAGTGAAACACCTATTTTTAAGATAGGAAGCTTCTTTGTGAGGAGATGAAAACAAGGCACTGCTGAGATTCAAACTCAGGACCTCCTGTTTACTAGACAGGCGCTTTAACAAACTAAGCCACAGCACCAGAAGATGGCATGCATTTGAAATCCAAGGAAGATTGAAGCACCAATCGAACATTCAACTGGTTAGCGCAGCAAAACAATATTGAGCTTGAGTTCCATTCCACGTAGAGCAGAAACATGGAATAAGATTTCAATCTCAGTCATAACACTTAAGAAGCCAAGTAAATTTTGAAGAGCATTCATTTAAAAGACTGACAAATTTACAGAAGCTGTATCGAGGACAAAGGCTTTGAAGTTTTGCAATTGAATGAGCCATCTTTTAGCACAGCTGAAATTTGGGACTTGTTTTGCTTCCAAGCTATGACACAGAATAGACAGATTGAAGAAATGCCATGGCAAAACCAAAAGGAGGAAAAATTATGACTAATTGATATTAAAAACCTCAGCACTGGTTCATTTCTGATAGAGTTTTCCCCAAGATAACTTCAAACAACAGGCACTGTAGTTGACGAGATAAGGCAACTCTGACAAAAGCCAACATACAATCTTCAGTGAAAAAACACTGACTGGTAAAAACCCTCTCAACATCTTCCCACCTAAACGCACGGGTGCTATGTAGACGAGGTGGCCGAGTGGTTAAGGAGATGGACTGCTAATCCATTGTGCTCTGCATGCATGGGTTCGAATCCCATCCTCGTCGGATTAATCTGCTTCTTCTTTCATGTTGAATGGTTTGGTTTTCATTTTTAACCCAAGCAGTGGAACCCTTCAAGCATGAAAGTTTACAATACTCCTGTGCTGCTATCAAACTTTGCAGAGTCAGACCTGTAAATCCACTGTTTTTAATTGGTAAAGCTTGATGCCATCCTATATTCTGTAAAGAAAATTATATCCTCTAATTCCTTTTAAAGTGTTTCAACAGCAGAGAATTTTTTTTCTCAATTGCACTATATTAGGGCTGTGGGAAATTAATATTTGATGACAAACAAGAGTAAAAGTCCTCTTTTTGGGGTAAAAACCCACAAAATGAGATGAAGAATAGAAAGCACTGCTGACATTCAAAATCAAGATTTTCCTTTTACTAAATAGGCTCTTTGACCAACTAAGCCAAAGGACAAACAGGTGCGAAACATTAAAAAGCCTGCTTAGAGAGTTAAACAGCCCTAAACTGAGATAAAGAAGGAAAAGGACTGCTGGCATTCAAATTCAAGATTTTCCATTTACTAAATAGGCTCTTTGACCAACTAAGACAAAGGACAAACAGGTGTGATACATTAGAAAGCCTGCTTAGAGAGTTAAACAGCCCTAAACTGAGATAAAAAAGGAAGAGGACTGCTGGCATTCAAATTCAAGATTTTCTGTTTACTAAACAGGCTCTTTGACCAACTAAGACAAAGGACAAACAGGTGTGATACATTAGAAAGCCTGCTTAGAGAGTTAAGAAGCCCCAAACTGACATAAAGAAAGAATAGCACTGCTGGCATTCAAATTCAAGATTTTCTGTTTGCTAAACAGGCTCTTTGACCAACTAAGCCAAAGGACATAAAGGTGAGATACATTGAATAAACGGATTAGAGATGCATAGAAAGGAGGCATTTCAAAACTAAATCAACTGGTTTTACATTGTCATGCTTGAAGCCATCTTTCTTCCTTTATATCTCTTAGATAGAAGAGATTTTTAATCTCATAATTCCACTATCAGTCGCAAGTGAAACACCTATTTTTAAGATAGGAAGCTTCTTTGTGAGGAGACGAAAACAAGGCACTGCTGAGATTCGAACTCAGGATCTCCTGTTTACTAGACAGGCGCTTACTAAGCCACAGCACCAGAAGATGGCATGCATTTGAAAACCAAGGAAGATTGAAGCACCAATCAAACATTCGACTGGTTAGCGCAGCAAAACAATATTGAGCTTGAGTTCCATTCCACGTAGAGCAGAAACATGGAATAAGATTTCAATCTCAGTCATAACACTTAAGAAGCCAAGTAAATTTTGAAGAGCATTCATTTAAAAGACTGACAAATTTACAGAAGCTGTATCGAGGACAAAGGCTTTGAAGTTTTGCAATTGAATGAGCCATCTTTTAGCACAGCTGAAATTTGGGACTTGTTTTGCTTCCAAGTTATGACACAGAATAGACAGATTGAAGAAATGCCATGGCAAAACCAAAAGGAGGAAAAATTATGACTAATTGATATTAAAAACCTCAGCACTGGTTCATTTCTGATAGAGTTTTCCCCAAGCTAACTTCAAACAACAGGCACTGTAGTTGACGAGATAAGGCAACTCTGACAAAAGCCAACATACAATCTTCAGTGAAAAAACACTGACTGGTAAAAACCCTCTCAACATCTTCCCACCTAAACGCACGGGCGCTATGTAGACGAGGTGGCCGAGTGGTTAAGGCGATGGACTGCTAATCCATTGTGCTCTGCATGCATGTGTTCGAATCCCATCCTCGTCGGATTAATCTGCTTCTTCTTTCATGTTGAATGGTTTGGTTTTCATTTTTAACCCAAGCGGTGGACACTTCATGCATGAAAGTTTACAATACTCCTGTGCTGCTATCAAACTTTGCAGAGTCAGATCTGTAAATCCACTGGTTTTAATTTGTAAAGCTTAATGCCATCCTATATTCTGTAAAGAAAATTATATCCTCTAATTCCTTTTAAAGTGTTTCAACAGCAGAGAATTTTTTTTCTCAATTGCACTATATTAGGGCTGTGGGAAATTAATATTTGATGACAAACAAGAGTAAAAGTCCTCTTTTTGGGGTAAAAACCCACAAAATGAGATGAAGAATAGAAAGCACTGCTGACATTCAAAATCAAGATTTTCCTTTTACTAAATAGGCTCTTTGACCAACTAAGCCAAAGGACAAACAGGTGCGAAACATTAAAAAGCCTGCTTAGAGAGTTAAACAGCCCTAAACTGAGATAAAGAAGGAAAAGGACTGCTGGCATTCAAATTCAAGATTTTCCATTTACTAAATAGGCTCTTTGACCAACTAAGACAAAGGACAAACAGGTGTGATACATTAGAAAGCCTGCTTAGAGAGTTAAACAGCCCTAAACTGAGATAAAGAAGGAAGAGGACTGCTGGCATTCAAATTCAAGATTTTCTGTTTACTAAACAGGATCTTTGACCAACTAAGACAATGGACAAACAGGTGTGATACATTAGAAAGCCTGCATAGAGAGTTAAGAAGCCCCAAACTGACATAAAGAAAGAATAGCACTGCTGGCATTCAAATTCAAGATTTTCTGTTTACTAAACAGGCTCTTTGACCAACTAAGCCAAAGGACATAAAGGTGAGATACATTGGATAAACGGATAAGAGATGCATAGAAAGGAGGCATTTCAAAACTAAATCAACTGGTTTTACATTGTCATGCTTGAAGCCATCTTTCTTCCTTTATATCTCTTAGATAGAAGAGATTTTTAATCTCATAATTGCACTATCAGTCGCAAGTGAAACACCTATTTTTAAGATAGGAAGCTTCTTTGTGAGGAGATGAAAACAAGGCACTGCTGAGATTCAAACTCAGGATCTCCTGTTTAATAGACAGGCGCTTTAACAAACTAAGCCACAGCACCAGAAGATGGCATGCATTTGAAATCCAAGGAAGATTGAAGCACCAATCGAACATTCAACTGGTTAGCGCAGCAAAACAATATTGAGCTTGAGTTCCATTCCACGTAGAGCAGAAACATGGAATAAGATTTCAATCTCAGTCATAACACTTAAGAAGCCAAGTAAATTTTGAAGAGCATTCATTTAAAAGACTGACAAATTTACAGAAGCTGTATCGAGGACAAAGGCTTTGAAGTTTTGCAATTGAATGAGCCATCTTTTAGCACAGCTGAAATTTGGGACTTGTTTTGCTTCCAAGCTATGACACAGAATAGACAGATTGAAGAAATGCCATGGCAAAACCAAAAGGAGGAAAAATTATGACTAATTGATATTAAAAACCTCAGCACTGGTTCATTTCTGATAGAGTTTTCCCCAAGCTAACTTCAAACAACAGGCACTGTAGTTGACGAGATAAGGCAACTCTGACAAAAGCCAACATACAATCTTCAGTGAAAAAACACTGACTGGTAAAAACCCTCTCAACATCTTCCCACCTAAACGCACGGGTGCTATGTAGACGAGGTGGCCGAGTGGTTAAGGCGATGGACTGCTAATCCATTGTGCTCTGCATGCATGGGTTTGAATCCCATCCTCATTGGATTAATCTGCTTCTTCTTTCATGTTGAATGGTTTGGTTTTCATTTTTAACCCAAGCAGTGGACACTTCAAGCATGAAAGTTTACAATACTCCTGTGCTGCTATCAAACTTTGCAGAGTCAGACCTGTAAATCCACTGTTTTTAATTGGTAAAGCTTGATGCCATTCTATATTCTGTAAAGAAAATTATATCCTCTAATTCCTTTTAAAGTGTTTCAACAGCAGAGAATTTTTTTTCTCAATTGCACTATATTAGGGCTGTGGGAAATTAATATTTGATGACAAACAAGAGTAAAAGTCCTCTTTTTGGGGTAAAAACCCACAAAATAAGATGAAGAATAGAAAGCACTGCTGACATTCAAAATCAAGATTTTCCTTTTACTAAATAGGCTCTTTGACCAACTAAGCCAAAGGACAAACAGGTGCGAAACATTAAAAAGCCTGCTTAGAGAGTTAAACAGCCCTAAACTGAGATAAAGAAGGAAAAGGACTGCTGGCATTCAAATTCAAGATTTTCCATTTACTAAATAGGCTCTTTGACCAACTAAGACAAAGGACAAACAGGTGTGATACATTAGAAAGCCTGCTTAGAGAGTTAAACAGCCCTAAACTGAGATAAAGAAGGAAGAGGACTGCTGGCATTCAAATTCAAGATTTTCTGTTTACTAAACAGGCTCTTTGACCAACTAAGACAAAGGACAAACAGGTGTGATACATTAGAAAGCCTGCTTAGAGAGTTAAGAAGCCCCAAACTGACATAAAGAAAGAATAGCACTGCTGGCATTCAAATTCAAGATTTTCTGTTTACTAAACAGGCTCTTTGACCAACTAAGCCAAAGGACATAAAGGTGAGATACATTGGATAAACGGATTAGAGATGCATAGAAAGGAGGCATTTCAAAACTAAATCAACTGGTTTTACATTGTCATGCTTGAAGCCATCTTTCTTCCTTTATAGAAGAGATTTTTAATCTCATAATTCCACTATCAGTCGCAAGTGAAAGACCTATTTTTAAGATAGGAAGCTTCTTTGTGAGGAGACGAAAACAAGGCACTGCTGAGATTCGAACTCAGGATCTCCTGTTTACTAGACAGGCGCTTTAACCAACTAAGCCACAGCACCAGAAGATGGCATGCATTTGAAATCCAAGGAAGATTGAAGCACCAATCGAACATTCAACTGGTTAGCGCAGCAAAACAATATTGAGCTTGAGTTCCATTCCACGTAGAGCAGAAACATGGAATAAGATTTCAATCTCAGTCATAACACTTAAGAAGCCAAGTAAATTTTGAAGAGCATTCATTTAAAAGACTGACAAATTTACAGAAGCTGTATCGAGGACAAAGGCTTTGAAGGTTTGCAATTGAATGAGCCATCTTTTAGCACAGCTGAAATTTGGGACTTGTTTTGCTTCCAAGTTATGACACAGAATAGACAGATTGAAGAAATGCCATGGCAAAACCAAAAGGAGGAAAAATTATGACTAATTGATATTAAAAACCTCAGCACTGGTTCATTTCTGATAGAGTTTTCCCCAAGCTAACTTCAAACAACAGTCACTGTAGTTGACGAGATAAGGCAACTCTGACAAAAGCCAACATACAATCTTCAGTGAAAAAACACTGACTGGTAAAAACCCTCTCAACATCTTCCCACCTAAACGCACGGGCGCTTTGTAGACGAGGTGGACGAGTGGTTAAGGCGATGGACTGCTAATCCATTGTGCTCTGCATGCATGGGTTCGATTCCCATCCTCGTTGGATTAATCTGCTTCTTCTTTCATGTTGAATTGTTTGGTTTTCATTTTTAACCCAAGCGGTGGACACTTCATGCATGAAAGTTTACAATACTCCTGTGCTGCTATCAAACTTTGCAGAGTCAGATCTGTAAATCCACTGGTTTTAATTTGTAAAGCTTGATGCCATCCTATATTCTGTA
The DNA here is from genome assembly GCF_039654945.1 of Dendrobates tinctorius. Lineage (NCBI taxonomy): Eukaryota > Metazoa > Chordata > Amphibia > Anura > Dendrobatidae > Dendrobates > Dendrobates tinctorius. The sequence goes on from NW_027361871.1 coordinate 1,948,060, forward strand.
AATAAAATTATATCCTCTAATTCCTTTTAAAGTGTTTCAACAGCAGAGAATTTTTTTTCTCAATTGCACTATATTAGGGCTGTGGGAAATTAATATTTGATGACAAACAAGAGTAAAAGTCCTCTTTTTGGGGTAAAAACACACAAAATGAGATGAAGAATAGAAAGCACTGCTGACATTCAAAATCAAGATTTTCCTTTTACTAAATAGGCTCTTTGACCAACTAAGCCAAAGGACAAACAGGTGCGAAACATTAAAAAGCCTGCTTAGAGAGTTAAACAGCCCTAAACTGAGATAAAGAAGGAAAAGGACTGCTGGCATTCAAATTCAAGATTTTCCATTTACTAAATAGGCTCTTTGACCAACTAAGACAAAGGACAAACAGGTGTGATACATTAGAAAGCCTGCTTAGAGAGTTAAGAAGCCCCAAACTGACATAAAGAAAGAATAGCACTGCTGGCATTCAAATTCAAGATTTTCTGTTTACTAAACAGGCTCTTTGACCAACTAAGCCAAAGGACATAAAGGTGAGATACATTGAATAAACGGATTAGAGATGCATAGAAAGGAGGCATTTCAAAACTAAATCAACTGGTTTTACATTGTCATGCTTGAAGCCATCTTTCTTCCTTTATATCTCTTAGATAGAAGAGATTTTCAATCTCATAATTCCACTATCAGTCGCAAGTGAAACACCTATTTATAAGACAGGAAGCTTCTTTGTGAGGAGACGAAAACAAGGCATTGCTGAGATTCGAACTCAGGATCTCCTGTTTACTAGACAGGCGCTTTAACCAACTAAGCCACAGCACCAGAAGATGGCATGCATTTGAAATCCAAGGAAGATTGAAGCACCAATCGAACATTCAACTGGTTAGCGCAGCAAAACAATATTGAGCTTGAGTTCCATTCCACGTAGAGCAGAAACATGGAATAAGATTTCAATCTCAGTCATAACACTTAAGAAGCCAAGTAAATTTTGAAGAGCATTCATTTAAAAGACTGACAAATTTACAGAAGCTGTATCGAGGACAAAGGCTTTGAAGTTTTGCAATTGAATGAGCCATCTTTTAGCACAGCTGAAATTTGGGACTTGTTTTGCTACCAAGTTATGACACAGAATAGACAGATTGAAGAAATGCCATGGCAAAACCAAAAGGAGGAAAAATTATGACTAATTGATATTAAAAACCTCAGCACTGGTTCATTTCTGATAGAGTTTTCCCCAAGCTAACTTCAAACAACAGGCACTGTAGTTGACGAGATAAGGCAACTCTGACAAAAGCCAACATACAATCTTCAGTGAAAAAACACTGACTGGTAAAAACCCTCTCAACATCTTCCCACCTAAACGCACAGGCGTTATGTAGACGAGGTGGCCGAGTGGTTAAGGCGATGGACTGCTAATCCATTGTGCTCTGCATGCATGGGTTCGAATCCCATCCTCGTCGGATTAATCTGCTTCTTCTTTCATGTTGAATGGTTTGGTTTTCATTTTTAACCCAAGCAGTGGAACCCTTCAAGCATGAAAGTTTACAATACTCCTGTGCTGCTATCAAACTTTGCAGAGTCAGACCTGTAAATCCACTTGTTTTAATTGGTAAAGCTTGATGCCATCCTATATTCTGTAAAGAAAATTATATCCTCTAATTCCTTTTAAAGTGTTTCAACAGCAGAGAATTTTTTTTCTCAATTGCACTATATTAGGGCTGTGGGAAATTAATATTTGATGACAAACAAGAGTAAAAGTCCTCTTTTTGGGGTAAAAACCCACAAAATGAGATGAAGAATAGAAAGCACTGCTGACATTCAAAATCAAGATTTTCCTTTTACTAAATAGGCTCTTTGACCAACTAAGCCAAAGGACAAACAGGTGCGAAACATTAAAAAGCCTGCTTAGAGAGTTAAACAGCCCTAAACTGAGATAAAGAAGGAAAAGGACTGCTGGCATTCAAATTCAAGATTTTCCATTTACTAAATAGGCTCTTTGACCAACTAAGACAAAGGACAAACAGGTGTGATACATTAGAAAGCCTGCTTAGAGAGTTAAACAGCCCTAAACTGAGATAAAAAAGGAAGAGGACTGCTGGCATTCAAATTCAAGATTTTCTGTTTACTAAACAGGCTCTTTGACCAACTAAGACAAAGGACAAACAGGTGTGATACATTAGAAAGCCTGCTTAGAGAGTTAAGAAGCCCCAAACTGACATAAAGAAAGAATAGCACTGCTGGCATTCAAATTCAAGATTTTCTGTTTGCTAAACAGGCTCTTTGACCAACTAAGCCAAAGGACATAAAGGTGAGATACATTGAATAAACGGATTAGAGATGCATAGAAAGGAGGCATTTCAAAACTAAATCAACTGGTTTTACATTGTCATGCTTGAAGCCATCTTTCTTCCTTTATATCTCTTAGATAGAAGAGATTTTTAATCTCATAATTCCACTATCAGTCGCAAGTGAAACACCTATTTTTAAGATAGGAAGCTTCTTTGTGAGGAGACGAAAACAAGGCACTGCTGAGATTCGAACTCAGGATCTCCTGTTTACTAGACAGGCGCTTTAACCAACTAAGCCACAGCACCAGAAGATGGCATGCATTTGAAAACCAAGGAAGATTGAAGCACCAATCAAACATTCAACTGGTTAGCGCAGCAAAACAATATTGAGCTTGAGTTCCATTCCACGTAGAGCAGAAACATGGAATAAGATTTCAATCTCAGTCATAACACTTAAGAAGCCAAGTAAATTTTGAAGAGCATTCATTTAAAAGACTGACAAATTTACAGAAGCTGTATCGAGGACAAAGGCTTTGAAGTTTTGCAATTGAATGAGCCATCTTTTAGCACAGCTGAAATTTGGGACTTGTTTTGCTTCCAAGTTATGACACAGAATAGACAGATTGAAGAAATGCCATGGCAAAACCAAAAGGAGGAAAAATTATGACTAATTGATATTAAAAACCTCAGCACTGGTTCATTTCTGATAGAGTTTTCCCCAAGCTAACTTCAAACAACAGGCACTGTAGTTGACGAGATAAGGCAACTCTGACAAAAGCCAACATACAATCTTCAGTGAAAAAACACTGACTGGTAAAAACCCTCTCAACATCTTCCCACCTAAACGCACGGGCGCTATGTAGACGAGGTGGCCGAGTGGTTAAGGCGATGGACTGCTAATCCATTGTGCTCTGCATGCATGGGTTCGAATCCCATCCTCGTCGGATTAATCTGCTTCTTCTTTCATGTTGAATGGTTTGGTTTTCATTTTTAACCCAAGCGGTGGACACTTCATGCATGAAAGTTTACAATACTCCTGTGCTGCTATCAAACTTTGCAGAGTCAGATCTGTAAATCCACTTGTTTTAATTTGTAAAGCTTGATGCCATCCTATATTCTGTAAAGAAAATTATATCCTCTAATTCCTTTTAAAGTGTTTCAACAGCAGAGAATTTTTTTTCTCAATTGCACTATATTAGGGCTGTGGGAAATTAATATTTGATGACAAACAAGAGTAAAAGTCCTCTTTTTGGGGTAAAAACCCACAAAATGAGATGAAGAATAGAAAGCACTGCTGACATTCAAAATCAAGATTTTCCTTTTACTAAATAGGCTCTTTGACCAACTAAGCCAAAGGACAAACAGGTGCGAAACATTAAAAAGCCTGCTTAGAGAGTTAAACAGCCCTAAACTGAGATAAAGAAGGAAAAGGACTGCTGGCATTCAAATTCAAGATTTTCCATTTACTAAATAGGCTCTTTGACCAACTAAGACAAAGGACAAACAGGTGTGATACATTAGAAAGCCTGCTTAGAGAGTTAAACAGCCCTAAACTGAGATAAAAAAGGAAGAGGACTGCTGGCATTCAAATTCAAGATTTTCTGTTTACTAAACAGGCTCTTTGACCAACTAAGACAAAGGACAAACAGGTGTGATACATTAGAAAGCCTGCATAGAGAGTTAAGAAGCCCCAAACTGACATAAAGAAAGAATAGCACTGCTGGCATTCAAATTCAAGATTTTCTGTTTACTAAACAGGCTCTTTGACCAACTAAGCCAAAGGACATAAAGGTGAGATACATTGGATAAACGGATTAGAGATGCATAGAAAGGAGGCATTTCAAAACTAAATCAACTGGTTTTACATTGTCATGCTTGAAGCCATCTTTCTTCCTTTATATCTCTTAGATAGAAGAGATTTTTAATCTCATAATTGCACTATCAGTCGCAAGTGAAACACCTATTTTTAAGATAGGAAGCTTCTTTGTGAGGAGATGAAAACAAGGCACTGCTGAGATTCAAACTCAGGACCTCCTGTTTACTAGACAGGCGCTTTAACAAATTAAGCCACAGCACCAGAAGATGGCATGCATTTGAAATCCAAGGAAGATTGAAGCACCAATCGAACATTCAACTGGTTAGCGCAGCAAAACAATATTGAGCTTGAGTTCCATTCCACGTAGAGCAGAAACATGGAATAAGATTTCAATCTCAGTCATAACACTTAAGAAGCCAAGTAAATTTTGAAGAGCATTCATTTAAAAGACTGACAAATTTACAGAAGCTGTATCGAGGACAAAGGCTTTGAAGTTTTGCAATTGAATGAGCCATCTTTTAGCACAGCTGAAATTTGGGACTTGTTTTGCTTCCAAGCTATGACACAGAATAGACAGATTGAAGAAATGCCATGGCAAAACCAAAAGGAGGAAAAATTATGACTAATTGATATTAAAAACCTCAGCACTGGTTCATTTCTGATAGAGTTTTCCCCAAGCTAACTTCAAACAACAGGCACTGTAGTTGACGAGATAAGGCAACTCTGACAAAAGCCAACATACAATCTTCAGTGAAAAAACACTGACTGGTAAAAACCCTCTCAACATCTTCCCACCTAAACGCACGGGTGCTATGTAGACGAGGTGGCCGAGTGGTTAAGGCGATGGACTGCTAATCCATTGTGCTCTGCATGCATGGGTTCGAATCCCATCATCGTCGGATTAATCTACTTCTTCTTTCATGTTGAATGGTTTGGTTTTCATTTTTAACCCAAGCAGTGGAACCCTTCAAGCATGAAAGTTTACAATACTCCTGTGCTGCTATCAAACTTTGCAGAGTCAGACCTGTAAATCCACTGGTTTTAATTGGTAAAGCTTGATGCCATCCTATATTCTGTAAAGAAAATTATATCCTCTAATTCCTTTTAAAGTGTTTCAACAGCAGAGAATTTTTTTTCTCAATTGCACTATATTAGGGCTGTGGGAAATTAATATTTGATGACAAACAAGAGTAAAAGTCCTCTTTTTGGGGTAAAAACCCACAAAATGAGATGAAGAATAGAAAGCACTGCTGACATTCAAAATCAAGATTTTCCTTTTACTAAATAGGCTCTTTGACCAACTAAGCCAAAGGACAAACAGGTGCGAAACATTAAAAAGCCTGCTTAGAGAGTTAAACAGCCCTAAACTGAGATAAAGAAGGAAAAGGACTGCTGGCATTCAAATTCAAGATTTTCCATTTACTAAATAGGCTCTTTGACCAACTAAGACAAAGGACAAACAGGTGTGATACATTAGAAAGCCTGCTTAGAGAGTTAAACAGCCCTAAACTGAGATAAAAAAGGAAGAGGACTGCTGGCATTCAAATTCAAGATTTTCTGTTTACTAAACAGGCTCTTTGACCAACTAAGACAAAGGACAAACAGGTGTGATACATTAGAAAGCCTGCTTAGAGAGTTAAGAAGCCCCAAACTGACATAAAGAAAGAATAGCACTGCTGGCATTCAAATTCAAGATTTTCTGTTTGCTAAACAGGCTCTTTGACCAACTAAGCCAAAGGACATAAAGGTGAGATACATTGAATAAAAGGATTAGAGATGCATAGAAAGGAGGCATTTCAAAACTAAATCAACTGGTTTTACATTGTCATGCTTGAAGCCATCTTTCTTCCTTTATATCTCTTAGATAGAAGAGATTTTTAATCTCATAATTCCACTATCAGTCGCAAGTGAAACACCTATTTTTAAGATAGGAAGCTTCTTTGTGAGGAGACGAAAACAAGGCACTGCTGAGATTCGAACTCAGGATCTCCTGTTTACTAGACAGGCGCTTACTAAGCCACAGCACCAGAAGATGGCATGCATTTGAAAACCAAGGAAGATTGAAGCACCAATCAAACATTCAACTGGTTAGCGCAGCAAAACAATATTGAGCTTGAGTTCCATTCCACGTAGAGCAGAAACATGGAATAAGATTTCAATCTCAGTCATAACACTTAAGAAGCCAAGTAAATTTTGAAGAGCATTCATTTAAAAGACTGACAAATTTACAGAAGCTGTATCGAGGACAAAGGCTTTGAAGTTTTGCAATTGAATGAGCCATCTTTTAGCACAGCTGAAATTTGGGACTTGTTTTGCTTCCAAGTTATGACACAGAATAGACAGATTGAAGAAATGCCATGGCAAAACCAAAAGGAGGAAAAATTATGACTAATTGATATTAAAAACCTCAGCACTGGTTCATTTCTGATAGAGTTTTCCCCAAGCTAACTTCAAACAACAGGCACTGTAGTTGACGAGATAAGGCAACTCTGACAAAAGCCAACATACAATCTTCAGTGAAAAAACACTGACTGGTAAAAACCCTCTCAACATCTTCCCACCTAAACGCACGGGCGCTATGTAGACGAGGTGGCCGAGTGGTTAAGGCGATGGACTGCTAATCCATTGTGCTCTGCATGCATGGGTTCGAATCCCATCCTCGTCGGATTAATCTGCTTCTTCTTTCATGTTGAATGGTTTGGTTTTCATTTTTAACCCAAGCGGTGGACACTTCATGCATGAAAGTTTACAATACTCCTGTGCTGCTATCAAACTTTGCAGAGTCAGATCTGTAAATCCACTTGTTTTAATTTGTAAAGCTTGATGCCATCCTATATTCTGTAAAGAAAATTATATCCTCTAATTCCTTTTAAAGTGTTTCAACAGCAGAGAATTTTTTTTCTCAATTGCACTATATTAGGGCTGTGGGAAATTAATATTTGATGACAAACAAGAGTAAAAGTCCTCTTTTTGGGGTAAAAACCCACAAAATGAGATGAAGAATAGAAAGCACTGCTGACATTCAAAATCAAGATTTTCCTTTTACTAAATAGGCTCTTTGACCAACTAAGCCAAAGGACAAACAGGTGCGAAACATTAAAAAGCCTGCTTAGAGAGTTAAACAGCCCTAAACTGAGATAAAGAAGGAAAAGGACTGCTGGCATTCAAATTCAAGATTTTCCATTTACTAAATAGGCTCTTTGACCAACTAAGACAAAGGACAAACAGGTGTGATACATTAGAAAGCCTGCTTAGAGAGTTAAACAGCCCTAAACTGAGATAAAAAAGGAAGAGGACTGCTGGCATTCAAATTCAAGATTTTCTGTTTACTAAACAGGCTCTTTGACCAACTAAGACAAAGGACAAACAGGTGTGATACATTAGAAAGCCTGCATAGAGAGTTAAGAAGCCCCAAACTGACATAAAGAAAGAATAGCACTGCTGGCATTCAAATTCAAGATTTTCTGTTTACTAAACAGGCTCTTTGACCAACTAAGCCAAAGGACATAAAGGTGAGATACATTGGATAAACGGATTAGAGATGCATAGAAAGGAGGCATTTCAAAACTAAATCAACTGGTTTTACATTGTCATGCTTGAAGCCATCTTTCTTCCTTTATATCTCTTAGATAGAAGAGATTTTTAATCTCATAATTGCACTATCAGTCGCAAGTGAAACACCTATTTTTAAGATAGGAAGCTTCTTTGTGAGGAGATGAAAACAAGGCACTGCTGAGATTCAAACTCAGGACCTCCTGTTTACTAGACAGGCGCTTTAACAAATTAAGCCACAGCACCAGAAGATGGCATGCATTTGAAATCCAAGGAAGATTGAAGCACCAATCGAACATTCAACTGGTTAGCGCAGCAAAACAATATTGAGCTTGAGTTCCATTCCACGTAGAGCAGAAACATGGAATAAGATTTCAATCTCAGTCATAACACTTAAGAAGCCAAGTAAATTTTGAAGAGCATTCATTTAAAAGACTGACAAATTTACAGAAGCTGTATCGAGGACAAAGGCTTTGAAGTTTTGCAATTGAATGAGCCATCTTTTAGCACAGCTGAAATTTGGGACTTGTTTTGCTTCCAAGCTATGACACAGAATAGACAGATTGAAGAAATGCCATGGCAAAACCAAAAGGAGGAAAAATTATGACTAATTGATATTAAAAACCTCAGCACTGGTTCATTTCTGATAGAGTTTTCCCCAAGCTAACTTCAAACAACAGGCACTGTAGTTGACGAGATAAGGCAACTCTGACAAAAGCCAACATACAATCTTCAGTGAAAAAACACTGACTGGTAAAAACCCTCTCAACATCTTCCCACCTAAACGCACGGGTGCTATGTAGACGAGGTGGCCGAGTGGTTAAGGCGATGGACTGCTAATCCATTGTGCTCTGCATGCATGGGTTCGAATCCCATCATCGTCGGATTAATCTACTTCTTCTTTCATGTTGAATGGTTTGGTTTTCATTTTTAACCCAAGCAGTGGAACCCTTCAAGCATGAAAGTTTACAATACTCCTGTGCTGCTATCAAACTTTGCAGAGTCAGACCTGTAAATCCACTGGTTTTAATTGGTAAAGCTTGATGCCATCCTATATTCTGTAAAGAAAATTATATCCTCTAATTCCTTTTAAAGTGTTTCAACAGCAGAGAATTTTTTTTCTCAATTGCACTATATTAGGGCTGTGGGAAATTAATATTTGATGACAAACAAGAGTAAAAGTCCTCTTTTTGGGGTAAAAACCCACAAAATGAGATGAAGAATAGAAAGCACTGCTGACATTCAAAATCAAGATTTTCCTTTTACTAAATAGGCTCTTTGACCAACTAAGCCAAAGGACAAACAGGTGCGAAACATTAAAAAGCCTGCTTAGAGAGTTAAACAGCCCTAAACTGAGATAAAGAAGGAAAAGGACTGCTGGCATTCAAATTCAAGATTTTCCATTTACTAAATAGGCTCTTTGACCAACTAAGACAAAGGACAAACAGGTGTGATACATTAGAAAGCCTGCTTAGAGAGTTAAACAGCCCTAAACTGAGATAAAAAAGGAAGAGGACTGCTGGCATTCAAATTCAAGATTTTCTGTTTACTAAACAGGCTCTTTGACCAACTAAGACAAAGGACAAACAGGTGTGATACATTAGAAAGCCTGCTTAGAGAGTTAAGAAGCCCCAAACTGACATAAAGAAAGAATAGCACTGCTGGCATTCAAATTCAAGATTTTCTGTTTGCTAAACAGGCTCTTTGACCAACTAAGCCAAAGGACATAAAGGTGAGATACATTGAATAAAAGGATTAGAGATGCATAGAAAGGAGGCATTTCAAAACTAAATCAACTGGTTTTACATTGTCATGCTTGAAGCCATCTTTCTTCCTTTATATCTCTTAGATAGAAGAGATTTTTAATCTCATAATTCCACTATCAGTCGCAAGTGAAACACCTATTTTTAAGATAGGAAGCTTCTTTGTGAGGAGACGAAAAGAAGGCACTGCTGAGATTCGAACTCAGGATCTCCTGTTTACTAGACAGGCGCTTACTAAGCCACAGCACCAGAAGATGGCATGCATTTGAAAACCAAGGAAGATTGAAGCACCAATCAAACATTCAACTGGTTAGCGCAGCAAAACAATATTGAGCTTGAGTTCCATTCCACGTAGAGCAGAAACATGGAATAAGATTTCAATCTCAGTCATAACACTTAAGAAGCCAAGTAAATTTTGAAGAGCATTCATTTAAAAGACTGACAAATTTACAGAAGCTGTATCGAGGACAAAGGCTTTGAAGTTTTGCAATTGAATGAGCCATCTTTTAGCACAGCTGAAATTTGGGACTTGTTTTGCTTCCAAGTTATGACACAGAATAGACAGATTGAAGAAATGCCATGGCAAAACCAAAAGGAGGAAAAATTATGACTAATTGATATTAAAAACCTCAGCACTGGTTCATTTCTGATAGAGTTTTCCCCAAGCTAACTTCAAACAACAGGCACTGTAGTTGACGAGATAAGGCAACTCTGAAAAAAGCCAACATACAATCTTCAGTGAAAAAACACTGACTGGTAAAAACCGTCTCAACATCTTCCCACCTAAACGCACGGGCGCTATGTAGACGAGGTGGCCGAGTGGTTAAGGCGATGGACTGCTAATCCATTGTGCTCTGCATGCATGGGTTCGAATCCCATCCTCGTCGGATTAATCTGCTTCTTCTTTCATGTTGAATGGTTTGGTTTTCATTTTTAACCCAAGCGGTGGACACTTCATGCATGAAAGTTTACAATACTCCTGTGCTGCTATCAAACTTTGCAGAGTCAGATCTGTAAATCCACTGGTTTTAATTTGTAAAGCTTGATGCCATCCTATATTCTGTAAAGAAAATTATATCCTCTAATTCCTTTTAAAGTGTTTCAACAGCAGAGAATTTTTTTTCTCAATTGCACTATATTAGGGCTGTGGGAAATTAATATTTGATGACAAACAAGAGTAAAAGTCCTCTTTTTGGGGTAAAAACCCACAAAATGAGATGAAGAATAGAAAGCACTGCTGACATTCAAAATCAAGATTTTCCTTTTACTAAATAGGCTCTTTGACCAACTAAGCCAAAGGACAAACAGGTGCGAAACATTAAAAAGCCTGCTTAGAGAGTTAAACAGCCCTAAACTGAGATAAAGAAGGAAAAGGACTGCTGGCATTCAAATTCAAGATTTTCCATTTACTAAATAGGCTCTTTGACCAACTAAGACAAAGGACAAACAGGTGTGATACATTAGAAAGCCTGCTTAGAGAGTTAAACAGCCCTAAACTGAGATAAAGAAGGAAGAGGACTGCTGGCATTCAAATTCAAGATTTTCTGTTTACTAAACAGGCTCTTTGACCAACTAAGACAATGGACAAACAGGTGTGATACATTAGAAAGCCTGCATAGAGAGTTAAGAAGCCCCAAACTGACATAAAGAAAGAATAGCACTGCTGGCATTCAAATTCAAGATTTTCTGTTTACTAAACAGGCTCTTTGACCAACTAAGCCAAAGGACATAAAGGTGAGATACATTGGATAAACGGATTAGAGATGCATAGAAAGGAGGCATTTCAAAACTAAATCAACTGGTTTTACATTGTCATGCTTGAAGCCATCTTTCTTCCTTTATATCTCTTAGATAGAAGAGATTTTTAATCTCATAATTGCACTATCAGTCGCAAGTGAAACATCTATTTTTAAGATAGGAAGCTTCTTTGTGAGGAGATGAAAACAAGGCACTGCTGAGATTCAAACTCAGGATCTCCTGTTTACTAGACAGGCGCTTTAACAAACTAAGCCACAGCACCAGAAGATGGCATGCATTTGAAATCCAAGGAAGATTGAAGCACCAATCGAACATTCAACTGGTTAGCGCAGCAAAACAATATTGAGCTTGAGTTCCATTCCACGTAGAGCAGAAACATGGAATAAGATTTCAATCTCAGTCATAACACTTAAGAAGCCAAGTAAATTTTGAAGAGCATTCATTTAAAAGACTGACAAATTTACAGAAGCTGTATCGAGGACAAAGGCTTTGAAGTTTTGCAATTGAATGAGCCATCTTTTAGCACAGCTGAAATTTGGGACTTGTTTTGCTTCCAAGCTATGACACAGAATAGACAGATTGAAGAAATGCCATGGCAAAACCAAAAGGAGGAAAAATTATGACTAATTGATATTAAAAACCTCAGCACTGGTTCATTTCTGATAGAGTTTTCCCCAAGCTAACTTCAAACAACAGGCACTGTAGTTGACGAGATAAGGCAACTCTGACAAAAGCCAACATACAATCTTCAGTGAAAAAACACTGACTGGTAAAAACCCTCTCAACATCTTCCCACCTAAACGCATGGGTGCTATGTAGACGAGGTGGCCGAGTGGTTAAGGTGATGGACTGCTAATCCATTGTGCTCTGCATGCATGGGTTTGAATCCCATCCTCATTGAATTAATCTGCTTCTTCTTTCATGTTGAATGGTTTGGTTTTCATTTTTAACCCAAGCAGTGGACACTTCAAGCATGAAAGTTTACAATACTGCTGTGCTGCTATCAAACTTTGCAGAGTCAGACCTGTAAATCCACTGTTTTTAATTGGTAAAGCTTGATGCCATTCTATATTCTGTAAAGAAAATTATATCCTCTAATTCCTTTTAAAGTGTTTCAACAGCAGAGAATTTTTTTTCTCAATTGCACTATATTAGGGCTGTGGGAAATTAATATTTGATGACAAACAAGAGTAAAAGTCCTCTTTTTGGGGTAAAAACCCACAAAATGAGATGAAGAATAGAAAGCACTGCTGACATTCAAAATCAAGATTTTCCTTTTACTAAATAGGCTCTTTGACCAACTAAGCCAAAGGACAAACAGGTGCGAAACATTAAAAAGCCTGCTTAGAGAGTTAAACAGCCCTAAACTGAGATAAAGAAGGAAAAGGACTGCTGGCATTCAAATTCAAGATTTTCCATTTACTAAATAGGCTCTTTGACCAACTAAGACAAAGGACAAACAGGTGTGATACATTAGAAAGCCTGCTTAGAGAGTTAAACAGCCCTAAACTGAGATAAAGAAGGAAGAGGACTGCTGGCATTCAAATTCAAGATTTTCTGTTTACTAAACAGGCTCTTTGACCAACTAAGACAAAGGACAAACAGGTGTGATACATTAGAAAGCCTGCTTAGAGAGTTAAGAAGCCCCAAACTGACATAAAGAAAGAATAGCACTGCTGGCATTCAAATTCAAGATTTTCTGTTTACTAAACAGGCTCTTTGACCAACTAAGCCAAAGGACATAAAGGTGAGATACATTGGATAAACGGATTAGAGATGCATAGAAAGGAGGCATTTCAAAACTAAATCAACTGGTTTTACATTGTCATGCTTGAAGCCATCTTTCTTCCTTTATATCTCTTAGATAGAAGAGATTTTTAATCTTATAATTCCACTATCAGTCGCAAGTGAAACAACTATTTTTAAGATAGGAAGCTTCTTTGTGAGGAGATGAAAACAAGGCACTGCTGAGATTCAAACTCAGGATCTCCTGTTTACTAGACAGGCGCTTTAACAAACTAAGCCACAGCACCAGAAGATGGCATGCATTTGAAATCCAAGGAAGATTGAAGCACCAATCGAACATTCAACTGGTTAGCGCAGCAAAACAATATTGAGCTTGAGTTCCATTCCACGTAGAGCAGAAACATGGAATAAGATTTCAATCTCAGTCATAACACTTAAGAAGCCAAGTAAATTTTGAAGAGCATTCATTTAAAAGACTGACAAATTTACAGAAGCTGTATCGAGGACAAAGGCTTTGAAGTTTTGCAATTGAATGAGCCATCTTTTAGCACAGCTGAAATTTGGGACTTGTTTTGCTTCCAAGCTATGACACAGAATAGACAGATTGAAGAAATGCCATGGCAAAACCAAAAGGAGGAAAAATTATGACTAATTGATATTAAAAACCTCAGCACTGGTTCATTTCTGATAGAGTTTTCCCCAAGCTAACTTCAAACAACAGGCACTGTAGTTGACGAGATAAGGCAACTCTGACAAAAGCCAACATACAATATTCAGTGAAAAAACACTGACTGGTAAAAACCCTCTCAACATCTTCCCACCTAAACGCACGGGTGCTATGTAGACGAGGTGGCCGAGTGGTTAAGGCGATGGACTGCTAATCCATTGTGCTCTGCATGCATGGGTTTGAATCCCATCCTCATTGGATTAATCTGCTTCTTCTTTCATGTTGAATGGTTTGGTTTTCATTTTTAACCCAAGCAGTGGTCACTTCAAGCATGAAAGTTTACAAAACTCCTGTGCTGCTATCAAACTTTGCAGAGTCAGACCTGTAAATCCACTGTTTTTAATTGGTAAAGCTTGATGCCATTCTATATTCTGTAAAGAAAATTATATCCTCTAATTCCTTTTAAAGTGTTTCAACAGCAGAGAATTTTTTTTCTCAATTGCACTATATTAGGGCTGTGGGAAATTAATATTTGATGACAAACAAGAGTAAAAGTCCTCTTTTTGGGGTAAAAACCCACAAAATGAGATGAAGAATAGAAAGCACTGCTGACATTCAAAATCAAGATTTTCCTTTTACTAAATAGGCTCTTTGACCAACTAAGCCAAAGGACAAACAGGTGCGAAACATTAAAAAGCCTGCTTAGAGAGTTAAACAGCCCTAAACTGAGATAAAGAAGGAAAAGGACTGCTGGCATTCAAATTCAAGATTTTCCATTTACTAAATAGGCTCTTTGACCAACTAAGACAAAGGACAAACAGGTGTGATACATTAGAAAGCCTGCTTAGAGAGTTAAACAGCCCTAAACTGAGATAAAGAAGGAAGAGGACTGCTGGCATTCAAATTCAAGATTTTCTGTTTACTAAACAGGCTCTTTGACCAACTAAGACAAAGGACAAACAGGTGTGATACATTAGAAAGCCTGCTTAGAGAGTTAAGAAGCCCCAAACTGACATAAAGAAAGAATAGCACTGCTGGCATTCAAATTCAAGATTTTCTGTTTACTAAACAGGCTCTTTGACCAACTAAGCCAAAGGACATAAAGGTGAGATACATTGGATAAACGGATTAGAGATGCATAGAAAGGAGGCATTTCAAAACTAAATCAACTGGTTTTACATTGTCATGCTTGAAGCCATCTTTCTTCCTTTATATCTCTTAGATAGAAGAGATTTTAAATCTTATAATTCCACTATCAGTCGCAAGTGAAACACCTATTTTTAAGATAAGAAGCTTCTTTGTGAGGAGACGAAAACAAGGCACTGCTGAGATTCAAACTCAGCATCTCCTGTTTACTAGACAGGCGCTTTAACAAACTAAGCCACAGCACCAGAAGATTGCATGCATTTGAAATCCAAGGAAGATTGAAGCACCAATCGAACATTCAACTGGTTAGCGCAGCAAAACAATATTGAGCTTGAGTTCCATTCCACGTAGAGCAGAAACATGGAATAAGATTTCAATCTCAGTCATAACACTTAAGAAGCCAAGTAAATTTTGAAGAGCATTCATTTAAAAGACTGACAAATTTACAGAAGCTGTATCGAGGACAAAGGCTTTGAAGTTTTGCAATTGAATGAGCCATCTTTTAGCACAGCTGAAATTTGGGACTTGTTTTGCTTCCAAGTTATGACACAGAATAGACAGATTGAAGAAATGCCATGGCAAAACCAAAAGGAGGAAAAATTATGACTAATTGATATTAAAAACCTCAGCACTGGTTCATTTCTGATAGAGTTTTCCCCAAGCTAACTTCAAACAACAGGCACTGTAGTTGACGAGATAAGGCAACTCTGACAAAAGCCAACATACAATCTGCCAGAGAGGAGACATGTGTGGGCATTTACGTACAATACCAAGACATTTTAATTTGTATCATCAGAGTGATCCTAAAGGATTAAAGGTCAGGGGTATAGATAGAATCCTCCTTGATGTTAGGGGGGTGAAGTGAGCCGACCTCTAGCAAGATTTGAGACAAAGTGGATCTGGACTCTGAGAACCATGCACCCATATGGTTTGAATGAAACCTGCAGTTTTGTTCCATTCCTCTGAACCATTCTGGTCAATTTTTATCTCACCTTGTTTTTATTGTTATTGATTTTATTTTTGTTTGTTTATAGAGCGTGTCTTTGTGTTTCGTATGGAATCATGTACAACAGGCCTTAATACAGATTTGAACATCAAGCAACATTATACATCTGGGATACATGAGGCTGGATCTTCTAAGAGGGACTTTAGCTTAGAAATCGATGTTTGCATTTTTGTGATGTATATATGGTGATCACTATGTACTGTGGTCATTTAGATGTCTAATGACCCTCTTTTGTCCATGGTACACCATGCGTTATCTACATCATCATATGTACATTTGCTATTTATACATGTTATAGTGACAATTTTTGTAATTTATTGGGTATGGTATGCTCTTTCTGGAATTAATGTATTATATATGAAAATTGTTAAAATGTCATTATGCTTGATTTTGCTGACCCCATGTATTTTAGGGTATGTCATGACCTATATATAAGGTAATATTCGGGGGCTTTACGGGTTTCTTTTTGATCTTTAGCATATTAAAACCACCCCCCCTCTTTTGTATGATCCAAACAGCTGCCTTTCATGTATTTACATAGTAACATAGTAACAAAGTTTTGAAGGCTGAAGGAAGACCTTATGTCCATCTAGTTCAGCCTATTTTTAGTGCATTGCTGATCCTGGGGAAGGCAAAAAACCCACAGAGTAGAAGCCAATTTTCTCCATAGGGAAAAAAATTCCTTCCCCTAAGCTGGGTCAATCATCTACCTATAATATTATGCTATTCGCAACCTTCTATACTGTTACTCACAAGAAAAGCATCCATTCCTTTCTTAAATTCATTCAGTGAGTTGGCCATCACCGCTTCCCCAGGAAGAGAATTCCAGAGCCTCACTGCTCTTACCGTGAAGATCCCTCTTCTATGCTGGCGCAGAAATTGTCTTTCCTCCAAACGAAGAGAATGCCCCCTTGTTCTTGTCACAGTCCTTGGTACAAACAGTTCACTGGAGAGATCTCTGTATTGCCCCCTGATATACTTGTACATACAGTGGGGCAAAAAAGTATTTAGTCAGTCAGCAATAGTGCAAGTTCCACCACTTAAAAAGATGAAAGGCGTCTGTAATTTACATCATAGGTAGACCTCAACTATGGGAGACAAACTGAGAAAAAAAAATCCAGAAAATCACATTGTCTGTTTTTTTTTATTTTATTTGCATATTATGGTGGAAAATAAGTATTTGGTCAGAAACAAAATTTCATCTCAATACTTTGTAATATATCCTTTGTTGGCAATGACAGAGGTCAAACGTTTTCTGTAAGTCTTCACAAGGTTGCCACACACTGTTGTTGGTATGTTGGCCCATTCCTCCATGCAGATCTCCTCTAGAGCAGTGATGTTTTTGGCTTTTCGCTTGGCAACACAGACTTTCAACTCCCTCCAAAGGTTTTCTATAGGGTTGAGATCTGGAGACTGGCTAGGCCACTCCAGGACCTTGAAATGCTTCTTACGAATCCACTCCTTCGTTGCCCTGGCGGTGTGCTTTGGATCATTGTCATGTTGAAAGACCCAGCCACGTTTCATCTTCAATGCCCTTGCTGATGGAAGGAGGTTTGCACTCAAAATCTCACGATTAGAGTTGAGCGATACCAGCCGATACTTGAAAATATCAGATCGGAATGGATCGGCCGATCTTAAAAAAAAGTATCGGTATCGCCGATTCCGATACCGGGAACCAATGCAAGTCAATGGGGCCAAAATATCGGAATTAAAAAAAACCCTTTTTTTCCTTGTAGGTTAATTCTACATGAAGAAAAACAACTAAGAATAATGTAGAATATATTGTGGGAGGTGGAGGAGACATTAAAGCCATAGAGGTTTAGCCCAATCAAATGGAATAGCAGGAATTAAACTTTTTTTTTAAAGACTTTAGGAGTTACAAAGATATTGACTATGTTAGCCTCATTTATATTTTGCCAGACATGTATGTCTTCTTCTTCTTTCTTCTTTCTTCTTCTTTCTTATTCTTCTTCCTTTTTTACCTTCTTCTTCTTCTTCTTATTCCTTTTTTTACATTCTTCTTCTTCCTTTTTTTACATTCTTCTACTTCCTTTTTTTACATTCTTCTTCTTATTCCTTTTTTTACATTCTTCTTCTTCTTCCTTTTTTTAAATTCTTCTACTTCCTTTTTTTACATTCTTCTTCTTCTTCCTTTTCTTACATTCTTCATATTCTTCTTATTCAACAATTATTATTCTACATATTCAACTTCTTCATCTTCTTCCTATTCTTCTTCATCATATTCTTGTTTGTGTCAGGCATTCCTGTAGTTGTTATCTAGAAAAGTTAGAAGTTTACACCTTCCGTTCTGCCTGTCACAAAAGATTTACAACAGGATTTGTCCGCGTTCAGTTTGGCCTGCAGCAGCAGGCCTTTTCCAGGGGCACCACGAGGAGGAACGGACTCATCCCCATACACTGCTTAGTCTTCTTCTGCTTATAAATAAGATAATATCATATTTGCTCAGAGTATTAGTCTTCTGCTTAATGTTCTTCTGCTTTGTTTTTTTATGCTTCTTTGTCTTCTCTCTCTTGTTGTTCTGCATCTTGGTGGTTGTCTTCCTGTTCTTTGTCCTCTTGAACCAGCTGACGGTACTGGCACCCGGAGGGGCAGCAGAAGGAACAAGAGCCAATGGCACTACCGAGGACCAGCTGACGGTGCTGGAACCCGGTTACTAAGCAGGAGGTACCTGTGCTACAAAGCACTACCAAGGACCAGCAGACGTTGCCGGAACTCGGATACCGAGATGGAGGCACCTAGGCCAAAGGCTCTGACGAGAACCAGCTGACGGTGCTGGAACCCGGAGGGGTAGCATAAGCAGCAAGAGCAAATGGAAATAGCGAGGACCAGCTGACAGTGCTGGCACCCGGAGGGGCAGCAGAAGGAATAAGAGCCAATGGCACAACCGAGGACCAGCTGACGGTGCTGGAACCCGGTTACTAAGCAGGAGGTACCTGTGCTACAAAGCACTACCAAGGACCAGCAGACGTTGCCGGAACTCGGATACCGAGATGGAGGCACCTAGGCCAAAGGCTCTGACGAGAACCAGCTGACGGTGCTGGAACCCGGAGGGGTAGCAGAAGTTACCCCTGAAAAGCAAAGTTGGCATGCCGCAAGCTGGCCGCAGTTACCGAATCACACAGTCCTACAGGGGTGCTTGTCCTACTGGCACTACGGAACAAGCCTTTGTTACCAGAACCCGCAGTCCACATAGGAAGCACCTAAACTGCTGGCACCCTAGCCTCGGCTAACCCAACCGCAACACGACGTGGCAACTTGGGGTGGCAAACTGACATTGACACTTCCCGGAAACAGCAGGCAGGGCTGGAACCAAGCTGGGCAGGAGGGAGTACCCGTGCCAAAGTCAGTTATGAGCAGCAACTGGCGATGTTGGAGCCCAGGACAATCACTTAGCAGGCTGAGGCCTGATGTGCTGTCAATTGGGAGGCAGCAGGACAGATTGCCATCAAAACAGCAGGGGAACAGCTGACGTTACTGAACCCCACAAACACAGGAGCTAGTGTTTTACTCTGTGAAGACGGGACTTCCGAGCAACAACTGGCTGTGTTGAAGCCCAGGGACAAGCACGGAGCAGGCTGAGGCTGCATTGAAGAAATTTTAAGATCGGTTGTAGACTTCTACTAATTTTAACCAAGCTCCACTTAGGCCTGTGGCTTCACTGATACTCGTATCTACCCTGTCCTCCAACCCCACCAGTTACAGCTCCGAAGTGGCGTCTGCACAATCCACACTTGTTCCTGTGTTACAGGTGTTCAGTCCGGTCAGTTAATCCCCTGATGTGTGTCCGGCAATGTCGCCTGCTCTGTCCACATTCACATAACTAGTTATGGGAATGTGGACAGAGCAGGCGACATTGCCGGGCACACATCAGGGGATTAACTGACCGGACTGAACACCTGTAACACAGGAACAAGTGTGGATTGTGCAGATGCCACTTTGGAGCTGTAACTGGCAGGGTTGGAGGACAGGGGAAATACGAGAGACAGTGGAGCCACAGGCCTAATTGGAGCACGGTTAAAAATCAGTAGTGGTACGACTGTGTAGGCAGCAGGAGACTTTGCCATCCACACAGCAGGGGATCAGCTGACGTTACTGAACCCCACTGAGACACGGGAGCAAGTATCTCTTTCCGTGTGGACGGCACTTCTGAGCTACAACTGGCTGTGTTGAAGCCCAGGAAATAGGAGGGTGTAGGCAGAGGCCTACTGTATTTGGAATGTGGTGACAGCAGGAGAGACTGCCATCCACACAGCAGGGGATCAGCTGACGTTACTGAACCCCACTGAGACACGGGAGCAAGTGTCTCTTTCCGTGTGGACGGCACTTCCGAGCTACAACTGGCTGTGTTGAAGCCCAGGAAATAGGAGGGTGTAGGCAGAGGCCTACTGTATTTGGAATGTGGTGACAGCAGGAGAGACTGCCATCCACACAGCAGGGGATCAGCTGAAGTTACTGAACCCCACTGAGACACGGGATCAAGTGTCTCTTTCCGTGTGGACGGCACTTCCGAGCTACAACTGGCTGTGTTGAAGCCCAGGAAATAGGAGGGTGTAGGCAGAGGCCTACTGTATTTGGAATGTGGTGACAGCAGGAGAGACTGCCATCCACACAGCAGGGGATCAGCTGACGTTACTGAACCCCACTGAGACACGGGAGCAAGTGTCTCTTTCCGTGTGGACGGCACTTCCGAGCTACAACTGGCTGTGTTGAAGCCCAGGAAATAGGAGGGTGTAGGCAGAGGCCTACTGTATTTGGAATGTGGAGACAGCAGGAGAGACTGCCATCCACACAGCAGGGGATCAGCTGACGTTACTGAACCCCACTGAGACACGGGAGCAAGTGTCTCTTTCCGTGTGGACGGCACTTCCGAGCTACAACTGGCTGTGTTGAAGCCCAGGAAATAGGAGGGTGTAGGCAGAGGCCTACTGTATTTGGAATGTGGTGACAGCAGGAGAGACTGCCATACACACAGCAGGGGATCAGCTGACGTTACTGAACCCCACTGAGACACGGGAGCAAGTGTCTCTTTCCGTGTGGACGGCACTTCCGAGCTACAACTGGCTGTGTTGAAGCCCAGGAAATAGGAGGGTGTAGGCAGAGGCCTACTGTATTTGGAATGTAGAGACAGCAGGAGAGAGTGCCATCTCCACAGCAGGGGAACAGCTGGCAGTGCTGAACCCCACTAACACTCGAACGAATGTGTTTGGCTCTGTGGAGACGACACTTCTGAACACCAACTGACGCTGTTGGAGCCCAGGATTAGGCGAGGAGCAGGCTGGGGCCTGTTGCTTTCGGCAGGTGTAGGCAGCAGGAGACTTGCCATCTCCACAGCAGGGGAACAGCTGGCAGTGCTGAACCCCACTAACACTCGAACGAATGTGTTTGGCTCTGTGGAGACGACACTTCTGAACACCAACTGACGCTGCTGGAGCCCAGGATTAGGCGAGGAGCAGGCTGGGGCCTACTGGATTTTGGCAGGTGTAGGCAGCAGGAGACTTGCCATCTCCACAGCAGGGGAACAGCTGGCAGTGCTGAACCCCACTAACACTCGAACGAATGTGTTTGGCTCTGTGGAGACGACACTTCTGAACACCAACTGACGCTGTTGGAGCCCAGGATTAGGCGAGGAGCAGGCTGGGGCCTACTGGATTTTGGCAGGTGTAGGCAGCAGGAGACTTGCCATCTCCACAGCAGGGGAACAGCTGGCAGTGCTGAACCCCACTAACACTCGAATGAATGTGTTTGGCTCTGTGGAGACGACACTTCTGAACACCAACTGACGCTGTTGGAGCCCAGGATTAGGCGAGGAGCAGGCTGGGGCCTGTTGCTTTTGGCAGGTGTAGGCAGCAGGAGACTTGCCATCTCCACAGCAGGGGAACAGCTGGCAGTGCTGAACCCCACTAACACTCGAACGAATGTGTTTGGCTCTGTGGAGACGACACTTCTGAACACCAACTGATGCTGTTGGAGCCCAGGATTAGGCGAGGAGCAGGCTGGGGCCTACTGGATTTTGGCAGGTGTAGGCAGCAGGAGACTTGCCATCTCCACAGCAGGGGAACAGCTGGCAGTGCTGAACCCCACTAACACTCGAACGAATGTGTTTGGCTCTGTGGAGACGACACTTCTGAACACCAACTGACGCTGTTGGAGCCCAGGATTAGGCGAGGAGCAGGCTGGGGCCTACTGGATTTTGGCAGGTGTAGGCAGCAGGAGACTTGCCATCTCCACAGCAGGGGAACAGCTGGCAGTGCTGAACCCCACTAACACTCGAACGAATGTGTTTGGCTCTGTGGAGACGACACTTCTGAACACCAACTGACGCTGTTGGAGCCCAGGATTAGGCGAGGAGCAGGCTGGGGCCTACTGGATTTTGGCAGGTGTAGGCAGCAGGAGACTTGCCATCTCCACAGCAGGGGAACAGCTGGCAGTGCTGAACCCCACTAACACTCGAACGAATGTGTTTGGCTCTGTGGAGATGACACTTCTGAACACCAACTGACGCTGTTGGAGCCCAGGATTAGGCGAGGAGCAGGCTGGGGCCTACTGGATTTTGGCAGGTGTAGGCAGCAGGAGACTTGCCATCTCCACAGCAGGGGAACAGCTGGCAGTGCTGAACCCCACTAACACTCGAACAAATGTGTTTGGCTCTGTGGAGACGACACTTCTGAACACCAACTGATGCTGTTGGAGCCCAGGATTAGGCGAGGAGCAGGCTGGGGCCTACTGGATTTTGGCAGGTGTAGGCAGCAGGAGACTTGCCATCTCCACAGCAGGGGAACAGCTGGCAGTGCTGAACCCCACTAACACTCGAACGAATGTGTTTGGCTCTGTGGAGACGACACTTCTGAACACCAACTGACGCTGTTGGAGCCCAGGATTAGGCGAGGAGCAGGCTGGGGCCTACTGGATTTTGGC
The DNA here is from genome assembly GCF_039654945.1 of Dendrobates tinctorius. NCBI lineage: Eukaryota > Metazoa > Chordata > Amphibia > Anura > Dendrobatidae > Dendrobates > Dendrobates tinctorius. Next base: position 1,970,729 of record NW_027361871.1, read on the forward strand.
AGGTGTAGGCAGCAGGAGACTTGCCATCTCCACAGCAGGGGAACAGCTGGCAGTGCTGAACCCCACTAACACTCGAACGAATGTGTTTGGCTCTGTGGAGATGACACTTCTGAACACCAACTGACGCTGTTGGAGCCCAGGATTAGGCGAGGAGCAGGCTGGGGCCTACTGGATTTTGGCAGGTGTAGGCAGCAGGAGACTTGCCATCTCCACAGCAGGGGAACAGCTGGCAGTGCTGAACCCCACTAACACTCGAACGAATGTGTTTGGCTCTGTGGAGATGACACTTCTGAACACCAACTGACGCTGTTGGAGCCCAGGATTAGGCGAGGAGCAGGCTGGGGCCTACTGGATTTTGGCAGGTGTAGGCAGCAGGAGACTTGCCATCTCCACAGCAGGGGAACAGCTGGCAGTGCTGAACCCCACTAACACTCGAACGAATGTGTTTGGCTCTGTGGAGACGACACTTCTGAACACCAATTGACGCTGTTGGAGCCCAGGATCAGGCGTGGAGCAGGCTGGGGCCTACTGGATTTTGGCAGGTGTAGGCAGCAGGAGACTTGCCATCTCCACAGCAGGGGAACAGCTGGCAGTGCTGAACCCCACTAACACTCGAACGAATGTGTTTGGCTCTGTGGAGATGACACTTCTGAACACCAACTGACGCTGTTGGAGCTCAGGATTAGGCGAGGAGCAGGCTGGGGCCTACTGGATTTTGGCAGGTGTAGGCAGAAGGAGACTTGCCATCTCCACAGCAGGGGAACAGCTGGCAGTGCTGAACCCCACTAACACTCGAACGAATGTGTTTGGCTCTGTGGAGATGACACTTCTGAACACCAACTGATGCTGTTGGAGCCCAGGATCAGGCGTGGAGCAGGCTGGGGCCTACTGGATTTTGGCAGGTGTAGGCAGCAGGAGACTTGCCATCTCCACAGCAGGGGAACAGCTGGCAGTGCTGAACCCCACTAACACTTGAACGAATGTGTTTGGCTCTGTGGAGATGACACTTCTGAACACCAACTGACGCTGTTGGAGCCCAGGATCAGGCGTGGAGCAGGCTGGGGCCTACTGGATTTTGGCAGGTGTAGGCAGCAGGAGACTTGCCATCTCCACAGCAGGGGAACAGCTGGCAGTGCTGAACCCCACTAACACTTGAACAAATGTGTTTGGCTCTGTGGAGACGACACTTCTTAACACCAACTGACGCTGTTGGAGCCCAGGATCAGGCGTGGAGCAGGCTGGGGCCTACTGGATTTTGGCAGGTGTAGGCAGCAGGAGACTTGCCATCTCCACAGCAGGGGAACAGCTGGCAGTGCTGAACCCCACTAACACTTGAACGAATGTGTTTGGCTCTGTGGAGACGACACTTCTGAACACCAACTGACACTGTTGGAGCCCAGGATTACGCATGCCGCATGCAGAGGCCAAGGTGCAGCGGTTTTTATGGAGGTTGTTGACTACTATTGATTCTAACCATGCTCCACTTAGGCCTCTGGCTCCACTGTCTCTACTATTTACCCTGGCCTCCAACTCTGCCAGCTACATCTCTGAAGTGGCGTCAGCACAATCTACACTTGTTCCTGTGTTACTGGTGCTCAGTCCCGTCAGTTGATCCCCTGATGTTTGTCCGGCAAGTTCGCCAGCTCTGTCCTCATTCCCACTACTGGTTATGGGAATGTGGACAGAGCAGGAGACCTTGCCGGACACACATCAGGGGATAAACTGATGGGACTGAGCCACAGGAACACAGGAACAAGTGTAGATTGTGCTGACGCCACTTCAGAGATGTAGATGGCGGGGTTGGAGGCCAGGGGAAATAGTAGAGACAGTGGAGCCAGAGACCTAAGTTGGGCAAGGATAAAAAACCGGAAGTGGTTTGAATGTTGATGGAGCTGGTGACTTTGCCGTCCACACAGCAGGGGATCAGCTGGCGTTACTGAACCCCACTAACACAGGAGCTAGTGTGTTTCTCTGTGCAGACGACACATCTGAGCGACAACTGGCTGTGTTGAAGCACAGGGATTATAGTTCAGGTGGTAGAAAAATGAACACACCAGCAGACCTGGATACAGTTGCCAACCACTAATTTAGTCTGTAAGAGGAATGGCAAAGTCTTTGGAGATCCAGGCCTTGTTCATTTTCAGAAAAGTCAGCCGGTCAACATTATCGGAAGATAGTCGCGTGCGACGGTCTGTTAGTACACCACGTGCGGCACTAAAGACACGTTCCGATAATACATTGGCAGCAGGGCAAGCCAGCACCTCCAATGCATACTGGCTAAGCTCTGGCCATGTATCCAGCTTAGAGACCCAAAACTTGAAGGGGGAAGAGCCATCTGGGAGTACAGTGACAGGGCAAGACATGTAGTCTGACACCATCTGACGGAAGCGTTGCCTCCTGCTGACTCGAGGCGTCGCTGATGGTGTAGACAATTGTGGTGGACACACAAAACTTTGCCACATTTGGGCCATAGTGGTCTTGCCTTGTGCTGCGGCGCTGCCTCTGCTCCCTCTTTGTGCAGAGTTTCCTCCACTGCCTCGACGCACAGAGCTGCTTTGTAAAGCACTAGCAACAATGCTGTCGGGTGGAATGGAAAACATTATGGACTGCACCAGTGACTCTTCATACTCCCGCAGTTTACGCTCCCGGTTCAATGTTGGTATGAGCCTTTGTACGCTGTCCCGGTAGCGAGGATCTAGGAGGGTGTACACCCAATAATCAGCCGAGACGAGAATGTGGGCGATGCGGCGGTCGTTTCTCAGGCACTGCAGCATGAAATCAACCATGTGCTGCAGACTCCCAACTGCCAAAGAACCGCTGTCCCCTGTTTGAGGCGTGACCTCGGCCTGCTCTGCATCACCCCACCCTCGCTGTACATACTGAGTAGAGGTTTGTGTACCTCCCTCCTCTGGAGAGATGTCTTCCTCCTCCATCGACTCCTCCTCATCCTCCTCACAAAGTGTCCCCTGCCTAGGCCTTTGTGAGGAAACACGTAGCGCAGACTGTCCAGAAGCAGATGGCATTTGGGACTCCTCATCCTCCACCTCTTCCGAAACCTCATCCCTTAGTGCTTGCAGTGTTTGTTGAAGCAGGCAGATAAGGGGGACAGTCATGCTGACTAGTGCATCATCTGCACTCGCCATCCGCATGGATTCATCGAAGGCACACAAAACGAGGCAGATGTCCTTCATAGAGGGCCACTCAATGGTGCTGAAGTGTGAACGGCGCACAGTGCGACTTGTTTGCGCCTGATGCAGCTGGTACTCCATGACTGCTGCCTGCTGCTCACACAACCGCTCCAACATATGTAACGTTGAATTCCACCGGGTGGGTAGGTCACATATGATGCGATGTTCCGGAAGGCCAAATCGTCGCTGCAGAGCAGCGAGGCGCGATCTTGCCGTGCTGGAACGCCGCAAGTGAGCGCACTCTATGCGGACCTTGTGCAACAGTGCATCAAGATCCGGATAGTCCCTCAGAAAGCTCTGCACGACCAAGTTAAGCACATGTGCCAGACATGGGATGTGTGTGAGGTTGCCTAGGCCAAGAGCTGCCACCAGATTTCGGCCATTGACACACACTACCAAGCCTGGCTGGAGATTCGCTGGCCCAAACCACACATCGCTCTCCAGCTTGATAGCATTCCAGAGCTCCTGCGCTGTGTGGCTTCGATTCCCCAAAGAAATTAATTTGAGTATAGCCTGTTGACGTTTGGCCACGGCTGTGCTCATATCGGTCGTAACAGGCTCCTGCTCTGCTGTTTCTGAGGAACTTGAGTAGGAGGAGGAGTCTATGTGTACAGACTGGAGTCCTGCAATCCGTGGCGTTGGAAGAACATGTACAGCGCCACTTTCCAGATCTGTACCCGGCTCCACAACATTGACCCAGTGGGCAGTGAGGGAAAGGTATCGTCCCTGTCCATGGTTACTGGTCCACGCATCGGTGGTCAGGTGGACCTTGCTACTAACGGTGTTTAGTAGCGCATGTTTTATTTTGCCCTCAACATGTTTCTGCAGGGCAGGGACGGCTCGCCTGCTGAAATAAAAGCGGCTGGGCATGTTGTATTGGGGGACTGCCAATGCCATTAAGTCCCGGAAGGTGTCAGTGTCCACCAGCCTGAATGACAGCATTTCAACTGCCAGAAGTTTGGCAAAGCCAGCATTCAGAGAATGTGCTCGGGGATGGTTTGACGAGTAAGGGCGCCTTTTATCCCATGCCTGTGCTACCGATGGCTGTGATGGATGGGAACGTGCTGCTATGGGTGGAATCTGACAGGGTCTCCAGACAACAGTGGCAGAGGTTCTTCCTTGGCGATCCTGTGAGGAAGCCGAACCAGCAGTGTGTGAGCTGGAGGAAGAGGCCCCAACACGAACTGAAGAGGTGGTAGGTGGTGCTGTACGTTGGCCTACGTCTTCAGGGTGTCTCTGCAACTCCAACTCGTGCTTGGTGCGCACATGTTTCCACATATTTGTGGTATTGAGGTTGCTGACATTTCTCCCTCTTTTGACTATCTGATGACACAGCTTGCATTTGACAAAGCAAATGTCATCGGCAACTGTGTCAAAAAAGGACCACGCACTGCAACTCTTGGGAGCGCCCGTTTTGCCTTTGGAATGAGGAATGCTCCTAACGGGTGCCGAAGTGGAGGGTACAGGCAACCAAGTCTTCCCCCTCCCTCTGCCTCCTGTTTTGGCCGGTAGGGGAATCTCTTCCTCCGAGCTGCTCCCACCACCTTCCTGTTCCTCACACCATGATGGGTCAAGGACCTCATCATCTTCCCTCCCCTCTTCAAACAGCTGCTTCTCCGGGGTTGTCTCACCAGCATCGTACGCACCAGAAAGTGGCAACTGAGTCTCGTCATCATCTGATGCGTACTGAGGTGTGCTGACCATAGGCACTGGCCCACTCGCCTCTTCAGATTCAGAGGGACAAAGAAGTTGCGCATCACTGCATACTCCCTCTTCTTCACATTCAGGAATGCTGCTTGGCTGGCCCCCTCTTTCCAAGCCAACAGATTCCGAGAACAGAAGTAGAGACTGTGATGGCTCCTGTCCATGTCTCTCTGACTGCCTGGGCACTTTGGCAGGTGGTGAAGAGACAGATGGTTGCTCTTCGGTGCTCTGGTCCTGAGAGGCTGTGGAAGTAATTGAAGTCGATGCGTTAGCTGCCATCCATCCGACAACGGCTTCAATTTGTTCCTCCCGCAGCAGTGGGGTACGTTGAGGTCCTACAAAGCTGCGCATAAAGGACTGTTGCCTGCTAAAACTGGGGGATGCTGATCCACTGGTGCCCGCAGCAGGCCCAGAATCCCCACGTCCTCTACCTGCAGAATCCCCACGTCCTCTCCCTGCAGAATCCCCACGTCCTCTCCCTGCTGAAACTCCACGCCCACGCCCACGCGCCTTACTCCCTGCCTTCTTCATCTTGCCAGACTGCTTAAGATAGGCAGAAAAGTACAACGGGGGGCCTTAGTGTGCTTATTCCTGAACAGCTGGTTACAGGTACAAGAAACACTAATTTTATGAAGTGTGTGTGTGTGGACTACACTTTAATAGGAGCTGATGTGGCCTACACAAGTTCCAAATGTAGTGTTTGGTGAACTTTTTTTGTGGTTTCTTTGTTGGAAGCAAACTCAAAGTATGTGAACAAAGAATTGAAACTGATAGTATCACCAACTTTTTGGAGCTATTACAATGCAGGCAGGTAACCTACAATGCAAAAGATGAGGCTCCAAAAAAATTGGGTAATACTAATCTGGCTGCGCCGGCAGGGCACAAGCCAGAAAAAAAGGCTCCTCTATCTACTCCTATATAGTGTTTGCAACCAACCAATGTTGATGGATACGGATGGATGCACACTAATAGGAGAAGAAAAAATGAGCTGCACTCAAAGACAAATATGTGTGAGGCAGTGACGCACGTTGAGCGTCCCACAACCAGACGTAGCTGCAGGACACTCTACTCAGCGTGAGCTGCACTCACACACAGTCAGAGACCTCTCAGACAGCCGTCAACAGTGCAGCTAAGTGGGCACTGGCACTGACAGGCTGCGGAAAGGCTCCGCTGTGTACTCCTATATAGTGTTTGCAACCACCGTAGATGGAGACGGATGGATGCACACTAATAGAAGAAAAAATTAGCTGCACTCAAATATAAATATGTGTGAGGCACTGACACACGCTGAGCGTCCTACAGCCAGACGTAGCTGCAGGACACACTACTCAGCGTGAGCTGCACTCACACACAGTCAGAGACCTCTCAGACAGCCGTGAACAGTGCAGCAAAGTGGACACTAGCACTGAAAGGCTGCAGAAAGGATCCGCTGTCTACTACTAGTGTTTGCAACCAACGTATATGGATACGGATGGAAGCACACTAGATTGAAATTATGTAAAAAATGCAGCTCAAAAAATAAAAGATGTATGAGGCAGCAGTGATCACACTGGGTGGCCTACAGCCTGACGTGGCTGCAGGACCCACTCCACAGCGTGAGCTGCACTCATACAGCCCTTGCAGACAGCTGTGAACACTGCTGCTAGGGCAAAGAAGGCTACAGTGGTGGTTTATGTAGCCTGGGTAAAGCACTAGATGTTTGGTGGAATCGCTATTTCTAACTGTCCCTCACAGTCTTCTACAGCAGCCTGTCCCTAACTGAATTCACAGCAGAGTGAACCAGAAATGGCGGCTGCGGTGGCTTTTATAGTGCATCATGACATCATTTCGGCAGCCAATCACAGCCATGCCAATAGTTAACATGCCTACATGCCTAACAGGATGTGCCCACACTTCGGAGGATTCCCATTGGCTTAATCAAAGCAAGCAGGCTCATAGCATGATGGGAACTTCCGATTCCGATCCCGGAATCCGATATGACAAAAGTATCGGAAGTCAGTATCGGAATTCCGATACCGCTAATATCGGCCGATACCCGATACTTGCGGTATCGGAATGCTCAACACTACTCACGATACATGGCCCCATTCATTCTTTCATGTACCCGGATCAGTCGTCCTGGCCCCTTTGCAGAGAAACAGCCCCAAAGCATGATGTTTCCACCACCATGCTTTACAGTAGGTATAGTGTTTGATGGATGCAACTCAGTATTCTTTTTCCTCCAAACACGACAAGTTGTGTTTCTACCAAACAGTTCCAGTTTGGTTTCATCAGACCATAGGACATTCTCCCAAAACTCCTCTGGATCATCCAAATGCTCTCTAGCAAACTTCAGACGGGACCGGACATGTACAGGCTTAAGCAGTGGGACACGTCTGGCACTGCAGGATCTGAGTCCATGGTGGCGTAGTGTGTTACTTATGGTAGGCCTTGTTACATTGGTCCCAGCTCTCTGCAGTTCATTCACTAGGTCCCCCCCGCGTGGTTCTGGGATTTTTGCTCACCGTTCTTGTGATCATTCTGACCCCACGGGGTGGGATTTTGCGTGGAGCACCAGATCGAGGGAGATTATCAGTGGTCTTATATGTCTTCCATTTTCTAATTATTGCTCCCACAGTTGATTTATTCACTCCAAGCTGGTTGGCTATTGCAGATTCAGTCTTCCCAGCCTGGTGCAGGGCTACAATTTTGTTTCTGGTGTCCTTTGACAGCTCTTTGGTCTTCACCATAGTGGAGTTTGGAGTCAGACTGTTTGAGGGTGTGCACAGGTGTCTTTTTATACTGATAACAAGTTTAAACAGGTGCCATTACTACAGGTAATGAGTGGAGGAAAGAGGAGACTCTTAAAGAAGAAGTTACATGTCTGTGAGAGCCAGAAATCTTGATTGCTTGTTTCTGACCAAATACTTATTTTCCACCATAATATGCAAATAAAATGAAAAAAAAACAGACAATGTGATTTTCTGGATTTTTTTTTCTCAGTTTGTCTCCCATAGTTGAGGTCTACCTATGATGTAAATTACAGACGCCTCTCATCTTTTTAAGTGGTGGAACTTGCACTATTGCTGACTGACTAAATACTTTTTTGCCCCACTGTATATATTAGGTCTCCCCTAAGTCTTCTCTTTTCTAGAGTAAATAGACCTAATTTTGATAACCTCTCTGGGTATTGTAGCGAAACAACTCCATTTATCATTTTAGTAGCCCGCCTTTGAACCCTTTCAAGTTCAGTAATGTCTTTCTTGAGCACCGGCGTCCAAAATTGCACACAATACTCCAAGTGTGGTCTGACGAGTGATCTGTATAGAGGGAGAATTATGTTTTCATATGAAGAAAAAGGTCGCACTCGACAGGATGAAATATAGCTCCTTTATTGACACGTAGTTACATGTCAGGTCAGAGTAGAGTGGCAAGAGTGTTCACAAGCTGACAACGGCCATTTTGCGCTGCTCTAGCAGTGCGAAACGGCCGTTGTCAGCTTGTGAACACTCTTGCCACTCTTCTCTGACCTGACATGTAACTACGTGTCAATAAAGGAGCTATATTTCATCCTGTCGATTGCGACCTTTTTCTTCATATGGATTCAATTATTTGATCACTGCGAGGTCAAGCACCCAGGAGCATTGGATGACAGCTTGCTGCCAGATGCATACCATCAGCTGATATATGGTAATAGAGGTGCCGTCAGCGACTTCTATTTTTTAACTCATTGTGTTAGAATTATGTTTTCAACTCGTGTCCCCAGACCTCTACTAATGCATCCCATGACCCATTTATGTATTTATGGGCGATCTTCCCTATATTTTCCTATATGATCAAGGATTATTATTGTAGTGCCCTTAATTATTGAAAAGTGTACACCATATATACATGTAGTTTTTCTATGTGTACATATATCCTTGGGTCTTTAGAAACAGGTGCCCTTTTGTCACGACCACGTGTGTCTGGACGCAGCGGGTACCGCAAGGCGAACCCATAAGACACCCGTGACCCTGGATACAGCGCCTCCAGTGGGGCGAATTTAAATAATAAAACGTGCAGCTGGATACGCCGCCTCCAACTGGCGAATTTAGGTATTACACATTATACATACAGCAGTCTGGAAACCCCGCCTCCAGTAAGGCGAATTTAAGTAATAAAGGGGAACCTGGGTAACATTAACAATGGTGGGCCCTGCAATAGGGAATAGGGAAGTGGAGACCTCCTGTACTCCCCTGAACCAGTGTTCCTCCACTCCTAACGTTCCCTAGGCCAGTTCTGCACCGGGCGATGCACAGGAACCTAAAAACCCTAGCTCGCCCTGAACCTAAACCCTCACTAGGGAATTGGTCGGTGCGGAAACTAATCCCACCACTGCACTAAACACACATGAGGGAAAATGACAATACAGGGGAAACACCACTTAACTTTGCTCTGTTGCGTACGCTCCTAGCAACAGAGCCCACTACCTGTGTGCATCTTCTCCTCCACCCGGATCCATCACCATAACTGGATCCTTCACCATAGTGCAGCCTTGGAGCAGAGTCCACCACCAGTTGCAGCTGCGCAGTAAGCAGAGTCCCAAAGATGTGTCCAGCTTCTGCCAAAAAGTCCAGCATGCTCGAGTCCAGTTTTCAGCAACCAAGTCCAGCATACCGAGTTCCACTCTCACCATCGTTGCCACTCCACCAAGCCATGCAAGCACCTCCTGCTGACACCGTAAACTGTGACTCCACCACGCCATGCCAGCCCTTCCTGCAGACCACATAGCTGCCACTCATCCCCTCTGGCTGGGCTGCACAGTACTCATGTTCAGCTCCTTCTTTCACCCAGGCTTCCTTGTGAATGACTAACACACAATATCACCCACAGTGATTGAACACACCTGGCTCTCTTTTATAGAGCCTCACACCTGAATTATAATTACGTGCACTAAACCAAAGAAACTAAAGTGCACTACCACTCACCACCACTGGGGCAACTTAGAATGAACGACACCACCTGTAATAATTCTAATGGAAACCGGGGGCAATCACATCACTTTGGCACCTAGCCAAAGGAAAAAAGTTCACTTATCCATTTAAACTGTCAGATCCACGCTGGATCATGACAGTACCCCCTCCTTAATGAGGGGCCTCTGGACCCTCAAGACCACTCCTCATTAGGGAAACACAAACAGCGGGGATGCCCAGATCCTGAGTTCACCCCACCCCTACCTGAAATTTCAGGTTTATGACAAACGCACCACTGATATTGGCAATAATGTTCGTTTTGGAGGCACCACTCATCTCCACAGTGCCGACATGGGGAATGAGGCTATGTATGTGAATGTTTAGTATGCGCTGGTGACACTTCGCAACACACTTCCACTGATGATTTTTTTTTTTTGGTGGCCAAACATACACGCTCGTTCACACCCAGGTCTGGACCTGAATGTTTATTGCACACATTCATTTGTCATATATTTGGTGAACTCCTTCTGGACACGACAACAGAGGCGTCCCCCTGCTGTCGCCACACTCACACCCCCGCTATTCACCAAGGGACACCACCCTCCAACCCTTTCACAATGAGGTCTACCCTCCCAGGGTTGGTTAATGGCGAGGGTTGAGATTTGTCCCTACTCCCCCGCAGCGCACCTGCTGCACACACCTGGAGGAGAAGGGGACAGGAATATGGAGGAAATATACACTCACTGGTCGCCTTCCTCCACACGACCAGTAGGGGGCGGCCTCTTCGGTGGTATAGACTATTTGGCGTCAGCCCTGCGGACTATAACACCAGTATGCTCACTACAGGGACGTACCCCTTCACCTCGGGGAACCCCAGACAGCACCATGGGGATCACCAACTCCACCCACCTGTCTGGTTACGTCCGCCTGTATGAGCAAGTCCCGCTCCCCTGCAGCGACTCTAGGGGGCTTTTACCAAAGCCACAGGGACATGGAGAAAAAATACACTCGCTGGTCGCCTTCCTCCACACGACCAGGAGGGGGTGGCTTCTTCGGTGGTATTGAAGATTTGGCATGAGCCCCGCGGACTATCACCAGTCTGCTCACTACAGGGATGTACCCCTTCACCTCGGGGAACCCCAGACAGCACCATGGGGATCACCAACTCCACCCACCTGTCTGGTTACGTCCACCTGTATGAACAAGTCCTGCTCCCCAGCAGCGACTCAACGGGGCTTTTGCCAGACCCGCAATTTGCCAAAGCCGCCATTTTGATTTCCTGGTTGCCTGAGCAAAGGCCCCAGACCCTGATAACTGCTGCTGCAGCGGCTCTAACACACCTTGCCGCTTCCCACTCACCTCAGTGAGGCTTGGCAGCAATTACTCACAGGTCTCCACATGGCCAAAGCTCACCAGAAAAAAAAATGTAGGGTTGGTGATAATATCACGGTCACGTGTGTCTGGACGCAGCGAGTACCGCAAGGCAAACCCATAAGACACCCGTGACCCTGGATACAGCGCCTCCAGTGGGGCGAATTTAAATAATAAAACGTGCAGCTGGATACGCCGCCTCCAACTGGCGAATGTAGGTATTACACGTTATACATACAGTAGTCTGGAAACCCCGCCTCCAGTAAGGCAAATTTAAATAATAAAGGGGAACCTGGGTAACATTAACAATGGTGGGCCCTGCAATAGGGAATAGGGAAGTGGAGACCTCCTGTACTCCCCTGAGCCAGTGTCCCTGCACTCCTAATGTTCCCTATGCCGGTTCTGCACCGGGCGATGCACAGGAATCTAAAAACCCTAGCTCGCCCTGAACCTAAACCCTCACTAGGGAATTGGTCGGTGCGGAAACTAATCCCACCACTGCACTAAACACACATGAGGGAAAATGACAATACAGGGGAAACACCACTTAACTTTGCTCTGTTGCGTACGCTCCTAGAAACAGAGCCCACCACCTGTGTGCATCTTCTCCTCCACCCGGATCCATCACCATAACTGGATCCTTCACCATAGTGCAGCCTTGGAGCAGAGTCCACCACCAGTTGCAGCTACCCAGTAAACAGAGTCCCAAAGATGAGTCCTGCTTCTGCCAAAAAGTCCAGCATGCTTGAGTCCAGTTTTCAGCAACCAAGTCCAGCATGCTGAGTGCAACTCTCACCATCGTTGCCACTCCACCAAGCCATGCAAGCACCTCCTGCTGACACCGTAAACTGCGACTCCACCACGCCATGCCAGCCCTTCCTGCAGACCACAAAGCTGCCACTCATCCCCTCTGGCTGGGCTGTGCAGGACTCATGTTCAGCTCCTTCTTTCACCCAGGCTTCCTTGTGAATGACTAACACACAATATCACCCACAGTGATTGAACACACCTGGCTCTCTTTTATAGAGCCTCACACCTGAATTATAATTACGTGCACTAAACCAAAGAAACTAAAGTGCACTACCACTCACCACCACCGGGGCAACTTAGAGTGAACGACACCACGTGTAATAATTCTAATTGCCACCGGGGGCAATCACATCACTTTGGCACCTAGCCAAAGGAAAAAAAGTTCACTTATCCATTTAAACTGTCAGATGCACGCTGGATCATGACACCTTTTACATGTATATATATCTTTATTTTTTTCTTTAGAAATAGGTGCCTGTCAATAAGGCCAGAAATTGTGGGATTCGTATATCTACAGCGTGGGTATTATATTATATGATCTCCATTTGAGGGTGGTTTACTCTTTCGGGCTGCCCGGAGTGTACTCTGTGCGCGTGCACCCGCCGAATGGTTCGGGGGCATCGCTGGATGCAGCGTCTGATGCTGTGTCCCAGTCATGTGGGCTGGTTCCTCCAACGTCAGATGTGGGAGGGGCCTGGCTCGCGGCCCGCGTCTTGCCACGTCGTGCGGTTCTCTCGGTCTGCTTGTCGGTGTGACATGCGCCGCCATAGTGTGACACTCTTGGGATACCCTGATATCATAGGATATTATAGTTTGGTGTAATATATGGGCTATAGTAGGTATACTGTGGGACGGCTTATGATGGATGCCCTCTGTGGATAGGTCAGACTATTAAATTATGCTGCCTACACTTTAGACTTGATACGCCCTTTTAGATATCTATTGGTCCTTATGGAATTAGGGTGTCAGCATGCCCGACCTTTCGAATCAGACTGCCTATGGGATCTTGTTTGAGGAAATGGTGATTTGTTAGGAGATTCATGATTGGACCGGTCTTTACATAAAGATACACTCCTGTAGGTGTGATGTTAACCCCCGGAAGAAGGCTGAATGCCGAAACGTACATAGGGGCTGATATCACCACCCACAGGAGGTAAGCTCCTCTCTTCCACCTGGGCACTGTATTTATTTTTGGCGAGTTTAGTTTTATTTGTACTTTTGGATCTTGGTGCCTGTTCATTACCGCAATGCATTTATTGTTGGTAAACATATTAGTGGTGTTCCTCTAACTTGTGCAATCTCCTATTGGTAGGTATGTGGGTGGTGGTGTCTTTACATGGGTTTCCCACCTTTTTAATATCTATGTGATGTATGTATTTTTATACTTAGTAAAGATTGTTGTAATTTTTGCTTTTTTGGGTTCATATTTTCTTTTCGGTTTCATTTCATTTTTTAACTCAAAGATGGGCCCAATATTTAGCGAGGGGCTAAGTAGTAGTATTTAATAAGATGGGTTTGAATATGCTCCGTTCTTGGACTTCAACATTTATGGTATGTGCCTTGCTTAAGTAAACTTTGTTTTCTTACCTGAAGTAGTGCAGTGTCATAAAGTTCTGCACGTCACCATCTCTACCACATGCTCAGCTGCCACAGACCATGCTCGCTACCCTTCCCTAGTCTGGGTAGGTCCATGTTACTCTATGTGGTCCAGTGGGTCCACATTCCTTCCCCTCCTGGGATGCTTGCCTCACGTCATCGTGGTCGGTCGACGTGGAGGTGTCAGCTGGGCCGCATCCACGATTGCAGCCCTAACAGTAATCTCTGGCCATGGACTTTGCTGAGCATGTGTGAACTGCAGAACTTTCCCCGAGCCCCACTTGGTCAGCGGATTGGACTGTTCGAAGCCCACTTGTTAAGTGGACTAAACTGCTCAATCCAGCGCTTGGTCAGCGGATTGGATTTTTTGAGCTACGGACTCTGCTGCCATTTTTGTGAACAGTGGGACTTACCGCCAAACCCAAGTGAATTTTCTGGGAAATTTTTTTGCTTGGGTCTTCAGAAGAGAGTGCCTCAGGAGGGGATACTGTAATGCCGCTGGGTTTGTACTATGTTTATCCAGCATTACTCTGCATCTCTGCTTTAACCCTTTGCTCTTTTTTCTCTAATTAGCTGGAATACTGTTGTCAGTTATCTGTGTGGATGCTGCTCAGTGCTTGGCTCCGCTGCGTAGCCATACATGCATGCGTTGTTCCACTGCACTGCAAGACCACCTGTTTGTGCGGTCCCTGGTTGCCGCTGTGGAAAGCTATCTGCGGGTTAAGGTCCTCTGCACTGTGCTTTACTTACCACATGTGTTCAGGCATGCAGATCCTGCCAGGTGTCCTTTGCATTGCTGATTGTGTCTGGCTGTGCTTAGGGTGCGTGTGGCCACACCTCCCCTGCTTTTATGTGGCATGGGTGTGTGCTAGATTTGCTGCTCCAGCCTATTGCTGTGAAGCAGCTGCTATATAAAGTTTCCCTGCCTTGCGGGGCATTATCAGAGTTTCACATTGAGTTCCTGAACTTAGCCATGTGAGTTTGTGTGTTCAGCTCCTGCTCTGGTTCTGATCAGTTCCGGGGGAAATGATGCTCTTTGACCCTGTCTGAATTGTGTCTTGTTTCTCCACCTGCTCTGGGGGCATAATACCCAGACCACCTTTCCTGGAGGCTGCATATCCAGGCCTGTCCATGTTGTGTCTTATCCCTTGAATCCTTGATCTGCTCCTGTACCTGACCCTGTCTGAGTTGTGTCTTGTTTCTCCACCTGCTCTGGGGGCATAATACCCAGACCGACTTTCCTGGAGGCTGCATATCCAGGCCCGTCCATGTTGTGTCTTGTTCCCTGAATCCAGGATCCTGGAGCTGCTCCTGTACCTGACCCTGTCTGAACTGTGTCCTCTGTGTGATGTTCCTGACATCCTTCCGTGTCTTGAACCCTGTGCCCAGTGACTGTGACTCTTTTCTACCTGACTTTCTGTGATCTAACCTGGACTCATCTTGGAAGTAGGAGCCTGGTCTACCCGCTGAGTTTCTGCTAGTCTGTGCTCAGCTTGTTATTCGGTGCAATCCCTGGCCGGTTCCAGTCCAACCCGGCCGGGCTTGCACCAGACTGCTTGGGTTCCTTTTTAGGTCGCTTCCAGATGTCCGGAGCCTGATGTCTGTGGCCTCTCGTCTGGAGCCTGATGACTGCGGCCTGATGTCCGGTGTCTGATGACCTCTTCTAGATGTGCTGTGCCTGATGTCCTCCACCAGATGTCTGGATCCTATGCTTCCCTGCCCGATTTCCGGAGCCTGCCTATCACTGCCAGAGGTCCGGAGCCTGATGATTGCGGCTTGATGTCTGGAGCTGATGTCCGCAGCCTGATGTCCGGAGCCTGTCAGTCATTGCCAGATGTCTGGAGTCCAATGCTAGTGTGCTGATGCTCTATCTGATACCCAATGTCCTGATGTCCAGCCTGGTGTCCTGATATTCAGCCTGGTGTCCCTGATGTCCAGTCCATAGTCCTGATGTCCAGTCCATAGTCCTGATGTCCAGTCTGTGTCTTGATGTGTCTCGATGTCTGGTACGTGGTCCTGGTGGTCCAGCCTCCATTCCAGAGTCAAGGTGACGGCTCCACCTGGATCTAACCAGCCATTGACCTGTGATGCCATGCCGGTGTTCCTGGTCCAGTCCTGCCTGTGTCCTGATGTTCCGCCAGTTCCCTGAGGTCCACCCTGTGATGACATCTGTCCCGGGTCAGAGTCTGATGTTCTCCTGCTGAGCCTGTGCAATGCCTGAGGCCTAAGAGAGGCCATCCTGATATGCCCATGCCAGATGACCCTGGACTGCATTAACCCATTTTGACCCTTGCCATCATCTGATGCCTATCCGAGGTTGGTGTCTCATATTCTCCTGCTGAGCCAGTGCTACACCTGAGGCCTGAGAGAGAGGCCATACTAGTATGCCTGTTATGATTGAGTCACCGTAGGAGGCAAAAAACAGAAACGCTAGCTAAGTCCAGAAAACCAGAGAAGTTGGCAGCTAGCGGATTGCAGACCCCTGAACCTATCAACACAACTAGCAGTAGCCGTGGGGGGTTCCTACGATGCCCTAGACCCCTCGATCACAGCAGGAGAAATAGCTAGGCCTAAAGAAAGAAAGGGGAAAACTAAATTGCTCCAGAGCAGACCCCAAAGCAATAGGCAACCCCCAACATATAATGACGGTGAAGCAAGATGAAAACACTAACACAGGCAGAAAGATAGACTGAGCAAAGACGGGGCCCAATCTAGCTAGATAGGAAAGGACAGGAAGGCTGCTGTCTGCAATCCGTGAAAAACCCTATGAAAATAAGAGCCAACAGACTGACAGTGAAAAAGGCCCTGAAGACGCTAGGCTTCAAAAAAGCTATGTCAGTACTCAGGAATATTCTGAAGACAGAGCTACAGGCAAAAGGAGATTCAGCTCACCCCAGCAGGGAATGGCAGAATCCAGAAAAGCAAGGAAAACAAAAACAAAACACTAATGCAAACAGGCAAAGCAGAAAAACTTAGCTTAGAGGAGCAGGAATCAGACTGGTGTCCTAGAAGTCCACAGAGAAATCACCCGCAGGGAAGAAGGGCGTCGGCAGCCTTATATCCAGTCCGTGACTCCACTCAGCCAGTCATCCTCATCAGGTTCAGGTGCCTGATAATCAGGCTCATTACCTTCCTTCACCAGATTAGGGAGTTCACCAGACCTCAGTGACGAAGGGGAAAATGAACTCACAACAGTACCTCCCCCTTGAGGAGGGGTCACCGAACCCTCAACCATGCCACCAGGGCGATCAGGGTGAGCCCGATGAAAGGCACGCACCAATCTTTTGGCATGAATATCAGAGGCAGAGACCCAGGAATTATCCTCCTGACCATAACCTTTCCACTTAACCAAATACTGGAGTCTCCGTCTAGCCAGACGGGAATCCAGTATTTTCTCTACCTCATATTCCATGCTACCTTCAACCAATACAGGGTCCGGAGGTGCCACCCCAGGAACAACTGGTTCAACAAACCTCTTCAACAAGGACTTATGGAACACATTATGGATTTTAAATGTGACAGGAAGAGCCAAACAGAAAGAGACCGGATTAATAATCTCCAAAATCTTGTAAGGTCCAATAAATTTAGGCTTAAACTTAGGAGAAGCCACCTTCATAGCAATATTTTTTGATGATAACCACACCATATCACCAATCTTAAACTGGGGACCAATGGTCCTATGTCGATTGGAAAACCGCTGGGCCTTTTCCTGGGAGAGAGATAACTTATCCACCACTTGGTCCCAGATCTGGTGCATTCTCTCCACCACAGTGTCAACACCTGGGCAGGCAGAAGGCTCCACCTGCCCTGAAGAAAATAGAGGATGAAACCGAAAGTTACAAAAAAAAGTGACATCAAAGTGGCAGAACTAACTCTATTATTTAAAGCAAATTCGGCCAAGGGCAAAAATGAAACCCAATCATCCTGATCAGCGAAAATAAAACATCTGAAATACGACTCCAAGGTCTGGTTTGTTCTCTCTGTCTGCCCATTGGTCTGAGGGTGAAAAGCAGAGGAGAAGGACAACTGAATTCCCAGCTTGGAACAGAAAGTCCTCCAAAATCTAGACACAAACTGAACTCCTCTGTCAGATACAATGTTCTCAGGAATTCCGTGTAAGCGAACCACCTGTTGCAAAAACAGAGGCACCAACTCAGAGGAAGATGGCAACTTAGGGAGTGGTACAAGATGAACCATCTTAGAGAACCTATCACAAATCACCCAAATAACAGTCATTCTTTGAGAGACCGGCATATCAGAGATGAAATCCATTGAAATATGGGTCCATGGCCTCCTGGGGACAGGCAAAGGCATCAACAACCCACTAGAACGAGAACAAGATTTAGACCGGGAGCAAGTCCCACAGGACTGCACAAAATTCCTGACATCATGAGACAAGGTGGGCCACCAAAAAGAGCGACTCACCAGATCTCTAGTACCAAAAATACCTGGATGACCAGCCAATGCAGAGCAATGAACTTCAGACATCACTCTCTTCTTCCACTGGTCAGGAACATACAACTTTCCACTGGGACAACGCTCAGGTTTGTCCTCCTGGAACTCTTGCAGAGCAAGTCTCAAATCGGGCGAGATGGCAGAAAGAACTACCCCTTCGCCTAAGATGGTAGCAGGCTTGGTCACCACAGGAGAATCAGCAAAGAAACTCCTAGAGAGGGCGTCTGCCTTGACATTCTTAGTTCCAGGAAGAAAAGAGACCACAAAATCAAAACGTGTAAAAAACAAGGCCCACCTAGCTTGTCTAGGGTTCAAGCGTTTAGCCGACTCAAGATAAATCAAATTCTTGTGGTCAGTGAGGACCACAACTTGATGTTTAGCTCCCTCCAACCAATGTCTCCACTCCTCAAATGCCCATTTCATGGCCAACAGTTCCCGATTCCCCACATCATAGTTACGTTCAGATGGAGAGAACTTTCGGGAAAAGAAAGCACAGGGATTCATTTTAGCTGTTACAGGATCCTTTTGGGACAAAACAGCTCCTGCACCAATCTCAGAAGCATCCACCTCTACCTGGAACGGGAGTGAGACATCAGGTTGCCGCAAAACCGGGGCGGAGGTAAATCTTCGCTTCAGCTCCTGAAAGGAAGCAACAGCTTCCGGAGACCAATTCAACACATCAGCACCCTTCTTAGTCAGATCAGTCAATGGCTTGGCAATACTAGAAAATTTTGCTATAAATTTCCGATAAAAATTAGCAAAACCCAAAAACTTCTGGAGAGCCTTCAAAGAAGTGGGCTGAACCCAATCATAAATGGCCTGTACCTTGGCCGGGTCCATTTCAATAGTTGACAGAGACAAAATAAATCCCAAAAATGAAATCCAAAAAGGCATTTCGATCCTTTGACATACAGGGAATTCTTCCTCAAGATCCGGAACACAGTCCGAATATGTTCCACATGAGAATCCAAATCCTTGGAGAAGATCAAAATATCATCCAGATAGATAATCAAAAATTTATCGACAAAATCTCAAAAAATATCGTTCATGAAGCACTGGAAGACAGAAGGGGCATTAGTGAGCCCAAAAGGCATCACGAGGTACTCAAAATGTCCCTCCGGAGTATTAAACGCCGTCTTCCATTCATCCCCCTGCTTAATGCGGATAAGATTATACGCCCCCCTGAGGTCAAGCTTGGTAAACCAGCAAGCACCTCTAACTCTAGAGAATAGATCCGAAATCAGGGGTAACGGATACTGATATTTAATAGTAATTTTATTGAGGGCACAATAATCAATACAAGGCCTTAAAGAACCATCCTTTTTGGCCACAAAAAAAAACCGGCACCTAAGGGTGAAGAGGATGGTCTAATATGACCCTTCTCCAACGCCTCCTTAATATAGGACCGCATAGCCTCGTGCTCAGGTACAGATAAATTGAAGAGCCGACCCTTGGGAAATTTACACCCCGGGCTTAGTTCAATTGCACAGTCATAACTCCTATGAGGAGGCAAGGACACAGACTCATTCTCACTAAATACATCATAAAAGTCCGCCAAATAGTCAGGAACATCATGCGACTGAGGAGAGGTGGAAAAAACCGGAGCCTCACTAAAGGTACACCGACAACCCCAACTCACCACAGACACAGATTTCCAATCCAAACCTGGATTATGAATTTGCAACCAGGGAAACCCCAGAACAACGGCATCATGCAGACCGTGCAACACCAAAAATCCGCAATTTTCTTGATGGTCTGGGGCGACCCGCATGACCACCTGGGTCCAAAACTGAGGTTTATTTTTGCCAAAGGAGTAGCATCAATCCCCCTCAAAGGGATAGGCGTCTGCAGAGGTGTCATCGGAAATCCACAACGTTTAGCAAAATCCAAGTCCATTAGGTTTAGCGCTGCTCCCGAATCCACAAAAGCCTTGGCGGAAAATGTGGACAGGGAGCAGATCAGAGTAATTGCCAGAAGAAACTTAGGTTGAACACCACCAACAGAAAACGTGTGTGCAAAGCGTTTCTCTCGTTTAGGACAAACAGAAATAATATGCGAGGCATCTCCACAGAAAAAACACAGCTTATTACGCCTTCTGAATTCCTGACATTGCGCCTTAGGAAAAACTCTATCACATTGCATAGGTTCAGACGTCTGTTCAACCGGTGGCAACACCTCTCGTGCAATCCTGCGTTCACGTAAACGCCGATCAACCTGAATGGCTAATGACATAGAATCGTCCAGACCAGAGGGAACAGGAAATCCCACCATAGTATCTTTTACGGTTTCTGACAAACCCTTCCGAAAGAGAGCAGCCAAGGCATTATCATTCCAGGTAGTAAGGACTGCCCACTTTCGGAACTTTTGACAGTACAACTCTGCAGAATCTCGACCCTGGTTCAATGCCAACAGGGTCTTTTCAGCCTGATCAATAGCATTAGGTTCGTCATACAACAACCCCAAAGCTTGAAAGAATGCGTTCACATTAGTCAGAATAGGGTCATCTGGTTTCAAAGAAAACACTCAATCCTGGGGATCGCCACGCAGCAAAGAGATGACAATTTTAACCTGCTGCGCGGAGCTCCCTGACGAGTTAGGCTTCAAGGCAAAAAATAATTTACAATTATTTTTGAAACTCAAAAATTTAGATCGATCCCCAAAAAATACATCAGGTGTAGGGATCTTTGGTTCAACAGCATGCGAACGAGCAAGGTAGGCGGAAATTCCCCGCACTTCCGCAGCGAGCTGTTCCACACGATCAGACAATTGCTTTATCTCCATTGAGAGAAAAAAAAAAAATTCCCCCTACGGCCTCAGAGATATAGAGGAAAGAATATACGCACACCTTTTTTTTTTTTTTTTAAACACAATTCTTTCCTGCTATTGAGTACCCTAGGATCTGCGATATGGCAGGTGATTCTGTTATGATTGAGTCACCGTAGGAGGCAAAAAACAGAAATGCTAGCTAAGTCCAGAAAACCAGAGAAGTTGGCAGCTAACGGATTGCAGACCCCTGAACCTATCAACACAACTAGCAGTAGCCGTGGGGGGGTCCTACGATGCCCTAGACCCCTCGATCACAGCCGGAGAAATAGCTAGGCCTAAAGAAAGAAAGGGGAAAACTAAACTGCCCCAGAGCAGACCCCAAAGCAATAGGCAGCCCCCAACATATAATGACGGTGAAGCAAGATGAAAACACTAACACAGGCAGAAAGATAGACTGAGCAAAGACGGGGCCCAATCTAGCTAGATAGGAAAGGACAGGAAGGCTGCTGTCTGCAATCCGTGAAAAACCCTATGAAAATAAGAGCCAACAGACTGACAATGAAAAAGGCCCTGAAGACGCTAGGCTTCAAAAAAGCTATGTCAGTACTCAGGAATATTCTGAAGACAGAGCTACAGGCAAAAGGAGATTCAGCTCACCCCAGCAGGGAATGGCAGAATCCAGAAAAGCAAGGAAAACAAAAACAAAACACTAATGCAAACAGGCAAAGCAGAAAAACTTAGCTTAGAGGAGCAGGAATCAGACTGGTGTCCTAGAAGTCCACAGAGAAATCACCCGCAGGGCAGAAGGGCGTCGGCAGCCTTATATCCAGTCCGTGACTCCACTCAGCCAGTCATCCTCATCAGGTTCAGGTGCCTGATAATCAGGCTCATTACCTTCCTTCACCAGAATAGGGAGTTCACCAGACCTCAGTGACGAAGGGGAAAATGAACTCACAACATATGCCCGTGCCAGATGACCCTGGACTGGATCAACTCGTGATGTCCTCATGCCTTCGTCTACATTCCTGAGACGTGTACCTGTCCCTGATGTGCGGAATCGGGAGCCTGGCATATTTATGTTAATTTCTGTACTGTCTTCCTTAAGTAAACTTTGTTTTCTTACCTGAAGCAGTGCGGTGTCATATAGGTCTGCACATCACCATCTCTACCACATGCTCAGTTGCCACAGACCCTGCTCGCTACCCTTCCCTAGTCTGGGTAGGTCCAGGTTATTCTATGTGGTCCAGTGGGTCCACATTCCGTCCCTTCCTGGGACGCTCGCCCTACGTCGTTGTGGTCGGTCGACGTGAAGGTGTCAGCTGGGCCACGTCCATGGTTGCAGCCCTAACAGGTAATGACTTTAGTTGTAGATCCCTATAGCTACCCCCCCAGGAAGACTAGGCTGGTGGTTGTGCTCACTCTGACACTCAGCTGTGCTAACTGCACATGTGACTTAGGACGCCCGGAGTCAGATGCTGAGCCAAGCGGGAGTTCCCACCCTACACTACCTGCCAGGAACACAATTGCCATGCGAGAAGCAGCACATGTGCACACAGGGTGGTAGCGTATCAACCAACACACCAAACACATAATCTTAGAGCACTGATGCATGCTCCAGGGAACCTTTTATGCTTTCCTGTTTAAGTCCAGTCAGACAGGACCTTGATCATGGACTAATTCGGAATTGCCACGTCACCCAAGCAGCTGACCACCGACCACCAATGAGAGGTCGCCACCTCACGAGCATGCTCAGTGGATTGATTTCTGGACTTAGCACCTGGAATGCCTGATAGCTGCTGCCTATTGCTAGTTACTAAAGCTTTGGCTGGAGAGCCAGCAGTAACCAAGCAAACAGCATGAGTCTGAGCAAGACGCTGAGACCCATGTCTTTGCTTAGCAGCTCCTACTGTGGCCGAAGCAGAATGGGAGACCGCAGAGGCAGACTAAGCTTGGAATCTACCCTGTGCAGTAGGAGAATTCTAGTGTCTAACATTACCCCCCCACTAGGCCCCCCTTGCGATGTTCGTCACACTCAAAAGACACAATGAGCTGAGGAGCTTGAATGTGCTCAATCAGCTCCCAGGCTCTATCCTCTGGCACATAACCCTTCCAGTCCACCAAAAAATATTTTTTGTCATGCACCACCTCGGACCTTACAATGGCATTGACCTCAAAATCATCCAAGGAGGTATCCGAGCTCCCGGCAGGAGTCCCAGACGACCAGGTTATATATACGGGTTTCAAGAGAAAGACATGGAAGGTGTCGGCAATGTTCAGATATGGAGGAAGGCAGAGACAATATACCACAGGATTCACCTGTTCTAGAACCTTGAATGGACCCAAATAGCCAACCCTTTGGACGAGATAATATACTCAAGGAAAGGCAAAGATTCCTCCTCAAACACACACTTCTCTAACTTAGCGTAAAGGGAATTAGCATGTAATAACTCAAAGATTTTACAGACATCTCTTCGGTGAGTTTCAATATCTGGAGAGTAAATAAGTATGTCATCCAGATACACTACTACCGAGGAAGATAATAACTCCCGAAAGATGTCATTAACGAAGTCTTGGAAAATGGCGGGAGCGTTACAGAGACCGATCGACATTACCAGGTACTCATAATGACCGTCCCGCATGTTAATCATGGTCTTCCATTCATCTCCTTCACAAATGCGAATCAAATTATAGGCATCATTCAGATCTAACTTGGAAAATACCCATGCCCCTCACAGTCTGTCAAATAGCTCCGAGATGAGCGGCAAAGGTATTTATTCTTTATGGTTATAGCATTCAACCCCCTATAATCAATACACGGACAAAGTTGCCCATTTCTTCTTCTGATCAAAGAAGAACCCAGCCCCAGCAGGAGACACAGACTTCCTAATGAAACCTCTATCCAAATTCTCCTTGATGTATTGAGACATATCCTCTGTCTCTGGGAAAGACAAAGGGTAGACATGCCCACAAGGTGGCTCCGAGCGCGGGATGAGGTCTATGGGACAGTCATAGGGTCGGTGGGAGAGAGAATCTCCGACGCTTTTTTAGAAGAGATGATGGCATATTGCCCATATTGTTTAGGAAGGGGGGTTAAATCGGTGGTGACTAGTGATGAGTGAACGTGCTCACCACTACTCAGTACACGCCCGAGTATCACTGTACTCGGTGTACTCAGCGAGCACCGAGCATTTCCAGGATTACTCGGCAGGAACTCTGGTCTCCACCCAGCATTTTTGGTGGATTTTGGAGACCCAATCATGCTGCAGGGATTGTCTGCCAGGCTATGAAATGCCGCAGCCATCTTTGTTGTGGTCTTGCAGTGATTGGCTGGCCGAACAGCATCATCAGGGATATAAGAGACAGGATGCCGCCCTGCTCAGCGCATTCAGCTCCAGAATGAGTGTAGGGAGAGCAGATGTCTTGATAGGGTCAGAATTGGGGATTTATTAATTTAGTGTGGGGTCTAATATCCTAAATACTGCTCAGGAACCAGTACCAGGCTCTTACACAGGAGAACGATGAAAAAATACATCAGGATAAGACTTTGCCCACAAACAACAACCTTGTACGCCTTCAGAATCCTCCTGGATGGAGAAAGAAAAATGTTGTGAAGAAGAAACGGAGAGTGGTGGTGATTCCCTGTTGAGAGGAACAGAGGCCGCTATCTGCAGACCGGATATAGCCTCAAGAGAAATTTGCTGTCTTCCAGGTGCAAAAATTAAAGATGTGTCTGACAGGATATCAGGACTCTTAAGACCTACTGATGACTACCCATTCCTGCTAATACATGTGGGGACAAATGGCACAGCAAGGAACGACCTGGAAACCATTTGCAGTGACTTTGAAAACAGGTAAGAAAGTGAAAGAACTGGGAGCATAGGTGGTCTTCTCTTCCATCCTCCCAGTGGATGGCCATGGAACAAGGAGGTGGAATAAGATTCTGCAGGTGAACAACTGGCTATGTCGATGGTGCCGTCAGCAAGGATTTGGATTTCTGGATCACGGAGTGAATTACCTATACGATGGACTACTTGCTAGAGATGGGGTGCACCTTACGAAGACTGGAAAACATGTCTTTGGAAGTCGCCTTGCTACACTCATCAGGAGAGCTTTAAACTATAACAATGCGGGAAGGGAAGTAAAAGGCCAGAAAAAGCCATACACCTGACAATTGCTATTGAGAACTCTGCTTTTAAAAGTGGAAAGGAAGAACAAAGATAAAAGACTCTAAATAATAAAAATATTGGAGAAAGAGAAACCAATCACAAACTAAAATGTTTCTATACTAATGCACAAAGCATGGGCAACAAACAAGGAGAATTGGAACTACTAACACAGGAAAAGAAATATGATGTCATTGGAATCACAGAAACTTGGTGGGACAATACACATGATTGGATGGAATACAAGGCTAGAAGGATACAGCTTATTTGCAAGAAACAAACTTGATAAACGAGGAGGAGGTGTCGCATTGTATGTTAGAAACACGTATATCTGCACAGAGATTGAAGGTTCAGAGACTGGGAGTTCTGTGGAAACGGTTTGGGTAAGAATACAAGGACAGAACAATGGAAAGGACACCATTGTAGGCATTTGCTACAGGCCGCCTGTGCAAGCTGAAGATATGGATGAACTCTTTATGCATCAAATGGCTGAGTTCTCCAAAAAATATGACATAGTTGTCATGGGAGATTTCAACTATCCAGACTTTTGTTGGGAATCTCTCTCAGGCAAAACTAACAGGTAAAGGAAATTGTTATCCTCTCTTGCTGACAACTTTATCTTCCAAAAGGTAGGGGAGAAAACAAGGGGAACTGCTACCTTGGATCTAATCCTTATAAACAGGGAGGAAATGGTTGAGGAGGTAAAAGTGGCTGGGACCCTAGGAGGTAGCGACCATGCTATTTTAGAATTTTGGATAACTAGAGGAGGAAAACCTGTGAAGACTCAGACGTCAAGGTTAGATATCAGAAAGGCAGATTTTAAAGGATTCAGAAAGAGAATTGGAGGGATCCAATGGCTGAATATCCTTAAGAACAAAAATGTCCAGGAAGGATGGGAAATCTTGAAAAATGAAATTCTTAAAGCACAATCGTTAACAATTCCGAAAAGAGGGAAGAATAGGAAGCATTTAAGGAAGCCAGGATGGATGAACACAGAAATTAAGCACATGCTAAAAAGGAAGAAAGAAATGTTTAAAAAATGACCACATGACCGCTGAAGGAAGGAGCCTGAGACCGGGACAAGCAGGGGGGCTACAGAGACCGCGCCAGGAGGGGGTAAGTATGACCTGACACCCCCGCTCCCCCTCCCCCACCGACCACCTGGTATATGACTCGTGTATAAGCTGAGAGGGGGACTTTCAGCCCAAAATCATGGCTGAAAATCTCGGCTTATACGCGAGTATATACGGCACCTGGAAATTTAATGGTCAGTAAAATAAGGTACTGCAAAATGCATATGGGGATGAAAAGAATGGCTTCCTTGTGACCAAAAATTATTATATACCTAGGTTGAAGGAGAGGAATACAATTTATGCAAAATACATCATAGTGGGGAACAAAATCACCCCTATGTTTGCTATATCCTGGAAGACCAGCTAATTTCCCTTTTTCCCATGTGTTAAAGAAAGTGCTTCCTCAAAGAAATACCCAAAATATGCGTGTTGTGACTATAACAGAATACAACATTGGTGGTATATGAAAATACAATATAGTAAATTATTAAGAGAGAATAGTTAGTTGCTGGCTATTGAACACTGTACCTTTAAATGGCCATGGCACCCCATTTTATGGCATAAAGACTTCCTATTTTTCTTTAGGATGACTGTGTATGCTCAAAATTTGGCCAGTTTACGGCACTTTTCTTTATTTTTCCTGGGTGAAACTGTACTTATATACAGTGCTAGATAGGCAAAAAAATAAAAAAACAGGGCACACATTTGTCTTAGTGGTATCTCCGTGGAAGCTAATATCTGTGTGTGCTCAAAGTTTTGCCAGTTTACAGTGCTTTTCTTTAATTTTCCTGGGAGAAACTGTACTTATATACAGCACTAGTTAGGCCAAAAATGAAAAAACAGGGCACACATTTGTCATAGTGGTATCTCCGTGCATCTCATATCTGTGTGTGCTCAAAGTTTTGCCAGTTTATGGCTCTTTTCTTTATTTTTCCTTGGTGAAACTGTACTTATTGTGAGGTAGCACTGTCATTCAGTTAGGGGATCCTCGCTAGGCAGCGAACAAAACAGATCCGGCACAGATTTTCCATAAACTCATAACAGTCCATGCGGTTTATTCAGCAGCATAAACCCATAACAGCAACATAAAGTTCATATACAGCACAGCGTCCATGACAGAGTTCAGCTCTGGTACTCTGTAGTCATACAGGTTATGCAGACACAGGCTTTCTAGGCTTGGTTATCTCACCCACGTCAGGGTAACCTCATGGCTGCTTCAGCTTACTGCAGACGTCCATTCCCTCCCCTGGGAACTCTCAGACACGTGCAGCTATTCACCACAGCCACTTCACAGGCTGTTAGCCAGGAAGCTCCATCTCAGCGGGACCTTCCACACTGGACAAACCGAGTCCCAGCATTCACCCCATGTGAACTACCTTGGCCACATTATATGTTCCATAGCCACGCCCACCGGGTCACATGACTATGACCTCATCACAGGTCCTTCACACACACATATACACTTTACAATAGCGTTACTAAACACACCCCCTGGGTGGGTTTGTAGGTAACTAGTCCCTGACACATTGAACCAGCACCTCAGCAGTATCACTGCTGATTAACACACACATAATAAATCTCCATCTCAAGGCCACCCACCTTGAGATACATAACGGTCATTCAGCATCTTGCCATTCATCCACTCTCCTGGGACATCCATACAGCGCCCCCTAGTGGACACAGTGGTCACTACACCACATTATATACAGCACTATGCTGCATTATTTTAAAAAACAGGCCACATTTTAGAGTGGGGTACATCTCTGACATGCCTCATACATCCATGTGCCAAAAATTGAGGCAAATTAGGCCTAAACACAGGTTCATAGATATGAAGCCAGAATGTATCCAACGAGATATGTTTGTCCCTAGCAACAGCTAAGAGACAGGGATATAAATTAAAATATAATATTATTTCAATACTTTTCTATTGTAGAGGCATGCACTACGTCCTAAAAGCATGGTCCAGAGATAGTAAAACTGGAAAAGAATAAGAAATAAATGGGAGGAATATACATACATCTCATTTTTATGATAGTTCCCCCTGGGGGAGTAACATTTGTTTTGGTTTCAAATTAGTAACCGGCATCATAAAAACACCCTTGCACAAAAATTGAGTGACTTTTGCATCATGGAATACGTTCACCCTGGTATTCTACTAGTTGTGGATGATGAGGATGAGTATAAGGAGGAGGATAACAACAAACAGACCAAATCATGAATGGGATACCCATGTGTGGTTGTGAAGAGGTGCATGAGAATACACCTCCACAAAAAAGACACTGTATTTGAGGTTATGTTTCGCTGTTTTCATTCGATGGTGTATAGCGTGGCACTACCACAAGGTGCACAATTAGGTTACCCAGACCAAAGTGAATAATAAAGTAACTTGGCACTCAACTGAATAATCCTTTAGAGATTAATTTATTTTACATTTTTTTGCAGTCCTAGAGAGACGTTTCGACCTACAATCGGCCTTCGTCAGTCTGCCGACTGCTATCACGGTACAATAACCCGGTATCAAGCCAAGAATTCATGTGGGTACTTTAGAATATAATGCAGATTTATATTATGCCTCCCGTTGTCATGAAAGTAAGTATGCTGTATTGAAGCCTGGCACAAGAATATATGATTATATGAGAAGAAATGTGTACATCTCCTTAGAGGTGCCGTGGGTGCTGGCCTGTTTGAAACTGTCACTATGAAGCACGATAAGAAAATAGGTCCATATGAGACATGTGGAAGTGTGGTGTCAGCGTGCTGGGCTAGATGCGGTTTCCCCCGCTCGTCTGTTAGCAAAAAACAACAAGACTGTTAGGGGGACAGTCATTGTCTCCCTCTCCCACACCACCTCTCACCTGTCTTTCAGTGTTCCCCAAGGCTCAGTTCTAGGACCCCTACTCTTCTCCATCTACGCCTTCAGCCTGGGAGAGCTGATGTAATGGCACGGTTTGCAATCTCATCACTATGCCGATGACACGCACATCTACCTATGTGTACCTGACATCACCTCCTTACTGACCAAAATCACACGTCTTTCCGCCTGATCATCCTGTAGGCAGTGCCTGATTATCACTTTTGCTTCCTTGCTAGGTCTTCTTGGTGCCTGCACAGTGGCTCACTACTCAGGTCCACTACCTAGTACTCTGGCGTGCTTTCCAGCACGTTCTCTGCTCTGCCTTGTACTCAGGTGTGCTTCCCAGCATGTGCTGTGCTCTGTCTTGTACCCAAATGTGCTTCCCAGCATGCTCTATGCTCTGTCTTGTAACCAGGCGTGCTTCACAGTACATGTCCTGCCCCATCCTGTACCCAGGCGTGCTTCACAGTATGCGTCCTGCACCCTGCGTGACCCCGTGTACATGCTCTATGCCCTTCCATACCCAGCATACCCTGAGTACACTCTTTACATATTCCTGTACCCTGCATGCCCCCGTCTTCACCCTGCTAAACACCGTCTCTCGTGCCTCCTTCGAGCTGGCCACCTGGTTCCAGCTTTCATGGTACTTTATTCCCCTGGGCCTGCCCCTGACATTCCCTGTATAGAGGATGGTCCTCACTAGGTAAGCTCACCCGGAGTGGGTTGGTATGACGGCCCAGAGGGTCCACTCCAGGAGTCATCACACAAACAAGGGTGGGTGGTTTTGCTTAACATACTTGTTATGGAAAAGGTTGAGGTGTACCCCACAGGGGAACATGTTTGCCAGCCAACACACTTAGTGTATGGACATTACAAGTCTAGGAGACATTTTTTGTTAAGAGGCCCTACTCCATCTTTCTTCCAAGGGGGATTGGGGTTATTGGGGTGCATATGACTTGGCAGCAGGGCAGACCTTGCAGTCAATGCATAAGAAAAGAGTATGGGAGTACAAAATGAATAATGTGAAGTAGATTTTCCTGTGCCCATCCAGTATGTGGGTTCAAAGGCTTATTGGGGTGCATATGACTTGGTAGCATGGTAGGCCTTGCAGCAAATGCATAAGAAAACATAATAGGAGTACAAAATGAATAATGTGAAGTGGATTTTCCTGCGGCGCCCATCCAGTACCTTGGTTCTAAGGCATATTGGAGTGCATATGACTTGGTAGCAGGGCAGGCCTTGCATTCAATGCAACATTTTTTATGGAGGCCCTCCTGGACATCTTGTGAAAGGAGTATTGGGGTGTGTCATAATTCTTGGCAGCCCAGCCACTCACTGCATAGGCTACAACAGGTTAGGAGACCCACTTTTAATAATGGCCCTTTAAGCAGATTAATGCTGCCTGATGCCCCTGTAAAAATAGGCTCTGTGACTTTAAGAGTATCTCCTTCATAAATGAAACAAGATTTGTCTGCTTATGTGTCACACACCACATGGCCAGCTAGGGTTGTTAAATGTTACAATGACATTTCCCAGTGAATGCATTGTTTTGGTTGAAAGCAATTTTAAAATTGAAAACCGCTTCAAAAACACTGCGTCTGAACATAGCCCAAGTGGAGGAGGAACATCGAATCCCATCCTGGTTGGCTTAATCTGCTTCTTCTTTCACGTTGAATGGTTTGGTTTTCATTTTTAACCCAAGCGGTGGACACTTCAAGCATGAAAGTTTGCAATTATCCTGTGCTGCAATCAAACTTTGCAGAGTCAGATGTGTAAATCCACTGGCTTTAATTTGTAATGCTTGATGCCATCCTATATTCTGTAAAAGAAAATTATATCATCTAATTCCTTTTAAAGTGTTTCACGAGAAGTGGTGAGTTCTTCAATGGAAGTCTTCAAACAGAGGCTGGACAGACATCTGACTGGGATGATTTAGCGAATCCTGCTTTGAGCAGGGGCTTGGACCAGATGGCCCAGGAGGTCCCTTCCAACTCTACGATTCTATGATTCTATGTTTCAACACCAGAGAATTTTTTTCTCTCAATTGCACTATATTAGGGTTGTGGGAAAGAAATATTTGATGACAAACAAGAGTTAAAGTCCTCTTTTGGAGTAAAAGCCCACAAACTGAGATGAAGAATAGAAAAGGGGGAGACAGGGCGCTTCCAATGCGTAGGTCTGTATGGAAAGTAGATGAGTGCACAGCAAGTGTTAGGCTCACCTGATAGGGTTGTGAGAGTCACAACACCTATAATCACATAAAACAGCTGCAGCAGTCTGCACGAGGTCCAAGGACTTGGTACAAAGAGAAGGCTGGTAGTGCAATAAGAGACTGCGCTGCTGTGGTAGAATTCAAGATATCTTTATTGCCAATGCGTTTCCTGAGCCAGTCTCAGCTCACTTCATCAGGGCATGTTACTGAAGATCATTGCAGGGGTATATATACATAAAAAAGGGGGAGGCGCCAAGAATAGTGGGGTCACACATCAGCATGGATACATATACATGAATCACAAAACAATAAAACTTTATTACAACCATATTAAAAACGATGTTTAAAATGCCATAAAACGAGTGTTGGTATAAAAAACAAAAAATGGCTCTCAAGTCTTGGGGTGGATTAGAACTTGCCTCAGAGGATATAACTAATGGTATTAGTCCACTATGCTACATGTGAAACTGGAAAGTAAGGAGAAAATGGTTAAAATCATGTGTAAATAGCTAAAACTAGTCTCAAATATCTTTTTTCTAGGTGGAGAAAAGAGAAGAACAAAAAGAAGATACTCTCTTGAATAGGTGATATAAAAATGGTTAAAAATTGAGTGTTAAGACTTAATAAAAATTAAAAAAAAAAAATTCATGGGTGAAAAAAAATGCATACAAAAATTTTTCTTTAAAAAACGAAGATGATGGTATAAAGGAATTGAAATGATAAGATATTAAAACACAGGGTCAAAATAAAATCAATAAAAAACATAATTGATGATATTAAGACCATTGGGCTCAATAGATTTGAGTTTGTAGATTCAAAAAACTTCCTTTCTGCATAGTGATTGAAACCTATTGGGGATGTGGTCTGGTATGTGATCAATGGGATAAATGGTGGCTTTACTGAAATCTCTGGAATGTGTGGTGTCAAAGTGTCGTGAAAATCCATGTTTTTGGAAGCCTATTTTGATATTGTGACGGTGTGAATTCATGAGACAATGTAGTGCTTGTGTAGTGCGACCTACATACAATCTGGGACAAGGACAGGAAATGACATATATAACATGATAGGAATGACAAGTGAGGTGGAATTTGAGGGGAAATTTTTCAAGTGTAATGGGGTGGACAAACACAGATGTGCAGTGTGAAATGATATGACAGCAAACACAATTAGGATGGTGACACTTATAAATCCCTGGTGATGAAATGGTATGGGTAGTAGGCTTCTGGGGTAGAAGTCTACCTGGAGCCAGAATATTCTTTAATGACCTGGCCTTTCGGAAGGTGATAGCAGGTTTGTCTGGAAGGACCCCATTAAGTATGGGGTCTGTTGTGAGTTCATTTTCCCCTTCACCGTCGATGTCTGATGAACTCCCTCTTCTGGTGAAGGAAGGTAGTGAGGCTGATTACCAAACACCTGATCTGGTAGATGATGACTGGGTAACAGGAAATTCTGACTGGATATAAGGCAGCCGACGCCCTTCTGAGTCGCTGGTGATTTATCTGCTGGATTCTTGGAGACCAGTCTGATTCCTGCTTCCCAAAGATAAGTTTTTGCTCTGCTAGTGAACTTATTAGTTTTGTTTTGTTTACCTTGTTATTTGGAGTTCAGCTATCCCCGGTCAGGGGTGTGCTGAGTTCCATTTTTGTCTCTGATCAGTTTGTCTCTTTGCTCTGTCTTCAGAATTTACCTGAGTGCTGATATAGTCATTTTGAAGTCCTAGCGACTTCAGGGCCTGTTTTTCCTATCAGACGGTTGGGACATTTTTTGGTAGGGTTTTTTTTACGGATTGCAGACAGCAGCTTTTCTATCCTGTCCTTTTTAGTTAGCTTGGGCCCCATCGTTTGCTCAACCTATCTTTCTATCTGTGTTAGTGTTTTCATCTTGCTTCACCGTCATTATATGTTGGGGGCTGCCTATTGCTTTGGGGTCTGCTTTGGGGCAGTTTAGATTTCCCCTTTCTTTCTTTAGGCCTATTTAGTTCTCCGGCTGTGATCGAGGGGTCTAGGGCATCGTAGGAACCCCCCACGGCTACTGTTAGTTGTTGTGGATAGGATCAGGGGTCTGCAATCCGATAGCTAACAACCTCTCCGATTTTCTGGACTTAGCTTGTATTTTTGTTTTTTCCTCCTTCGGTGACTCATTCATAACAGAATCACCAGCCATACCGCAGATCCTAGGGTACTCAATAGCAGGAAAGAATTGTAAAAAAAAAAGAAAAAAGAGTTTGTCAGAATTTTTTTTTGTGTGTATATTTTTTCCTCTATGTCTCTGAGGCCGTAAGGGGAATTTTTTTTCTTTCTCAATGGAGATGAAGCAATTGTCTGATCGTGTGGAGCAGCTCACTGCTGAAGTGCGGGGAATTTCCGCCTATCTTGCTCATTCACATGCTGCTGAACCAAAGATCCCTACTCCTGATGTGTTTTTTGGGGATCGGTCTAAATTTTTGAATTTCAAGAATAATTGTAAATTATTTTTTGCCTTGAAGCCTAACTCGTCGGGGAGCTCCGCGCAGCAAGTTAAAATTGTCATCTCTTTGCTGCGCGGCGATCCCCAGGATTGGGCGTTTTCTTTGAAACCTGATGATCCTATTCTTACTAATGTGAACGCATTTTTTCAAGCCTTGGGGTTGCTGTATGATGAACCTAATGCTATTGATCAGGCTGAAAAGGCCCTGTTGGCATTGAGCCAGGGTCGGGATTCTGCAGAGTTGTATTGTCAAAAATTCCAAAAGTGGGCGGTCCTTACTACCTGGAATGATGGTGCCTTGGCAGCTCTCTTTCGGAAGGGTTTGTCAGAAACCGTAAAAGATACTATGGAGCGATTTCCTGTTCCCTCTGGTCTTGACGATTCTATGTCATTAGCCATTCAGGTTGATCGGCGTTTGCGTGAATGCAAAACCGCACGAGAGGTGTTGCCACCTGTTGAACAAATGTCTGAACCTATGCAATGTAATAGAGTTTTGCCTAGGGCGCAACGTCAGGAGTTCAGAAGGCATAATAAGCTGTGCTTCTTCTGTGGTGATGCCTCGCATATTATTTCTGTCTGCCCTAAACGAGAGAAACATTTTGCACACACATTTGCTGTGGGTGGTGTTCAACCTAAGTTTCTTCTGGCAATTACTCTGATCTGCTCCCTGTCCACATTTTCCGCTAAGGCTTTTGTGGATTCGGGAGCATCTCTGAACCTGATGGACTTGGATTTTGCTAAATGTTGTGGATTTCCTATGACACCTCTGCGGACGCCTATCCCTTTGAGCGGTATTGATGCTACTCCTTTGGCGAAGAATAAACCTCAGTTTTGGACCCAGGTGGTAATGCGGGTCGCCCCAGACCATCAAGAGAATTGCAGGTTTTTGGTGTTGCATAATTTGCATGATACCATTGTTCTGGGGTTTCCCTGGTTGCAAATCCATAATCCAGTTTTGGATTGGAAATCTGTGCCTGTGGTGAGATGGGGTTGTCGGTGTGCCCTTAGTGATGCTCCTGTTTTCTCCACCTCTCCCCAGTCACATGATGTTCCTGACTATTTGGCTGATTATTATGATGTATTTAGTGAGAATGAGTCTGCGTCTTTGCCTCCTCATAGGAGTTATGACTGTGCAATTGAGCTGAGCCCTGGGTGTAAATTTCCCAAGGGTCGACTTTTCAATTTATCTGTACCCGAACACGAGGCTATGCGATCCTATATTAAGGAGTCATTGGAGAAGGGTCATATTAGACCATCCTCTTCACCCTTAGGTGCTGGGTTTTTTTTGTGGCTAAGAGAGATGGGTCATTAATGCCTTGTATTGACTATCGTTCCCTCAACAAAATTACTGTTAAATATCAGTATCCATTACCCCTGATTTCTGATCTATTCTCCAGAGTTAAAGGTGCTTGCTGGTTTACAAAGCTTGACCTCAGGGGGGCGTATAATCTTATTCGCATTAAGCAAGGGGATGAATGGAAGACGCCATTTAATACTCCGGAGGGACATTTTGAGTACCTGGTGATGCCTTTTGGGCTCACTAATGCCCCTTCTGTCTTTCAGTGCTTCATGAATGATATTTTCCGAGACTTGGTGGATACATTTTTGATCATCTATCTGGATGATATTTTGATCTTTTCCAAGGATTGGGACTCTCATGTGGAACATGTTCGGACTGTGTTCCGGATTTTGAGAGAGAATTCCCTGTATGTCAAGGGATCGAATTGCCTTTTTGGTGTACAGAGGATTTCATTTTTGGGATTTATTTTGTCTCCGTCAACTATTGAAATGGACCCGGCCAAGGTACAGGCCATTTATGATTGGGTTCAGCCCACTTCTTTGAAGGCCCTCCAGAAATTTTTGGGTTTTGCTAATTTTTATCGTAAATTTATAGCTAATTTTTCTGGTTTTGCCAAATCATTGACTGATTTGACTAAGAAGGGTGCTGATATGCTGAATTGGTCTCCGGAGGCTGTTTCTTCCTTTCAGGAACTGAAGCGAAGGTTCACTTCTGCTCCGGTTTTGCGGCAACCTGATGTCTCACTCCCGTTTCAGGTAGAGGTGGACGCTTCTGAGATTGGTGCAGGAGCTGTTTTGTCCCAAAAAGATCCTGTAACATCTAAAATGAATCCCTGTGCTTTCTTTTCCCGAAAGTTCTCCCCATCCGAACGTAACTATGATGTGGGGAATCGGGAACTGTTAGCCATGAAATGGGCATTTGAGGAGTGGAGACATTGGTTGGAGGGAGCTAAACATCAAGTCGTGGTCCTTACTGACCACAAGAATTTGATTTACCTGGAGTCGGCCAAACGCTTGAATCCTAGACAGGCTAGGTGGGCCTTGTTTTTCACACGTTTTGATTTTGTGGTCTCTTTTCTTCCGGGCACTAAGAATGTGAAGGCTGGCGCCCTCTCTAGGAGTTTCTTTGCTGATTCTCCTGTTGTGACCAAGCCTGCTACCATCTTAGGTGAGGGGGTAGTTCTTTCTGCCATCTCGCCCGATTTGAGACGTGCTCTGGAAGAGTTTCAGGAGGACAAACCTGAGCATTGTCCCATTGGAAAACTGTATGTTCCTTACCAGTGGAGGAAGAGAGTGATGTCTGAAGTTCATTGCTCTGCATTGGCTGGTCATCCAGGTATTTTTGGTACTAGAGATTTGGTGAGTCAGTCTTTTTGGTGACCCGCCTTGTCTCGTGATGTCAGTAATTTTGTGCAGTCCTGTGGGACTTGCTCTCGGTCTAAACCTTGTTCTCGCTCTAGTGGGTTGTTGATGCCTTTGCCGGTGCCCAGGAGGACATGGACCCATATTTCAATGGATTTTATCTCTGATATGCCTGTCTCTCAGAGAATGACTGTTATTTGGGTGATTTGTGATAGATTTTCTAAGATGGTCCATCTTGTACCACTCCCTAAGTTGCCATCTTCCTTAGAGTTGGTGCCCTTGTTTTTGCAACAGGTGGTTCGCTTGCACGGGATTCCTGAGAACATTGTATCTGACAGAGGAGTTCAGTTTGTGTCTAGATTTTGGAGGACTTTCTGTTCCAAGCTGGGATTTCAGTTGTCCTTCTCCTCTGCATTTCACCCTCAGACCAATGGGCAGACGGAGAGAACAAACCAGACTTTGGAGTCGCATTTGAGATGTTTTATTTCTGCTGATCAGGATGATTGGGTTTCATTTTTGCCCTTGGCTGAATTTGCTTTAAATAATAGAGCTAGTTCTGCCACTTTGATGTCACCTTTTTTTGTAACTTTGGGTTTCATCCTCGATTCTCTTCATGGCAGGTGGAGCCTTCTGCCTGCCCAGGTGTTGACACTGTGGTGGAGAGAATGCACCAGATCTGGAACCAAGTGGTGGATAAGTTGTCTCTCTCCCAGGAAAAGGCTCAGCGGTTTTCCAACCGGCATAGGACCATTGGTCCCCAGTTTAAGGTGGGTGATATGGTTTGGTTGTCATCAAAGAATATCGCTATGAAGGTGGCTTCTCCAAAGTTTAAACCTAGATTTATTGGACCCTACAAGATTTTGGAGATTCTTAATCCAGTCTCTTTTCAATTGGCTCTTCCTGTTACATTTAAGATCCATAACGTGTTTCGTGTTTCATAAGTCTCTGTTAAAGAGGTTTGTTGAGCCAGTAGTTCCTGTGGTGGCACCTCCTGACCCGGTATTGGTTAAATGTAATGTGGAATATGAGGTTGAGAAGATACCTGGCTAGACGGAGACTCCAGTATTTGGTTAAATGGAAGGGTTATGGCCAGGAGGATAATTCTTGGGTCCCTGCATCCGATAATCATGCCGAAAGATTGGTTTGTGCCTTTCATCGCGCCCATCCTGGTCGCCCTGGTGGCGTGGATGAGGGTTCGGTGACCCATCCTCAAGGGGGAGGTACTGTTGTGAGTTCATTTTCCCCTTCACCGTCGATGTCTGATGAACTCCCTCTTCTGGTGAAGGAAGGTAGTGAGGCTGATTACCAAACACCTGATCTGGTAGATGATGACTGGGTAACAGGAAATTTTGACTGGATATAAGGCAGCCGACGCCCTTCTGAGTCGCTGGTGATTTCTCTGCTGGATTCTTGGAGACCAGTCTGATTCCTGCTTCCCAAAGATAAGTTTTTGCTCTGCTAGTGAACTTATTAGTTTTGCTTTGTTTACCTTGTTTTTTGGGGTTCAGCCATCCCCGGTCGGGGGTGTGCTGAGTTCCATTTTTGTCTCTGATCAGTTTGTCTCTTTGCTCTGTCTTCAGAATTTACCTGAGTGCTGATATAGTCATTTTGAAGTCCTAGCGACTTCAGGGCCTGTTTTTCCTATCAGACGGTTGGGACATTTTTTGGTAGGGATTTTTATGGATTGCAGACAGCAGCTTTTCTATCCTGTCCTTTTTAGTTAGCTTGGGCCCCATCGTTTGCTCAACCTATCTTTCTATCTGTGTTAGTGTTTTCATCCTGCTTCATCGTCATTATATGTTGGGGGCTGCCTATTGCTTTGGGGTCTGCTCTGGGGCAGTTTAGATTTCCCCTTTCTTTCTTTAGGCCTATTTAGTTCTCCGGCTGTGATCGAGGGGTCTAGGGCATCGTAGGAACCCCCCACGGCTACTGTTAGTTGTTGTGGATAGGATCAGGGGTCTGCAATCCGATAGCTACCAACCTCTCTGGTTTTCTGGACTTAGCTTGTATTTTTGTTTTTTCCTCCTTCGGTGACTCATTCATAACAGGGGTCCTTCTTAATGATGGGCCATAAATTATTTAGAACATCTCTTATCCTGTTCTATTGTGAACTGAATGTTGTAATAAAATTTGTTCTAAAGAGTTAAGCATCATCTTTCTTTTGTTTAGTCAGAGATTTGCTGAGGAGAATATTCTGGTTAAAATTTTTAAAAACATTATCACATGTAGAACTAATGAGTTTTTTGGGATACCTCTGAGCAAGGAACCTTTCCCTCAGGACCTCGGATTGTGTGTTAAAATCCTCATCATTAGAGCAGTTCTTTCTTATCTTTTGGAACTGATTGTGAGGAATATTAAAAAGCCATTTTTTGTAGTGTCCACTCTTAAAATGTACATAACTATTAGAATCCACCTCTTTAAAAAACGTTTTACTGCAAATCTTGGAATCCCTGATGAAAAATGTGATGTCGAAAAAATCCTGATTATTAACATGTGGGGTAAAAGTCAAGCCCCATCGATTATTCTGGATGGAACAAATGAGAGCACCCACATCTAAAACGTCATTGTCCCAGATTAAGAACAGGTCATCAATGTATCTTCTGTATAAAATGATGCCTTTATTAAAAGTCTCATTGGTGATAAAATTTTGTTCCCATTTATGGCCCATCATTAAGAAGGACCCCATACTTAATGGGGTCCTTCCAGACAAACCTGCTATCACCTTCCGAAAGGCCAGGTCATTAAAGAATATTCTGGCTCCAAGTAGACTTCTACCCCAGAAACCTACTACCCATACCATTTCATCACCAGGGATTTATAAGTGTCACCGTCCTAATTGTGATTGCTGTCATACCATTTCACACTGCACGTCTGTTTGTCCACCCCATTACACTTGAAAAATTTCCCCTCAAATTCCACCTCACTTGTCATTCCTATTATGTTATATATGTCATTTCCTGTCCTTGTCCCAGATTGTATGTAGGTCGCACTACACAAGCACTGCATAGTCGCATGAATTCACACCGTCACAATATCAAAATAGGCTTCCAAAAACATGGACTTTCACGACACTTTGACACCACACATTCCAGAGATTTCAGTAAGGCCACCATTTATCCCATTGATCACATACCAGACCACATCCCCAATAGGTTCCAATCACTATGCAGAAAGGAAGTTTTTTGGATCTACAAACTCAAATCTATTGAGCCCAATGGTCTTAATATCATCAAAGATGTTTTTTATTGATTTAATTTTGACCCTGTGTTTTAATATCTTATCCTTTCAATTAGTTTATATCATCATCTTCGTTTTTTAAAGAAAAATTTTTTATGCATTTTTTTCACCCATGAATTTTTTTTTTTTTATTTTTTTTACATTTTTATTAAGTCTTAACACTCAATTGTTAACCATTTTTATATCACCTATTCCAAAGAGTTTCTTCTTGTTGTTCTTCTCTTTTCTCCACCTAGAAAGAAATATTTGAGACTAGTTTTAGCTATTTACACATGATTTTAACCATTTTCTCCTTACTTTCCAGTTCCACATGTAGCATAGTGGACTAATACCATGCATTATATCCTCTGAGGCAAGTTTTAATCCACCCCAGGACTCGAGAGCCGTTTTTTAATCTTTTACCTTGTGATCCCACTCTGTCTTCCTATTTTTTAATCACGTTTTTTATACCAACACTCTTTTTATGGCATTTTAAACATCGTTTTTAATATGGTTGTAATAAAGCTTTATTGTTTTGTATGATTCATGTATATGTATCCATGCTGACGTGTCACCCCACTATTCTTGGCGCCTCCCCCTTTTTTATGTATATATACCCCTGCAATGATCTTCTGTAACATGCCCTGATGAAGTGAGCTGAGACTGGCTCAGGAAGCGCGTTGGCAATAAAGATATCTTGAATTCTACCACAGCAGCGCAGTCTCTTATTGCACTACCAGCCTTCTCTTTGAGATGAAGAATAGAAAGCACTGCTGACATTTGAAATCAAGATTTTCTATTTACTAAACAGGCTCTATGACCAACTAAGACAAATGACAAACAGGTGTGATACATTAGAAAGCCTGCTTAGAGAGTTAAACAGCCCTAAGCTGAGATAAAGAAGGAAGAGGACTGCTGGCATTCAAATTCAAGATTTTATGTTAACTAAACAGGCTCTTTGACCAACTAAGACAAAGGACAAACAGGTGTGATACATTAGAAAGCCTGCTTAGAGCGTTAAGAAGCCCCAAACTGACATAAAGAAAGAATAGCACTGCTGGCATTCAAATTCAAGATTTTCTGTTTACTAAACAGGCTCTTTGACCAACTAAGCCAAAGGACATAAAGGTGAGATACATTGGATACACGGATTAGAGATGCATAGAAAGGAGGCATTTCAAAACTAAATCAACTGGTTTTACATTGTCATGCTTGAAGCCATCTTTCTTCCTTTATATCTCTAAGATAGAAGAGATTTTGAATCTCACAATTGCACTACCAGTCGCAAGTGAAACACCTATTTTTAAGATAGGAAGCATCTTTGTGAGGAGAAGAAAACAAGGCATTGCTGAGATTTGAACTCAGGATCTCCTGTTTACTAGACAGGAACTTTAACCAACTAATCCACAGCACCAGAAGATGGCATGCATTTGAAATCCAAGGAAGATTGAAGCACCAATCGAACATTCAACTGGTTAGCGCAGCAAAACAATATTGAGCTTGAGTTCCATTCCACGTACAGCAGAACATGGAATAAGATTTCATTCTCAGTCATAACACTTAAGAAACCAAGTAAATTTTGAAGAGCATTCATTTCAAAGACTGACAAATTTACAGAAGCTGTATCGAGGACAAAGGGTTTGAAGTTTTGCAATTGAATGATCCATCTTTTAGCACAGCTGAAATTTGGGACTTGTTTTGCTTCCAAGTTATGACACAGAATAGACAGATTGAAGGAATGCCATGGCAAAACCAAAAGGAGGAAAAATTATGACTAATTGATATTAAAAACCTCAGCACTGGTTCATTTCTGATAGAGTTTTCCCCAAGCTAACTTCAAACAACAGGAACTGTAGGTGACGAGATAAGGCAACTCTGACAAAAGCCAACATACAATCTTCAGTGAAAAAACACTGACTGGTAAAAACCTCTCAACATCTTTCCACCTTAACATGCGGGCACTATGTAGAAGAGGTGGCCGAGTGGTTAAGGCGATGGACTGCTAATCCAATGTATGGGTTTGAATCCCATCCTCGTCAGATTAATCTGCTTCTTCTTTCGCGGTGAATGGTTTGGTTTTCATTTTTAACCCAAGCGGTGGACACTTCAAGCATGAAAGTTTACAATACTCCTGTGCTGCTATCAAACTTTGCAGAGTCAGATGTGTAAATCCACTGGTTTTAATTTGTAAAGCTTGATGCCATCCTATATTCTGTAAAGAAAATTATATCCTCTAATTCCTTTTAAAGTGTTTCAACAGCAGAGAATTTTTTTTCTCAATTGCAATATATTAGGGCTGTGGGAAATTAATATTTGATGACAAACAAGAGTAAAAGTCCTCTTTTTGGGGTAAAAACCCACAAAATGAGATGAAGAATAGAAAGCACTGCTGACATTCAAAATCAAGATTTTTCATTTACTAAATAGGCTCTTTGACCAACTAAGCCAAAGGACAAACAGGTGCGAAACATTAAAAAGCCTGCTTAGAGAGTTAAACAGCCCTAAACTGAGATAAAGAAGGAAAAGGACTGCTGGCATTCAAATTCAAGATTTTCCATTTACTAAATAGGCTCTTTGACCAACTAAGACAAAGGACAAACAGGTGTGATACATTAGAAAGCCTGCTTAGAGAGTTAAACAGCCCTAAACTGAGATAAAGAAGGAAGAGGACTGCTGGCATTCAAATTCAAGATTTTCTGTTTACTAAACAGGCTCTTTGACCAACTAAACCAAAGGACATAAAGGTGAGATACATTGGATAAACGGATTAGAGATGCATAGAAAGGAGGCATTTCAAAACTAAATCAACTGGTTTTACATTGTCATGCTTGAAGCCATCTTTCTTCCTTTATATCTCTTAGATAGAAGAGATTTTTAATCTCACAATTGCACTATCAGTCGCAAGTGAAACACCTATTTTTAAGATAGGAAGCTTCTTTGTGAGGAGATGAAAACAAGGCACTGCTGAGAATCGAACTCAGGATCTCCTGTTTACTAGACAGGCGCTTTAACCAACTAATCCACAGCACCAGAAGATGGCATGCATTTGAAATCCAAGGAAGATTGAAGCACCAATCGAACATTCAACTGGTTAGCGCAGCAAAACAATATTGAGCTTGAGTTCCATTCCACGTAGAGCAGAAACATGGAATAAGATTTCAATCTCAGTCATAACACTTAAGAAGCCAAGTAAATTTTGAAGAGCATTCATTTAAAAGACTGACAAATTTACAGAAGCTGTATCGAGGACAAAGGCTTTGAAGTTTTGCAATTGAATGAGCCATCTTTTAGCACAGCTGTAATTTGGGACTTGTTTTGCTTCCAAGTTATGACACAGAATAGACAGATTGAAGGAATGCCATGGCAAAACCAAAAGAAGGAAAAATTATGACTAATTGATATTAAAAACCTCAGCACTGGTTCATTTCTGATAGAGTTTTCCCCAAGCTAACTTCAAACAACAGGCACTGTAGTTGACGAGATAAGGCAACTCTGACAAAAGCCAACATACAATCTTCAGTGAAAAAACACTGACTGGTAAAAACCCTCTCAACATCTTCCCACCTAAACGCATGGGTGCTATGTAGACGAGGTGGCCGAGTGGTTAAGGTGATGGACTGCTAATCCATTGTGCTCTGCATGCATGGGTTCGAATCCCATCCTTGTCAGATTATTCTGCTTCTTCTTTCGTGTTGAATGGTTTGGTTTTCATTTTTAACCCAAGCGGTGGACACTTCAAGCATGAAAGTTTACAATACTCCTGTGCTGCTATCAAACTTTGCAGAGTCAGATCTGTAAATCCACTGGTTTTAATTTGTAAAGCTTGATGCCATCCTAT
Source organism: Dendrobates tinctorius (assembly GCF_039654945.1). Taxonomy (NCBI): domain Eukaryota; kingdom Metazoa; phylum Chordata; class Amphibia; order Anura; family Dendrobatidae; genus Dendrobates; species Dendrobates tinctorius. The sequence goes on from NW_027361871.1 coordinate 2,014,036, forward strand.
ATTCTGTAAAGAAAATTATATCCTCTAATTCCTTTTAAAGTGTTTCAACAGCAGAGAATTTTTTTTCTCAATTGCACTATATTAGGGCTGTGGGAAATTAATATTTGATGACAAACAAGAGTAAAAGTCCTCTTTTTGGGGTAAAAACCCACAAAATGAGATGAAGAATAGAAAGCACTTCTGACATTCAAAATCAAGATTTTTCATTTACTAAATAGGCTCTTTGACCAACTAAGCCAAAGGACAAACAGGTGCGAAACATTAAAAACCTTGCTTAGAGAGTTAAACAGCCCTAAACTGAGATAAAGAAGGAAAAGGACTGCTGGCATTCAAATTCAAGATTTTCCATTTACTAAATAGGCTCTTTGACCAACTAAGACAAAGGACAAACAGGTGTGATACATTAGAAAGCCTGCTTAGAGAGTTAAACAGCCCTAAACTGAGATAAAGAAGGAAGAGGACTGCTGGCATTCAAACTGTGCGTTTAGGTGGGAAGATGTTGAGAGGGTTTTTACCAGTCAGTGTTTTTTCACTGAAGATTGTATGTTGGCTTTTGTCAGAGTTGCCTTATCTCGTCAACTACAGTGCCTGTTGTTTGAAGTTAGCTTGGGGAAAAATCTATCAGAAATGAACCAGTGCTGAGGTTTTTAATATCAATTAGTCATAATTTTTCCTCCTTTTGGTTTTGCCATGGCATTTCTTCAATCTGTCTATTCTGTGTCATAACTTGGAAGCAAAACAAGTCCCAAATTTCAGCTGTGCTAAAAGATGGCTCATTCAATTGCAAAACTTCAAAGCCTTTGTCCTCGATACAGCTTCTGTAAATTTGTCAGTCTTTTAAATGAATGCTCTTCAAAATTTACTTGGCTTCTTAAGTGTTATGACTGAGATTGAAATCTTATTCCATGTTTCTGCTCTACGTGGAATGGAACTCAAGCTCAATATTGTTTTGCTGCGCTAATCAGTTGAATGTTAGATTGGTGCTTCAATCTTCCTTGGATTTCAAATGCATGCCATCTTCTGGTGCTGTGGCTTAGTTGGTTAAAGCGCCTGTCTAGTAAACAGGAGATCCTGACTTCGAATCTCAGCAGTGCCTTGTTTTCATCTCCTCACAAAGAAGCTTCCTATCTTAAAAATAGGTGTTTCACTTGCGACTGATAGTGCAATTGTGAGATTAAAAATCTCTTCTATCTAAGAGATATAAAGGAAGAAAGATGGCTTCAAGCATGACAATGTAAAACCAGTTGATTTAGTTTTGAAATGCCTCCTTTCTATGCATCTCTAATCCGTTTATCCAATGTATCTCACCTTTATGTCCTTTGGCTTAGTTGGTCAAAGAGCCTGTTTAGTAAACAGAAAATCTTGAATTTGAATGCCAGCAGTGCTATTCTTTCTTTATGTCAGTTTGGGGCTTCTTAACTCTCTAAGCAGGCTTTCTAATGTATCACACCTGTTTGTCCTTTGTCTTAGTTGGTCAAAGAGCCTGTTTAGTAAACAGAAAATCTTGAATTTGAATGCCAGCAGTCCTCTTCCTTCTTTATCTCAGTTTAGGGCTGTTTAACTCTCTAAGCAGGCTTTCTAATGTATCACACCTGTTTGTCCTTTGTCTTAGTTGGTCAAAGAGCCTATTTAGTAAATGGAAAATCTTGAATTTGAATGCCAGCAGTCCTTTTCCTTCTTTATCTCAGTTTAGGGCTGTTTAACTCTCTAAGCAGGCTTTTTAATGTTTCGCACCTGTTTGTCCTTTGGCTTAGTTGGTCAAAGAGCCTATTTAGTAAATGAAAAATCTTGATTTTGAATGTCAGCAGTGCTTTCTATTCTTCATCTCATTTTGTGGGTTTTTACCCCAAAAAGAGGACTTTTACTCTTGTTTGTCATCAAATATTAATTTCCCACAGCCCTAATATAGTGCAATTGAGAAAAAAAAATCTCTGCTGTTGAAACACTTTAAAAGGAATTAGAGGATATAATTTTCTTTACAGAATATAGGATGGCATCAAGCTTTACAAATTAAAACCAGTGGATTTACACATCTGACTCTGCAAAGTTTGATAGCAGCACAGGAGTATTGTAAACTTTCATGCTTGAAGTGTCCACCGCTTGGGTTAAAAATGAAAACTAAACCATTCAACACGAATGAAGAAGCAGATTAATCTGACAAGGATGGGATTCGAACCCATGCATGCAGAGCACAATGGATTAGCAGTCCATGGCCTTAACTACTCGGCCACCTCGCCTACATAGCGCCCGTGCGTTTAGGTGGGAAAATGTTGAGAGGGTTTTTACCAGTCAGTGTTTTTTCACTGAAGATTGTATGTTGGCTTTTGTCAGAGTTGCCTTATCTCGTCAACTACAGTGCCTGTTGTTTGAAGTTAGCTTGGGGAAAACTCTATCAGAAATGAACCAGTGCTGAGGTTTTTAATATCAATTAGTCATAATTTTTCCTTCTTTTGGTTTTGCCATGGCATTCCTTCAATCTGTCTATTCTGTGTCATAACTTGGAAGCAAAACAAGTCCCAAATTACAGCTGTGCTAAAAGATGGCTCATTCAATTGCAAAACTTCAAAGCCTTTGTCCTCGATACAGCTTCTGTAAATTTGTCAGTCTTTTAAATGAATGCTCTTCAAAATTTACTTGGCTTCTTAAGTGTTATGACTGAGATTGAAATCTTATTCCATGTTTCTGCTCTACGTGGAATGGAACTCAAGCTCAATATTGTTTTGCTGCGCTAACCAGTTGAATGTTCGATTGGTGCTTCAATCTTCCTTGGATTTCAAATGCATGCCATCTTCTGGTGCTGTGGCTTACTAAACAGGCTCTTTGACCAACTAAGACAAAGGACAAACAGGTGTGATACATTAGAAAGCCTGCTTAGAAAGTTAAGAAGCCCCAAACTGACATAAAGAAAGAATAGCACTGCTGGCATTCAAATTCAAGATTTTCTGTTTACTAAACAGGCTCTTTGACCAACTAAGCCAAAGGACATAAAGGTGAGATACATTGGATAAACGGATTAGAGATGCATAGAAAGGAGGCATTTCAAAACTAAATCAACTGGTATTACATTGTCATGCTTGAAGCCATCTTTCTTCCTTTATATCTCTTAGATAAAAGAGATTTTTATTCTCAAACTCAGGATGTCCTGTTTACTAGACAGGCGCTTTAACCCACTAAGCCACAGCACCAGAAGATGGCATGCATTTGAAATTCAAGGAAGATTGAAGCACCAATCGAACATTCAACTGGTTAGCGCAGCAAAACAATATTGAGCTTGAGTTCCATTCCACGTAGAGCAGAAACATGGAATAAGATTTCAATCTCAGTCATAACACTTAAGAAGCCAAGTAAATTTTGAAGAGCATTCATTTAAAAGACTGACAAATTTACAGAAGCTGTATCGAGGACAAAGGCTTTGAAGTTTTGCAATTGAATGAGCCATCTTTTAGCACAGCTGAAATTTGGGGCTTGTTTTGCTTCCAAGTTATGACACAGAATAGACAGATTGAAGAAATGCCATGGCAAAACCAAAAGGAGGAAAAATTATGACTAATTGATATTAAAAACCTCAGCACTGGTTCATTTCTGATAGAGTTTTCCCCAAGCTAACTTAAAACAACAGGCACTGTAGTTGATGAGATAAGGCAACTCTGACAAAAGCCAACATACAATCTTCAGTGAAAAAACACTGACTGGTAAAAACCCTCTCAACATCTTCCCACCTAAACACACAGGCACTATGTAGACAAGGTGGCCGAGTGGTTAAGGTGATGGACTGCTAATCCATTGTGCTCTGCATGCATGGGTTAGAATCCCATCCTCGACGGATTAATCTGCTTCTTGTTTCATGTTGAATGGTTTGGTTTTCATTTTTAACCCAAGCGGTGGACACTTCAAGCATGAAAGTTTACAATACTCCTGTGCTGCTATCAAACTTTGCAGAGTCAGATCTGTAAATCCACTGGTTTTAATTTGTAAAGCTTGATGTCATCCTATATTCTGTAAAGAAAATTATATCCTCTAATTCCTTTTAAAGTGTTTCAACAGCAGAGAATTTTTTTCTCAATTGCACTATATTAGGGCTGTGGGAAATTAATATTTGATGACAAACAAGAGTAAAAGTCCTCTTTTTGGGGTAAAAACCCACAAAATGAGATGAAGAATAGAAAGCACTGCTGACATTCAAAATCAAGATTTTCCTTTTACTAAATAGGCTCTTTGACCAACTAAGCCAAAGGACAAACAGGTGCGAAACCTTAAAAAGCCTGCTTAGAGAGTTAAACAGCCCTAAACTGAGATAAAGAAGGAAAAGGACTGCTGGCATTCAAATTCAAGATTTTCCATTTACTAAATAGGCTCTTCGACCAACTAAGATGAAGGACAAACAGGTGTGATACATTAGAAAGCCTGATTAGAGAGTTAAACAGCCCTAAACTGAGATAAAGAAGGAAGAGGACTGCTGGCATTCAAATTCAAGATTTTCTGTTTACTAAACTGGCTCTTTGACCAACTAAGACAAAGGACAAACAGGTGTGATACATTAGAAAGCCTGCTTAGAGAGTTAAGAAGCCCCAAACTGACATAAAGAAAGAATAGCACTGCTGGCATTCAAATTCAAGATTTTCTGTTTACTAAACAGGCTCTTTGACCAACTAAGCCAAAGGACATAAAGGTGAGATACATTGGATAAACGGATTAGAGATGCATAGAAAGGAGGCATTTCAAAACTAAATCAACTGGTTTTACATTGTCAAGCTTGAAGCCATCTTTCTTCCTTTATATCTCTTAGATAGAAGAGATTTTTAATATCACAATTGCACTATCAGTCGCAAGTGAAACACCTATTTTTAAGATAGGAAGCTTCTTTGTGAGGAGATGAAAACAAGGCACTGCTGAGATTCGAAGTCAGGATCTCCTGTTTACTAGACAGGCGCTTTAACCAACTAAGCCACAGCACCAGAAGATGGCATGCATTTGAAATCCAAGGAAGATTGAAGCACCAATCGAACATTCAACTGATTAGCGCAGCAAAACAATATTGAGCTTGAGTTCCATTCCACGTAGATCAGAAACATGGAATAAGATTTCAATCTCAGTCATAACACTTAAGAAACCAAGTAAATTTTGAAGAGCATTCATTTAAAAGACTGACAAATTTACAGAAGCTGTATCGAGGACAAAGGCTTTGAAGTTTTGCAATTGAATGAGCCATCTTTTAGCACAGCTGAAATTTGGGACTTGTTTTGCTTCCAAGTTATGACACAGAATAGACAGATTGAAGAAATGCCATGGCAAAACCAAAAGGAGGAAAAATTATGACTAATTGATATTAAAAACCTCAGCACTGGTTCATTTCTGATAGAGTTTTCCCCAAGCTAACTTCAAACAACAGGCACTGTAGTTGACGAGATAAGGCAACTCTGACAAAAGCCAACATACAATCTTCAGTGAAAAAAAACTGACTGGTAAAAACCCTCTCAACATCTTCCCACCTAAATGCACAGGTGCTATGTAGATGAGGTGGCCGAGTGGTGGAGGCGATGGACTGCTAATCCATTGTGCTCTGCATGCATGGGTTCGAATCCCATCCTCATCGGATTAATCTGCTTCTTCTTTCATGTTGAATGGTTTGGTTTTCATTTTTAACCCAAGCGGTGGACACTTCAAGCATGAAAGTTTACAATACTCCTGTGCTGCTATCAAACTTTGCAGAGTCAGATCTGTAAATCCACTCGTTTTAATTTGTAAAGCTTGATGCCATCCTATATTCTGTAAAGAAAATTATATCCTCTAATTCCTTTTAAAGTGTTTCAACAGCAGAGAATTTTTTTTCTCAATTGCACTATATTAGGGCTGTGGGAAATTAATATTTGATGACAAACAAGAGTAAAAGTCCTCTTTTTGGGGTAAAAACCCACAAAATGAGATGAAGAATAGAAAGCACTGCTGACATTCAAAATCAAGATTTTCCTTTTACTAAATAGGCTCTTTGACCAACTAAGCCAAAGGACAAACAGGTGCGAAACCTTAAAAAGCCTGCTTAGAGAGTTAAACAGCCCTAAACTGAGATAAAGAAGGAAAAGGACTGCTGGCATTCAAATTCAAGATTTTCCATTTACTAAATAGGCTCTTTGACCAACTAAGACAAAGGACAAACAGGTGTGATACATTAGAAAGCCTGCTTAGAGAGTTAAACAGCCCTAAACTGAGATAAAGAAGGAAGAGGACTGCTGGCATTCAAATTCAAGATTTTCTGTTTACTAAACTGGCTCTTTGACCAACTAAGACAAAGGACAAACAGGTGTGATACATTAGAAAGCCTGCTTAGAGAGTTAAGAAGCCCCAAACTGACATAAAGAAAGAATAGCACTGCTGGCATTCAAATTCAAGATTTTCTGTTTACTAAACAGGCTCTTTGACCAACTAAGCCAAAGGACATAAAGGTGAGATACATTGGATAAACGGATTAGAGATGCATAGAAAGGAGGCATTTCAAAACTAAATCAACTGGTTTTACATTGTCATGCTTGAAGCCATCTTTCTTCCTTTATATCTCTTAGATAAAAGAGATTTTCAATCTCACAATTGCACTATCAGTCGCAAGTGAAACACCTATTTTTAAGATAGGAAGCTTCTTTGTGAGGAGATGAAAACAAGGCACTGCTGAGATTCGAACTCAGGATCTCCTGTTTACTAGACAGGCGCTTTAACCAACTAAGCCACAGCACCAGAAGATGGCATGCATTTGAAATCCAAGGAAGATTGAAGCACCAATCGAACATTCAACTGATTAGCGCAGCAAAACAATATTGAGCTTGAGTTCCATTCCACGTAGAGCAGAAACATGGAATAAGATTTCAATCTCAGTCATAACACTTAAGAAACCAAGTAAATTTTGAAGAGCATTCATTTAAAAGACTGACAAATTTACAGAAGCTGTATCGAGGACAAAGGCTTTGAAGTTTTGCAATTGAATGAGCCATCTTTTAGCACAGCTGAAATTTGGGACTTGTTTTGCTTCCAAGTTATGACACAGAATAGACAGATTGAAGAAATGCCATGGCAAAACCAAAAGGAGAAAAAATTATGACTAATTGATATTAAAAACCTCAGCACTGGTTCATTTCTGATAGAGTTTTCCCCAAGCTAACTTCAAACAACAGGCACTGTAGTTGACGAGATAAGGCGACTCTGACAAAAGCCAACATACAATCTTCAGTGAAAAAAAACTGACTGGTAAAAACCCTCTCAACATCTTCCCACCTAAATGCACAGGTGCTATGTAGATGAGGTGGCCGAGTGGTTGAGGCGATGGACTGCTAATCCATTGTGCTCTGCATGCATGGGTTCGAATCCCATCCTCGTCGGATTAATCTGCTTCTTCTTTCATGTTGAATGGTTTGTTTTTCATTTTTAACCCAAGCGGTGGACACTTCAAGCATGAAAGTTTACAATACTCCTGTGCTGCTATCAAACTTTGCAGAGTCAGATCTGTAAATCCACTCGTTTTAATTTGTAAAGCTTGATGCCATCCTATATTCTGTAAAGAAAATTATATCCTCTAATTCCTTTTAAAGTGTTTCAACAGCAGAGAATTTTTTTTCTCAATTGCACTATATTAGGGCTGTGGGAAATTAATATTTGATGACAAACAAGAGTAAAAGTCCTCTTTTTGGGGTAAAAACCCACAAAATGAGATGAAGAATAGAAAGCACTGCTGACATTCAAAATCAAGATTTTCCTTTTACTAAATAGGCTCTTTGACCAACTAAGCCAAAGGACAAACAGGTGCGAAACCTTAAAAAGCCTGCTTAGAGAGTTAAACAGCCCTAAACTGAGATAAAGAAGGAAAAGGACTGCTGGCATTCAAATTCAAGATTTTCCATTTACTAAATAGGCTCTTTGACCAACTAAGACAAAGGACAAACAGGTGTGATACATTAGAAAGCCTGCTTAGAGAGTTAAACAGCCCTAAACTGAGATAAAGAAGGAAGAGGACTGCTGGCATTCAAATTCAAGATTTTCTGTTTACTAAACAGGCTCTTTGATCAACTAAGACAAAGGACAAACAGGTGTGATACATTAGAAAGCCTGCTTAGAGAGTTAAGAAGCCCCAAACTGACATAAAGAAAGAATAGCACTGCTGGCATTCAAATTCAAGATTTTCTGTTTACTAAACATGCTCTTTGACCAACTAAGCCAAAGGACATAAAGGTGAGATACATTGGATAAACGGATTAGAGATGCATAGAAAGGATGCATTTCAAAACTAAATCAACTGGTTTTACATTGTCATGCTTGAAGCCATCTTTCTTCCTTTATATCTCTTAGATAGAAGAGATTTTTAATCTCACAATTGCACTATCAGTCGCAAGTGAAACACCTATTTTTAAGATAAGCCACAGCACCAGAAGATGGTATGCATTTGAAATCCAAGGAGGATTGAAGCACCAATCGAACATTCAACTGGTTAGCGCAGCAAAACAATATTGAGCTTGAGTTCCATTCCACGTAGAGCAGAAACATGGAATAAGATTTCAATCTCAGTCATAACACTTAAGAAGCCAAGTAAATTTTGAAGAGCATTCATTTAAAAGACTGACAAATTTACAGAAGCTGTATCGAGGACAAAGGCTTTGAAGTTTTGCAATTGAATGAGCCATCTTTTAGCACAGCTGAAATTTGGGACTTGTTTTGCTTCCAAGTTATGACACAGAATAGACAGATTGAAGAAATGCCATGGCAAAACCAAAAGGAGGAAAAATTATGACTAATTGATATTAAAAACCTCAGCACTGGTTCATTTCTGATAGAGTTTTCCCCAAGCTAACTTCAAACAACAGGCACTGTAGTTGACGAGATAAGGCAACTCTGACAAAAGCCAACATCCAATCTTCAGTGAAAACACACTGACTGGTAAAAACCCTCTCAACATCTTCCCACCTAAACGCACAGGTGCTATGTACATGAGGTGGCCGAGTGGTTAAGGCGATGGACTGCTAATCCATTGTGCTCTGCATGCATGGGTTCGAATCCCATCGTCGTCGGATTAATCTGCTTCTTCTTTCGTGTTGAATGGTTTGGTTTTGATTTTTAACCCAAGCGGTGGACACTTCAAGCATGAAAGTTTACAATACTCCTGTGCTGCTATCAAACTTTGCAGCGTCAGATCTGTAAATCCACTCGTTTTAATTTGTAAAGCTTGATGCCATCCTATATTCTGTAAAGAAAATTATATCCTCTAATTCCTTTTAACGTGTTTCAACAGCAGACAATTTTTTTTCTCAATTGCACTATATTAGGGCTGTGGGAAATTAATATTTGATGACAAACAAGAGTAAAAGTCCTCTTTTTGGGGGTAAAAACCCACAAAATGAGATGAAGAATAGAAAGCACTGGTGACATTCAAAATCAAGATTTTCCTTTTACTAAATAGGCTCTTTGACCAACTAAGCCAAAGGATAAACAGGTGCGAAACATTAAAAAGCCTGCTTAGAGAGTTAAACAGCCCTAAACTGAGATAAAGAAGGAAAAGGACTGCTGGCATTTAAATTCAAGATTTTCCATTTACTAAATAGGCTCTTTGACCAACTAAGACAAAGGACAAACAGGTGTGATACATTAGAAAGCCTGCTTAGAGAGTTAAACAGCCCTAAACTGAGATAAAGAAGGAAGAGGACTGCTGGCATTCAAATTCAAGATTTTCTGTTTACTAAACAGGCTCTTTGACCAACTAAGACAAAGGACAAACAGGTGTGATACATTAGAAAGCCTGCTTAGAGAGTTAAGAAGCCCCAAACTGACATAAAGAAAGAATAGCACTACTGGCATTCAAATTCAAGATTTTCTGTTTACTAAACATGCTCTTTGACCAACTAAGCCAAAGGACATAAAGGTGAGATACATTGGATAAACGGATTAGAGATGCATAGAAAGGATGCATTTCAAAACTAAATCAACTGGTTTTACATTGTCATGCTTGAAGCCATCTTTCTTCCTTTATATCTCTTAGATAGAAGAGATTTTTAATCTCACAATTGCACTATCAGTCGCAAGTGAAACACCTATTTTTAAGATAAGCCACAGCACCAGAAGATGGTATGCATTTGAAATCCAAGGAGGATTGAAGCACCAATCGAACATTCAACTGGTTAGCGCAGCAAAACAATATTGAGCTTGAGTTCCATTCCACGTAGAGCAGAAACATGGAATAAGATTTCAATCTCAGTCATAACACTTAAGAAGCCAAGTAAATTTTGAAGAGCATTCATTTAAAAGACTGACAAATTTACAGAAGCTGTATCGAGGACAAAGGCTTTGAAGTTTTGCAATTGAATGAGCCATCTTTTAGCACAGCTGAAATTTGGGACTTGTTTTGCTTCCAAGTTATGACACAGAATAGACAGATTGAAGAAATGCCATGGCAAAACCAAAAGGAGGAAAAATTATGACTAATTGATATTAAAAACCTCAGCACTGGTTCATTTCTGATAGAGTTTTCCCCAAGCTAACTTCAAACAACAGGCACTGTAGTTGACGAGATAAGGCAACTCTGACAAAAGCCAACATCCAATCTTCAGTGAAAACACACTGACTGGTAAAAACCCTCTCAACATCTTCCCACCTAAACGCACAGGTGCTATGTACATGAGGTGGCCGAGTGGTTAAGGCGATGGACTGCTAATCCATTGTGCTCTGCATGCATGGGTTCGAATCCCATCGTCGTCGGATTAATCTGCTTCTTCTTTCGTGTTGAATGGTTTGGTTTTGATTTTTAACCCAAGCGGTGGACACTTCAAGCATGAAAGTTTACAATACTCCTGTGCTGCTATCAAACTTTGCAGCGTCAGATCTGTAAATCCACTCGTTTTAATTTGTAAAGCTTGATGCCATCCTATATTCTGTAAAGAAAATTATATCCTCTAATTCCTTTTAACGTGTTTCAACAGCAGACAATTTTTTTTCTCAATTGCACTATATTAGGGCTGTGGGAAATTAATATTTGATGACAAACAAGAGTAAAAGTCCTCTTTTTGGGGGTAAAAACCCACAAAATGAGATGAAGAATAGAAAGCACTGGTGACATTCAAAATCAAGATTTTCCTTTTACTAAATAGGCTCTTTGACCAACTAAGCCAAAGGATAAACAGGTGCGAAACATTAAAAAGCCTGCTTAGAGAGTTAAACAGCCCTAAACTGAGATAAAGAAGGAAAAGGACTGCTGGCATTTAAATTCAAGATTTTCCATTTACTAAATAGGCTCTTTGACCAACTAAGACAAAGGACAAACAGGTGTGATACATTAGAAAGCCTGCTTAGAGAGTTAAACAGCCCTAAACTGAGATAAAGAAGGAAGAGGACTGCTGGCATTCAAATTCAAGATTTTCTGTTTACTAAACAGGCTCTTTGACCAACTAAGACAAAGGACAAACAGGTGTGATACATTAGAAAGCCTGCTTAGAGAGTTAAGAAGCCCCAAACTGACATAAAGAAAGAATAGCACTACTGGCATTCAAATTCAAGATTTTCTGTTTACTAAACATGCTCTTTGACCAACTAAGCCAAAGGACATAAAGGTGAGATACATTGGATAAACGGATTAGAGATGCATAGAAAGGAGGCATTTCAAAACTAAATCAACTGGTTTTACATTGTCATGCTTGAAGCCATCTTTCCTCCTTTATGTCGCTTAGATAGAAGAGATTTTTAATCTCACAATTGCACTATCAGTCGCAAGTGAAACACCTATTTTTAAGATAGGAAGCTTTTTTGTGAGGAGATGAAAACAAGGCACTGCTGAGATTCGAACTCAGGATCTCCTGTTTACTAGACAGGCGCTTTAACCAACTAAGCCACAGTACCAGAAGATGGCATGCATTTGAAATCCAAGGAAGATTGAAGCACCAATCGAACATTCAACTGGTTAGCGCAGCAAAACAATATTGAGCTTGAGTTCCATTCCACGTAGAGCAGAAACATGGAATAAGATTTCAATCTCAGTCATAACACTTAAGAAGCCAAGTAAATTTTGAAGAGCATTCATTTAAAAGACTGACAAATTTACAGAAGCTGTATCGAGGACAAAGGCTTTGAAGTTTTGCAATTGAATGAGCCATCTTTTAGCACAGCTGAAATTTGGGACTTGTTTTGCTTCCAAGTTATGACACAGAATAGACAGATTGAAGAAATTCCATGGCAAAACCAAAAGGAGGAAAAATTATGACTAATTGATATTAAAAACCTCAGCACTGGTTCATTTCTGATAGAGTTTTCCCCAAGCTAACTTCAAACAACAGGCACTGTAGTTGACGAGATAAGGCAACTCTGACAAAAGCCAACATCCAATCTTCAGTGAAAAAACACTGACTGGTAAAAACCCTCTCAACATCTTCCCACCTAAACGCACAGGTGCTATGTAGACGAGGTGGCCGAGTGGTTAAGGCGATGGACTGCTAATCCATTGTGCTCTGCATGCATTGGTTCGAATCCCATCCTCGTAGGATTAATCTGCTTCTTCTTTCATGTTGAATGGTTTGTTTTTCATTTTTAACCAAAGCGGTGGACACTTCAAGCATGAAAGTTTACAATACTCCTGTGCTGCTATCAAACTTTGCAGAGTCAGATATGTAAATCCACTGGTTTTAATTTGTAAAGCTTGATGCCATCCTATATTCTGTAAAGAAAATTATATCCTCTAATTCCTTTTAAAGTGTTTCAACAGCAGAGAATTTTTTTCTCAATTGCACTATATTAGGGCTGTGGGAAATTAATATTTGATGACAAACAAGAGTAAAAGTCCTCTTTTTGGGGTAAAAACCCACAAAATGAGATGAAGAATAGAAAGCACTGCTGACATTCAAAATCAAGATTTTCCTTTTACTAAATAGGCTCTTTGACCAACTAAGCCAAAGGACAAACAGGTGCGAAACATTAAAAAGCCTGCTTAGAGAGTTAAACAGCCCTAAACTGAGATAAAGAAGGAAAAGGACTGCTGGCATTCAAATTCAAGATTTTCCATTTACTAAATAGGCTCTTTGACCAACTAAGACAAAGGACAAACAGGTGTGATACATTAGAAAGCCTGCTTAGAGAGTTAAACAGCCCTAAACTGAGATAAAGAAGGAAGAGGACTGCTGGCATTCAAATTCAAGATTTTCTGTTTACTAAACTGGCTCTTTGACCAACTAAGAGAAAGGACAAACAGGTGTGTTACATTAGAAAGCCTGCTTAGAGAGTTAAGAAGCCCCAAACTGACATAAAGAAAGAATAGCACTGCTGGCATTCAAATTCAAGATTTTCTGTTTACTAAACAGGCTCTTTGACCAACTAAGCCAAAGGACATAAAAGTGAGATACATTGGATAAACGGAATAGAGATGCATAGAAAGGAGGCATTTCAAAACTAAATAAACTGGTTTTACATTGTCATGCTAGAAGCCATCTTTCTTCCTTTATATCGCTTAGATAGAAGAGATTTTTAATCTCACAATTGCACTATCAGTCGCAAGTGAAACACCTATTTTTAAGATAGGAAGCTTCTTTGTGAGGAGATGAAAACAAGGCACTGCTGAGATTCGAGCTCAGGATCTCCTGTTTACTAGACAGGCGCTTTAACCAACTAAGCCACAGCACCAGAAGATGGCATGCACTTGAAATCAAAGGAAGATTGAAGCACCAATCGAACATTCAACTGGTTAGCGCAGCAAAATAATATTGAGCTTGAGTTCCATTCCACGTAGAGCAGAAACATGGAATAAGATTTCAATCTCAGTCATAACACTTAAGAAGCCAAGTAAATTTTGAAGAGCATTCATTTAAAAGACTGACAAATTTACAGAAGCTGTATCGAGGACAAAGGCTTTGAAGTTTTGCAATTGAATGAGCCATCTTTTAGCACAGCTGAAATTTGGGACTTGTTTTGCTTCCAAGTTATGACACAGAATAGACAGATTGAAGAAATGCCATGGCAAAACCAAAAGGAGGAAAAATTATGACTAATTGATATTAAATACCTCAGCACTGGTTCATTTCTGATAGAGTTTTCCCCAAGCTAACTTCAAACAACAGGCACAGTAGTTGACGAGATAAGGCAACTCTGACAAAAGCCAACATACAATCTTCAGTGAAAAAACACTGACTGGTAAAAACCCTCTCAACATCTTCCCACCTAAACGCACAGGTGATATGTAGAAGAGGTGGGCGAGTGGTTAAGGCGATGGACTGCTAATCCATTGTGCTCTGCATGCATGGGTTCAAAAAACAATCCTCGTCGGATTAATCTGCTTCTTCTTTCGTGTTGAATGGTTTGGTTTTCATTTTTAACCCAAGCGGTGGACACTTCAAGCATGAAAGTTTACAATACTCCTGTGCTGCTATCAAACTTTGCAGAGTCAGATCTGTAAATCCACTCGTTTTAATTTGTAAAGCTTGATGCCATCCTATATTCTGTAAAGAAAATTATATCCTCTAATTCCTTTTAAAGTGTTTCAACAGCAGACAATTTTTTTTCTCAATTGCACTATATTAGGGCTGTGGGAAATTAATATTTGATGACAAACAAGAGTAAAAGTCCTCTTTTTGGGGTTAAAACCCACAAAATGAGATGAAGAATAGAAAGTACTGCTGACATTCAAAATCAAGATTTTCCTTTTACTAAATAGGCTCTTTGACCAACTAAGCCAAAGGACAAACAGGTGCGAAACATTAAAAAGCCTGCTTAGAGAGTTAAACAGCCCTAAACTGAGATAAAGAAGGAAGAGGACTGCTGGCATTCAAATTCAAGATTTTCCATTTACTAAATAGGCTCTTTGACCAAGTAAGACAAAGGACAAACAGGTGTGATACATTAGAAAGCCTGCTTAGAGAGTTAAACAGCCCTAAACTGAGATAAAGAAGGAAGAGGACTGCTGGCATTCAAATTCAAGATTTTCTGTTTACTAAACAGGCTCTTTGACCAACTAAGACAAAGGACAAATAGGTGTGATACATTAGAAAGCCTGCTTAGAGAGTTAAGAAGCCCCAAACTGACATAAAGAAAGAATAGCTGGCATTCAAATTCAAGATTTTCTGTTTACTAAACAGGCTCTTTGACCAACTAAGCCAAAGGACATAAAGGTGAGATACATTGAATAAACGGATTAGAGATGCATAGAAAGGAGGCATTTCAAAACTAAATCAACTGGTTTTACATTGTCATGCTTGAAGCCATCTTTCCTCCTTTATGTCGCTTAGATAGAAGAGATTTTTAATCTCACAATTGCACTATCAGTCGCAAGTGAAACACCTATTTTTAAGATAGGAAGCTTTTTTGTGAGGAGATGAAAACAAGGCACTGCTGAGATTCGAACTCAGGATCTCCTGTTTACTAGACAGGCGCTTTAACCAACTAAGCCACAGTACCAGAAGATGGCATGCATTTGAAATCCAAGGAAGATTGAAGCACCAAACGAACATTCAACTGGTTAGCGCAGCAAAACAATATTGAGCTTGAGTTCCATTCCACGTAGAGCAGAAACATGGAATAAGATTTCAATCTCAGTCATAACACTTAAGAAGCCAAGTAAATTTTGAAGAGCATTCATTTAAAAGACTGACAAATTTACAGAAGCTGTATCGAGGACAAAGGCTTTGAAGTTTTGCAATTGAATGAGCCATCTTTTAGCACAGCTGAAATTTGGGACTTGTTTTGCTTCCAAGTTATGACACAGAATAGACAGATTGAAGAAATTCCATGGCAAAACCAAAAGGAGGAAAAATTATGACTAATTGATATTAAAAACCTCAGCACTGGTTCATTTCTGATAGAGTTTTCCCCAAGCTAACTTCAAACAACAGGCACTGTAGTTGACGAGATAAGGCAACTCTGACAAAAGCCAACATCCAATCTTCAGTGAAAAAACACTGACTGGTAAAAACCCTCTCAACATCTTCCCACCTAAACGCACAGGTGCTATGTAGACGAGGTGGCCGAGTGGTTAAGGCGATGGACTGCTAATCCATTGTGCTCTGCATGCATTGGTTCGAATCCCATCCTCGTAGGATTAATCTGCTTCTTCTTTCATGTTGAATGGTTTGTTTTTCATTTTTAACCAAAGCGGTGGACACTTCAAGCATGAAAGTTTACAATACTCCTGTGCTGCTATCAAACTTTGCAGATTCAGATATGTAAATCCACTGGTTTTAATTTGTAAAGCTTGATGCCATCCTATATTCTGTAAAGAAAATTATATCCTCTAATTCCTTTTAAAGTGTTTCAACAGCAGAGAATTTTTTTCTCAATTGCACTATATTAGGGCTGTGGGAAATTAATATTTGATGACAAACAAGAGTAAAAGTCCTCTTTTTGGGGTAAAAACCCACAAAATGAGATGAAGAATAGAAAGCACTGCTGACATTCAAAATCAAGATTTTCCTTTTACTAAATAGGCTCTTTGACCAACTAAGCCAAAGGACAAACAGGTGCGAAACATTAAAAAGCCTGCTTAGAGAGTTAAACAGCCCTAAACTGAGATAAAGAAGGAAAAGGACTGCTGGCATTCAAATTCAAGATTTTCCATTTACTAAATAGGCTCTTTGACCAACTAAGACAAAGGACAAACAGGTGTGATACATTAGAAAGCCTGCTTAGAGAGTTAAACAGCCCTAAACTGAGATAAAGAAGGAAGAGGACTGCTGGCATTCAAATTCAAGATTTTCTGTTTACTAAACTGGCTCTTTGACCAACTAAGAGAAAGGACAAACAGGTGTGTTACATTAGAAAGCCTGCTTAGAGAGTTAAGAAGCCCCAAACTGACATAAAGAAAGAATAGCACTGCTGGCATTCAAATTCAAGATTTTCTGTTTACTAAACAGGCTCTTTGACCAACTAAGCCAAAGGACATAAAAGTGAGATACATTGGATAAACGGAATAGAGATGCATAGAAAGGAGGCATTTCAAAACTAAATAAACTGGTTTTACATTGTCATGCTAGAAGCCATCTTTCTTCCTTTATATCGCTTAGATAGAAGAGATTTTTAATCTCACAATTGCACTATCAGTCGCAAGTGAAACACCTATTTTTAAGATAGGAAGCTTCTTTGTGAGGAGATGAAAACAAGGCACTGCTGAGATTCGAGCTCAGGATCTCCTGTTTACTAGACAGGCGCTTTAACCAACTAAGCCACAGCACCAGAAGATGGCATGCACTTGAAATCAAAGGAAGATTGAAGCACCAATCGAACATTCAACTGGTTAGCGCAGCAAAATAATATTGAGCTTGAGTTCCATTCCACGTAGAGCAGAAACATGGAATAAGATTTCAATCTCAGTCATAACACTTAAGAAGCCAAGTAAATTTTGAAGAGCATTCATTTAAAAGACTGACAAATTTACAGAAGCTGTATCGAGGACAAAGGCTTTGAAGTTTTGCAATTGAATGAGCCATCTTTTAGCACAGCTGAAATTTGGGACTTGTTTTGCTTCCAAGTTATGACACAGAATAGACAGATTGAAGAAATGCCATGGCAAAACCAAAAGGAGGAAAAATTATGACTAATTGATATTAAATACCTCAGCACTGGTTCATTTCTGATAGAGTTTTCCCCAAGCTAACTTCAAACAACAGGCACAGTAGTTGACGAGATAAGGCAACTCTGACAAAAGCCAACATACAATCTTCAGTGAAAAAACACTGACTGGTAAAAACCCTCTCAACATCTTCCCACCTAAACGCACAGGTGATATGTAGAAGAGGTGGGCGAGTGGTTAAGGCGATGGACTGCTAATCCATTGTGCTCTGCATGCATGGGTTCAAAAAACAATCCTCGTCGGATTAATCTGCTTCTTCTTTCGTGTTGAATGGTTTGGTTTTCATTTTTAACCCAAGCGGTGGACACTTCAAGCATGAAAGTTTACAATACTCCTGTGCTGCTATCAAACTTTGCAGAGTCAGATCTGTAAATCCACTCGTTTTAATTTGTAAAGCTTGATGCCATCCTATATTCTGTAAAGAAAATTATATCCTCTAATTCCTTTTAAAGTGTTTCAACAGCAGACAATTTTTTTTCTCAATTGCACTATATTAGGGCTGTGGGAAATTAATATTTGATGACAAACAAGAGTAAAAGTCCTCTTTTTGGGGTTAAAACCCACAAAATGAGATGAAGAATAGAAAGTACTGCTGACATTCAAAATCAAGATTTTCCTTTTACTAAATAGGCTCTTTGACCAACTAAGCCAAAGGACAAACAGGTGCGAAACATTAAAAAGCCTGCTTAGAGAGTTAAACAGCCCTAAACTGAGATAAAGAAGGAAGAGGACTGCTGGCATTCAAATTCAAGATTTTCCATTTACTAAATAGGCTCTTTGACCAAGTAAGACAAAGGACAAACAGGTGTGATACATTAGAAAGCCTGCTTAGAGAGTTAAACAGCCCTAAACTGAGATAAAGAAGGAAGAGGACTGCTGGCATTCAAATTCAAGATTTTCTGTTTACTAAACAGGCTCTTTGACCAACTAAGACAAAGGACAAATAGGTGTGATACATTAGAAAGCCTGCTTAGAGAGTTAAGAAGCCCCAAACTGACATAAAGAAAGAATAGCTGGCATTCAAATTCAAGATTTTCTGTTTACTAAACAGGCTCTTTGACCAACTAAGCCAAAGGACATAAAGGTGAGATACATTGAATAAACGGATTAGAGATGCATAGAAAGGAGGCATTTCAAAACTAAATCAACTGGTTTTACATTATCATGCTTGAAGCCATCTTTCTTCCTTTATATCGCTTAGATAGAAGAGATTTTTAATCTCACAATTGCACTATCAGTCGCAAGTGAAACACCTATTTTTAAGATAGGAAGCTGTGAGGAGATGAAAACAAGGCACTGCTGAGATTCGAACTCAGGATCTCCTGTTTACTAGACAGGCGCTTTAACCAACTAAGCCACAGCACCAGAAGACGGCATGCACTTGAAATCAAAGGAAGATTGAAGCACCAATCGAACATTCAACTGGTTAGCGCAGCAAAATAATATTGAGCTTGAGTTCCATTCCACGTAGAGCAGAAACATGGAATAAGATTTCAATCTCAGTCATAACACTTAAGAAGCCAAGTAAATTTTGAAGAGCATTCATTTAAAAGACTGACAAATTTACAGAAGCTGTATCGAGGACAAAGGCTTTGAAGTTTTGCAATTGAATGAGCCATCTTTTAGCACAGCTGAAATTTGGGACTTGTTTTGCTTCCAAGTTATGACACAGAATAGACAGATTGAAGAAATGCCATGGCAAAACCAAAAGGAGGAAAAATTATGACTAATTGATATTAAAAACCTCAGCACTGGTTCATTTCTGATAGAGTTTTCCCCAAGCTAACTTCAAACAACAGGCACAGTAGTTGACGAGATAAGGCAACTCTGACAAAAGCCAACATACAATCTTCAGTGAAAAAACACTGACTGGTAAAAACCCTCTCAACATCTTCCCACCTAAACGCACAGGTGATATGTAGAAGAGGTGGCCGAGTGGTTAAGGCGAAGGACTGCTAATCCATTGTGCTCTGCATGCATGGGTTCGAAAAACAATCCTCGTCGGATTAATCTGCTTCTTCTTTCGTGTTGAATGGTTTGGTTTTCATTTTTAACCCAAGCGGTGGACACTTCAAGCATGAAAGTTTACAATACTCCTGTGCTGCTATCAAACTTTGCAGAGTCAGATCTGTAAATCCACTCATTTTAATTTGTAAAGCTTGATGCCATCCTATATTCTGTAAAGAAAATTATATCCTCTAATTCCTTTTAAAGTGTTTCAACAGCAGAGAATTTTTTTTTCTCAATTGCACTATATTAGGGCTGTGGGAAATTAATATTTGATGACAAACAAGAGTAAAAGTCCTCTTTTTGGGGTAAAAACCCACAAAATGAGATGAAGAATAGAAAGTACTGCTGACATTCAAAATCAATATTTTCCTTTTACTAAATAGGCTCTTTGACCAACTAAGCCAAAGGACAAACAGGTGCGAAACATTAAAAAGCCTGCTTAGAGAGTTAAACAGCCCTAAACTGAGATAAAGAAGGAAAAGGACTGCTGGCATTCAAATTCAAGATTTTCCATTTACTAAATAGGCTCTTTGACCAAGTAAGACAAAGGACAAACAGGTGTGATACATTAGAAAGCCTGCTTAGAGAGTTAAACAGCCCTAAACTGAGATAAAGAAGGAAGAGGACTGCTGGCATTCAAATTCAAGATTTTCTGTTTACTAAACAGGCTCTTTGACCAACTAAGACAAAGGACAAATAGGTGTGATACATTAGAAAGCCTGCTTAGAGAGTTAAGAAGCCCCAAACTGACATAAAGAAAGAATAGCTGGCATTCAAATTCAAGATTTTCTGTTTACTAAACAGGCTCTTTGAGATACATTGGATAAACGCATTAGAGATGCATAGAAAGGATGCATTTCAAAACTAAATGAACTGGTTTTACATTGTCATGCTTGAAGCCATCTTTCTTCCTTTATATCTCTTAGGTAGAAGAGATTTTTAATCTCACAATTGCACTATCAGTCGCAAGTGAAACACCTATTTTTAAGATAGGAAGCTTCTTTGTGAGGAGATGAAAACAAGGCACTGCTGAGATTCGAACTCAGGATCTCCTGTTTACTAGACAGGCGCTTTAACCAACTAAGCCACAGCACCAGAAAATGGCTTGCACTTGAAATCAAAGGAAGATTGAAGCACCAATCGAACATTCAACTGGTTAGCGCAGCAAAATAATATTGAGCTTGAGTTCCATTCCACATAGAGCAGAAACATTGAATAAGATTTCAATCTCAGTCATAACACTTAAGAAGCCAAGTAAATTTTGAAGAGCATTCATTTAAAAGACTGACAAATTTACAGAAGCTGTATCGAGGACAAAGGCTTTGAAGTTTTGCAATTGAATGAGCAATCTTTTAGCACAGCTGAAATTTGGGACTTGTTTTGCTTCCAAGTTATGACACAGAATAGACAGATTGAAGAAATGCCATGGCAAAACCAAAAGGAGGAAAAATTATGACTAATTGATATTAAAAACCTCAGCACTGGTTCATTTCTGATAGAGTTTTCCCCAAGCTAACTTCAAACAACAGGCACAGTAGTTGACGAGATAAGGCAACTCTGACAAAAGTCAACATACAATCTTCAGTGAAAAAACACTGACTGGTAAAAACCCTCTCAACATCTTCCCACCTAAACGCACAGGTGATATGTAGAAGAGGTGGCCGAGTGGTTAAGACGATGGACTGCTAATCCATTGTGCTCTGCATGCATGGGTTCGAAAAACAATCATCGTCGGATTAATCTGCTTCTTCTTTCGTGTTGAATGGTTTGGTTTTCATTTTTAACCCAAGCGGTGGACACTTCAAGCATGAAAGTTTACAATACTCCTGTGCTGCTATCAAACTTTGCAGAGTCAGATCTGTAAATCCACTCGTTTTAATTTGTAAAGCTTGATGCCATCCTATATTCTGTAAAGAAAATTATATCCTCTAATTCCTTTTAAAGTGTTTCAACAGCAGAGAATTTTTTTTCTCAATTGCACTATATTAGGGCTGTGGGAAATTAATATTTGATGACAAACAAGAGTAAAAGTCCTCTTTTTGGGGTAAAAACCCACAAAATGAGATGAAGAATAGAAAGTACTGCTGACATTCAAAATCAAGATTTTCCATTTACTAAATAGGCTCTTTGACCAACTAAGACAAAGGACAAACAGGTGTGATACATTAGAAAGCCTGCTTAGAGAGTTAAACAGCCCTAAACTGAGATAAAGAAGGAAGAGGACTGCTGGCATTCAAATTCAAGATTTTCTGTTTACTAAACAGGCTCTTTGACCAACTAAGACAAAGGACAAACAGGTGTGATACATTAGAAAGCCTGCTTAGAGAGTTAAGAAGCCCCAAACTGACATAAAGAAAGAATAGCACTGCTGGCATTCAAATTCAAGATTTTCTGTTTACTAAACAGGCTCTTTGACCAACTAAGACAAAGGACAAATAGGTGTGATACATTATAAAGCCTGCTTAGAGAGTTAAGAAGACCCAAACTGACATAAAGAAAGAATAGCTGGCATTCAAATTCAAGATTTTCTGTTTACTAAACAGGCTCTTTGACCAACTAAGCCAAAGGACATAAAGGTGAGATACATTGGATAAACGGATTAGAGATGCATAGAAAGGATGCATTTCAAAACTAAATGAACTGGTTTTACATTGTCATGCTTGAAGCCATCTTTCTTCCTTTATATCTCTTAGGTAGAAGAGATTTTTAATCTCACAATTGCACTACCAGTCGCAAGTGAAACACCTATTTTTAAGATAGGAAGCTTCTTTGTGAGGAGATGAAAACAAGACACTGCAGAGATTCGAACTCAGGATCTCCTGTTTACTAGACAGGCGCTTTAACCAACTAAGCCACAGCACCAGAAAATGGCATGCATTTGAAATCCAAGGAAGATTGAAGCACCAATCGAACATTCAACTGGTTAGCGCAGCAAAACAATATTGAGCTTGAGTTCCATTCCACGTAGAGCAGAAACATGGAATAACATTTCAATCTCAGTCATAACACTTAAGAAGCCAAGTAAATTTTGAAGAGGATTCATTTAAAAGACTGACAAATTTACAGAAGCTGTATCGAGGACAAAGGCTTTGAAGTTTTGCAATTGAATGAGCCATCTTTTAGCACAGCTGAAATTTGGGACTTGTTTTGCTTCCAGGTTATGACACAGAATAGACAGATTGAAGAAATGCCATGGCAAAACCAAAAGGAGGAAAAATTATGACTAATTGATATTAAAAACCTCAGCACTGGTTCATTTCTGATAGAGTTTTCCTCAAGCTAACTTCAAACAACAGGCACTGTAGTTGACGAGATAAGGCACCTCTGACAAAAGCCAACATACAATCTTCAATGAAAAAACACTGACTGGTAAAAACCCTCTCAACATCTTCCCACCTAAACGCACAGGTGCTATGTAGAAGAAGTGGCCGAGTGGTTAAGGCGATGGACTGCTAATCCATTGTGCTCTGCATGCATGGGTTCGAATCCCATCCTCGTCGGATTAATATGCTTCTTCTTTCGTGTTGAATGGTTTGTTTTTCATTTTTAACCCAAGCGGTGGACACTTCAAGCATGAAAGTTTACAATACTCCTGTGCTGCTATCAAACTTTGCAGAGTCAGATCTGTAAATCCACTGGTTTTAATTTGTAAAGCTTGATGCCATCCTATATTCTGTAAAGAAAATTATATCCTCTAATTCCTTTTAAAGTGTTTCAACAGCAGACAATTTTTTTTCTCAATTGCACTATATTAGGGCTGTGGGAAATTAATATTTGATGACAAACAAGAGTAAAAGTCCTCTTTTTGGGGTAAAAACCCACAAAATGAGATGAAGAATAGAAAGCACTGCTGACATTCAAAATCAAGATTTTCCTTTTACTAAATAGGCTCTTTGACCAACTAAGCCAAAGGACAAACAGGTGCGAAACATTAAAAAGCCTGCTTAGAGAGTTAAACAGCCCTAAACTGAGATAAAGAAGGAAAAGGACTGCTGGCATTCAAATTCAAGATTTTCCATTTACTAAATAGGCTCTTTGACCAACTAAGACAAAGGACAAACAGGTGTGATACATTAGAAAGCCTGCTTAGAGAGTTAAACAGCCCTAAACTGAGATAAAGAAGGAAGAGGACTGCTGGCATTCAAATTCAAGATTTTCTGTTTACTAAACAGGCTCTTTGACCAACTAAGACAAAGGACAAACAGGTGTGATACATTAGAAAGCCTGCTTAGAGAGTTAAGAAGCCCCAAACTGACATAAAGAAAGAATAGCACTGCTGGCATTCAAATTCAAGATTTTCTGTTTACTAAACAGGCTCTTCGACCAACTAAGACAAAGGACAAATAGGTGTGATACATTATAAAGCCTGCTTAGAGAGTTAAGAAGACCCAAACTGACATAAAGAAAGAATAGCTGGCATTCAAATTCAAGATTTTCTGTTTACTAAACAGGCTCTTTGACCAACTAAGCCAAAGGACATAAAGGTGAGATACATTGGATAAACGGATTAGAGATGCATAGAAAGGATGCATTTCAAAACTTAATGAACTGGTTTTACATTGTCATGCTTGAAGCCATCTTTCTTCCTTTATATCTCTTAGGTAGAAGAGATTTTTAAACTCACAATTGCACTATCAGTCGCAAGTGAAACACCTATTTTTAAGATAGGAAGCTTCTTTGTGAGGAGATGAAAACAAGGCACTGCTGAGATTCGAACTCAGGATCTCCTGTTTACTAGACAGGCGCTTTAACCAACTAAGCCACAGCACCAGAAGATGGCATGCACTTGAAATCAAAGGAAGATTGAAGCACCAATCGAACATTCAACTGGTTAGCGCAGCAAAATAATATTGAGCTTGAGTTCCATTCCACGTAGAGCAGAAACATGGAATAAGATTTCAATCTCAGTCATAACACTTAAGAAGCCAAGTAAATTTTGAAGAGCATTCATTTAAAAGACTGACAAATTTACAGAAGCTGTATCGAGGACAAAGGCTTTGAAGTTTTGCAATTGAATGAGCCATCTTTTAGCACAGCTGAAATTTGGGACTTGTTTTGCTTCCAAGTTATGACACAGAATAGACAGATTGAAGAAATGCCATGGCAAAACCAAAAGGAGGAAAAATTATGACTAATTGATATTAAAAACCTCAGCACTGGTTCATTTCTGATAGAGTTTTCCCCAAGCTAACTTCAAACAACAGGCACTGTAGTTGACGAGATAAGGCAACTCTGACAAAAGCCAACATCCAATCTTCAGTGAAAAAACACTGACTGGTAAAAACCCTCTCAACATCTTGCCACCTAAACGCACGGGTGCTGTGTAGATGAGGTGGCCGAGTGGTTAAGGCGATGGACTGCTAATCCATTGTGCTCTGCATGCATGGGTTCGAATCCCATCCTCGTCGTATTAATCTGCTTCTTATTTCGTGTTGAATGGTTTGGTTTTCATTTTTAACCCAAGTGGTGGACACTTCAAGCATGAAAGTTTACAATACTCCTGTGCTGCTATCAAACTTTGCAGAGTCAGATCTGTAAATCCACTCGTTTTAATTTGTAAAGCTTGATGCCATCCTATATTCTGTAAAGAAAATTATATCCTCTAATTCCTTTTAAAGTGTTTCAACAGCAGACAATTTTTTTTCTCAATTGCATTATATTAGGGCTGTGGGAAATTAATATTTGATTACAAACAAGAGTAAAAGTCCTCTTTTGGGGGTAAAAACCCACAAAATGAGATGAAGAATAGAAAGCACTGCTGACATTCAAAATCAAGATTTTCCTTTTACTAAATAGGCTCTTTGACCAACTAAGCCAAAGGACAAACAGGTGCGAAACATTAAAAAGCCTGCTTAGAGAGTTAAACAGCCCTAAACTGAGATAAAGAAGGAAAAGGACTGCTGGCATTCAAATTCAAGATTTTCCATTTACTAAATAGGCTCTTTGACCAACTAAGACAAAGGACAAACAGGTGTGATACATTAGAAAGCCTGCTTAGAGAGTTAAACAGCCCTAAACTGAGATAAAGAAGGAAGAGGACTGCTGGCATTCAAATTCAAGATTTTCTGTTTACTAAACAGGCTCTTTGACCAACTAAGACAAAGGACAAACAGGTGTGATACATTAGAAAGCCTGCTTAGAGAGTTAAGAAGCCCCAAACTGACATAAAGAAAGAATAGCACTGCTGGCATTCAAATTCAAGCTTTTCTGTTTGCTAAACAGGCTCTTTGACCAACTAAGCCAAAGGACATAAAGGTGAGATACATTGGATAAACGGATTAGAGATGCATAGAAAGGAGGCATTTCAAAACTAAATCAACTGGGTTTACATTGTCATGCTTGAAGCCATCTTTCTTCCTTTATATCGCTTAGATAGAAGAGATTTTTAATCTCACAATTGCACTATCAGTCGCAAGTGAAACACCTATTTTTAAGATAGGAAGCTTCTTTGTGAGGATATGAAAACAAGGCACTGCTGAGATTCGAACTCAGGATCTCCTGTTTACTAGACAGGCGCTTTAACCAACTAAGCCACAGGACCAGAAGATGGAATGCATTTGAAATCCAAGGAAGATTGAAGCACCAATCGAACATTCAACTGGTTAGCGCAGCAAAACAATATTGAGCTTGAGTTCCATTCCACGTAGAGCAGAAACATGGAATAAGATTTCAATCTCAGTCATAACACTTAAGAAGCCAAGTAAATTTTGAAGAGCATTCATTTAAAAGACTGACAAATTTACAGAAGCTGTATCGAGGACAAAGGCTTTGAAGTTTTGCAATTGAATGAGCCATCTTTTAGCACAGCTGAAATTTGGGACTTGTTTTGCTTACAAGTTATGACACAGAATAGACAGATTGAAGAAATGCCATGGCAAAACCAAAAGGAGGAAAAATTATGACTAATTGATATTAAAAACCTCAGCACTGGTTCATTTCTGATAGAGTTTTCCCCAAGCTAACTTCAAACAACAGGCACTGTAGTTGACGAGATAAGGCAACTCTGACAAAAGCCAACATCCAATCTTCAGTGAAAAAACACTGACTGGTAAAAACCCTCTCAACATCTTCCCACCTAAACGCACGGGTGCTATGTAGATGAGGTGGCCGAGTGGTTAAGGTGATGGACTGCTAATCCATTGTGCTCTGCATGCATGGGATCGAATTCCATCCTCGTCGTATTAATCTGCTTCTTCTTTCGTGTTGAATGGTTTGGTTTTCATTTTTAACCCAAGTGGTGGACACTTCAAGCATGAAAGTTTAAAATACTCCTGTGCTGCTATCAAACTTTGCAGAGTCAGATCTGTAAATCCACTCGTTTTAATTTGTAAAGCTTGATGCCATCCTATATTCTGTAAAGAAAATTATATCCTCTAATTCCTTTTAAAGTGTTTCAACAGCAGACAATTTTTTTTCTCAATTGCATTATATTAGGGCTGTGGGAAATTAATATTTGATTACAAACAAGAGTAAAAGTCCTCTTTTGGGGGTAAAAACCCACAAAATGAGATGAAGAATAGAAAGCACTGCTGACATTCAAAATCAAGATTTTCCTTTTACTAAATAGGCTCTTTGACCAACTAAGCCAAAGGACAAACAGGTGCAAAACATTAAAAAGCCTGCTTAGAGAGTTAAACAGCCCTAAACTGAGATAAAGAAGGAAAAGGACTGCTGGCATTCAAATTCAAGATTTTCCATTTACTAAATAGGCTCTTTGACCAAGTAAGACAAAGGACAAACAGGTGTGATACATTAGAAAGCCTGCTTAGAGAGTTAAGAAGCCCCAAACTGACATAAAGAAAGAATAGCACTGCTGGCATTCAAATTCAAGATTTTCTGTTTGCTAAACAGGCTCTTTGACCAACTAATCCAAAGGACATAAAGGTGAGATACATTTGATAAACGGATTAGAGATGCATAGAAAGGAGGCATTTCAAAACTAAATCAACTGGTTTTACATTGTCATGCTTGAAACCATCTTTCTTCCTTTATATCTCTTAGATAGAAGAGATTTTTAATCTCACATTTGCACTATCAGTCGCAAGTGAAACACCTATTTTTAAGATAGGAAGCTTCTTTGTGAGGATATGAAAAAATGTCACTGCTGAGATTCGAACTCAGGATCTCCTGTTTACTAGACAGGCACTTTAACCAACTAAGCCACAGCACCAGAAGATGGAATGCATTTGAAATCAAAGGAAGATTGAAGCACCAATCGAACATTCAACTGGTTAGCGCAGCAAAATAATATTGAGCTTGAGTTCCATTCCACGTAGAGCAGAAACATGGAATAAGATTTCAATCTCAGTCATAACACTTAAGAAGCCAAGTAAATTTTGAAGAGCATTCATTTAAAAGACTGACAAATTTACAGAAGCTGTATCGAGGACAAAGGCTTTGAAGTTTTGCAATTGAATGAGCCATCTTTTAGCACAGCTGAAATTTGGGACTTGTTTTGCTTCCAAGTTATGACACAGAATAGACAGATTGAAGAAATGCCATGGCAAAACCAAAAGGAGGAAAAATTATGACTAATTGATATTAAAAACCTCAGCACTGGTTCATTTCTGATAGAGTTTTCCCCAAGCTAACTTCAAACAACAGGCACTGTAGTTGACGAGATAAGGCAACTCTGACAAAAGCCAACATACAATCTTCAGTGAAAAAACACTGACTGGTAAAAACCCTCTCAACATCTTCCCACCTAAACGCATGGGTGCTATGTAGACGAGGTGGCCGAGTGGATAAGGTGATGGACTGCTAATCCATTGTGCTCTGCATGCATGGGTTCGAATTCCATCCTCGTTGGATTAATCTGCTTCTTCTTTCGTGTTGAATGGTTTGGTTTTCATTTTTAACCCAAGCGGTGGACACTTCAAGCATGAAAGTTTACAATACTCCTGTGCTGCTATCAAACTTTGCAGAGTCAGATCTGTAAATCCACTGGTTTTAATTTGTAAAGCTTGATGCCATCCTATATTCTGTAAAGAAAATTATATCCTCTAATTCCTTTTAAAGTGTTTCAACAGCAGACAATTTTTTTTCTCAATTGCACTATATTAGGGCTGTGGGAAATTAATATTTGATGACAAACAAGAGTAAAAGTCCTCTTTTTGGGGTAAAAACCCACAAAATGAGATGAAGAATAGAAAGCACTGCTGACATTCAAAATCAAGATTTTCCTTTTACTAAATAGGCTCTTTGACCAACTAAGCCAAAGGACAAACAGGTGCGAAACATTAAAAAGCCTGCTTAGAGAGTTAAACAGCCCTAAACTGAGATAAAGAAGGAAAAAGACTGCTGGCATTCAAATTCAAGATTTTCCATTTACTAAATAGGCTCTTTGACCAACTAAGACAAAGGACAAACAGGTGTGATACATTAGAAAGCCTGCTTAGAGAGTTAAAAAGCCCTAAACTGAGATAAAGAAGGAAGAGGACTGCTGGCATTCAAATTCAAGATTTTCTGTTTATTAAACAGGCTCTTTGACCAAGTAAGACAAAGGACAAATAGGTGTGATACATTAGAAAGCCTGCTTAGAGAGTTAAGAAGCCCCAAACTGACATAAAGAAAGAATTGCTGGCATTCAAATTCAAGATTTTCTGTTTACTAAACAGGCTCTTTGACCAACTAAGCCAAAGGACATAAAGGTGAGATACATTGGATAAACGGATTAGAGATGCATAGAAAGGATGCATTTCAAAACTAAATCAACTGGTTTTACATTGTCATGCTTGAAGCCATCTTTCTTCCTTTATATCTCTTAGGTAGAAGAGATTTTTAATCTCACAATTGCACTATCAGTGGCAAGTGAAACACCTATTTTTAAGATAGGAAGCTTCTTAGTGAGGAGATGAAAACAAGGCACTGCTGAGATTCGAACTCAGGATCTACCTGTTTACTAGACAGGCGCTTTAACCAACTAAGCCACAGTACCAGAAGATGGCATGCACTTGAAATCAAAGGAAGATTGAAGCACCAATCGAACATTCAACTGTTTAGCGCAGCAAAATAATATTGAGCTTGAGTTCCATTCCACGTAGAGCAGAAACATGGAATAAGATTTCAATCTCAGTCATAACACTTAAGAAGCCAAGTAAATTTTGAAGAGCATTCATTTAAAAGACTGACAAATTTACAGAAGCTGTATCGAGGACAAAGGCTTTGAAGTTTTGCAATTGAATGAGCCATCTTTTAGCACAGCTGAAATTTGGGACTTGTTTTGCTTCCAAGTTATGACACAGAATAGACAGATTGAAGAAATGCCATGGCAAAACCAAAAGGAGTAAAAATTATGACTAATTGATATTAAAAACCTCAGCACTGGTTCATTTCTGATAGAGTTTTCCCCAAGCTAACTTCAAACAACAGGCACTGTAGTTGACGAGATAAGGCAACTCTGACAAAAGCCAACATACAATCTTCAGTGAAAATACACTGACTGGTAAAAACCCTCTCAACATCTTCCCACCTAAACGCACGGGCGCTATGTAGACGAGGTGGCCGAGTGGTTAAGGTGATGGACTGCTAATCCATTGTGCTCTGCATGCATGGGTTCGAATCCCATCCTCGTCGGATTAATCTGCTTCTTCTTTCATGTTGAATGGTTTGGTTTTCATTTTTAACCCAAGCGGTGGACACTTCAAGCATGAAAGTTTACAATACTCCTGTGCTGCTATCAAACTTTGCAGAGTCAGATCTGTAAATCCACTCGTTTTAATTTGTAAAGCTTGATGCCATCCTATATTCTGTAAAGAAAATTATATCCTCTAATTCCTTTTAAAGTGTTTCAACAGCAGAGAATTTTTTTTCTCAATTGCACTATATTAGGGCTGTGGGAAATTAATATTTGATGACAAACAAGAGTAAAAGTCCTCTTTTTGGGGTAAAAACCCACAAAATGAGATGAAGAATAGAAAGTACTGCTGACATTCAAAATCAAGATTTTCCTTTTACTAAATAGGCTCTTTGACCAACTAAGCCAAAGGACAAACAGGTGCGAAACATTAAAAACGCCTGCTTAGAGAGTTAAACAGCCCTAAACTGAGATAAAGAAGGAAAAGGACTGCTGGCATTCAAATTCAAGATTTTCCATTTACTAAATAGGCTCTTTGACCAAGTAAGACAAAGGACAAACAGGTGTGATACATTAGAAAGCCTGCTTAGAGAGTTAAACAGCCCTAAACTGAGATAAAGAAGGAAGAGGACTGCTGGCATTCAAATTCAAGATTTTCTGTTTACTAAACAGGCTCTTTGACCAACTAAGACAAAGGACAAATAGGTGTGATACATTAGAAAGCCTGCTTAGAGAGTTAAGAAGCCCCAAACTGACATAAAGAAAGAATAGCTGGCATTCAAATTCAAGATTTTCTGTTTACTAAACAGGCTCTTTGACCAACTAAGCCAAAGGACATAAAGGTGAGATACATTGGATAAAAGGATTAGAGATGCATAGAGAGGAGGCATTTCAAAACTAAACCAACTGGTTTTACATTGTCATGCTTGAAGCCATCTTTCTTCCTTTATATCGCTTAGATAGAAGAGATTTTTAATCTCACAATTGCACTATCAGTCGCAAGTGAAACACCTATTTTTAAGATAGGAAGCTTCTTTGTGAGGAGATGAAAACAAGGCACTGCTGAGATTCGAACTCAGGATCTCCTGTTTACTAGACAGGCGCTTTAACCAACTAAGCCACAGTACCAGAAGATGGCATGCACTTGAAATCAAAGGAAGATTGAAGCACCAATCGAACATTCAACTGGTTAGCGCAGCAAAATAATATTGAGCTTGAGTTCCATTCCATGTAGAGCAGAAACATGGAATAAGATTTCAATCTCAGTCATAACACTTAAGAAGCCAAGTAAATTTTGAAGAGCATTCATTTAAAAGACTGACAAATTTACAGAAGCTGTATCGAGGACAAAGGCTTTGAAGTTTTGCAATTGAATGAGCCATCTTTTAGCACAGCTGAAATTTGGGACTTGTTTTGCTTCCAAGTTATGACACAGAATAGACAGATTGAAGAAATGCCATGGCAAAACCAAAAGGAGTAAAAATTATGACTAATTGATATTAAAAACCTCAGCACTGGTTCATTTCTGATAGAGTTTTCCCCAAGCTAACTTCAAACAACAGGCACTGTAGTTGACGAGATAAGGCAACTCTGACAAAAGCCAACATACAATCTTCAGTGAAAAAACACTGACTGGTAAAAACCCTCTCAACATCTTCCCACCTAAACGCACGGGCGCTATGTAGACGAGGTGGCCGAGTGGTTAAGGTGATGGACTGCTAATCCATTGTTCTCTGCATGCATGGGTTCGAATCCCATCCTCGTCGGATTAATCTGCTTCTTCTTTCATGTTGAATGGTTTGGTTTTCATTTTTAACCCAAGCGGTGGACACTTCAAGCATGAAAGTTTACAATACTCCTGTGCTGCTATCAAATTTTGCAGAGTCAGATCTGTAAATCCACTCGTTTTAATTTGTAAAGCTTGATGCCATCCTATATTCTGTAAAGAAAATTATATCCTCTAATTCCTTTTAAAGTGTTTCAACAGCAGAGAATTTTTTTTCTCAATTGCACTATATTAGGGCTGTGGGAAATTAATATTTGATTGTGGCCTTTTGGTGGCTGAAGCTAGCAGACATTTCATTTCATATATATTTAGCTCTGGCTGGGATAGCACGCGTGCGGGCTTACGCGTGCAACAGATTAAGTGCAACAGGATAAAGTGTTTTGCAGTTAGACAATGCAGTTGGACAGGGCAGGAGACGGGTAAGGTGCATAAGTTTTTCATGCACGCTTGCTTCTTGGTCAGTTGTACTAAATATGCATTGATCATATCAACCTGCTGCTTATTTGTCTTCACTTCTGCTTTTTAACAACTCGCCTGCCCTTTTACACATTCTGTGCACTCTCTGCATATCCACCCCTCCCTTTTCCCCTCTCCCATGTTTAACTCTGAGGCTCTATTGACATTTCTTACCCACACCAAACCATCCAAAACCTCCATGCAGCACTCAAAACGTTCATACAAATCATCCCACCACCTGCTTTTTCTGTTTTTTCTCCTTTTAATAGTTGCAGGTGACATCTCCCCCAACCCTGGGCCTCCCTCCACCAGCATACATTACTCTCCTCCAGCTGCATATAGAAACCCTGCTAATCTTATTAACATTCAGTGCATGCCTTCTCCTCTCACTTTCCAATGTGCTCTCTGGAATGCACGGTCTGTGTGTAACAAACTGACTTACATTCACGATCTTTTTCTCTCTAATTCCCTTAACCTTCTGGCTATTACAGAAACCTGGATCCAGCATTCAGACACCACCGCTGCTGCCGCTCTCTCGTTTGGTGGGCTGAAATTTTCACATACCCCCAGACCTGAGAACAGACAGGGTGGAGGTGTTGGTTTGCTCCTTTCATCACAATGTGCTTTCCAGGTCATCCCCCCGGTTCCATCACTTACATTTCCTTCCTTTGAAGTCCACGCCGTCAGACTCTTTAAGCCCTTCTCCTTACGAGTGGCGGTCGTTTATCGCCCTCCAGGCTCCTCCCGCCAGTTTCTAGACCACTTCACCACCTGGCTTACTCACTTTCTGTCCTGTGACATCCCCACCCTCATCATGGGAGACTTTAACATCCCCATCAATGATCCGCTCTCCCAGTCTGCCTCTCATCTTCTTTCTCTAACTTCTTCATTCGGCCTCTCACAGTTTACTAATTCTCCTACACATGAGGACGGGAATACTCTGGACCTGGTTTTCTCCCGTCCCGGCTCGCTGCACAACTTTACTAATTCACCTCTCCCGCTCTCGGACCACAACCTTCTTTCCTTTTCTGTCAAGAATTGTCTCCTCACCCGGGACACCCCCACTTACCACACTTATCGGAATACACGTACCATTAATACCCAACAGCTTAGGGACAATCTCCACACATCTTTAGCCCCCATCTCCACCCTCTCCTGTCCAGACATAGCATTGTCACACTTCAATAATACACTGAAGAATGCCCTAGATGAAGCAGCACCTTCTATACGCAGAAAGACCCGACACAGACAAAAGCAGCCCTGGCACACAACACAAACACGCTCTCTTCAGCGCTGCTCGAGGTGTGCAGAGCGGCAGTGGAGAAAATCTCTCTTAGCAGAAGACTTCATCCACTATAAGTTCATGCTCAAAACCTATAACTCTGCCCTTCATCTGGCCAAACAATCCTACTTCACCACCCTCATCACCTCACTATCCAACAACCCAAGACGACTTTTTGAAACCTTAAACTCCCTCCTGAAACCTAAAGTACAGGCCCCCATCACCAACCTCAGCGGTGAGGATCTGGCCACTTATTTCCTAGAAAAAATCAACCACATCCATCAGTATATCTCAGCCCTATCTCCTCAGTGCCTGGATCCCCTTCCCTGCCGCACCTCAAGCTCACTAGACATCTTTGAGCCTGTTTCAGAAGAAGAAGTTTCCAAGCTCCTCGCTTCTGCTCGGCCTACAACCTGCAACAGTGACCCTATTCCTTCACAGCTCCTGCAGTCTCTCTCACCAGTGGTCACCACTCACCTGACTAAAATATTTAACCTCTCTCTTTCTTCAGGTATATTTCCCTCTTCATTTAAACATGCCATCATAACCCCTTTACTTAAAAAGCCATCCCTGGACCAGAACTGCACTGCTAACTACAGACCTGTCTCTAACCTTCCCTTCATCTCTAAACTCCTGGAACGCCTGGTCCACTCCCGTTTAATCCGCTATCTCTCGGATAACTCTCTTCTCGACCCCTTACAATCTGGTTTCCGCTCTTTACACTCTACTGAAACTGCCCTCACTAAAGTCTCTAATGATTTAATAACAGCTAAATCGAAAGGTCATTGCTCCCTGCTGATTCTCCTGGATCTCTCTGCCGCATTTGACACTGTGGATCACCAGCTCCTCCTCACTATGCTCCGCTCTATAGGCCTCAAGGACACAGCCCTCTCCTGGTTCTCCTCCTACCTCTCTGACCGCTCCTTCACTGTATCTTTTTCCGGCTCCTCTTCCTCTTCTCGTCCCCTTACTATCGGGGTCCCGCAGGGCTCAGTCCTAGGCCCCCTCCTCTTCTCTTTATACACTGCCCCTATTGGACAAACAATCAGCAGATTTGGGTTCCAGTATCATCTCTATGCTGATGACACCCAATTATACACTTCTTCCCCTGACATCACCCCTACCCTAATTCAAAATACCAAGGATTGTCTGTCTGCTGTCTCTAGCATCATGTCCTCCCTCTATCTGAAACTAAATCTCTCTAAAACTGAACTTCTTGTGTTTCTCCCCTCTACTAACCTCACTCTACCTAACATCGAAATAACCCTGGAGGGTTCAACCATAACTCCCAAGCAGCATGCCCGCTGTCTTGGGGTCATATTCGACACTGAACTTTCCTTTACTCCGTACATCCGATCACTCAGTCGCTCTTGTCACCTGCATCTTAAAAACATCTCCAGAATCCGACCTTTTCTCACCTTTGAAACTGCTAAGACTCTTACTGTCGCTCTTATTCATTCTCGTCTGGACTACTGCAACTCTCTTCTGATCGGTCTCCCTCTTACCAAACTTTCTCCTCTCCAATCCATCTTGAATGCGGCAGCCAGGGTCATATTTCTGTCCAGCCGCTTCACCGATGCCTCCATCTTGTGCCAGTCATTACACTGGCTACCTATTCGCTACAGGGTCCAGTATAAACTCATCTCTCTCACCCACAAAGCTCTCCACTGTTCTGCACCGCCTTATATCTCCTCTCTCATCTCTGTCTATCGCCCTACACGTGCCCTCCGTTCTACAAATGACCTAAGACTAACATCCCCCGTAATCCGAACCTCGCACCTCCGTCTCCAAGACTTCTCTCGTGCTGCTCCAGCTCTCTGGAATGCACTTCCCCAGACGATCAGACTGATACCTAGCCCTGACCTATTCAAGCGCGCTTTGAAAACCCATCTCTTCAAAGAAGCCTATCACATCAACTACTCAGCAAGCTAACTTTGCCCTGTTCCCTCCTTCCAAATATTATTCTGAATCTGCACCCTACTATTCATCTGTCTCCACACCCTTCATGCACATGATAACTGCACTTGATACTTGTCTATTGCGCTTAAACACACGGGCTGATGACCGGATCATGCAGCTTTATATGAAAATCCCTATTATAATTGCCAGACCTGAATTAACAAGCATTTCTCACCTACTGTGTCCCCCCATTTCCTTGTAGATTGTAAGCTTGCGAGCAGGGACCTCACTCCTAATGTCATTGTTTGAATTGTCTTAACTTGTATTGAATTTATTGTCTGTACATGTCCCCGCTTAATTGTAAAGTGCTGCGGAATATGTTGGCGCTATATAAATAAAAATTATTATTATTATAAATTATTATTATTATTATTTGATGACAAACAAGAGTAAAAGTCCTCTTTTTGGGGTAAAAACCCACAAAATGAGATGAAGAATAGAAAGTCCTGCTGACATTC
Source organism: Dendrobates tinctorius (assembly GCF_039654945.1). Lineage (NCBI taxonomy): Eukaryota > Metazoa > Chordata > Amphibia > Anura > Dendrobatidae > Dendrobates > Dendrobates tinctorius. The sequence continues at coordinate 2,050,126 of NW_027361871.1, forward strand.
AAAATCAAGATTTTCCTTTTACTAAATAGGCTCTTTGACCAACTAAGCCAAAGGACAAACAGGTGCGAAACATTAAAAACGCCTGCTTAGAGAGTTAAACAGCCCTAAACTGAGATAAAGAAGGAAAAGGACTGCTGGCATTCAAATTTAAGATTTTCCATTTACTAAATAGGCTCTTTGACCAAGTAAGACAAAGGACAAACAGGTGTGATACATTAGAAAGCCTGCTTAGAGAGTTAAACAGCCCTAAACTGAGATAAAGAAGGAAGAGGACTGCTGGCATTCAAATTCAAGATTTTCTGTTTACTAAACAGGCTCTTTGACCAACTAAGACAAAGGACAAATAGGTGTGATACATTAGAAAGCCTGCTTAGAGAGTTAAGAAGCCCCAAACTGACATAAAGAAAGAATAGCTGGCATTCAAATTCAAGATTTTCTGTTTACTAAACAGGCTCTTTGACCAACTAAGCCAAAGGACATAAAGGTGAGATACATTGGATAAAAGGATTAGAGATGCATAGAGAGGAGGCATTTCAAAACTAAACCAACTGGTTTTACATTGTCATGCTTGAAGCCATCTTTCTTCCTTTATATCGCTTAGATAGAAGAGATTTTTAATCTCACAATTGCACTATCAGTCGCAAGTGAAACACCTATTTTTAAGATAGGAAGCTTCTTTGTGAGGAGATGAAAACAAGGCACTGCTGAGATTCGAACTCAGGATCTCCTGTTTACTAGACAGGCGCTTTAACCAACTAAGGCCTGTTTCACACTTCCGTTTTTTCAAATCCGTCAAAATCCGTTGTTTTCCGTAAAAAAACGGATCCGCCATTTTTTGCAGGATCCGTTTTTTGTCCCATAGACTTCCATTACGGTTACCGCGGATCCGTCAAAAAAACGGATTCGTTTTTAAAAAAACGGATCCGTTTGCATCAGTTTCCGTCAAAAAAACGGAAACGGATCCGTTTGGCGGACACAAAAACGGAAGTGTGAAACAGGCCTAAGCCACAGCACCAAAAGATGGCATGCACTTGAAATCAAAGGAAGATTGAAGCACCAATCGAACATTCAACTGGTTAGCGCAGCAAAATAATATTGAGCTTGAGTTCCATTCCACGTAGAGCAGAAACATGGAATAACATTTCAATCTCAGTCATAACACTTAAGAAGCCAAGTAAATTTTGAAGAGGATTCATTTAAAAGACTGACAAATTTACAGAAGCTGTATCGAGGACAAAGGCTTTGAAGTTTTGCAATTGAATGAGCCATCTTTTAGCACAGCTGAAATTTGGGACTTGTTTTGCTTCCAGGTTATGACACAGAATAGACAGATTGAAGAAATGCCATGGCAAAACCAAAAGGAGGAAAAATTATGACTAATTGATATTAAAAACCTCAGCACTGGTTCATTTCTGATAGAGTTTTCCTCAAGCTAACTTCAAACAACAGGCACTGTAGTTGACGAGATAAGGCAACTCTGACAAAAGCCAACATACAATCTTCAGTGAAAAAACACTGACTGGTAAAAACCCTCTCAACATCTTCCCACCTAAACGCACAGGTGCTATGGAGAAGAAGTGGCCGAGTGGTTAAGGCGATGGACTGCTAATCCATTGTGCTCTGCATGCATGGGTTCGAATTCCATCCTCGTCGGATTAATCTGCTTCTTCTTTCGTGTTGAATGGTTTGGTTTTCATTTTTAACCCAAGCGGTGGACACTTCAAGCATTAAAGTTTACAATACTCCTGTGCTGCTATCAAACTTTGCAGAGTCAGATCTGTAAATCCACTGGTTTTAATTTGTAAAGCTTGATGCCATCCTATATTCTGTAAAGAAAATTATATCCTCTAATTCCTTTTAAAGTGTTTCAACAGCAGACAATTTTTTTTCTCAATTGCACTATATTAGGGCTGTGGGAAATTAATATTTGATGACAAACAAGAGTAAAAGTCCTCTTTTTGGGGTAAAAACCCACAAAATGAGATGAAGAATAGAAAGGACTGCTGACATTCAAAATCAAGATTTTCCTTTTACTAAATAGGCTCTTTGACCAACTAAGCCAAAGGACAAACAGGTGCGAAACATTAAAAAGCCTGCTTAGAGAGTTAAACAGCCCTAAACTGAGATAAAGAAGGAAAAAGACTGCTGGCATTCAAATTCAAGATTTTCCATTTACTAAATAGGCTCTTTGACCAACTAAGACAAAGGACAAACAGGTGTGATACATTAGAAAGCCTGCTTAGAGAGTTAAACAGCCCTAAACTGAGATAAAGAAGGAAGAGGACTGCTGGCATTCAAATTCAAGATTTTCTGTTTATTAAACAGGCTCTTTGACCAACTAAGACAAAGGACAAATAGGTGTGATACATTAGAAAGCCTGCTTAGAGAGTTAAGAAGCCCCAAACTGACATAAAGAAAGAATAGCTGGCATTCAAATTCAAGATTTTCTGTTTACTAAACAGGCTCTTTGACCAACTAAGCCAAAGGACATAAAGGTGAGATACATTGGATAAAAGGATTAGAGATGCATAGAGAGGAGGCATTTCAAAACTAAACCAACTGGTTTTACATTGTCATGCTTGAAGCCATCTTTCTTCCTTTATATCGCTTAGATAGAAGAGATTTTTAATCTCACAATTGCACTATCAGTGGCAAGTGAAACACCTATTTTTAAGATAGGAAGCTTCTTTGTGAGGAGATGAAAACAAGGCACTGCTGAGATTCGAACTCAGGATCTCCTGTTTACTAGACAGGCGCTTTAACCAACTAAGCCACAGTACCAGAAGATGGCATGCACTTGAAATCAAAGGAAGATTGAAGCACCAATCGAACATTCAACTGGTTAGCGCAGCAAAATACTATTGAGCTTGAGTTCCATTCCACGTAGAGCAGAAACATGGAATAAGATTTCAATCTCAGTCATAACACTTAAGAAGCCAAGTAAATTTTGAAGAGCATTCATTTAAAAGACTGACAAATTTACAGAAGCTGTATCGAGGACAAAGGCTTTGAAGTTTTGCAATTGAATGAGCCATCTTTTAGCACAGCTGAAATTTGGGACTTGTTTTGCTTCCAAGTTATGACACAGAATAGACAGATTGAAGAAATGCCATGGTAAAACCAAAAGGAGGAAAAATTATGACTAATTGATATTAAAAACCTCAGCACTGGTTCATTTCTGATAGAGTTTTCCCCAAGCTAACTTCAAACAACAGGCACTGTAGTTGATGAGATAAGGCAACTCTGACAAAAGCCAACATACAATCTTCAGTGAAAAAACACTGACTGGTAAAAACCCTCTCAACATCTTCCCACCTAAACGCACGGGCGCTATGTAGACGAGGTGGCCGAGTGGTTAAGGTGATTGACTGCAAATCCATTGTGCTCTGCATGCATGGGTTCGAATCCCATCCTTGTCGGATTAATCTGCTTCTTCTTTCATGTTGAATGGTTTGGTTTTCATTTTTAACCCAAGCGGTGGACACTTCAAGCATGAAAGTTTACAATACTCCTGTGCTGCTATCAAACTTTGCAGAGTCAGATCTGTAAATCCACTCGTTTTAATTTGTAAAGCTTGATGCCATCCTATATTCTGTAAAGAAAATTATATCCTCTAATTCCTTTTAAAGTGTTTCAACAGCAGAGAATTTTTTTTCTCAATTGCACTATATTAGGGCTGTGGGAAATTAATATTTGATGACAAACAAGAGTAAAAGTCCTCTTTTTGGGGTAAAAACCCACAAAATGAGATGAAGAATAGAAAGTACTGCTGACATTCAAAATCAAGATTTTCCTTTTACTAAATAGGCTCTTTGACCAACTAAGCCAAAGGACAAACAGGTGCGAAACATTAAAAACGCCTGCTTAGAGAGTTAAACAGCCCTAAACTGAGATAAAGAAGGAAAAGGACTGCTGGCATTCAAATTCAAGATTTTCCATTTACTAAATAGGCTCTTTGACCAAGTAAGACAAAGGACAAACAGGTGTGATACATTAGAAAGCCTGCTTAGAGAGTTAAACAGCCCTAAACTGAGATAAAGAAGGAAGAGGACTGCTGGCATTCAAATTCAAGATTTTCTGTTTACTAAACAGGCTCTTTGACCAACTAAGACAAAGGACAAATAGGTGTGATACATTAGAAAGCCTGCTTAGAGAGTTAAGAAGCCCCAAACTGACATAAAGAAAGAATAGCTGGCATTCAAATTCAAGATTTTCTGTTTACTAAACAGGCTCTTTGACCAACTAAGCCAAAGGACATAGAGGTGAGATACATTGGATAAAAGGATTAGAGATGCATAGAGAGGAGGCATTTCAAAACTAAACCAACTGGTTTTACATTGTCATGCTTGAAGCCATCTTTCTTCCTTTATATCGCTTAGATAGAAGAGATTTTTAATCTCACAATTGCACTATCAGTCGCAAGTGAAACACCTATTTTTAAGATAGGAAGCTTCTTTGTGAGGAGATGAAAACAAGGCACTGCTGAGATTCGAACTCAGGATCTCCTGTTTACTAGACAGGTGCTTTAACCAACTAAGCCACAGCACCAGAAGATGGCATGCATTTGAAATCCAAGGAAGATTGAAGCACCAATCGAACATTCAACTGGTTAGCGCAGCAAAACAATATTGAGCTTGAGTTCCATTCCACGTAGAGCAGAAACATGGAATAAGATTTCAATCTCAGTCATAACACTTAAGAAGCCAAGTAAATTTTGAAGAGCATTCATTTAAAAGACTGACAAATTTACAGAAGCTGTATCGAGGACAAAGGCTTTGAAGTTTTGCAATTGAATGAGCCATCTTTTAGCACAGCTGAAATTTGGGACTTGTTTTGCTTCCAAGTTATGACACAGAATAGACAGATTGAAGAAATGCCATGGCAAAACCAAAAGGAGGAAAAATTATGACTAATTGATATTAAAAACCTCAGCACTGGTTCATTTCTGATAGAGTTTTCCCCAAGCTAACTTCAAACAACAGGCACTGTAGTTGACGAGATAAGGCAACTCTGACAAAAGCCAACATCCAATCTTCAGTGAAAAAACACTGACTGGTAAAAACCCTCTCAACATCTTCCCACCTAAACGCACGGGTGCTATGTAGATGAGGTGGCCGAGTGGTTAAGGTGATGGACTGCTAATCCATTGTGCTCTGCATGCATGGGTTCGAATCCCATCCTCGTTGTATTAATCTGCTTCTTCTTTCGTGTTGAATGGTTTGGTTTTCATTTTTAAACCAAGTGTTGGACTCTTCAAGCATGAAAGTTTACAATACTCCTGTGCTGCTATCAAACTTTGCAGAGTCAGATCTGTAAATCCACTCGTTTTAATTTGTAAAGCTTGATGCCATCCTATATTCTGTAAAGAAAATTATATCCTCTAATTCCTTTTAAAGTGTTTCAACAGCAGACAATTTTTTTTCTCAATTGCATTATATTAGGGCTGTGGGAAATTAATATTTGATTACACACAAGAGTAAAAGTCCTCTTTTGGGGGTAAAAACCCACAAAATGAGATGAAGGATAGAAAGCACTGCTGACATTCAAAATCAAGATTTTCCTTTTACTAAATAGGCTCTTTGACCAACTAAGCCAAAGGACAAACAGGTGCGAAACATTAAAAAGCCTGCTTAGAGAGTTAAACAGCCCTAAACTGAGATAAAGAAGGAAAAGGACTGCTGGCATTCAAATTCAAGATTTTCCATTTACTAAATAGGCTCTTTGACCAACTAAGACAAAGGACAAACAGGTGTGATACATTAGAAAGCCTGCTTAGAGAGTTAAACAGCCCTAAACTGAGATAAAGAAGGAAGAGGACTGCTGGCATTCAAATTCAAGATTTTCTGTTTACTAAACAGGCTCTTTGACCAACTAAGACAAAGGACAAACAGGTGTGATACATTAGAAAGCCTGCTTAGAGAGTTAAGAAGCCCCAAACTGACATAAAGAAAGAATAGCACTGCTGGCATTCAAATTCAAGATTTTCTGTTTGCTAAACAGGCTCTTTGACCAACTAAGCCAAAGGACATAAAGGTGAGATACATTGGATAAACGGATTAGAGATGCATAGAAAGGAGGCATTTCAAAAATAAATCAACTGGTTTTACATTGTCATGCTTGAAGCCATCTTTCTTCCTTTGACTCGAACTCAGGATCTCCTGTTTACTAGACAGGCGCTTTAACCAACTAAGCCACAGCACCAGAAGATGGAATGCATTTGAAATCCAAGGAAGATTGAAGCACCAATCGAACATTCAACTGGTTAGCGCAGCAAAACAATATTGAGCTTGAGTTCCATTCCACGTAGAGCAGAAACATGGAATAAGATTTCAATCTCAGTCATAACACTTAAGAAGCCAAGTAAATTTTGAAGAGCATTCATTTAAAAGACTGACAAATTTACAGAAGCTGTATCGAGGACAAAGGCTTTGAAGTTTTGCAATTGAATGAGCCATCTTTTAGCACAGCTGAAATTTGGGACTTGTTTTGCTTCCAAGTTATGACACAGAATAGACAGATTGAAGAAATGCCATGGCAAAACTAAAAGGAGGAAAAATTATGACTAATTGATATTAAAAACCTCAGCACTGGTTCATTTCTGATAGAGTTTTCCCCAAGCTAACTTCAAACAACAGGCACTGTAGTTGACGAGATAAGGCAACTCTGACAAAAGCCAACATACAATCTTCAGTGAAAAAACACTGACTGGTAAAAACCCTCTCAACATCTTCCCACCTAAACGCACAGGCGCTATGTAGACGAGGTGGCCGAGTGGTTAAGGTGATGGACTGCTAATCCATTGTGCTCTGCATGCATGGGTTCGAATCCCATCGTCGTCGGATTAATCTGCTTCTTCTTTCGTGTTGAATGGTTTGGTTTTCATTTTTAACCCAAGCGGTGGACACTTCAAGCATGAAAGTTTACAATACTCCTGTGCTGCTATCAAACTTTGCAGAGTCAGATCTGTAAATCCACTCGTTTTAATTTGTAAAGCTTGATGCCATCCTATATTCTGTAAAGAAAATTATATCCTCTAATTCCTTTTAAAGTGTTTCAACAGCAGACAATTTTTTTTCTCAATTGCACTATATTAGGGCTGTGGGAAATTAATATTTGATGACAAACAAGAGTAAAAGTCCTCTTTTTGGGGTAAAAACCCACAAAATGAGATGAAGAATAGAAAGCACTGCTGACATTCAAAATCAAGATTTTCCTTTTACTAAATAGGCTCTTTGACCAACTAAGCCAAAGGACAAACAGGTGCGAAACATTAAAAAGCCTGCTTAGAGCGTTAAACAGCCCTAAACTGAGATAAAGAAGGAAAAGGACTGCTGGCATTCAAATTCAAGATTTTCCATTTACTAAATAGGCTCTTTGACCAACTAAGACAAAGGACAAACAGGTGTGATACATTAGAAAGCCTGCTTAGAGAGTTAAACAGCCCTAAACTGAGATAAAGAAGGAAGAGGACTGCTGGCATTCAAATTCAAGATTTTCTGTTTACTAAACAGGCTCTTTGACCAACTAAGACAAAGGACTAACAGGTGTGATACATTAGAAAGCCTGCTTAGAGAGTTAAGAAGCCCCAAACTTACATAAAGAAAGAATAGCACTGCTGGCATTCAAATTCAAGATTTTCTGTTTGCTAAACAGGCTCTTTGACCAACTAAGCCAAAGGACATAAAGGTGAGATACATTGGATAAACGGATTAGAGATGCATAGAAAGGAGGCATTTCAAAACTAAATCAACTGGTTTTACATTGTCATGCTTGAAGCCATCTTTCTTCCTTTATATCGCTTAGATAGAAGAGATTTTTAATCTCACAATTGCACTATCAGTCGCAAGTGAAACACCTATTTTTAAGATAGGAAGCTTCTTTGTGAGGATATGAAAACAAGGCACTGCAGAGATTCGAACTCATGATCTCCTGTTTACTAGACAGGCACTTTAACGAACTAAGCCACAGCACCAGAAGATGGAATGCATTTGAAATCCAAGGAAGATTGAAGCACCAATCGAACATTCAACTGGTTAGCGCAGCAAAACAATATTGAGCTTGAGTTCCATTCCACGTAGAGCAGAAACATGGAATAAGATTTCAATCTCAGTCATAACACTTAAGAAGCCAAGTAAAGTTTGAAGAGCATTCATTTAAAAGACTGACAAATTTACAGAAGCTGTATCGAGGACAAAGGCTTTGAAGTTTTGCAATTGAATGAGCCATCTTTTAGCACAGCTGAAATTTGGGACTTGTTTTTCTTCCAAGTTATGACACAGAATAGACAGATTGAAGAAATGCCATGGCAAAACCAAAAGGAGGAAAAATTATGACTAATTGATATTAAAAACCTCAGCACTGGTTCATTTCTGATAGAGTTTTCCCCAAGCTAACTTCAAACAACAGGCACTGTAGTTGACGAGATAAGGCAACTCTGACAAAAGCCAACATCCAATCTTCAGTGAAAAAACACTGACTGGTAAAAACCCTCTCAACATCTTCCCACCTAAACACACGGGTGCTATGTAGATGAGGTGGCCGAGTGGTTAAGGCGATGGACTGCTAATCCATTGTGCTCTGCATGCATGGGTTCGAATCCCATCCTCGTCGGATTAATCTGCTTCTTCTTTCGTGTTGAACGGTTTGGTTTTCATTTTTAACCCAAGTGGTGGACACTTCAAGCATGAAAGTTTACAATACTCCTGTGCTGCTATCAAACTTTGCAGAGTCAGATCTGTAAATCCACTCGTTTTAATTTGTAAAGCTTGATGCCATCCTATATTCTGTAAAGAAAATTATATCCTCTAATTCCTTTTAAAGTGTTTCAACAGCAGACAATTTTTTTTCTCAATTGCATTATATTAGGGCTGTGGGAAATTAATATTTGATTACAAACAAGAGTAAAAGTCCTCTTTTGGGGGTAAAAACCCACAAAATGAGATGAAGAATAGAAAGCACTGCTGACATTCAAAATCAAGATTTTCCTTTTACTAAATAGGCTCTTTGACCAACTAAGCCAAAGGACAAACAGGTGCGAAACATTAAAAAGCCTGCTTAGAGAGTTAAACAGCCCTAAACTGAGATAAAGAAGGAAAAGGACTGCTGGCATTCAAATTCAAGATTTTCCATTTACTAAATAGGCTCTTTGACCAACTAAGACAAAGGACAAACAGGTGTGATACATTAGAAAGCCTGCTAAGAGAGTTAAACAGCCCTAAACTGAGATAAAGAAGGAAGAGGACTGCTGGCATTCAAATTCAAGATTTTCTGTTTACTAAACAGGCTCTTTGACCAACTAAGACAAAGGACAAACAGGTGTGATACATTAGAAAGCCTGCTTAGAGAGTTAAGAAGCCCCAAACTGACATAAAGAAAGAATAGCACTGCTGGCATTCAAATTCAAGATTTTCTGTTTGCTAAACAGGCTCTTTGACCAACTAAGCCAAAGGACATAAAGGTGAGATACATTGGATAAACGGATTAGAGATGCATAGAAAGGAAGCATTTCAAAACTAAATCAACTGTTTTTACATTGTCATGCTTGAAGCCATCTTTCTTCCTTTATATCGCTTAGATAGAAGAGATTTTTAATCTCACAATTGCACTATCAGAGTCAAGTGAAACATCTATTTTTATGATAGGAAGCTTCTTTGTGAGGAGATGAAAACAAGGCACTGCTGAGATTCGAACTCAGGATCTCCTGTTTACTAGACAGGCACTTTAACGAACTAAGCCACAGCACCAGAAGATGGAATGCATTTGAAATCCAAGGAAGATTGAAGCACCAATCGAACATTCAACTGGTTAGCGCAGCAAAACAATATTGAGCTTGAGTTCCATTCCACGTAGAGCAGAAACATGTAATAAGATTTCAATCTCAGTCATAACACTTAAGAAGCCAAGTAAATTTTGAAGAGCATTCATTTAAAAGACTGACAAATTTACAGAAGCTGTATCGAGGACAAAGGCTTTGAAGTTTTGCAATTGAATGAGCCATCTTTTAGCACAGCTGAAATTTTGGACTTGTTTTGCTTCCAAGTTATGACACAGAATAGACAGATTGAAGAAATGCCATGGCAAAACCAAAAGGAGGAAAAATTATGACTAATTGATATTAAAAACCTCAGCACTGGTTCATTTCTGATAGAGTTTTCCCCAAGCTAACTTCAAACAACAGGCACTGTAGTTGACGAGATAAGGCAACTCTGACAAAAGCCAACATCCAATCTTCAGTGAAAAAACACTGACTGGTAAAAACCCTCTCAACATCTTCCCACCTAAACGCACGGGTGCTATGTAGATGAGGTGGCCGAGTGGTTAAGGCGATGGACTGCTAATCCATTGTGCTCTGCATGCATGGGTTCGAATCCCATCCTCGTTGGATTAATCTGCTTCTTCTTTCGTGTTGAACGGTTTGGTTTTCATTTTTAACCCAAGTGGTGGACACTTCAAGCATGAAAGTTTACAATACTCCTGTGCTGCTATCAAACTTTGCAGAGTCAGATCTGTAAATCCACTCGTTTTAATTTGTAAAGCTTGATGCCATCCTATATTCTGTAAAGAAAATTATATCCTCTAATTCCTTTTAAAATGTTTCAACAGCAGACAATTTTTTTTCTCAATTGCATTATATTAGGGCTGTGGGAAATTAATATTTGATTACAAACAAGAGTAAAAGTCCTCTTTTGGGGGTAAAAACCCACAAAATGAGATGAAGAATAGAAAGCACTGCTGACATTCAAAATCAAGATTTTCCTTTTACTAAATAGGCTCTTTGACCAACTAAGCCAAAGGACAAACAGGTGCGAAACATTAAAAAGCCTGCTTAGAGAGTTAAACAGCCCTAAACTGAGATAAAGAAGGAAAAGGACTGCTGGCATTCAAATTCAAGATTTTCCATTTACTAAATAGGCTCTTTGACCAACTAAGACAAAGGACAAACAGGTGTGATACATTAGAAAGCCTGCTTAGAGAGTTAAACAGCCCTAAACTGAGATAAAGAAGGAAGAGGACTGCTGGCATTCAAATTCAAGATTTTCTGTTTACTAAACAGGCTCTTTGACCAACTAAGACAAAGGACAAACAGGTGTGATACATTAGAAAGCCTGCTTAGAGAGTTAAGAAGCCCCAAACTGACATAAAGAAAGAATAGCACTGCTGGCATTCAAATTCAAGATTTTCTGTTTGCTAAACAGGCTCTTTGACCAACTAAGCCAAAGGACATAAAGGTGAGATACATTGGATAAACGGATTAGAGATGCATAGAAAGGAGGCATTTCAAAAACAAATCAACTGGTTTTACATTGTCATGCTTGAAGACATCTTTCTTCCTTTATATCGCTTAGATAGAAGAGATTTTTAATCTCACAATTGCACTATCAGTCGTAAGTGAAACACCTATTTTTAAGATAGGAAGCTTCTTTGTGAGGATATGAAAACAAGGCACTGCAGAGATTCGAACTCAGGATCTCCTGTTTACTAGACAGGCACTTTAAAGAACTAAGCCACAGCACCAGAAGATGGAATGCATTTGAAATCCAAGGAAGATTGAAGCACCAATCGAACATTCAACTGGTTAGCGCAGCAAAACAATATTGAGCTTGAGTTCCATTCCACGTAGAGCAGAAACATGGAATAAGATTTCAATCTCAGTCATAACACTTAAGAAGCCAAGTAAATTTTGAAGAGCATTCATTTAAAAGACTGACAAATTTACAGAAGCTGTATCGAGGACAAAGGCTTTGAAGTTTTGCAATTGAATGAGCCATCTTTTAGCACAGCTGAAATTTTGGACTTGTTTTGCTTCCAAGTTATGACACAGAATAGACAGATTGAAGAAATGCCATGGCAAAACCAAAAGGAGGAAAAATTATGACTAATTGATATTAAAAACCTCAGCACTGGTTCATTTCTGATAGAGTTTTCCCCAAGCTAACTTCAAACAACAGGCACTGTAGTTGACGAGATAAGGCAACTCTGACAAAAGCCAACATCCAATCTTCAGTGAAAAAACACTGACTGGTAAAAACCCTCTCAACATCTTCCCACCTAAACGCACGGGTGCTATGTAGATGAGGTGGCCGAGTGGTTAAGGCGATGGACTGCTAATCCATTGTGCTCTGCATGCATGGGTTCGAATCCCATCCTCGTCGGATTAATCTGCTTCTTCTTTCGTGTTGAACGGTTTGGTTTTCATTTTTAACCCAAGTGGTGGACACTTCAAGCATGAAAGTTTACAATACTCCTGTGCTGCTATCAAACTTTGCAGAGTCAGATCTGTAAATCCACTCGTTTTAATTTGTAAAGCTTGATGCCATCCTATATTCTGTAAAGAAAATTATATCCTCTAATTCCTTTTAAAGTGTTTCAACAGCAGACAATTTTTTTTCTCAATTGCATTATATTAGGGCTGTGGGAAATTAATATTTGATTACAAACAAGAGTAAAAGTCCTCTTTTGGGGGTAAAAACCCACAAAATGAGATGAAGAATAGAAAGCACTGCTGACATTCAAAATCAAGATTTTCCTTTTACTAAATAGGCTCTTTGACCAACTAAGCCAAAGGACAAACAGGTGCGAAACATTAAAAAGCCTGCTTAGAGAGTTAAACAGCCCTAAACTGAGATAAAGAAGGAAAAGGACTGCTGGCATTCAAATTCAAGATTTTCCATTTACTAAATAGGCTCTTTGACCAACTAAGACAAAGGACAAACAGGTGTGATACATTAGAAAGCCTGCTTAGAGAGTTAAACAGCCCTAAACTGAGATAAAGAAGGAAGAGGACTGCTGGCATTCAAATTCAAGATTTTCTGTTTACTAAACAGGCTCTTTGACCAACTAAGACAAAGGACAAACAGGTGTGATACATTAGAAAGCCTGCTTAGAGAGTTAAGAAGCCCCAAACTTACATAATGAAAGAATAGCACTGCTGGCATTCAAATTCAAGATTTTCTGTTTACTAAACAGGCTCTTTGACCAACTAAGACAAAGGACAAACAGGTGTGATACATTAGAAAGCCTGCTTAGAGAGTTAAGAAGCCCCAAACTGACATAAAGAAAGAATAGCTGGCATTCAAATTCAAGATTTTCTGTTTACTAAACAGGCTCTTTGACCAACTAAGCCAAAGGACATAAAGGTGAGATACATTGGATAAACGGATTAGAGATGCATAGAAAGGAGGCATTTCAAAACTAAATCAACTGGTTTTACATTGTCATGCTTGAAGCCATCTTTCTTCCTTTATATCTCTTAGGTAGAAGAGATTTTTAATCTCACAATTGCACTATCAGTCGCAAGTGAAACACCTATTTTTAAGATAGGAAGCTTCTTTGTGAGGAGATGAAAGCAAGGCACTGCTGAGATTCGAACTCAGGATCTCCTGTTTACTTGACAGGGACTTTAACCAACTAATCCACAGCACCAGAAGATGGCATGCATTTGAAATCCAAGGAAGATTGAAGCACCAATCGAACATTCAACTGGTTAGCGCAGCAAAACAATATTGAGCTTGAGTTCCATTCCACGTAGAGCAGAAACATGGAATAAGATTTCAATCTCAGTCATAACACTTAAGAAGCCAAGTAAATTTTGAAGAGCATTCATTTAAAAGACTGACAAATTTACAGAAGCTGTATCGAGGACAAAGGCTTTGAAGTTTTGCAATTGAATGAGCCATCTTTTAGCACAGCTGAAATTTGGGACTTGTTTTGCTTCCAAGTTATGACACAGAATAGACAGATTGAAGAAATGCCATGGCAAAACCAAAAGGAGGAAAAATTATGACTAATTGATATTAAAAACCTCAGCACTGGTTCATTTCTGATAGAGTTTTCCCCAAGCTAACTTCAAACAACAGGCACTGTAGTTGACGAGATAAGGCAACTCTGACAAAAGCCAACATCCAATCTTCAGTGAAAAAACACTTACTGGTAAAAACCCTCTCAACATCTTCCCACCTAAACGCACGTGTGCTAGGTAGATGAGGTGGCCGAGTGGTTAAGGCGATGGACTGCTAATCCATTGTGCTCTGCATGCATGGTTTCGAATCCCATCCTCGTCGTATTAATCTGCTTCTTCTTTCGTGTTGAATGGTTTGGTTTTCATTTTGAACCCAAGTGGTGGACACTTCAAGCATGAAAGTTTACAATACTCCTGTGCTGCTATCAAACTTTGCAGAGTCAGATCTGTAAATCCACTCGTTTTAATTTGTAAAGCTTGATGCCATCCTATATTCTGTAAAGAAAATTATATCCTCTAATTCCTTTTAAAGTGTTTCAACAGCAGACAATTTTTTTTCTCAATTGCATTATATTAGGGCTGTGGGAAATTAATATTTGATTACAAACAAGAGTAAAAGTCCTCTTTTGGGGGTAAAAACCCACAAAATGAGATGAAGAATAGAAAGCACTGCTGACATTCAAAATCAAGATTTTCCTTTTACTAAATAGGCTCTTTGACCAACTAAGCCAAAGGACAAACAGGTGCGAAACATTAAAAAGCCTGCTTAGAGAGTTAAACAGCCCTAAACTGAGATAAAGAAGGAAAAGGACTGCTGACATTCAAAATCAAGATTTTCCTTTTACTAAATAGGCTCTTTGACCAACTAAGCCAAAGGACAAACAGGTGCGAAACATTAACAAGCCTGCTTAGAGCGTTAAACAGCCCTAAACTGAGATAAAGAAGGAAAAGGACTGCTGGCATTCAAATTCAAGATTTTCCATTTACTAAATAGGCTCTTTGACCAACTAAGACAAAGGACAAACAGGTGTGATACATTAGAAAGCCTGCTTAGAGAGTTAAACAGCCCTAAACTGAGATAAAGAAGGAAGAGGACTGCTGGCATTCAAATTCAAGATTTTCTGTTTACTAAACAGGCTCTTTGACCAACTAAGACAAAGGACAAACAGGTGTGATACATTAGAAAGCCTGCTTAGAGAGTTAAGAAGCCCCAAACTTACATAATGAAAGAATAGCTCTGCTGGCATTCAAATTCAAGATTTTCTGTTTACTAAACAGGCTCTTTGACCAACTAAGACAAAGGACAAATAGGTGTGATACATTAGAAAGCCTGCTTAGAGAGTTAAGAAGCCCCAAACTGACATAAAGAAAGAATAGCTGGCATTCAAATTCAAGATTTTCTGTTTACTAAACAGGCTCTTTGACCAACTAAGCCAAAGGACATAAAGGTGAGATACATTGGATAAACGGATTAGAGATGCATAGAAAGGATGCATTTCAAAACTAAATCAACTGGTTTTACATTGTCATGCTTGAAGCCATCTTTCTTCCTTTATATCTCTTAGGTAGAAGAGATTTTTAATCTCACAATTGCACTATCAGTCGCAAGTGAAACACCTATTTTTAAGATAGGAAGCTTCTTTGTGAGGAGATGAAAGCAAGGCACTGCTGAGATTCGAACTCAAGATCTCCTGTTTACTTGACAGACACTTTAACCAACTAATCCACAGCACCAGAAGATGGCATGCATTTGAAATCCAAGGAAGATTGAAGCACCAATCGAACATTCAACTGGTTAGCGCAGCAAAACAATATTGAGCTTGAGTTCCATTCCACGTAGAGCAGAAACATGGAATAACATTTCAATCTCAGTCATAACACTTAAGAAGCCAAGTAAATTTTGAAGAGCATTCATTTAAAAGACTGACAAATTTACAGAAGCTGTATCGAGGACAAAGGCTTTGAAGTTTTGCAATTGAATGAGCCATCTTTTAGCACAGCTGAAATTTGGGACTTGTTTTGCTTCCAAGTTATGACACAGAATAGACAGATTGAAGAAATGCCATGGCAAAACCAAAAGGAGGAAAAATTATGACTAATTGATATTAAAAACATCAGCACTGGTTCATTTCTGATAGAGTTTTCCCCAAGCTAACTTCAAACAACAGGCACTGTAGTTGACGAGATAAGGCAACTCTGACAAAAGCCAACATCCAATCTTCAGTGAAAAAACACTGACTGGTAAAAACCCTCTCAACATCTTCCCACCTAAACGCACGTGTGCTAGGTAGATGAGGTGGCCGAGTGGTTAAGGCGATGGACTGCTAATCCATTGTGCTCTGCATGCATGGTTTCGAATCCCATCCTCGTCGTATTAATCTGCTTCTTCTTTCGTGTTGAATGGTTTGGTTTTCATTTTTAACCCAAGTGGTGGACACTTCAAGCATGAAAGTTTACAATACTCCTGTGCTGCTATCAAACTTTGCAGAGTCAGATCTGTAAATCCACTCGTTTTAATTTGTAAAGCTTGATGCCATCCTATATTCTGTAAAGAAAATTATATCCTCTAATTCCTTTTAAAGTGTTTCAACAGCAGACAATTTTTTTTCTCAATTGCATTATATTAGGGCTGTGGGAAATTAATATTTGATTACAAACAAGAGTAAAAGTCCTCTTTTGGGGGTAAAAACCCACAAAATGAGATGAAGAATAGAAAGCACTGCTGACATTCAAAATCAAGATTTTCCTTTTACTAAATAGGCTCTTTGACCAACTAAGCCAAAGGACAAACAGGTGCGAAACATTAAAAAGCCTGCTTAGAGAGTTAAACAGCCCTAAACTGAGATAAAGAAGGAAAAGGACTGCTGGCATTCAAATTCAAGATTTTCCATTTACTAAATAGGCTCTTTGACCAACTAAGACAAAGGACAAACAGGTGTGATACATTAGAAAGCCTGCTTAGAGAGTTAAACAGCCCTAAACTGAGATAAAGAAGGAAGAGGACTGCTGGCATTCAAATTCAAGATTTTCTGTTTACTAAACAGGCTCTTTGACCAACTAAGACAAAGGACAAACAGGTGTGATACATTAGAAAGCCTGCTTAGAGAGTTAAGAAGCCCCAAACTGACATAAAGAAAGAATAGCACTGCTGGCATTCAAATTCAAGATTTTCTGTTTACTAAACAGGCTCTTTGACCAACTAAGACAAAGGACAAACAGGTGTGATACATTAGAAAGCCTGCTTAGAGAGTTAAGAAGCCCCAAACTGACATAAAGAAAGAATAGCACTGCTGGCATTCAAATTCAAGATTTTCTGTTTGCTAAACAGGCTCTTTGACCAACTAAGCCAAAGGACATAAAGGTGAGATACATTGGATAAACGGATTAGAGATGCATAGAAAGGAGGCATTTCGAAACTAAATCAACTGGTTTTACATTGTCATGCTTGAAGCCATCTTTCTTCCTTTATATCTCTTAGGTAGAAGAGATTTTTAATCTCACAATTGCACTATCAGTCGCAAGTGAAACACCTATTTTTAAGATAGGAAGCTTCTTTGTGAGGAGATGAAAGCAAGGCACTGCTGAGATTCGAACTCAGGATCTCCTGTTTACTTGACAGGGACTTTAACCAACTAATCCACAGCACCAGAAGATGTCATGCATTTGAAATCCAAGGAAGATTGAAGCACCAATCGAACATTCAACTGGTTAGCGCAGCAAAACAATATTGAGCTTGAGTTCCATTCCACGTAGAGCAGAAACATGGAATAAGATTTCAATCTCAGTCATAACACTTAAGAAGCCAAGTAAATTTTGAAGAGCATTCATTTAAAAGACTGACAAATTTACAGAAGCTGTATCGAGGACAAAGGCTTTGAAGTTTTGCAATTGAATGAGCCATCTTTTAGCACAGCTGAAATTTGGGACTTGTTTTGCTTCCAAGTTATGACACAGAATAGACAGATTGAAGAAATGCCATGGCAAAACCAAAAGGAGGAAAAATTATGACTAATTGATATTAAAAACCTCAGCACTGGTTCATTTCTGATAGAGTTTTCCCCAAGCTAACTTCAAACAACAGGCACTGTAGTTGACGAGATAAGGCAACTCTGACAAAAGCCAAAATACAATCTTCAGTGAAAAAACACTGACTGGTAAAAACCCTCTCAACATCTTCCCACCTAAACGCACGGGCGCTATGTAGACGAGGTGGCCGAGTGGTTAAGGTGATGGACTGCTAATCCATTGTGCTCTGCATGCATGGGTTCGAATCCCATCGTTGTCGGATTAATCTGCTTCATCTTTCGTGTTGAATGGTTTGGTTTTCATTTTTAACCCAAGCGGTGGACACTTCAAGCATGAAAGTATACAATACTCCTGTGCTGCTATCAAACTTTGCAGAGTCAGATCTGTAAATCCACTGGTTTTAATTTGTAAAGCTTGATGCCATCCTATATTCTGTAAAGAAAATTATATCCTCTAATTCCTTTTAAAGTGTTTCAACAGCAGATAATTTTTTTTCTCAATTGCACTATATTAGGGCTGTGGGAAATTAATATTTGATGACAAACAAGAGTAAAAGTCCTCTTTTTGGGGTAAAAACCCACAAAATGAGATGAAGAATAGAAAGCACTGCTGACATTCAAAATCAAGATTTTCCTTTTACTAAATACGCTCTTTGACCAACTAAGCCAAAGGACAAACAGGTGCGAAGCATTAAAAAGCCTGCTTAGAGAGTTAAACAGCCCTAAACTGAGATAAAGAAGGAGAAGGACTGCTGGCATTCAAATTCAAGATTTTCCATTTACTAAATAGGCTCTTTGACCAACTAAGACAAAGGTCAAACAGGTGTGATACATTAGAAAGCCTGCTTAGAGAGTTAAACAGCCCTAAACTGAGATAAAGAAGGAAGAGGACTGCTGGCATTCAAATTCAAGATTTTCTGTTTACTAAACAGGCTCTTTGACCAACTAAGACAAAGGACAAACAGGTGTGATACATTAGAAAGCCTGCTTAGAGAGTTAAGAAGCCCCAAACTGACATAAAGAAAGAATAGCACTGCTGGCATTCAAATTCAAGATTTTCTGTTTGCTAAACAGGCTCTTTGACCAACTAAGCCAAAGGACATAAACGTGAGATACATTGGATAAACGGATTAGAGATGCATAGAAAGGAGGCATTTCAAAACTAAATCAACTGGTTTTACATTGTCATGCTTGAAGCCATCTTTCTTCCTTTATATCTCGTAGATAGAAGAGATTTTTAATCTCATAATTCCACTATCAGTCGCAAGTGAAACACCTATTTTTAAGATTCTTTGTGAGGAGACGAAAACAAGGTACTGCTGAGATTCGAACTCAGGATCTCCTGTTTACTAGACAGGCACTTTAACCAACTAAGCCACTGCACCAGAAGATGTCATGCATTTGAAATCCAAGGAAGATTGAAGCACCAATCGAACATTCAACTGGTTAGCGCAGCAAAACAATATTGAGCTTGAGTTCCATTCCACGTAGAGCAGAAACATGGAATAAGATTTCAATCTCAGTCATAACACTTAAGAAGCCAAGTAAATTTTGAAGAGCATTCATTTAAAAGACTGACAAATTTACAGAAGCTGTATCGAGGACAAAGGCTTTGAAGTTTTGCAATTGAATGAGCCATCTTTTAGCACAGCTGAAATTTGGGACTTGTTTTGCTTCCAAGTTATGACACAGAATAGACAGATTGAAGAAATGCCATGGCAAAACCAAAAGGAGGAAAAATTATGACTAATTGATATTAAAAACCTCAGCACTGGTTCATTTCTGATAGAGTTTTCCCCAAGCTAACTTCAAACAACAGGCACTGTAGTTGACGAGATAAGGCAACTCTGACAAAAGCCAACATACAATCTTCAGTGAAAAAAAACTGACTGGTAAAAACCCTCTCAACATCTTCCCACCTAAACACACGGGCACTATGTAGACGAGGTGGCTGAGTGGTTAAGGCGATGGACTGCTAATCCATTGTGCTCTGCATGCATGGGTTCGAATCCCATCCTCGTCGGATTAATCTGCTTCTTCTTTCATGTTGAATGGTTTGGTTTTCATTTTTAACCCAAGCAGTGGACACTTCAAGCATGAAAGTTTACAATACTCCTGTGCTGCTATCAAACTTTGCAGAGTCAGATCTGTAAATCCACTTGTTTTAATTGGTAAAGATTGATGCCATCCTATATTCTGTAAAGAAAATTATATCCTCTAATTCCTTTTAAAGTGTTTCAACAGCAGAGAATTTTTTTTCTCAATTGCACTATATTAGGGCTGTGGGAAATTAATATTTGATGACAAACAAGAGTAAAAGTCCTCTTTTTGGGGTAAAAACCCACAAAATGAGATGAAGAATAGAAAGCACTGCTGACATTCAAAATCAAGATTTTCCTTTTACTAAATAGGCTCTTTGACCAACTAAGCCAAAGGACAAACAGGTGCGAAACATTAAAAAGCCTGCTTAGAGAGTTAAACAGCCCTAAACTGAGATAAAGAAGGAAAAGGACTGCTGGCATTCAAATTCAAGATTTTCCATTTACTAAATAGGCTCTTTGATCAACTAAGACAAAGGACAAACAGGTGTGATACATTAGAAAACCTGCTTAGAGAGTTAAACAGCCCTAAACTGAGATAAAGAAGGAAGAGGACTGCTGGCATTCAAATTCAAGATTTTCTGTTTACTAAACAGGCTCTTTGACCAACTAAGACAAAGGACAAACAGGTGTGATACATTAGAAAGCCTGCATAGAGAGTTAAACAGCCCTAAACTGAGATAAAGAAGGAAGAGGACTGCTGGCATTCAAATTCAAGATTTTCTGTTTACTAAACAGGCTCTTTGACCAACTAAGACAAAGGACAAACAGGTGTGATACATTAGAAAGCCTGCATAGAGAGTTAAGAAGCCCCAAACTGACATAAAGAAAGAATAGCACTGCTGGCATTCAAATTCAAGATTTTCTGTTTACTAAACAGGCTCTTTGACCAACTAAGACAAAGGACAAACAGGTGTGATACATTAGAAAGCCTGCATAGAGAGTTAAGAAGCCCCAAACTGACATAAAGAAAGAATAGCACTGCTGGCATTCAAATTCAAGATTTTCTGTTTACTAAACAGGCTCTTTGACCAACTAAGCCAAAGGACATAAAGGTGAGATACATTGGATAAACGGATTAGAGATGCATAGAAAGGAGGCATTTCAAAACTAAATCAACTGGTTTTACATTGTCATGCTTGAAGCCATCTTTCTTCCTTTATATCTCGTAGATAGAAGAGATTTTTAATCTCATAATTCCACTATCAGTCGCAAGTGAAACACCTATTTTTAAGATTCTTTGTGAGGAGACGAAAACAAGGTACTGCTGAGATTCGAACTCAGGATCTCCTGTTTACTAGACAGGCACTTTAAGATGTCATGCATTTGAAATCCAAGGAAGATTGAAGCACCAATCGAACATTCAACTGGTTAGCGCAGCAAAACAATATTGAGCTTGAGTTCCATTCCACGTAGAGCAGAAACATGGAATAAGATTTCAATCTCAGTCATAACACTTAAGAAGCCAAGTAAATTTTGAAGAGCATTCATTTAAAAGACTGACAAATTTACAGAAGCTGTATCGAGGACAAAGGCTTTGAAGTTTTGCAATTGAATGAGCCATCTTTTAGCACAGCTGAAATTTGGGACTTGTTTTGCTTCCAAGTTATGACACAGAATAGACAGATTGAAGAAATGCCATGGCAAAACCAAAAGGAGGAAAAATTATGACTAATTGATATTAAAAACCTCAGCACTGGTTCATTTCTGATAGAGTTTTCCCCAAGCTAACTTCAAACAACAGGCACTGTAGTTGACGAGATAAGGCAACTCTGACAAAAGCCAACATACAATCTTCAGTGAAAAAACACTGACTGGTAAAAACCCTCTCAACATCTTCCCCCCGTTTAGCACGGGCGCTATGTAGATGAGGTGGCCGAGTGGTTAAGGCGATGGACTGCTAATCCATTGTTCTCTGCATGCATGGGTTTGAATCCCATCCTCGTCGGATTAATCTGCTTCTTCTTTCATGTTGAATGGATTGGTTTTCATTTTTAACCCAAGCAGTGGACACTTCAAGCATGAAAGTTTACAATACTCCTGTGCTGCTATCAAACTTTGCAGAGTCAGACCTGTAAATCCACTGGTTTTAATTTGTAAAGCTTGATGCCATCCTATATTCTGTAAAGAAAATTATATCCTCTAATTCCTTTTAAAGTGTTTCAACAGCAGAGAATTTTTTTTCTCAATTGCACTATATTAGGGCTGTGGGAAATTAATATTTGATGACAAACAAGAGTAAAAGTCCTCTTTTTGGGGTAAAAACCCACAAAATGAGATGAAGAATAGAAAGCACTGCTGACATTCAAAATCAAGATTTTCCTTTTACTAAATAGGCTCTTTGACCAACTAAGCCAAAGGACAAACAGGTGTGAAACATTAAAAAGCCTGCTTAGAGAGTTAAACAGCCCTAAACTGAGATAAAGAAGGAAAAGGACTGCTGGCATTCAAATTCAAGATTTTCCATTTACTAAATAGGCTCTTTGACCAACTAAGACAAAGGACAAACAGGTGTGATACATTAGAAAGCCTGCTTAAAGAGTTAAACAGCCCTAAACTGAGATAAAGAAGGAAGAGGACTGCTGCCATTCAAATTCAAGATTTTCTGTTTACTAAACAGGCTCTTTGACCAACTAAGACAAAGGACAAACAGGTGTGATACATTAGAAAGCCTGCTTAGAGAGTTAAGAAGCCCCAAACTGACATAAAGAAAGAATAGCACTGCTGGCATTCAAATTCAAGATTTTCTGTTTACTAAACAGGCTCTTTGACCAACTAAGACAAAGGACAAATAGGTGTGATACATTAGAAAGCCTGCTTAGAGAGTTAAGAAGCCCCAAACTGACATAAAGAAAGAATAGCTGGCATTCAAATTCAAGATTTTCTGTTTACTAAACAGGCTCTTTGACCAACTAAGCCAAAGGACATAAAGGTGAGATACATTGGATAAACGGATTAGAGATGCATAGAAAGGATGCATTTCAAAACTAAATCAACTGGTTTTACATTGTCATGCTTGAAGCCATCTTTCATCCTTTATATCTCTTAGGTAGAAGAGATTTTTAATCTCACAATCAGTCGCAAGTGAAACACCTATTTTTAAAATAGGAAGCTTCTTTGTGAGGAGATGAAAACAAGGCACTGCTGAGATTCGAACTCAGGATCTCCTGTTTACTAGACAGGCGCTTTAACCAACTAAGCCACAGCACCAGAAGATGGAATGCATTTGAAATCCAAGGAAGATTGAAGCACCAATCGAACATTCAACTGGTTAGCGCAGCAAAATAATATTGAGCTTGAGTTCCATTCCACGTAGAGCAGAAACATGGAATAAGATTTCAATCTCAGTCATAACACTTAAGAAGCCAAGTAAATTTTGAAGAGCATTCATTTAAAAGACTGACAAATTTACAGAAGCTGTATCGAGGACAAAGGCTTTGAAGTTTTGCAATTGAATGAGCCATCTTTTAGCACAGCTGAAATTTGGGACTTGTTTTGCTTCCAAGTTATGACACAGAATAGACAGATTGAAGAAATGCCATGGCAAAACCAAAAGGAGGAAAAATTATGACTAATTGATATTAAAAACCTCAGCACTGGTTCATTTCTGATAGAGTTTTCCCCAAGCTAACTTCAAACAACAGGCACTGTAGTTGACGAGATAAGGCAACTCTGACAAAAGCCAAAATACAATCTTCAGTGAAAAAACACTGACTGGTAAAAACCCTCTCAACATCTTCCCACCTAAACGCACGGGCGCTATGTAGACGAGGTGGCCGAGTGGTTAAGGTGATGGACTGCTAATCCATTGTGCTCTGCATGCATGGGTTCGAATCCCATCGTCGTCGGATTAATCTGCTTCATCTTTCGTGTTGAATGGTTTGGTTTTCATTTTTAACCCAAGCGGTGGACACTTCAAGCATGAAAGTATACAATACTCCTGTGCTGCTATCAAACTTTGCAGAGTCAGATCTGTAAATCCACTGGTTTTAATTTGTAAAGCTTGATGCCATCCTATATTCTGTAAAGAAAATTATATCCTCTAATTCCTTTTAAAGTGTTTCAACAGCAGATAATTTTTTTTCTCAATTGCACTATATTAGGGCTGTGGGAAATTAATATTTGATGACAAACAAGAGTAAAAGTCCTCTTTTTGGGGTAAAAACCCACAAAATGAGATGAAGAATAGAAAGCACTGCTGACATTCAAAATCAAGATTTTCCTTTTACTAAATACGCTCTTTGACCAACTAAGCCAAAGGACAAACAGGTGCGAAGCATTAAAAAGCCTGCTTAGAGAGTTAAACAGCCCTAAACTGAGATAAAGAAGGAGAAGGACTGCTGGCATTCAAATTCAAGATTTTCCATTTACTAAATAGGCTCTTTGACCAACTAAGACAAAGGTCAAACAGGTGTGATACATTAGAAAGCCTGCTTAGAGAGTTAAACAGCCCTAAACTGAGATAAAGAAGGAAGAGGACTGCTGGCATTCAAATTCAAGATTTTCTGTTTACTAAACAGGCTCTTTGACCAACTAAGACAAAGGACAAACAGGTGTGATACATTAGAAAGCCTGCTTAGAGAGTTAAGAAGCCCCAAACTGACATAAAGAAAGAATAGCACTGCTGGCATTCAAATTCAAGATTTTCTGTTTGCTAAACAGGCTCTTTGACCAACTAAGCCAAAGGACATAAACGTGAGATACATTGGATAAACGGATTAGAGATGCATAGAAAGGAGGCATTTCAAAACTAAATCAACTGGTTTTACATTGTCATGCTTGAAGCCATCTTTCTTCCTTTATATCGCTTAGATAGAAGAGATTTTTAATCTCACAATTGCACTATCAGTCGCAAGTGAAACACCTATTTTTAAGATAGGAAGCTTCTTTGTGAGGATATGAAAACAAGGCACTGCTGAGATTCGAACTCAGGATCTGAGTTAACCAACTAAGCCACTGCACCAGAAGATGTCGTGCAATTGAAATCCAAGGAAGATTGAAGCACCAATCGAACATTCAACTGGTTAGCGCAGCAAAACAATATTGAGCTTGAGTTCCATTCCACGTAGAGCAGAAACATGGAATAAGATTTCAATCTCAGTCATAACACTTAAGAAGCCAAGTAAATTTTGAAGAGCATTCATTTAAAAGACTGACAAATTTACAGAAGCTGTATCGAGGACAAAGGCTTTGAAGTTTTGCAATTGAATGAGCCATCTTTTAGCACAGCTGAAATTTGGGACTTGTTTTGCTTCCAAGTTATGACACAGAATAGACAGATTGAAGAAATGCCATGGCAAAACCAAAAGGAGGAAAAATTATGACTAATTGATATTAAAAACCTCAGCACTGGTTCATTTCTGATAGAGTTTTCCCCAAGCTAACTTCAAACAACAGGCACTGTAGTTGACGAGATAAGGCAACTCTGACAAAAGCCAACATACAATCTTCAGTGAAAAAACACTGACTGGTAAAAACCCTCTCAACATCTTCCCCCCTAAACGCACGGGCGCTATGTAGATGAGGTGGCCGAGTGGTTAAGGCGATGGACTGCTAATCCATTGTGCTCTGCATGCATGGGTTCGAATCCCATCCTCGTCGGATTAATCTGCTTCTTCTTTCATGTTGAATGGTTTGGTTTTCATTTTTAACCCAAGCAGTGGACACTTCAAGCATGAAAGTTTACAATACTCCTGTGCTGCTATCAAACTTTGCAGAGTCAGACCTGTAAATCCACTGGTTTTAAATGGTAAAGCTTGATGCCATCCTATATTCTGTAAAGAAAATTATATCCTCTAATTCCTTTTAAAGTGTTTCAACAGCAGAGAATTTTTTTTCTCAATTGCACTATATTAGGGCTGTGGGAAATTAATATTTGATGACAAACAAGAGTAAAAGTCCTCTTTTTGGGGTAAAAACCCACAAAATGAGATGAAGAATAGAAAGCACTGCTGACATTCAAAATCAAGATTTTCCTTTTACTAAATAGGCTCTTTGACCAACTAAGCCAAAGGACAAACAGGTGCGAAACATTAAAAAGCCTGCTTAGAGAGTTAAACAGCCCTAAACTGAGATAAAGAAGGAAAAGGACTGCTGGCATTCAAATTCAAGATTTTCCATTTACTAAATAGGCTCTTTGACCAACTAAGACAAAGGACAAACAGGTGTGATACATTAGAAAGCCTGCTTAGAGAGTTAAACAGCCCTAAACTGAGATAAAGAAGGAAGAGGACTGCTGGCATTCAAATTCAAGATTTTCTGTTTACTAAACAGGCTCTTTGACCAACTAAGACAAAGGACAAACAGGTGTGATACATTAGAAAGCCTGCTTAGAGAGTTAAGAAGCCCCAAACTGACATAAAGAAAGAATAGCACTGCTGGCATTCAAATTCAAGATTTTCTGTTTACTAAACAGGCTCTTTGACCAACTAAGCCAAAGGACATAAAGGTGAGATACATTGGATAAACGGATTAGAGATGCATAGAAAGGAGGCATTTCAAAACTAAATCAACTGGTTTTACATTGTCATGCTTGAAGCCATCTTTCTTCCTTTATATCTCGTAGATAGAAGAGATTTTTAATCTCATAATTCCACTATCAGTCGCAAGTGAAACACCTATTTTTAAGATTCTTTGTGAGGAGACGAAAACAAGGTACTGCTGAGATTCGAACTCAGGATCTCCTGTTTACTAGACAGGCACTTTAACCAACTAAGCCACTGCACCAGAAGATGTCATGCATTTGAAATCCAAGGAAGATTGAAGCACCAATCGAACATTCAACTGGTTAGCGCAGCAAAACAATATTGAGCTTGAGTTCCATTCCACGTAGAGCAGAAACATGGAATAAGATTTCAATCTCAGTCATAACACTTAAGAAGCCAAGTAAATTTTGAAGAGCATTCATTTAAAAGACTGACAAATTTACAGAAGCTGTATCGAGGACAAAGGCTTTGAAGTTTTGCAATTGAATGAGCCATCTTTTAGCACAGCTGAAATTTGGGACTTGTTTTGCTTCCAAGTTATGACACAGAATAGACAGATTGAAGAAATGCCATGGCAAAACCAAAAGGAGGAAAAATTATGACTAATTGATATTAAAAACCTCAGCACTGGTTCATTTCTGATAGAGTTTTCCCCAAGCTAACTTCAAACAACAGGCACTGTAGTTGACGAGATAAGGCAACTCTGACAAAAGCCAACATACAATCTTCAGTGAAAAAAAACTGACTGGTAAAAACCCTCTCAACATCTTCCCACCTAAACACACGGGCACTATGTAGACGAGGTGGCCGAGTGGTTAAGGCGATGGACTGCTAATCCATTGTGCTCTGCATGCATGGGTTCGAATCCCATCCTCGTCGGATTAATCTGCTTCTTCTTTCATGTTGAATGGTTTGGTTTTCATTTTTAACCCAAGCAGTGGACACTTCAAGCATGAAAGTTTACAATACTCCTGTGCTGCTATCAAACTTTGCAGAGTCAGATCTGTAAATCCACTTGTTTTAATTGGTAAAGATTGATGCCATCCTATATTCTGTAAAGAAAATTATATCCTCTAATTCCTTTTAAAGTGTTTCAACAGCAGAGAATTTTTTTTCTCAATTGCACTATATTAGGGCTGTGGGAAATTAATATTTGATGACAAACAAGAGTAAAAGTCCTCTTTTTGGGGTAAAAACCCACAAAATGAGATGAAGAATAGAAAGCACTGCTGACATTCAAAATCAAGATTTTCCTTTTACTAAATAGGCTCTTTGACCAACTAAGCCAAAGGACAAACAGGTGCGAAACATTAAAAAGCCTGCTTAGAGAGTTAAACAGCCCTAAACTGAGATAAAGAAGGAAAAGGACTGCTGGCATTCAAATTCAAGATTTTCCATTTACTAAATAGGCTCTTTGATCAACTAAGACAAAGGACAAACAGGTGTGATACATTAGAAAACCTGCTTAGAGAGTTAAACAGCCCTAAACTGAGATAAAGAAGGAAGAGGACTGCTGGCATTCAAATTCAAGATTTTCTGTTTACTAAACAGGCTCTTTGACCAACTAAGACAAAGGACAAACAGGTGTGATACATTAGAAAGCCTGCATAGAGAGTTAAACAGCCCTAAACTGAGATAAAGAAGGAAGAGGACTGCTGGCATTCAAATTCAAGATTTTCTGTTTACTAAACAGGCTCTTTGACCAACTAAGACAAAGGACAAACAGGTGTGATACATTAGAAAGCCTGCATAGAGAGTTAAGAAGCCCCAAACTGACATAAAGAAAGAATAGCACTGCTGGCATTCAAATTCAAGATTTTCTGTTTACTAAACAGGCTCTTTGACCAACTAAGACAAAGGACAAACAGGTGTGATACATTAGAAAGCCTGCATAGAGAGTTAAGAAGCCCCAAACTGACATAAAGAAAGAATAGCAATGCTGGCATTCAAATTCAAGATTTTCTGTTTACTAAACAGGCTCTTTGACCAACTAAGCCAAAGGACATAAAGGTGAGATACATTGGATAAACGGATTAGAGATGCATAGAAAGGAGGCATTTCAAAACTAAATCAACTGGTTTTACATTGTCATGCTTGAAGCCATCTTTCTTCCTTTATATCTCTTAGATAGAAGAGATTTTTAATCTCATAATTGCACTATCAGTCGCAAGTGAAACACCTATTTTTAAGATAGGAAGCTTCTTTGTGAGGAGATGAAAACAAGGCACTGCTGAGATTCAAACTCAGGATCTCCTGTTTACTAGACAGGCGCTTTAACAAACTAAGCCACAGCACCAGAAGATGGCATGCATTTGAAATCCAAGGAAGATTGAAGCACCAATCGAACATTCAACTGGTTAGCGCAGCAAAACAATATTGAGCTTGAGTTCCATTCGACGTAGAGCAGAAACATGGAATAAGATTTCAATCTCAGTCATAACACTTAAGAAGCCAAGTAAATTTTGAAGAGCATTCATTTAAAAGACTGACAAATTTACAGAAGCTGTATCGAGGACAAAGGCTTTGAAGTTTTGCAATTGAATGAGCCATCTTTTAGCACAGCTGAAATTTGGGACTTGTTTTGCTTCCAAGTTATGACACAGAATAGACAGATTGAAGAAATGCCATGGCAAAACCAAAAGGAGGAAAAATTATGACTAATTGATATTAAAAACCTCAGCACTGGTTCATTTCTGATAGAGTTTTCCCCAAGCTAACTTCAAACAACAGGCACTGTAGTTGACGAGATAAGGCAACTCTGACAAAAGCCAACATCCAATCTTCAGTGAAAAAACACTGACTGGTAAAAACCCTCTCAACATCTTCCCACCTAAACGCACGGGCTCTATGTAGACGAGGTGGCCGAGTGGTTAAGGCGATGGACTGCTAATCCATTGTGCTCTGCATGCATGGGTTCGAATCCCATCCTCGTCGGATTAATCTGCTTCTTCTTTCATGTTGAATGGTTTGGTTTTCATTTTTAACCCAAGCAGTGGACACTTCAAGCATGAAAGTTTACAATACTCCTGTGCTGCTATCAAACTTTGCAGAGTCAGACCTGTAAATCCACTGGTTTTAATTGGTAAAGCTTGATGCCATTCTATATACTGTAAAGAAAATTATATCCTCTAATTCCTTTTAAAGTGTTTCAACAGCAGAGAATTTTTTTTCTCAATTGCACTATATTAGGGCTGTGGGAAATTAATATTTGATGACAAACAAGAGTAAAAGTCCTCTTTTTGGGGTAAAAACCCACAAAATGAGATGAAGAATAGAAAGCACTGCTGACATTCAAAATCAAGATTTTCCTTTTACTAAATAGGCTCTTTGACCAACTAAGCCAAAGGACAAACAGGTGCGAAACATTAAAAAGCCTGCTTAGAGAGTTAAACAGCCCTAAACTGAGATAAAGAAGGAAAAGGACTGCTGGCATTCAAATTCAAGATTTTCCATTTACTAAATAGGCTCTTTGACCAACTAAGACAAAGGACAAACAGGTGTGATACATTAGAAAGCCTGCTTAGAGAGTTAAACAGCCCTAAACTGAGATAAAGAAGGAAGAGGACTGCTGGCATTCAAATTCAAGATTTTCTGTTTACTAAACAGGCTCTTTGACCAACTAAGCCAAAGGACATAAAGGTGAGATACATTGGATAAACGGATTAGAGATGCATAGAAAGGAGGCATTTCAAAACTAAATCAACTGGTTTTACATTGTCATGCTTGAAGCCATCTTTCTTCCTTTATATCTCTTAGATAGAAGAGATTTTAAATCTCATAATTCCACTATCAGTCGCAAGTGAAACACCTATTTTTAAGATAAGAAGCTTCTTTGTGAGGAGACGAAAACAAGGCACTGCTGAGATTCAAACTCAGAATCTCCTGTTTACTAGACAGGCGCTTTAACAAACTAAGCCACAGCACCAGAAGATGGCATGCATTTGAAATCCAAGGAAGATTGAAGCACCAATCGAACATTCAACTGGTTAGCGCAGCAAAACAATATTGAGCTTGAGTTCCATTCCACGTAGAGCAGAAACATGGAATAAGATTTCAATCTCAGTCATAACACTTAAGAAGCCAAGTAAATTTTGAAGAGCATTCATTTAAAAGACTGACAAATTTACAGAAGCTGTATCGAGGACAAAGGCTTTGAAGTTTTGCAATTGAATGAGCAATCTTTTAGCACAGCTGAAATTTGGGACTTGTTTTGCTTCCAATTTATGACACAGAATAGACAGATTGAAGAAATGCCATGGCAAAACCAAAAGGAGGAAAAATTATGACTAATTGATATTAAAAACCTCAGCACTGGTTCATTTCTGATAGAGTTTTCCCCAAGCTAACTTCAAACAACAGGCACTGTAGTTGACGAGATAAGGCAACTCTGACAAAAGCCAACATACAATCTTCAGTGAAAAAACACTGACTGGTAAAAACCCTCTCAACATCTTCCCACCTAAACGCACAGGCGCTATGTAGACGAGGTGGCCGAGTGGTTAAGGCGATGGACTGCTAATCCATTGTGCTCTGCATGCATGGGTTCGAATCCCATCCTCGTCGGATTCATCTGCTTCTTCTTTCATGTTGAATGGTTTGGTTTTCATTTTTAACCCAAGCAGTGGAACCCTTCAAGCATGAAAGTTTACAATACTCCTGTGCTGCTATCAAACTTTGCAGAGTCAGACCTGTAAATCCACTGGTTTTAATTGGTAAAGCTTGATGCCATCCTATATTCTGTAAAGAAAATTATATCCTCTAATTCCTTTTAAAGTGTTTCAACAGCAGAGAATTTTTTTTCTCAATTGCACTATATTAGGGCTGTGGGAAATTAATATTTGATGACAAACAAGAGTAAAAGTCCTCTTTTTGGGGTAAAAACCCACAAAATGAGATGAAGAATAGAAAGCACTGCTGACATTCAAAATCAAGATTTTCCTTTTACTAAATAGGCTCTTTGACCAACTAAGCCAAAGGACAAACAGGTGCGAAACATTAAAAAGCCTGCTTAGAGAGTTAAACAGCCCTAAACTGAGATAAAGAAGGAAAAGGACTGCTGGCATTCAAATTCAAGATTTTCCATTTACTAAATAGGCTCTTTGACCAACTAAGACAAAGGACAAACAGGTGTGATACATTAGAAAGCCTGCTTAGAGAGTTAAACAGCCCTAAACTGAGATAAAGAAGGAAGAGGACTGCTGGCATTCAAATTCAAGATTTTCTGTTTACTAAACAGGCTCTTTGACCAACTAAGACAAAGGACAAACAGGTGTGATACATTAGAAAGCCTGCTTAGAGAGTTAAGAAGCCCCAAACTGACATAAAGAAAGAATAGCACTGCTGGCATTCAAATTCAAGATTTTCTGTTTACTAAACAGGTTCTTTGACCAACTAAGCCAAAGGACATAAAGGTGAGATACATTGAATAAACGGATTAGAGATGCATAGAAAGGAGGCATTTCAAAACTAAATCAACTGGTTTTACATTGTCATGCTTGAAGCCTTCTTTCTTCCTTTATATATCTTAGATAGAAGAGATTTTTAATCTCATAATTCCACTATCAGTCGCAAGTGAAACACCTATTTTAAAGATAGGAAGCTTCTTTGTGAGGAGACGAAAACAAGGCACTGCTGAGATTTGAACTCAGGATCTCCTGTTTACTAGACAGGCGCTTTAACCAACTAAGCCACAGCACCAGAAGATGGCATGCATTTGAAATCTAAGGAAGATTGAAGCACCAATCAAACATTCAACTGGTTTGCGCAGCAAAACAATATTGAGCTTGAGTTCCATTCCACGTAGAGCAGAAACATGGAATAAGATTTCAATCTCAGTCATAACACTTAAGAAGCCAAGTAAATTTTGAAGAGCATTCATTTAAAAGACTGACAAATTTACAGAAGCTGTATCGAGGACAAAGGCTTTGAAGTTTTGCAATTGAATGAGCCATCTTTTAGCACAGCTGAAATTTGGGACTTGTTTTGCTTCCAAGTTATGACACAGAATAGACAGATTGAAGAAATGCCATGGCAAAACCAAAAGGAGGAAAAATTATGACTAATTGATATTAAAAACCTCAGCACTGGTTCATTTCTGATAGAGTTTTCCCCAAGCTAACTTCAAACAACAGGCACTGTAGTTGACGAGATAAGGCAACTCTGACAAAAGCCAACATACAATCTTCAGTGAAAAAACACTGACTGGTAAAAACCCTCTCAACATCTTCCCACCTAAACGCACGGGCGCTATGTAGACGAGGTGGCCGAGTGGTTAAGGCGATGGACTGCTAATCCATTGTGCTCTGCATGCATGGGTTCGAATCCCATCCTCGTCGGATTAAGCTGCTTCTTCTTTCATGTTGAATGGTTTGGTATTCATTTTTAACCCAAGCAGTGGACACTTCAAGCATGAAAGTTTACAATACTCCTGTGCTGCTATCAAACTTTGCAGAGTCAGACCTGTAAATCCACTGGTTTTAATTGGTAAAGCTTGATGCCATCCTATATTCTGTAAAGAAAATTATATCCTCTAATTCCTTTTAAAGTGTTTCAACAGCAGAGAATTTTTTTTCTCAATTGCACTATATTAGGGCTGTGGGAAATTAATATTTGATGACAAACAAGAGTAAAAGTCCTCTTTTTGGGGTAAAAACCCACAAAATGAGATGAAGAATAGAAAGCACTGCTGACATTCAAAATCAAGATTTTCCTTTTACTAAATAGGCTCTTTGACCAACTAAGCCAAAGGACAAACAGGTGCGAAACATTAAAAAGCCTGCTTAGAGAGTTAAACAGCCCTAAACTGAGATAAAGAAGGAAAAGGACTGCTGGCATTCAAATTCAAGATGTTCCATTTCCTAAATAGGCTCTTTGACCAACTAAGACAAAGGACAAACAGGTGTGATACATTAGAAAGCCTGCTTAGAGAGTTAAACAGCCCTAAACTGAGATAAAGAAGGAAGAGGACTGCTGGCATTCAAATTCAAGATTTTCTGTTTACTAAACAGGCTCTTTGACCAACTAAGACAAAGGACAAACAGGTGTGATACATTAGAAAGCCTGCTTAGAGAGTTAAGAAGCCCCAAACTGACATAAAGAAAGAATAGCACTGCTGGCATTCAAATTCAAGATTTTCTGTTTACTAAACAGGCTCTTTGACCAACTAAGCCAAAGGACATAAAGGTGAGATACATTGGATAAACGGATTAGAGATGCATAGAAAGGAGGCATTTCAAAACTAAATCAACTGGTTTTACATTGTCATGCTTGAAGCCATCTTTCTTCCTTTATATCTCGTAGATAGAAGAGATTTTTAATCTCATAATTCCACTATCAGTCGCAAGTGAAACACCTATTTTTAAGATAGGAAGCTTCTTTGTGAGGAGACGAAAACAAGGCACTGCTGAGATTCGAACTCAGGATCTCCTGTTTACTAGACAGGAGCTTTAACCAACTAAGCCACAGCACCAGAAGATGGCATGCATTTGAAATCCAAGGAAGATTGAAGCACCAATCGAACATTCAACTGGTTAGCGCAGCAAAACAATATTGAGCTTGAGTTCCATTCCACGTAGAGCAGAAACACGGAATAAGATTTCAATCTCAGTCATAACACTTAAGAAGCCAAGTAAATTTTGAAGAGCATTCATTTAAAAGACTGACAAATTTACAGAAGCTGTATCGAGGACAAAGGCTTTGAAGTTTTGCAATTGAATGAGCCATCTTTTAGCACAGCTGAAATTTGGGACTTGTTTTGCTTCCAAGTTATGACACAGAATAGACAGATTGAAGAAATGCCATGGCAAAACCAAAAGGAGGAAAAATTATGACTAATTGATATTAAAAACCTCAGCACTGGTTCATTTCTGATAGAGTTTTCCCCAAGCTAACTTCAAACAACAGGCACTGTAGTTGACGAGATAAGGCAACTCTGACAAAAGCCAACATACAATCTTCAGTGAAAAAACACTGACTGGTAAAAACCCTCTCAACATCTTCCCACCTAAACGCACGGGCGCTATGTAGACGAGGTGGCAGAGTGGTTAAGGCGATGGACTGCTAATCCATTGTGCTCTGCATGCATGGGTTCGAATCCCATCCTCGTCAGATTAATCTGCTTCTTCTTTCATGTTGAATGGTTTGGTTTTCATTTTTAACCCAAGCAGTGGAACCCTTCAAGCATGAAAGTTTACAATACTCCTGTGCTGCTATCAAACTTTGCAGAGTCAGACCTGTAAATCCACTGGTTTTAATTGGTAAAGCTTGATGCCATCCTATATTCTGTAAAGAAAATTATATCCTCTAATTCCTTTTAAAGTGTTTCAACAGCAGAGAATTTTTTTTCTCAATTGCACTATATTAGGGCTGTGGGAAATTAATATTTGATGACAAACAAGAGTAAAAGTCCTCTTTTTGGGGTAAAAACCCACAAAATGAGATGAAGAATAGAAAGCACTGCTGACATTCAAAATCAAGATTTTCCTTTTACTAAATAGGCTCTTTGACCAACTAAGCCAAAGGACAAACAGGTGCGAAACATTAAAAAGCCTGCTTAGAGAGTTAAACAGCCCTAAACTGAGATAAAGAAGGAAAAGGACTGCTGGCATTCAAATTCAAGATTTTCCATTTACTAAATAGGCTCTTTGACCAACTAAGACAAAGGACAAACAGGTGTGATACATTAGAAAGCCTGCTTAGAGAGTTAAACAGCCCTAAACTGAGATAAAGAAGGAAGAGGACTGCTGGCATTCAAATTCAAGATTTTCTGTTTACTAAACAGGCTTTTTGACCAACTAAGACAAAGGACAAACAGGTGTGATACATTAGAAAGCCTGCTTAGAGAGTTAAGAAGCCCCAAACTGACATAAAGAAAGAATAGCACTGCTGGCATTCAAATTCAAGATTTTCTGTTTACTAAACAGGCTCTTTGACCAACTAAGCCAAAGGACATAAAGGTGAGATACATTGGATAAACGGATTGGAGATGCATAGAAAGGAGGCATTTCAAAACTAAATCAACTGGTTTTACATTGTCATGCTTGAAGCCATCTTTCTTCCTTTATATCTCTTAGATAGAAGAGATTTTAAATCTCATAATTCCACTATCAGTCGCAAGTGAAACAGCTATTTTTAAGATAAGAAGCTTCTTTGTGAGGAGACGAAAAGAAGGCACTGCTGAGATTCGAACTCAGGATCTCCTGTTTACTAGACAGGCGCTTTAACCAACTAAGCCACAGCACCAGAAGATGGCATGTATTTGAAATCCAAGGAAGATTGAAGCACCAATCGAACATTCAACTGGTTAGCGCAGCAAAACAATATTGAGCTTGAGTTCCATTCCACATAGAGCAGAAACATGGAATAAGATTTCAATCTCAGTCATAACACTTAAGAAGCCAAGTAAATTTTGAAGAGCATTCATTTAAAAGACTGACAAATTTACAGAAGCTGTATCGAGGACAAAGGCTTTGAAGTTTTGCAATTGAATGAGCCATCTTTTAGCACAGCTGAAATTTGGGACTTGTTTTGCTTCCAAGTTATGACACAGAATAGACAGATTGAAGAAATGCCATGGCAAAACCAAAATGAGGAAAAATTATGACTAATTGATATTAAAAACCTCAGCACTGGTTCATTTCTGATAGAGTTTTCCCCAAGCTAACTTCAAACAACAGGCACTGTAGTTGACGAGATAAGGCAACTCTGACAAAAGCCAACATACAATCTTCAGTGAAAAAACACTGACTGGTAAAAACCCTCTCAACATCTTCCCACCTAAACGCACGAGCGCTATGTAGACGAGGTGGCCGAGTGGTTAAGGGGATGGACTGCGAATCCATTGTGCTCTGCATGCATGGGTTCGAATACCATCCTCGTCGGATTAATCTGCTTCTTCTTTCATGTTGAATTGTTTGGTTTTCATTTTTAACCCAAGCGGTGGACAATTCATGCATGAAAGTTTACAATACTCCTGTGCTGCTATCAAACTTTGCAGAGTCAGATCTCTAAATCCACTGGTTTTAATTTGTAAAGCTTGATGCCATCCTATATTCTGTAAAGAAAATTATATCCTCTAATTCCTTTTAAAGTGTTTCAACAGCAGACAATTTTTTTTCTCAATTGCACTATATTAGGGCTGTGGGAAATTAATATTTGATGACAAACAAGAGTAAAAGTCCTCTGTTTGGGGTAAAAACCCACAAAATGAGATGAAGAATAGAAAGCACTGCTGACATTCAAAATCAAGATTTTCCTTTTACTAAATAGGCTCTTTGACCAACTAAGCCAAAGGACAAACAGGTGCGAAACATTAAAAAGCCTGCTTAGAGAGTTAAACAGCCCTAAACTGAGATAAAGAAGGAAAAGGACTGCTGGCATTCAAATTCAAGATTTTCCATTTACTAAATAGGCTCTTTGACCAACTAAGACAAAGGACAAACAGGTGTGATACATTAGAAAGCCTGCTTAGAGAGTTAAGAAGCCCCAAACTGACATAAAGAAAGAATAGCACTGCTGGCATTCAAACTCAAGATTTTCTGTTTACTAAACAGGCTCTTTGACCAACTAAGACAAAGGACAAACAGGTGTGATACATTAGAAAGCCTGCTTAGAGAGTTAAGAAGCCCCAAACTGACATAAAGAAAGAATAGCACTGCTGGCATTCAAATTCAAGATTTTCTGTTTACTAAACAGGCTCTTTGACCAACTAAGCCAAACGACATAAAGGTGAGATACATTGGATAAACGGATTAGAGATGCATAGAAAGGAGGCATTTCAAAACTAAATCAACTGGTTTTACATTGTCATGCTTGAAGCCATCTTTCTTCCTTTATATCTCGTAGATAGAAGAGATTTTTAATCTCATAATTCCACTATCAGTCGCAAGTGAAACACCTATTTTTAAGATAGGAAGCTTCTTTGTGAGGAGACGAAAACAAGGCACTGCTGAGATTCGAACTCAGGATCTCCTGTTTACTAGACAGGCGCTTTAACAAACTAAGCCACAGCACCAGCAGATGGCATGCATTTGAAATCCAAGGAAGATTGAAGCACCAATCGAACATTCAACTGGTTAGCGCAGCAAAATAATATTGAGCTTGAGTTCCATTCCACGTAGAGCAGAAACATGGAGTAAGATTTCAATCTCAGTCATAACACTTAAGAAGCCAAGTAAATTTTGAAGAGCATTCATTTAAAAGACTGACAAATTTACAGAAGCTGTATCGAGGACAAAGGCTTTGAAGTTTTGCAATTGAATGAGCCATCTTTTAGCACAGCTGAAATTTGGGACTTGTTTTGCTTCCAAGTTATGACACAGAATAGACAGATTGAAGAAATGCCATGGCAAAACCAAAAGGAGGAAAAATTATGACTAATTGATATTAAAAACCTCAGCACTGGTTCATTTCTGATAGAGTTTTCCCCAAGCTAACTTCTAACAACAGGCACTGTAGTTGACGAGATAAGGCAACTCTGACAAAAGCCAACATACAATCTTCAGTGAAAAAACACTGACTGGTAAAAACCCTTTCAACATCTTCCCACCTAAACGCACAGGCGCTATGTAGACGACGTGGCCGAGTGGTTAAGGTGATGGACTGCTAATCCATTGTGCTCTGCATGCATGGGTTCGAATCCCATCGTTGTCGGATTAATCTGCTTCTTCTTTCGTGTTGAATGGTTTGGTTTTCATTTTTAACCCAAGCGGTGGACACTTCAAGCATGAAAGTTTACAATACTCATGTGCTGCTATCAAACTTTGCAGAGTCAGATCTGTAAATCCACTGGTTTTAATTTGTAAAGCTTGATGCCATCCTATATTCTGTAAAGAAAATTATATCCTCTAATTCCTTTTAAAGTGTTTCAACAGCAGACAATTTTTTTTCTCAATTGCACTATATTAGGGCTGTGGGAAATTAATATTTGATGACAAACAAGAGTAAAAGTCCTCTTTTTGGGGTAAAAACCCACAAAATGAGATGAAGAATAGAAAGCACTGCTGACATTCAAAATCAAGATTTTCCTTTTACTAAATAGGCTCTTTGACCAACTAAGCCAAAGGACAAACAGGTGCGAAACATTAAAAAGCCTGCTTAGAGAGTTAAACAGCCCTAAACTGAGATAAAGAAGGAAGAGGACTGCTGGCATTCAAATTCAAGATTTTCTGTTAACTAAACAGGCTCTTTGACCAACTAAGACAAAGGACAAACAGGTGTGATACATTAGAAAGCCTGCTTAGAGAGTTAAGAAGCCCCAAACTGACATAAAGAAAGAATAGCACTGCTGGCATTCAAATTCAAGATTTTCTGTTTACTAAACAGGCTCTTTGACCAACTAAGACAAAGGACAAATAGGTGTGATACATTAGAAAGCCTGCTTAGAGAGTTAAGAAGCCCCAAACTGACATAAAGAAAGAATAGCTGGCATTCAAATTCAAGATTTTCTGTTTACTAAACAGGCTCTTTGACCAACTAAGCCAAAGGACATAAAGGTGAGATACATTGGATAAACGGATTAGAGATGCATAGAAAGGATGCATTTCAAAACTAAATCAACTGGTTTTACATTGTCATGCTTGAAGCCATCTTTCTTCCTTTATATCTCTTAGGTAGAAGAGATTTTTAATCTCACAATTGCACTATCAGTCGCAAGTGAAACACCTATGTTTAAGATAGAAAGCTTCTTTGTGAGGAGATGAAAACAAGGCACTGCTGAGATTCGAACTCAGGATCTCCTGTTTACTAGACAGGCGCTTTAACCAACTAAGCCACAGCACCAGAAGATGGAATGCATTTGAAATCCAAGGAAGATTGAAGCACCAATCGAACATTCAACTGGTTAGCGCAGCAAAATAATATTGAGCTTGAGTTCCATTCCACGTAGAGCAGAAACATGGAGTAAGATTTCAATCTCAGTCATAACACTTAAGAAGCCAAGTAAATTTTGAAGAGCATTCATTTAAAAGACTGACAAATTTACAGAAGCTGTATCGAGGACAAAGGCTTTGAAGTTTTGCAATTGAATGAGCCATCTTTTAGCACAGCTGAAATTTGGGACTTGTTTTGCTTCCAAGTTATGACACAGAATAGACAGATTGAAGAAATGCCAATTACAAAACCAAAAGGAGGAAAAATTATGACTAATTGATATTAAAAACCTCAGCACTGGTTCATTTCTGATAGAGTTTTCCCCAAGCTAACTTCAAACAACAGGCACTGTAGTTGACGAGATAAGGCAACTCTGACAAAAGCCAACATACAATCTTCAGTGAAAAAACACTGACTGGTAAAAACCCTCTCAACATCTTCCCACCTAAACGCACAGGCGCTATGTAGACGAGGTGGCTGAGTGGTTAAGGTGATTGACTGCTAATCCATTGTGCTCTGCATGCATGGGTTCGAATCCCATCGTCGTCGGATTAATCTGCTTCTTCTTTCGTGTTGAATGGTTTGGTTTTCATTTTTAACCCAAGCGGTGGACACTTCAAGCATGAAAGTTTACAATACTCCTGTGCTGCTATCAAACTTTGCAGAGTCAGATCTGTAAATCCACTGGTTTTAATTTGTAAAGCTTGATGCCATCCTATATTCTGTAAAGAAAATTATATCCTCTAATTAATCTGCTTCTTCTTTCGTGTTGAATGGTTTGGTTTTCATTTTTAACCCAAGCGGTGGACACTTCAAGCATGAAAGTTTACAATACTCCTGTGCTGCTATCAAACTTTGCAGAGTCAGATCTGTAAATCCACTGGTTTTAATTTGTAAAGCTTGATGCCATCCTATATTCTGTAAAGAAAATTATATCCTCTAATTCCTTTTAAAGTGTTTCAACAGCAGACAATTTTTTTTCTCAATTGCACTATATTAGGGCTGTGGGAAATTAATATTTGATGACAAATAAGAGTAAAAGTCCTCTTTTTGGGGTAAAAACCCACAAAATGAGATGAAGAATAGAAAGCACTGCTGACATTCAAAATCAAGATTTTCCTTTTACTAAATAGGCTCTTTGACCAACTAAGCCAAAGGACAAACACGTGCGAAACATTAAAAAGCCTGCTTAGAGAGTTAAACAGCCCTAAACTGAGATAAAGAAGGAAAAGGACTGCTGGCATTCAAATTCAAGATTTTCCATTTACTAAATAGGCTCTTTGACCAACTAAGACAAAGGACAAACAGGTGTGATACATTAGAAAGCCTGCTTAGAGAGTTAAACAGCCCTAAACTGAGATAAAGAAGGAAGAGGACTGCTGGCATTCAAATTCAAGATTTTCTGTTTACTAAACAGGCTCTTTGACCAACTAAGACAAAGGACAAACAGGTGTGATACATGAGAAAGCCTGCTTAGAGAGTTAAGAAGCCCCAAACTGACATAAAGAAAGAATAGCGCTGCTGGCATTCAAATTCAAGATTTTCTGTTTACTAAACAGGCTCTTTGACCAACTAAGACAAAGGACAAATAGGTGTGATACATTAGAAAGCCTGCTTAGAGAGTTAAGAAGCCCCAAACTGACATAAAGAAAGAATAGCTGGCATTCAAATTCAAGATTTTCTGTTTACTAAACAGGCTCTTTGACCAACTAAGCCAAAGGACATAAAGGTGAGATACATTGGATAAACGGATTAGAGATGCATAGAAAGGATGCATTTCAAAACAAAATCAACTGGTTTTACATTGTCATGCTTGAAGCCATCTTTCTTCCTTTATATCTCTTAGGTAGAAGAGATATTTAATCTCACAATTGCACTATCAGTCGCAAGTGAAACACCTATTTTTAAGATAGGAAGCTTCTTTGTGAGGAGATGAAAACAAGGCACTGCTGAGATTCGAACTCAGGATCTCCTGTTTATTAGACAGGCGCTTTAACCAACTAAGCCACAGCACCAGAAGATGGAATGCATTTGAAATCCAAGGAAGATTGAAGCACCAATCGAACATTCAACTGGTTAGCGCAGCAAAATAATATTGAGCTTGAGTTCCATTCCACGTAGAGCAGAAACATGGAGTAAGATTTCAATCTCAGTCATAACACTTAAGAAGCCAAGTAAATTTTGAAGAGCATTCATTTAAAAGACTGACAAATTTACAGAAGCTGTATCGAGGACAAAGGCTTTGAAGTTTTGCAATTGAATGAGCCATCTTTTAGCACAGCTGAAATTTGGGACTTGTTTTGCTTCCAAGTTATGACACAGAATAGACAGATTGAAGAAATGCCATGGCAAAACCAAAAGGAGGAAAAATTATGACTAATTGATATTAAAAACCTCAGCACTGGTTCATTTCTGAGAGAGTTTTCCCCAAGCTAACTTCAAACAACAGGCACTGTAGTTGACGAGATAAGGCAACTCTGACAAAAGCCAACATACAATCTTCAGTGAAAAAACACTGACTGGTAAAAACCCTCTCAACATCTTCCCACCTAAACGCACGGCCGCTATGTAGACGAGGTGGCCGAGTGGTTAAGGTGATGGACTGCTAATCCATTGTGCTCTGCATGCATGGGTTCGAATCCCATCGTCGTCGGATTAATCTGCTTCTTCTTTTGTGTTGAATGGTTTGGTTTTCATTTTTAACCCAAGCGGTGGACACTTCAAGCATGAAAGTTTACAATACTCCTGTGCTGCTATCAAACTTTGCAGATTCAGATCTGTAAATCCACTGGTTTTAATTTGTAAAGCTTGATGCCATCCTATATTCTGTAAAGAAAATTATATCCTCTAATTCCTTTTAAAGTGTTTCAACAGCAGAGAATTTTTTTTCTCAATTGCACTATATTAGGGCTGTGGGAAATTAATATTTGATGACAAACAAGAGTAAAAGTCCTCTTTTTGGGGTAAAAACCCACAAAATGAGATGAAGAATAGAAAGCACTGCTGACATTCAAAATCAAGATTTTCCTTTTACTAAATAGGCTCTTTGACCAACTAAGCCAAAGGACAAACAGGTGCGAAACATTAAAAAGCCTGCTTAGAGAGTTAAACAGCCCTAAACTGAGATAAAGAAGGAAGAGGACTGCTGGCATTCAAATTCAAGATTTTCTGTTAACTAAACAGGCTCTTTGACCAACTAAGACAAAGGACAAACAGGTGTGATACATTAGAAAGCCTGCTTAGAGAGTTAAGAAGCCCCAAACTGACATAAAGAAAGAATAGCACTGCTGGCATTCAAATTCAAGATTTTCTGTTTACTAAACAGGCTCTTTGACCAACTAAGACAAAGGACAAATAGGTGTGATACATTAGAAAGCCTGCTTAGAGAGTTAAGAAGCCCCAAACTGACATAAAGAAAGAATAGCTGGCATTCAAATTCAAGATTTTCTGTTTACTAAACAGGCTCTTTGACCAACTAAGCCAAAGGACATAAAGGTGAGATACATTGGATAAACGGATTAGAGATGCATAGAAAGGATGCATTTCAAAACTAAATCAACTGGTTTTACATTGTCATGCTTGAAGCCATCTTTCTTCCTTTATATCTCTTAGGTAGAAGAGATTTTTAATCTCACAATTGCACTATCAGTCGCAAGTGAAACACCTATGTTTAAGATAGAAAGCTTCTTTGTGAGGAGATGAAAACAAGGCACTGCTGAGATTCGAACTCAGGATCTCCTGTTTACTAGACAGGCGCTTTAACCAACTAAGCCACAGCACCAGAAGATGGAATGCATTTGAAATCCAAGGAAGATTGAAGCACCAATCGAACATTCAACTGGTTAGCGCAGCAAAATAATATTGAGCTTGAGTTCCATTCCACGTAGAGCAGAAACATGGAGTAAGATTTCAATCTCAGTCATAACACTTAAGAAGCCAAGTAAATTTTGAAGAGCATTCATTTAAAAGACTGACAAATTTACAGAAGCTGTATCGAGGACAAAGGCTTTGAAGTTTTGCAATTGAATGAGCCATCTTTTAGCACAGCTGAAATTTGGGACTTGTTTTGCTTCCAAGTTATGACACAGAATAGACAGATTGAAGAAATGCCAATTACAAAACCAAAAGGAGGAAAAATTATGACTAATTGATATTAAAAACCTCAGCACTGGTTCATTTCTGATAGAGTTTTCCCCAAGCTAACTTCAAACAACAGGCACTGTAGTTGACGAGATAAGGCAACTCTGACAAAAGCCAACATACAATCTTCAGTGAAAAAACACTGACTGGTAAAAACCCTCTCAACATCTTCCCACCTAAACGCACAGGCGCTATGTAGACGAGGTGGCTGAGTGGTTAAGGTGATTGACTGCTAATCCATTGTGCTCTGCATGCATGGGTTCGAATCCCATCGTCGTCGGATTAATCTGCTTCTTCTTTCGTGTTGAATGGTTTGGTTTTCATTTTTAACCCAAGCGGTGGACACTTCAAGCATGAAAGTTTACAATACTCCTGTGCTGCTATCA
This sequence comes from Dendrobates tinctorius, assembly GCF_039654945.1. Classification (NCBI taxonomy): domain Eukaryota; kingdom Metazoa; phylum Chordata; class Amphibia; order Anura; family Dendrobatidae; genus Dendrobates; species Dendrobates tinctorius. The sequence goes on from NW_027361871.1 coordinate 2,093,866, forward strand.
AACTTTGCAGAGTCAGATCTGTAAATCCACTGGTTTTAATTTGTAAAGCTTGATGCCATCCTATATTCTGTAAAGAAAATTATATCCTCTAATTAATCTGCTTCTTCTTTCATGTTGAATGGTTTGGTTTTCATTTTTAACCCAAGCGGTGGACACTTCAAGCATGAAAGTTTACAATACTCCTGTGCTGCTATCAAACTTTGCAGAGTCAGATCTGTAAATCCACTGGTTTTAATTTGTAAAGCTTGATGCCATCCTATATTCTGTAAAGAAAATTATATCCTCTAATTCCTTTTAAAGTGTTTCAACAGCAGACAATTTTTTTTCTCAATTGCACTATATTAGGGCTGTGGGAAATTAATATTTGATGACAAATAAGAGTAAAAGTCCTCTTTTTGGGGTAAAAACCCACAAAATGAGATGAAGAATAGAAAGCACTGCTGACATTCAAAATCAAGATTTTCCTTTTACTAAATAGGCTCTTTGACCAACTAAGCCAAAGGACAAACACGTGCGAAACATTAAAAAGCCTGCTTAGAGAGTTAAACAGCCCTAAACTGAGATAAAGAAGGAAAAGGACTGCTGGCATTCAAATTCAAGATTTTCCATTTACTAAATAGGCTCTTTGACCAACTAAGACAAAGGACAAACAGGTGTGATACATTAGAAAGCCTGCTTAGAGAGTTAAACAGCCCTAAACTGAGATAAAGAAGGAAGAGGACTGCTGGCATTCAAATTCAAGATTTTCTGTTTACTAAACAGGCTCTTTGACCAACTAAGACAAAGGACAAACAGGTGTGATACATGAGAAAGCCTGCTTAGAGAGTTAAGAAGCCCCAAACTGACATAAAGAAAGAATAGCGCTGCTGGCATTCAAATTCAAGATTTTCTGTTTACTAAACAGGCTCTTTGACCAACTAAGACAAAGGACAAATAGGTGTGATACATTAGAAAGCCTGCTTAGAGAGTTAAGAAGCCCCAAACTGACATAAAGAAAGAATAGCTGGCATTCAAATTCAAGATTTTCTGTTTACTAAACAGGCTCTTTGACCAACTAAGCCAAAGGACATAAAGGTGAGATACATTGGATAAACGGATTAGAGATGCATAGAAAGGATGCATTTCAAAACAAAATCAACTGGTTTTACATTGTCATGCTTGAAGCCATCTTTCTTCCTTTATATCTCTTAGGTAGAAGAGATATTTAATCTCACAATTGCACTATCAGTCGCAAGTGAAACACCTATTTTTAAGATAGGAAGCTTCTTTGTGAGGAGATGAAAACAAGGCACTGCTGAGATTCGAACTCAGGATCTCCTGTTTATTAGACAGGCGCTTTAACCAACTAAGCCACAGCACCAGAAGATGGAATGCATTTGAAATCCAAGGAAGATTGAAGCACCAATCGAACATTCAACTGGTTAGCGCAGCAAAATAATATTGAGCTTGAGTTCCATTCCACGTAGAGCAGAAACATGGAGTAAGATTTCAATCTCAGTCATAACACTTAAGAAGCCAAGTAAATTTTGAAGAGCATTCATTTAAAAGACTGACAAATTTACAGAAGCTGTATCGAGGACAAAGGCTTTGAAGTTTTGCAATTGAATGAGCCATCTTTTAGCACAGCTGAAATTTGGGACTTGTTTTGCTTCCAAGTTATGACACAGAATAGACAGATTGAAGAAATGCCATGGCAAAACCAAAAGGAGGAAAAATTATGACTAATTGATATTAAAAACCTCAGCACTGGTTCATTTCTGATAGAGTTTTCCCCAAGCTAACTTCAAACAACAGGCACTGTAGTTGACGAGATAAGGCAACTCTGACAAAAGCCAACATACAATCTTCAGTGAAAAAACACTGACTGGTAAAAACCCTCTCAACATCTTCCCACCTAAACGCACGGCCGCTATGTAGACGAGGTGGCCGAGTGGTTAAGGTGATGGACTGCTAATCCATTGTGCTCTGCATGCATGGGTTCGAATCCCATCGTCGTCGGATTAATCTGCTTCTTCTTTTGTGTTGAATGGTTTGGTTTTCATTTTTAACCCAAGCGGTGGACACTTCAAGCATGAAAGTTTACAATACTCCTGTGCTGCTATCAAACTTTGCAGATTCAGATCTGTAAATCCACTGGTTTTAATTTGTAAAGCTTGATGCCATCCTATATTCTGTAAAGAAAATTATATCCTCTAATTCCTTTTAAAGTGTTTCAACAGCAGAGAATTTTTTTTCTCAATTGCACTATATTAGGGCTGTGGGAAATTAATATTTGATGACAAACAAGAGTAAAAGTCCTCTTTTTGGGGTAAAAACCCACAAAATGAGATGAAGAATAGAAAGCACTGCTGACATTCAAAATCAAGATTTTCCTTTTACTAAATAGGCTCTTTGACCAACTAAGCCAAAGGACAAACAGGTGCGAAACATTAAAAAGCCTGCTTAGAGAGTTAAACAGCCCTAAACTGAGATAAAGAAGGAAAAGGACTGCTGGCATTCAAATTCAAGATTTTCCATTTACTAAATAGGCTCTTTGACCAACTAAGACAAAGGACAAACAGGTGTGATACATTAGAAAGCCTGCTTAGAGAGTTAAACAGCCCTAAACTGAGATAAAGAAGGAAGAGGACTGCTGGCATTCAAATTCAAGATTTTCTGTTTACTAAACAGGCTCTTTGACCAACTAAGACAAAGGACAAACAGGTGTGATACATTAGAAAGCCTGCTTAGAGAGTTAAGAAGCCCCAAACTGACATAAAGAAAGAATAGCACTGCTGGCATTCAAATTCAAGATTTTCTGTTTACTAAACAGGCTCTTTGACCAACTAAGACAAAGGACAAATAGGTGTGATACATTAGAAAGCCTGCTTAGAGAGTTAAGAAGCCCCAAACTGACATAAAGAAAGAATAGCTGGCATTCAAATTCAAGATTTTCTGTTTACTAAACAGGCTCTTTGACCAACTAAGCCAAAGGACATAAAGGTGAGATACATTGGATAAACGGATTAGAGATGCATAGAAAGGATGCATTTCAAAACTAAATCAACTGGTTTTACATTGTCATGCTTGAAGCCATCTTTCATCCTTTATATCTCTTAGGTAGAAGAGATTTTTAATCTCACAATCAGTCGCAAGTGAAACACCTATTTTTAAAATAGGAAGCTTCTTTGTGAGGAGATGAAAACAAGGCACTGCTGAGATTCGAACTCAGGATCTCCTGTTTACTAGACAGGCGCTTTAACCAACTAAGCCACAGCACCAGAAGATTGAATGCATTTGAAATCCAAGGAAGATTGAAGCACCAATCGAACATTCAACTGGTTAGCGCAGCAAAATAATATTGAGCTTGAGTTCCATTCCACGTAGAGCAGAAACATGGAGTAAGATTTCAATCTCAGTCATAACACTTAAGAAGCCAAGTAAATTTTGAAGAGCATTCATTTAAAAGACTGACAAATTTACAGAAGCTGTATCGAGGACAAAGGCTTTGAAGTTTTGCAGTTGAATGAGCCATCTTTTAGCACAGCTGAAATTTGGGACTTGTTTTGCTTCCAAGTTATGACACAGAATAGACAGATTGAAGAAATGCCATGGCAAAACCAAAAGGAGGAAAAATTATGACTAATTGATATTAAAAACCTCAGCACTGGTTCATTTCTGATAGAGTTTTCCCCAAGCTAACTTCAAACAACAGGCACTGTAGTTGACGAGATAAGGCAACTCTGCCAAAAGCCAAAATACAATCTTCAGTGAAAAAACACTGACTGGTAAAAACCCTCTCAACATCTTCCCACCTAAACGCACGGGCGCTATGTAGATGAGGTGGCCGAGTGGTTAAGGTGATGGACTGCTAATCCATTGTGCTCTGCATGCATGGGTTCTAATTCCATCGTCGTCGGATTAATCTGCTTCATCTTTCGTGTTGAATGGTTTGGTTTTCATTTTTAACCCAAGCGGTGGACACTTCAAGCATGAAAGTATACAATACTCCTGTGCTGCTATCAAACTTTGCAGAGTCAGATCTGTAAATCCACTGGTTTTAATTTGTAAAGCTTGATGCCATCCTATATTCTGTAAAGAAAATTATATCCTCTAATTCCTTTTAAAGTGTTTCAACAGCAGATAATTTTTTTTCTCAATTGCACTATATTAGGGCTGTGGGAAATTAATATTTGATGACAAACAAGAGTAAAAGTCCTCTTTTTGGGGTAAAAACCCACAAAATGAGATGAAGAATAGAAAGCACTGCTGACATTCAAAATCAAGATTTTCCTTTTACTAAATAGGCTCTTTGACCAACTAAGCCAAAGGACAAACAGGTGCGAAGCATTAAAAAGCCTGCTTAGAGAGTTAAACAGCCCTAAACTGAGATAAAGAAGGAGAAGGACTGCTGGCATTCAAATTCAAGATTTTCCATTTACTAAATAGGCTCTTTGACCAACTAAGACAAAGGTCAAACAGGTGTGATACATTAGAAAGCCTGCTTAGAGAGTTAAACAGCCCTAAACTGAGATAAAGAAGGAAGAGGACTGCTGGCATTCAAATTCAAGATTTTCTGTTTACTAAACAGGCTCTTTGACCAACTAAGACAAAGGACAAACAGGTGTGATACATTAGAAAGCCTGCTTAGAGAGTTAAGAAGCCCCAAACTGACATAAAGAAAGAATAGCACTGCTGGCATTCAAATTCAAGATTTTCTGTTTGCTAAACAGGCTCTTTGACCAACTAAGCCAAAGGACATAAACGTGAGATACATTGGATAAACGGATTAGAGATGCATAGAAAGGAGGCATTTCAAAACTAAATCAACTGGTTTTACATTGTCATGCTTGAAGCCATCTTTCTTCCTTTATATCGCTTAGATAGAAGAGATTTTTAATCTCACAATTGCACTATCAGTCGCAAGTGAAACACCTATTTTTAAGATAGGAAGCTTCTTTGTGAGGATATGAAAACAAGGCACTGCTGAGATTCGAACTCAGGATCTGAGTTAACCAACTAAGCCACAGCACCAGAAGATGGAATGCATTTGAAATCCAAGGAAGATTGAAGCACCAATCGAACATTCAACTGGTTAGCGCAGCAAAACAATATTGAGCTTGAGTTCCATTCCACGTAGAGCAGAAACATGGAATAAGATTTCAATCTCAGTCATAACACTTAAGAAGCCAAGTAAATTTTGAAGAGCATTCATTTAAAAGACTGACAAATTTACAGAAGCTGTATCGAGGACAAAGGCTTTGAAGTTTTTCAATTGAATGAGCCATCTTTTAGCACAGCTGAAATTTGGGACTTGTTTTGCTTCCAAGTTATGACACAGAATAGACAGATTGAAGAAATGCCATGGCAAAACCAAAAGGAGGAAAAATTATGACTAATTGATATTAAAAACCTCAGCACTGGTTCATTTCTGATAGAGTTTTCCCCAAGCTAACTTCAAACAACAGGCACTGTAGTTGACGAGATAAGGCAACTCTGACAAAAGCCAACATACAATCTTCAGTGAAAAAACACTGACTGGTAAAAACCCTCTCAACATCTTCCCACCTAAACGCATGTGCGCTATGTAGACGAGGTGGCCGAGTGGTTAAGGGGATGGACTGCGAATCCATTGTGCTCTGCATGCATGGGTTCGAATACCATCCTCGTCGGATTAATCTGCTTCTTCTTTCATGTTGAATTGTTTGGTTTTCATTTTTAACCCAAGCGGTGGACAATTCATGCATGAAAGTTTACAATACTCCTGTGCTGCTATCAAACTTTGCAGAGTCAGATCTCTAAATCCACTGGTTTTAATTTGTAAAGCTTGATGCCATCCTATATTCTGTAAAGAAAATTATATCCTCTAATTCCTTTTAAAGTGTTTCAACAGCAGAGAATTTTTTTTCTCAATTGCACTATATTAGGGCTGTGGGAAATTAATATTTGATGACAAACAAGAGTAAAAGTCCTCTTTTTGGGGTAAAAACCCACAAAATGAGATGAAGAATAGAAAGCACTGCTGACATTCAAAATCAAGATTTTCCTTTTACTAAATAGGCTCTTTGACCAACTAAGCCAAAGGACAAACAGGTGCGAAACATTAAAAAGCCTGCTTAGAGAGTTAAACAGCCCTAAACTGAGATAAAGAAGGAAAAGGACTGCTGGCATTCAAATTCAAGATTTTCCATTTACTAAATAGGCTCTTTGACCAACTAAGACAAAGGACAAACAGGTGTGATACATTAGAAAGCCTGCTTAGAGAGTTAAACAGCCCTAAACTGAGATAAAGAAGGAAGAGGACTGCTGGCATTCAAATTCAAGATTTTCTGTTTACTAAACAGGCTCTTTGACCAACTAAGACAAAGGACAAACAGGTGTGATACATTAGAAAGCCTGCTTAGAGAGTTAAGAAGCCCCAAACTGACATAAAGAAAGAATAGCACTGCTGGCATTCAAATTCAAGATTTTCTGTTTACTAAACAGGCTCTTTGACCAACTAAGACAAAGGACAAATAGGTGTGATACATTAGAAAGCCTGCTTAGAGAGTTAAGAAGCCCCAAACTGACATAAAGAAAGAATAGCTGGCATTCAAATTCAAGATTTTCTGTTTACTAAACAGGCTCTTTGACCAACTAAGCCAAAGGACATAAAGGTGAGATACATTGGATAAACGGATTAGAGATGCATAGAAAGGATGCATTTCAAAACTAAATCAACTGGTTTTACATTGTCATGCTTGAAGCCATCTTTCATCCTTTATATCTCTTAGGTAGAAGAGATTTTTAATCTCACAATCAGTCGCAAGTGAAACACCTATTTTTAAAATAGGAAGCTTCTTTGTGAGGAGATGAAAACAAGGCACTGCTGAGATTCGAACTCAGGATCTCCTGTTTACTAGACAGGCGCTTTAACCAACTAAGCCACAGCACCAGAAGATGGAATGCATTTGAAATCCAAGGAAGATTGAAGCACCAATCGAACATTCAACTGGTTAGCGCAGCAAAATAATATTGAGCTTGAGTTCCATTCCACGTAGAGCAGAAACATGGAGTAAGATTTCAATCTCAGTCATAACACTTAAGAAGCCAAGTAAATTTTGAAGAGCATTCATTTAAAAGACTGACAAATTTACAGAAGCTGTATCGAGGACAAAGGCTTTGAAGTTTTGCAATTGAATGAGCCATCTTTTAGCACAGCTGAAATTTGGGACTTGTTTTGCTTCCAAGTTATGACACAGAATAGACAGATTGAAGAAATGCCATGGCAAAACCAAAAGGAGGAAAAATTATGACTAATTGATATTAAAAACCTCAGCACTGGTTCATTTCTGATAGAGTTTTCCCCAAGCTAACTTCAAACAACAGGCCCTGTAGTTGACGAGATAAGGCAACTCTGACAAAAGCCAAAATACAATCTTCAGTGAAAAAACACTGACTGGTAAAAACCCTCTCAACATCTTCCCACCTAAACGCACGGGCGCTATGTAGACGAGGTGGCCGAGTGGTTAAGGTGATGGACTGCTAATCCATTGTGCTCTGCATGCATGGGTTCGAATCCCATCGTCGTCGGATTAATCTGCTTCATCTTTCGTGTTGAATGGTTTGGTTTTCATTTTTAACCCAAGCGGTGGACACTTCAAGCATGAAAGTATACAATACTCCTGTGCTGCTATCAAACTTTGCAGAGTCAGATCTGTAAATCCACTGGTTTTAATTTGTAAAGCTTGATGCCATCCTATATTCTGTAAAGAAAATTATATCCTCTAATTCCTTTTAAAGTGTTTCAACAGCAGATAATTTTTTTTCTCAATTGCACTATATTAGGGCTGTGGGAAATTAATATTTGATGACAAACAAGAGTAAAAGTCCTCTTTTTGGGGTAAAAACCCACAAAATGAGATGAAGAATAGAAAGCACTGCTGACATTCAAAATCAAGATTTTCCTTTTACTAAATAGGCTCTTTGACCAACTAAGCCAAAGGACAAACAGGTGCGAAGCATTAAAAAGCCTGCTTAGAGAGTTAAACAGCCCTAAACTGAGATAAAGAAGGAGAAGGACTGCTGGCATTCAAATTCAAGATTTTCCATTTACTAAATAGGCTCTTTGACCAACTAAGACAAAGGTCAAACAGGTGTGATACATTAGAAAGCCTGCTTAGAGAGTTAAACAGCCCTAAACTGAGATAAAGAAGGAAGAGGACTGCTGGCATTCAAATTCAAGATTTTCTGTTTACTAAACAGGCTCTTTGACCAACTAAGACAAAGGACAAACAGGTGTGATACATTAGAAAGCCTGCTTAGAGAGTTAAGAAGCCCCAAACTGACATAAAGAAAGAATAGCACTGCTGGCATTCAAATTCAAGATTTTCTGTTTGCTAAACAGGCTCTTTGACCAACTAAGCCAAAGGACATAAACGTGAGATACATTGGATAAACGGATTAGAGATACATAGAAAGGAGGCATTTCAAAACTAAATCAACTGGTTTTACATTGTCATGCTTGAAGCCATCTTTCTTCCTTTATATCGCTTAGATAGAAGAGATTTTTAATCTCACAATTGCACTATCAGTCGCAAGTGAAACACCTATTTTTAAGATAGGAAGCTTCTTTGTGAGGATATGAAAACAAGGCACTGCTGAGATTCGAACTCAGGATCTGAGTTAACCAACTAAGCCACAGCACCAGAAGATGGAATGCATTTGAAATCCAAGGAAGATTGAAGCACCAATCGAACATTCAACTGGTTAGCGCAGCAAAACAATATTGAGCTTGAGTTCCATTCCACGTAGAGCAGAAACATGGAATAAGATTTCAATCTCAGTCATAACACTTAAGAAGCCAAGTAAATTTTGAAGAGCATTCATTTAAAAGACTGACAAATTTACAGAAGCTGTATCGAGGACAAAGGCTTTGAAGTTTTGCAATTGAATGAGCCATCTTTTAGCACAGCTGAAATTTGGGACTTGTTTTGCTTCCAAGTTATGACACAGAATAGACAGATTGAAGAAATGCCATGGCAAAACCAAAAGGAGGAAAAATTATGACTAATTGATATTAAAAACCTCAGCACTGGTTCATTTCTGATAGAGTTTTCCCCAAGCTAACTTCAAACAACAGGCACTGTAGTTGACGAGATAAGGCAACTCTGACAAAAGCCAACATCCAATCTTCAGTGAAAAAACACTGACTGGTAAAAACCCTCTCAACATCTTCCCACCTAAACACACGGGTGCTATGTAGATGAGGTGGCCGAGTGGTTAAGGCGATCCATTGTGCTCTGCATGCATGGGTTCGAATCCCATCCTCGTCGGATTAATCTGCTTCTTCTTTCGTGTTGAATGGTTTGGTTTTCATTTTTAACCCAAGTGGTGGACACTTCAAGCATGAAAGTTTACAATACTCCTGTGCTGCTATCAAACTTTGCAGAGTCAGATCTGTAAATCCACTCGTTTTAATTTGTAAAGCTTGATGCCATCCTATATTCTGTAAAGAAAATTATATCCTCTAATTCCTTTTAAAGTGTTTCAACAGCAGACAATTTTTTTTCTCAATTGCATTATATTAGGGCTGTGGGAAATTAATATTTGATTACAAACAAGAGTAAAAGTCCTCTTTTGGGGGTAAAAACCCACAAAATGAGATGAAGAATAGAAAGCACTGCTGACATTCAAAATCAAGATTTTCCTTTTACTAAATAGGCTCTTTGACCAACTAAGCCAAAGGACAAACAGGTGCGAAACATTAAAAAGCCTGCTTAGAGAGTTAAACAGCCCTAAACTGAGATAAAGAAGGAAAAGGACTGCTGGCATTCAAATTCAAGATTTTCCATTTACTAAATAGGCTCTTTGACCAACTAAGACAAAGGACAAACAGGTGTGATACATTAGAAAGCCTGCTTAGAGAGTTAAACAGCCCTAAACTGAGATAAAGAAGGAAGAGGACTGCTGGCATTCAAATTCAAGATTTTCTGTTTACTAAACAGGCTCTTTTACCAACTAAGACAAAGGACAAACAGGTGTGATACATTAGAAAGCCTGCTTAGAGAGTTAAGAAGCCCCAAACTGACATAAAGAAAGAATAGCACTGCTGGCATTCAAATTCAAGATTTTCTGTTTGCTAAACAGGCTCTTTGACCAACTAAGCCAAAGGACATAAAGGTGAGATACATTGGATAAACGGATTAGAGATGCATAGAAAGGAGGCATTTCAAAAATAAATCTACTGGTTTTACATTGCCATGCTTGAAGCCATATTTCTTCCTTTATATCTCTTAGATAGAAGAGATTTTTAATCTCACAATTGCACTATCAGTGGCAAGTGAAACACCTATTTTTAAGATAGGAAGCTTCTTTGTGAGGAGTTGAAAACAAAGCACTGCTGAGATTCGAACTCAAGTTCTCCTGTTTACTAGACAGGCGCTTTAACCAACTAAGCCACAGCACCAGAAGATGGCATGCATTTGAAATCCAAGGAAGATTGAAGCACCAATTGAACATTCAACTGGTTAGCGCAGCAAAATAATATTGAGCTTGAGTTCCATTCCACGTAGAGCAGAAACATGGAGTAAGATTTCAATCTCAGTCATAACACTTAAGAAGCCAAGTAAATTTTGAAGAGCATTCATTTAAAAGACTGACAAATTTACAGAAGCTGTATCGAGGACAAAGGCTTTGAAGTTTTGCAATTGAATGAGCCATCTTTTAGCACAGCTGAAATTTGGGACTTGTTTTGCTTCCAAGTTATGACACAGAATAGACAGATTGAAGAAATGCCATGGCAAAACCAAAAGGAGGAAAAATTATGACTAATTGATATTAAAAACCTCAGCACTGGTTCATTTCTGATAGAGTTTTCCCCAAGCTAACTTCAAACAACAGGCACTGTAGTTGACGAGATAAGGCAACTCTGACAAAAGCCAACATACAATCTTCAGTGAAAAAACACTGACTGGTAAAAACCCTCTCAACATCTTCCCACCTAAACACACGGGCGCTATGTAGACGAGGTGGCCGAGTGGTTAAGGTGATGGACTGCTAATCCATTGTGCTCTGCATGCATGGGTTCGAATCCCATCGTCGTCTGATTAATCTGCTTCTTCTTTCGTGTTGAATGGTTTGGTTTTCATTTTTAACCCAAGCGGTGGACACTTCAAGCATGAAAGTTTACAATACTCCTGTGCTGCTATCAAACTTTGCAGAGTCAGATCTGTAAATCCACTGGTTTTAATTTGTAAAGCTTGATGCCATCCTATATTCTGTAAAGAAAATTATATCCTCTAATTCCTTTTAAAGTGTTTCAACAGCAGACAATTTTTTTTCTCAATTGCACTATATTAGGGCTGTGGGAAATTAATATTTGATGACAAACAAGAGTAAAAGTCCTCTTTTTGGGGTAAAAACCCACAAAATGAGATGAAGAATAGAAAGCACTGCTGACATTCAAAATCAAGATTTTCCTTTTACTAAATAGGCTCTTTGACCAACTAAGCCAAAGGACAAACAGGTGCGAAACATTAAAAAGCCTGCTTAGAGAGTTAAACAGCCCTAAACTGAGATAAAGAAGGAAAAGGACTGCTGGCATTCAAATTCAAGATTTTCCATTTACTAAATAGGCTCTTTGACCAACTAAGACAAAGGACAAACAGGTGTGATACATTAGAAAGCCTGCTTAGAGAGTTAAACAGCCCTAAACTGAGATAAAGAAGGAAGAGGACTGCTGGCATTCAAATTCAAGATTTTCTGTTTACTAAACAGGCTCTTTGACCAACTAAGACAAAGGACAAACAGGTGTGATACATTAGAAAGCCTGCTTAGAGAGATAAGAAGCCCCAAACTGACATAAAGAAAGAATAGCACTGCTGGCATTCAAATTCAAGATTTTCTGTTTACTAAACAGGCTCTTTGACCAACTAAGACAAAGGACAAATAGGTGTGATACATTAGAAAGCCTGCTTAGAGAGTTAAGAAGCCCCAAACTGACATAAAGAAAGAATAGCTGGCATTCAAATTCAAGATTTTCTGTTTACTAAACAGGCTCTTTGACCGACTAAGCCAAAGGACATAAAGGTGAGATACATTGGATAAACGGATTAGAGATGCATAGAAAGGATGCATTTCAAAACTAAATCAACTGGTTTTACATTGTCATGCTTGAAGCCATCTTTCTTCCTTTATATCTCTTAGGTAGAAGAGATTTTTAATCTCACAATTGCACTATAGTTGCACTATTTTTAAGATAGGAAGCTTCTTTGTGAGGAGATGAAAACAAGGCACTGCTGAGATTCGAACTCAGGATCTCCTGTTTACTAGACAGGCGCTTTAACCAACTAAGCCACAGCACCAGAAGATGGAATGCATTTGAAATCCAAGGAAGATTGAAGCACCAATCGAACATTCAACTGGTTAGCGCAGCAAAATAATATTGAGCTTGAGTTCCATTCCACGTAGAGCAGAAACATGGAGTAAGATTTCAATCTCAGTCATGACACTTAAGAAGCCAAGTAAATTTTGAAGAGCATTCATTTAAAAGACTGACAAATTTACAGAAGCTGTATCGAGGACAAAGGCTTTGAAGTTTTGCAATTGAATGAGCCATCTTTTAGCACAGCTGAAATTTGGGACTTGTTTTGCTTCCAAGTTATGACACAGAATAGACAGATTGAAGAAATGCCATGGCAAAACCAAAAGGAGGAAAAATTATGACTAATTGATATTAAAAACCTCAGCACTGGTTCATTTCTGATAGAGTTTTCCCCAAGCTAACTTCAAACAACAGACACTGTAGTTGACGAGATAAGGCAACTCTGACAAAAGCCAACATACAATCTTCAGTGAAAAAACACTGACTGGTAAAAACCCTCTCAACATCTTCCCACCTAAACGCACGGGCGCTATGTAGATGAGGTGGCCGAGTGGTTAAGGTGATGGACTGCTAATCCATTGTGCTCTGCATGCATGGGTTCGAATCCCATCGTCGTCGGATTAATCTGCTTCTTCTTTCGTGTTGAATGGTTTGGTTTTCATTTTTAACCCAAGTGGTGGACACTTCAAGCATGAAAGTTTACAATACTCCTGTGCTGCTATCAAACTTTGCAGAGTCAGATCTGTAAATCCACTGGTTTTAATTTGTAAAGCTTGATGCCATCCTATATTCTGTAAAGAAAATTATATCCTCTAATTCCTTTTAAAGTGTTTCAACAGCAGAGAATTTTTTTCTCAATTGCACTATATTAGGGCTGTGGGAAATTAATATTTGATGACAAACAAGAGTAAAAGTCCTCTTTTTGGGGTAAAAACCCACAAAATGAGATGAAGAATAGAAAGCACTGCTGACATTCAAAATCAAGATTTTCCTTTTACTAAATAGGCTCTTTGACCAACTAAGCCAAAGGACAAACAGGTGCGAAACATTAAAAAGCCTGCTTAGAGAGTTAAACAGCCCTAAACTGAGATAAAGAAGGAAAAGGACTGCTGGCATTCAAATTCAAGATTTTCCATTTACTAAATAGGCTCTTTGACCAACTAAAACAAAGGACAAACAGGTGTGATACATTAGAAAGCCTGCTTAGAGAGTTAAACAGCCCTAAACTGAGATAAAGAAGGAAGAGGACTGCTGGCATTCAAATTCAAGATTTTCTGTTTACTAAACAGGCTCTTTGACCAACTAAGACAAAGGACAAACAGGTGTGATACATTAGAAAGCCTGCTTAGAGAGATAAGAAGCCCCAAACTGACATAAAGAAAGAATAGCACTGCTGGCATTCAAATTCAAGATTTTCTGTTTACTAAACAGGCTCTTTGACCAACTAAGCCAAAGGACATAAAGGTGAGATACATTGGATAAACGGATTAGAGATGCATAGAAAGGAGGCATTTCAAAACTAAATCAACTGGTTTTACATTGTCATGCTTGAAGCCATCTTTCTTCCTTTATATCTCGTAGATAGAAGAGATTTTTAATCTCATAATTCCACTATCATTCGCAAGTGAAACACCTATTTTTAAGATTCTTTGTGAGGAGACGAAAACAAGGTACTGCTGAGATTCGAACTCAGGATCTCCTGTTTACTAGACAGGCACTTTAACCAACTAAGCCACTGCACCAGAAGATGTCGTGCAATTGAAATCCAAGGAAGATTGAAGCACCAATCGAACATTCAACTGGTTAGCGCAGCAAAACAATATTGAGCTTGAGTTCCATTCCACGTAGAGCAGAAACATGGAATAAGATTTCAATCTCAGTCATAACACTTAAGAAGCCAAGTAAATTTTGAAGAGCATTCATTTAAAAGACTGACAAATTTACAGAAGCTGTATCGAGGACAAAGGCTTTGAAGTTTTGCAATTGAATGAGCCATCTTTTAGCACAGCTGAAATTTGGGACTTGTTTTGCTTCCAAGTTATGACACAGAATAGACAGATTGAAGAAATGCCATGGCAAAACCAAAAGGAGGAAAAATTATGACTAATTGATATTAAAAACCTCAGCACTGGTTCATTTCTGATAGAGTTTTCCCCAAGCTAACTTCAAACAACAGGCACTGTAGTTGACGAGATAAGGCAACTCTGACAAAAGCCAACATACAATCTTCAGTGAAAAAACACTGACTGGTAAAAACCCTCTCAACATCTTCCCCCCTAAACGCACGGGCGCTATGTAGACGAGGTGGCCGAGTGGTTAAGGCGATGGACTGCTAATCCATTGTGCTCTGCATGCATGGGTTCGAATCCCATCCTCGTCGGATTAATCTGCTTCTTCTTTCATGTTGAATGGTTTGGTTTTCATTTTTAACCCAAGCAGTGGACACTTCAAGCATGAAAGTTTACAATACTCCTGTGCTGCTATCAAACTTTGCAGAGTCAGACCTGTAAATCCACTGGTTTTAAATGGTAAAGCTTGATGCCATCCTATATTCTGTAAAGAAAATTATATCCTCTAATTCCTTTTAAAGTGTTTCAACAGCAGAGAATTTTTTTTCTCAATTGCACTAGATTAGGGCTGTGGGAAATTAATATTTGATGACAAACAAGAGTAAAAGTCCTCTTTTTGGGGTAAAAACCCACAAAATGAGATGAAGAATAGAAAGCACTGCTGACATTCAAAATCAAGATTTTCCTTTTACTAAATAGGCTCTTTGACCAACTAAGCCAAAGGACAAACAGGTGCGAAACATTAAAAAGCCTGCTTAGAGAGTTAAACAGCCCTAAACTGAGATAAAGAAGGAAAAGGACTGCTGGCATTCAAATTCAAGATTTTCCATTTACTAAATAGGCTCTTTGACCAACTAAGACAAAGGACAAACAGGTGTGATACATTAGAAAGCCTGCTTAGAGAGTTAAACAGCCCTAAACTGAGATAAAGAAGGAAGAGGACTGCTGGCATTCAAATTCAAGATTTTCTGTTTACTAAACAGGCTCTTTGACCAACTAAGACAAAGGACAAACAGGTGTGATACATTAGAAAGCCTGCTTAGAGAGTTAAGAAGCCCCAAACTGACATAAAGAAAGAATAGCACTGCTGGCATTCAAATTCAAGATTTTCTGTTTACTAAACAGGCTCTTTGACCAACTAAGCCAAAGGACATAAAGGTGAGATACATTGGATAAACGGATTAGAGATGCATAGAAAGGAGGGATTTCAAAACTAAATCAACTGGTTTTACATTGTCATGCTTGAAGCCATCTTTCTTCCTTTATATCTCGTAGATAGAAGAGATTTTTAATCTCATAATTCCACTATCAGTCGCAAGTGAAACACCTATTTTTAAGATTCTTTGTGAGGAGACGAAAACAAGGTACTGCTGAGATTCGAACTCAGGATCTCCTGTTTACTAGACAGGCGCTTTAACCAACTAAGCCACAGCACCAGAAGATGGCATGCATTTGAAATCCAAGGAAGATTGAAGCACCAATCGAACATTCAACTGGTTAGCGCAGCAAAACAATATTGAGCTTGAGTTCCATTCGACGTAGAGCAGAAACATGGAATAAGATTTCAATCTCAGTCATAACACTTAAGAAGCCAAGTAAATTTTGAAGAGCATTCATTTAAAAGACTGACAAATTTACAGAAGCTGTATCGAGGACAAAGGCTTTGAAGTTTTGCAATTGAATGAGCCATCTTTTAGCACAGCTGAAATTTGGGACTTGTTTTGCTTCCAAGTTATGACACAGAATAGACAGATTGAAGAAATGCCATGGCAAAACCAAAAGGAGGAAAAATTATGACTAATTGATATTAAAAACCTCAGCACTGGTTCATTTCTGATAGAGTTTTCCCCAAGCTAACTTCAAACAACAGGCACTGTAGTTGACGAGATAAGGCAACTCTGACAAAAGCCAACATACAATCTTCAGTGAAAAAACACTGACTGGTAAAAACCCTCTCAACATCTTCCCACCTAAACGCACAGGCTCTATGTAGAAGAGGTGGCCGAGTGGTTAAGGCGATGGACTGCTAATCCATTGTGCTCTGCATGCATGGGTTCGAATCCCATCCTCGTCGGATTAATCTGCTTCTTCTTTCATGTTGAATGGTTTGGTTTTCATTTTTAACCCAAGCAGTGGACACTTCAAGCATGAAAGTTTACAATACTCCTGTGCTGCTATCAAACTTTGCAGAGTCAGACCTGTAAATCCACTGGTTTTAATTGGTAAAGCTTGATGCCATTCTATATTCTGTAAAGAAAATTATATCCTCTAATTCCTTTTAAAGTGTTTCAACAGCAGAGAATTTTTTTTCTCAATTGCACTATATTAGGGCTGTGGGAAATTAATATTTGATGACAAACAAGAGTAAAAGTCCTCTTTTTGGGGTAAAAACCCACAAAATGAGATGAAGAATAGAAAGCACTGCTGACATTCAAAATCAAGATTTTCCTTTTACTAAATAGGCTCTTTGACCAACTAAGCCAAAGGACAAACAGGTGCGAAACATTAAAAAGCCTGCTTAGAGAGTTAAACAGCCCTAAACTGAGATAAAGAAGGAAAAGGACTGCTGGCATTCAAAGTCAAGATTTTCCATTTACTAAATAGGCTCTTTGACCAACTAAGACAAAGGACAAACAGGTGTGATACATTAGAAAGCCTGCTTAGAGAGTTAAACAGCCCTAAACTGAGATAAAGAAGGAAGAGGACTGCTGGCATTCAAATTCAAGATTTTCTGTTTACTAAACAGGCTCTTTGACCAACTAAGACAAAGGACAAACAGGTGTGATACATTAGAAAGCCTGCTTAGAGAGTTAAGAAGCCCCAAACTGACATAAAGAAAGAATAGCACTGCTGGCATTCAAATTCAAGATTTTCTGTTTACTAAACAGGCTCTTTGACCAACTAAGCCAAAGGACATAAAGGTGAGATACATTGGATAAACGGATTAGAGATGCATAGAAAGGAGGCATTTCAAAACTAAATCAACTGGTTTTACATTGTCATGCTTGAAGCCATCTTTCTTCCTTTATATCTCTTAGATAGAAGAGATTTTAAATCTCATAATTCCACTATCAGTCGCAAGTGAAACACCTATTTTTAAGATAAGAAGCTTCTTTGTGAGGAGACGAAAACAAGGCACTGCTGAGATTCAAACTCAGGATCTCCTGTTTACTAGACAGGCGCTTTAACAAACTAAGCCACAGCACCAAAAGATGGCATGCATTTGAAATCCAAGGAAGATTGAAGCACCAATCGAACATTCAACTGGTTAGCGCAGCAAAACAATATTGAGCTTGAGTTCCATTCCACGTAGAGCAGAAACATGGAATAAGATTTCAATCTCAGTCATAACACTTAAGAAGCCAAGTAAATTTTGAAGAGCATTCATTTAAAAGACTGACAAATTTACAGAAGCTGTATCGAGGACAAAGGCTTTGAAGTTTTGCAATTGAATGAGCCATCTTTTAGCACAGCTGAAATTTGGGACTTGTTTTGCTTCCAAGTTATGACACAGAATAGACAGATTGAAGAAATGCCATGGCAAAACCAAAAGGAGGAAAAATTATGACTAATTGATATTAAAAACCTCAGCACTGGTTCATTTCTGATAGAGTTTTCCCCAAGCTAACTTCAAACAACAGGCACTGT
Source organism: Dendrobates tinctorius (assembly GCF_039654945.1). Taxonomy (NCBI): domain Eukaryota; kingdom Metazoa; phylum Chordata; class Amphibia; order Anura; family Dendrobatidae; genus Dendrobates; species Dendrobates tinctorius. The sequence continues at coordinate 2,111,926 of NW_027361871.1, forward strand.
AGTTGACGAGATAAGGCAACTCTGACAAAAGCCAACATACAATCTTCAGTGAAAAAACACTGACTGGTAAAAACCCTCTCAACATCTTCCCACCTAAACGCACGGGCGCTATGTAGACGAGGTGGCCGAGTGGTTAAGGTGATGGACTGCTAATCCATTGTGCTCTGCATGCATGGGTTCGAATCCCATCCTCGTCGGATTAAGCTGCTTCTTCTTTCATGTTGAATGGTTTGGTTTTCATTTTTAACCCAAGCAGTGGACACTTCAAGCATGAAAGTTTACAATACTCCTGTGCTGCTATCAAACTTTGGAGAGTCAGACCTGTAAATCCACTGGTTTTAATTGGTAAAGCTTGATGCCATCCTATATTCTGTAAAGAAAATTATATCCTCTAATTCCTTTTAAAGTGTTTCAACAGCAGAGAATTTTTTTTCTCAATTGCACTATATTAGGGCTGTGGGAAATTAATATTTGATGACAAACAAGAGTAAAAGTCCTCTTTTTGGGGTAAAAACCCACAAAATGAGATGAAGAATAGAAAGCACTGCTGACATTCAAAATCAAGATTTTCCTTTTACTAAATAGGCTCTTTGACCAACTAAGCCAAAGGACAAACAGGTGCGAAACATTAAAAAGCCTGCTTAGAGAGTTAAACAGCCCTAAACTGAGATAAAGAAGGAAAAGGACTGCTGGCATTCAAATTCAAGATTTTCCATTTCCTAAATAGGCTCTTTGACCAACTAAGACAAAGGACAAACAGGTGTGATACATTAGAAAGCCTGCTTAGAGAGTTAAACAGCCCTAAACTGAGATAAAGAAGGAAGAGGACTGCTGGCATTCAAATTCAAGATTTTCTGTTTACTAAACAGGCTCTTTGACCAACTAAGACAAAGGACAAACAGGTGTGATACATTAGAAAGCCTGCTTAGAGAGTTAAGAAGCCCCAAACTGACATAAAGAAAGAATAGCACTGCTGGCATTCAAATTCAAGATTTTCTGTTTACTAAACAGGCTCTTTGACCAACTAAGCCAAAGGACATAAAGGTGAGATACATTGGATAAACGGATTAGAGATGCATAGAAAGGAGGCATTTCAAAACTAAATCAACTGGTTTTACATTGTCATGCTTGAAGCCATCTTTCTTCCTTTATATCTCGTAGATAGAAGAGATTTTTAATCTCATAATTCCACTATCAGTCGCAAGTGAAACACCTATTTTTAAGATAGGAAGCTTCTTTGTGAGGAGACGAAAACAAGGCACTGCTGAGATTCGAACTCAGGATCTCGTGTTTACTAGACAGGCGCTTTAACCAACTAAGCCACAGCACCAGAAGATGGCATGCATTTGAAATCCAAGGAAGATTGAAGCACCAATCGAACATTCAACTGGTTAGCGCAGCAAAACAATATTGAGCTTGAGTTCCATTCCACGTAGAGCAGAAACACGGAATAAGATTTCAATCTCAGTCATAACACTTAAGAAGCCAAGTAAATTTTGAAGAGCATTCATTTAAAAGACTGACAAATTTACAGAAGCTGTATCGAGGACAAAGGCTTTGAAGTTTTGCAATTGAATGAGCCATCTTTAAGCACAGCTGAAATTTGGGACTTGTTTTGCTTCCAAGTTATGACACAGAATAGACAGATTGAAGAAATGCCATGGCAAAACCAAAAGGAGGAAAAATTATGACTAATTGATATTAAAAACCTCAGCACTGGTTCATTTCTGATAGTTTTCCCCAAGCTAACTTCAAACAACAGGCACTGTAGTTGACGAGATAAGGCAACTCTGACAAAAGCCAACATACAATCTTCAGTGAAAAAACACTGACTGGTAAAAACCCTCTCAACATCTTCCCACCTAAACGCACGGGCGCTATGTAGACGAGGTGGCCGAGTGGTTAAGGCGATGGACTGCTAATCCATTGTGCTCTGCATGCATGGGTTCAAATCCCATCCTCGTCAGATTAATCTGCTTCATCTTTCATGTTGAATGGTTTGGTTTTCATTTTTAACCCAAGCAGTGGAACCCTTCAAGCATGAAAGTTTACAATACTCCTGTGCTGCTATCAAACTTTGCAGAGTCAGACCTGTAAATCCACTGGTTTTAATTGGTAAAGCTTGATGCCATCCTATATTCTGTAAAGAAAATTATATCCTCTAATTCCTTTTAAAGTGTTTCAACAGCAGAGAATTTTTTTTCTCAATTGCTCTATATTAGGGCTGTGGGAAATTAATATTTGATGACAAACAAGAGTAAAAGTCCTCTTTTTGGGGTAAAAACCCACAAAATGAGATGAAGAATAGAAAGCACTGCTGACATTCAAAATCAAGATTTTCCTTTTACTAAATAGGCTCTTTGACCAACTAAGCCAAAGGACAAACAGGTGCGAAACATTAAAAAGCCTGCTTAGAGAGTTAAACAGCCCTAAACTGAGATAAAGAAGGAAAAGGACTGCTGGCATTCAAATTCAAGATTTTCCATTTACTAAATAGGCTCTTTGACCAACTAAGACAAAGGACAAACAGGTGTGATACATTAGAAAGCCTGCTTAGAGAGTTAAACAGCCCTAAACTGAGATAAAGAAGAAAGAGGACTGCTGGCATTCAAATTCAAGATTTTCTGTTTACTAAACAGGCTTTTTGACCAACTAAGACAAAGGACAAACAGGTGTGATACATTAGAAAGCCTGCTTAGAGAGTTAAGAAGCCCCAAACTGACATAAAGAAAGAATAGCACTGCTGGCATTCAAATTCAAGATTTTCTGTTTACTAAACAGGCTCTTTGACCAACTAAGCCAAAGGACATAAAGGTGAGATACATTGGATAAACGGATTGGAGATGCATAGAAAGGAGGCATTTCAAAACTAAATCAACTGGTTTTACATTGTCATGCTTGAAGCCATCTTTCTTCCTTTATATCTCTTAGATAGAAGAGATTTTAAATCTCATAATTCCACTATCAGTCGCAAGTGAAACAGCTATTTTTAAGATAAGAAGCTTCTTTGTGAGGAGACGAAAAGAAGGCACTGCTGAGATTCGAACTCAGGATCTCCTGTTTACTAGACAGGCGCTTTAACCAACTAAGCCACAGCACCAGAAGATGGCATGTATTTGAAATCCAAGGAAGATTGAAGCACCAATCGAACATTCAACTGGTTAGCGCAGCAAAACAATATTGAGCTTGAGTTCCATTCCACATAGAGCAGAAACATGGAATAAGATTTCAATCTCAGTCATAACACTTAAGAAGCCAAGTAAATTTTGAAGAGCATTCATTTAAAAGACTGACAAATTTACAGAAGCTGTATCGAGGACAAAGGCTTTGAAGTTTTGCAATTGAATGAGCCATCTTTTAGCACAGCTGAAATTTGGGACTTGTTTTGCTTCCAAGTTATGACACAGAATAGACAGATTGAAGAAATGCCATGGCAAAACCAAAATGAGGAAAAATTATGACTAATTGATATTAAAAACCTCAGCACTGGTTCATTTCTGATAGAGTTTTCCCCAAGCTAACTTCAAACAACAGGCACTGTAGTTGACGAGATAAGGCAACTCTGACAAAAGCCAACATCCAATCTTCAGTGAAAAAACACTGACTGGTAAAAACCCTCTCAACATCTTCCCACCTAAACGCACGTGCGCTATGTAGACGAGGTGGCCGAGTGGTTAAGGGGATGGACTGCTAATCCATTGTGCTCTGCATGCATGGGTTCGAATACCATCCTCGTCGGATTAATCTGCTTCTTCTTTCATGTTGAATTGTTTGGTTTTCATTTTTAACCCAAGCGGTGGACAATTCATGCATGAAAGTTTACAATACTCCTGTGCTGCTATCAAACTTTGCAGAGTCAGATCTCTAAATCCACTGGTTTTAATTTGTAAAGCTTGATGCCATCCTATATTCTGTAAAGAAAATTATATCCTCTAATTCCTTTTAAAGTGTTTCAACAGCAGAGAATTTTTTTTCTCAATTGCACTATATTAGGGCTGTGGGAAATTAATATTTGATGACAAACAAGAGTAAAAGTCCTCTTTTTGGGGTAAAAACCCACAAAATGAGATGAAGAATAGAAAGCACTGCTGACATTCAAAATCAAGATTTTCCTTTTACTAAATAGGCTCTTTGACCAACTAAGCCAAAGGACAAACAGGTGCAAAACATTAAAAAGCCTGCTTAGAGAGTTAAACAGCCCTAAACTGAGATAAAGAAGGAAAAGGACTGCTGGCATTCAAATTCAAGATTATCCATTTACTAAATAGGCTCTTTGACCAACTAAGACAAAGGACAAACAGGTGTGATACATTAGAAAGCCTGCTTAGAAAGTTAAACAGCCCTAAACTGAGATAAAGAAGGAAGAGGACTGCTGGCATTCAAATTCAAGATTTTCTGTTTACTAAACAGGCTCTTTGACCAACTAAGACAAAGGACAAACAGGTGTGATACATTAGAAAGCCTGCTTAGAGAGTTAAGAAGCCCCAAACTGACATAAAGAAAGAATAGCACTGCTGGCATTCAAATTCAAGATTTTCTGTTTACTAAACAGGCTCTTTGACCAACTAAGCCAAACGACATAAAGGTGAGATACATTGGATAAACGGATTAGAGATGCATAGAAAGGAGGCATTTCAAAACTAAATCAACTGGTTTTACATTGTCATGCTTGAAGCCATCTTTCTTCCTTTATATCTCGTAGATAGAAGAGATTTTTAATCTCATAATTCCACTATCAGTCGCAAGTGAAACACCTATTTTTAAGATAGGAAGCTTCTTTGTGAGGAGACGAAAACAAGGCACTGCTGAGATTCGAACTAAGGATCTCCTGTTTACTAGACAGGCGCTTTAACAAACTAAGCCACATAACCAGAAGATGGCATGCATTTGAAATCCAAGGAAGATTGAAGCACCAATCGAACATTCAACTGGTTAGCGCAGCAAAACAATATTGAGCTTGAGTTCCATTCCACGTAGAGCAGAAACATGGAATAAGATTTCAATCTCAGTCATAACACTTAAGAAGCCAAGTAAATTTTGAAGAGCATTCATTTAAAAGACTGACAAATTTACAGAAGCTGTATCGAGGACAAAGGCTTTGAAGTTTTGCAATTGAATGAGCCATCTTTTAGCACAGCTGAAATTTGGGACTTGTTTTGCTTCCAAGTTATGACACAGAATAGACAGATTGAAGAAATGCCATGGCAAAACCAAAAGGAGGAAAAATTATGACTAATTGATATTAAAAACCTCAGCACTGGTTCATTTCTGATAGAGTTTTCCCCAAGCTAACTTCAAACAACAGGCACTGTAGTTGACGAGATAAGGCAACTCTGACAAAAGCCAACATACAATCTTCAGTGAAAAAACACTGACTGGTAAAAACCCTCTCAACATCTTCCCACCTAAACGCACGGGCACCATGTAGACGAGGTGGCCGAGTGGTTAAGGCGATGGACTGCTAATCCATTGTGCTCTGCATGCATGGGTTCGAATCCCATCCTCGTCGTATTAATCTGCTTCTTCTTTTGTGTTGAATGGTTTGGTTTTCATTTTTAACCCAAGCAGTGGACACTTCAAGCATGAAAGTTTACAATACTCCTGTGCTGCTATCAAACTTTGCAGAGTCAGACCTGTAAATCCACTGGTTTTAATTGGTAAAGCTTGATGCCATCCTATATTCTGTAAAGAAAATTATATCCTCTAATTCCTTTTAAAGTGTTTCAACAGCAGAGAATTTTTTTTCTCAATTGCACTATATTAGGGCTGTGGGAAATTAATATTTGATGACAAACAAGAGTAAAAGTCCTCTTTTTGGGGTAAAAACCCACAAAATGAGATGAAGAATAGAAAGCACTGCTGACATTCAAAATCAAGATTTTCCTTTTACTAAATAGGCTCTTTGACCAACTAAGCCAAAGGACAAACAGGTGTGATACATTAGAAAGCCTGCTTAGAGAGTTAAACAGCCCTAAACTGAGATAAAGAAGGAAAAGGACTGCTGGCATTCAAATTCAAGATTTTGTTTACTAAACAGGCTCTTTGACCAACTAAGACAAAGGACAAACAGGTGTGATACATTAGAAAGCCTGCTTAGAGAGTTAAGAAGCCCCAAACTGACATAAAGAAAGAATAGCACTGCTGGCATTCAAATTCAAGATTTTCTGTTTACTAAACAGGCTCTTTGACCAACTAAGCCAAAGGACATACAGGTGAGATACATTGAATAAACGGATTAGAGATGCATAGAAAGGAGGCATTTCAAAACTAAATCAACTGGTTTTACATTGTCATGCTTGAAGCCATCTTTCTTCCTTTATATCTCGTAGATAGAAGAGATTTTTAATCTCATAATTCCACTATCAGTCGCAAGTGAAACACCTATTTTTAAGATAGGAAGCTTCTTTGTGAGGAGACGAAAACAAGGCACTGCTGAGATTCGAACTCAGGATCTCCTGTTTACTAGACAGGCGATTTAACCAACTAAGCCACAGCACCAGAAGATGGCATGCATTTGAAATCCAAGGTAGATTGAAGCACCAATCGAACATTCAACTGATTAGTGCAGCAAAACAATATTGAGCTTTAGTTCCATTCCACGTAGAGCAGAAACATGGAATAAGATTTCAATCTCAGTCATAACACTTAAGAAGCCAAGTAAATTTTGAAGAGCATTCATTTAAAAGACTGACAAATTTACAGAAGCTGTATCGAGGACAAAGGCTTTGAAGTTTTTCAATTGAATGAGCCATCTTTTAGCACAGCTGAAATTTGCGACTTGTTTTGCTTCCAAGTTATGACACAGAATAGACAGATTGAAGAAATGCCATGGCAAAACCAAAAGGAGGAAAAATTATGACTAATTGATATTAAAAACCTCAGCACTGGTTCATTTCTGATAGAATTTACCCCAAGCTAACTTCAAACAACAGGCACTGTAGTTGACGAGATAAGACAACTCTGACAAAAGCCAACATACAATCTTCAGTGAAAAAACACTGACTGGTAAAAACCCTCTCAACATCTTCCCACCTAAACGTAGATGAGGTGGCCGAGTGGTTAAGGCGATGGACTGCTAATCCATTGTGCTTTGCATGCATTGGCTTCGAATCCCATTCTCGTCGGATTAATCTGCTTCTTTTTTCGTGTTGAATGGTTTGGTTTTCATTTTTAACCCAAGCGGTTGACACTTCAAGCATGAAAGTTTACAATACTCCTGTGCTGCTATCAAACTTTGCAGAGTCAGATCTGTAAATCCACTGGTTTTAATTTGTAAAGCTTGTTGCCATCCTATATTCTGTAAAGAAAATTATATCCTCTAATTCCTTTTAAAGTGTTTCAACAGCAGAGAATTTTTTTTCTCAATTGCACTATATTAGGGCTGTGGGAAATTAATATTTGATGACAAACAAGAGTAAAAGTCCTCTTTTTGGGGTAAAAACCCACAAAATGAGATGAAGAATAGAAAGCACTGCTGACATTCAAAATCAAGATTTTCCTTTTACTAAATAGGCTCTTTGACCAACTAAGCCAAAGGACAAACAGGTGCGAAACATTAAAAAGCCTGCTTAGAGAGTTAAACAGCCCTAAACTGAGATAAAGAAGGAAAAGGACTGCTGGCATTCAAATTCAAGATTTTCCATTTACTAAATAGGCTCTTTGACCAACTAAGGCAAAGGACAAACAGGTGTGATACATTAGAAAGCCTGCTTAGAGAGTTAAACAGCCCTAAACTGAGATAAAGAAGGAAGAGGACTGCTGGCATTCAAATTCAAGATTTTCTGTTTACTAAACAGGCTCTTTGACCATCTAAGACAAAGGACAAACAGGTGTGATACATTAGAAAGCCTGCTTAGAGAGTTAAGAAGCCCCAAACTGACATAAAGAAAGAATAGCACTGCTGGCATTCAAATTTTTCTGTTTACTAAACAGGCTCTTTGACCAACTAAGCCAAAGGACATAAAGGTGAGATACATTGGATAAACGGATTAGAGATGCATAGAAAGGAGGCATTTCAAAACTAAATCAACTGGTTTTACATTGTCATGCTTGAAGCCATCTTTCTTCCTTTATATCTCTTAGATAGAAGAGATTTTTAATCTCACAATTGCACTATCAGTCGCAAGTGAAACACCTATTTTTAAGATAGGAAGCTTTTTTGTGAGGAGATGAAAACAAGGCACTGCTGAGATTCGAACTCAGGATCTCCTGTTTACTAGACAGGCGATTTAACCAACTAAGCCACAGCACCAGAAGATGGCATGCATTTGAAATCCAAGGTAGATTGAAGCACCAATCGAACATTCAACTGATTAGTGCAGCAAAACAATATTGAGCTTTAGTTCCATTCCACGTAGAGCAGAAACATGGAATAAGATTTCAATCTCAGTCATAACACTTAAGAAGCCAAGTAAATTTTGAAGAGCATTCATTTAAAAGACTGACAAATTTACAGAAGCTGTATCGTGGACAAAGGCTTTGAAGTTTTTCAATTGAATGAGCCATCTTTTAGCACAGCTGAAATTTGCGACTTGTTTTGCTTCCAAGTTATGACACAGAATAGACAGATTGAAGAAATGCCATGGCAAAACCAAAAGGAGGAAAAATTATGACTAATTGATATTAAAAACCTCAGCACTGGTTCATTTCTGATAGAATTTACCCCAAGCTAACTTCAAACAACAGGCACTGTAGTTGACGAGATAAGACAACTCTGACAAAAGCCAACATACAATCTTCAGTGAAAAAACACTGACTGGTAAAAACCCTCTCAACATCTTCCCACCTAAACGTAGATGAGGTGGCCGAGTGGTTAAGGCGATGGACTGCTAATCCATTGTGCGTTGCATGCATTGGGTTCGAATCCCATTCTCGTCGGATTAATCTGCTTCTTCTTTCGTGTTGAATGGTTTGGTTTTCATTTTTAACCCAAGCGGTTGACACTTCAAGCATGAAAGTTTACAATACTCCTGTGCTGCTATCAAACTTTGCAGAGTCAGATCTGTAAATCCACTGGTTTTAATTTGTAAAGCTTGTTGCCATCCTATATTCTGTAAAGAAAATTATATCCTCTAATTCCTTTTAAAGTGTTTCAACAGCAGAGAATTTTTTTCTCAATTGCACTATATTAGGGCTGTGGGAAATTAATATTTGATGACAAACAAGAGTAAAAGTCCTCTTTTTGGGGTAAAAACCCACAAAATGAGATGAAGAATAGAAAGCACTGCTGACATTCAAAATCAAGATTTTCCTTTTACTAAATAGGCTCTTTGACCAACTAAGCCAAAGGACAAACAGGTGCGAAACATTAAAAAGCCTGCTTAGAGAGTTAAACAGCCCTAAACTGAGATAAAGAAGGAAAAGGACTGCTGGCATTCAAATTCAAGATTTTCCATTTACTAAATAGGCTCTTTGACCAACTAAGGCAAAGGACAAACAGGTGTGATACATTAGAAAGCCTGCTTAGAGAGTTAAACAGCCCTAAACTGAGATAAAGAAGGAAGAGGACTGCTGGCATTCAAATTCAAGATTTTCTGTTTACTAAACAGGCTCTTTGACCATCTAAGACAAAGGACAAACAGGTGTGATACATTAGAAAGCCTGCTTAGAGAGTTAAGAAGCCCCAAACTGACATAAAGAAAGAATAGCACTGCTGGCATTCAAATTTTTCTGTTTACTAAACAGGCTCTTTGACCAACTAAGCCAAAGGACATAAAGGTGAGATACATTGGATAAACGGATTAGAGATGCATAGAAAGGAGGCATTTCAAAACTAAATCAACTGGTTTTACATTGTCATGCTTGAAGCCATCTTTCTTCCTTTATATCTCTTAGATAGAAGAGATTTTTAATCTCACAATTGCACTATCAGTCGCAAGTGAAACACCTATTTTTAAGATAGGAAGCTTTTTTGTGAGGAGATGAAAACAAGGCACTGCTGAGATTCGAACTCAGGATCTCCTGTTTACTAGACAGGCGATTTAACCAACTAAGCCACAGCACCAGAAGATGGCATGCATTTGAAATCCAAGGTAGATTGAAGCACCAATCGAACATTCAACTGATTAGTGCAGCAAAACAATATTGAGCTTTAGTTCCATTCCACGTAGAGCAGAAACATGGAATAAGATTTCAATCTCAGTCATAACACTTAAGAAGCCAAGTAAATTTTGAAGAGCATTCATTTAAAAGACTGACAAATTTACAGAAGCTGTATCGAGGACAAAGGCTTTGAAGTTTTTCAATTGAATGAGCCATCTTTTAGCACAGCTGAAATTTGCGACTTGTTTTGCTTCCAAGTTATGACACAGAATAGACAGATTGAAGAAATGCCATGGCAAAACCAAAAGGAGGAAAAATTATGACTAATTGATATTAAAAACCTCAGCACTGGTTCATTTCTGATAGAGTTTTCCCTAAGCTAACTTCAAACAACAGGCACTGTAGTTGACGAGATAAGGCAACTCTGACAAAAGCCAACATACAATCTTCAGTGAAAAAACACTGACTGGTAAAAACCCTCTCAACATCTTCCCACCTAAACGCACAGGCGCTATGTAGATGAGGTGGCCGAGTGGTTAAGGCGATGGACTGCTAATCCATTGTGCTTTGCATGCATGGGTTCGAATCCCATTCTCGTCGGATTAGTCTGCTTCTTCTTTCGTGTTGAATGGTTTGGTTTTCATTTTTAACCCAAGCGGTTGACACTTCAAGCATGAAAGTTTACAATACTCCTGTGCTGCTATCAAACTTTGCAGAGTCAGATCTGTAAATCCACTGGTTTTAATTTGTAAAGCTTGTTGCCATCCTATATTCTGTAAAGAAAATTATATCCTCTAATTCCTTTTAAAGTGTTTCAACAGCAGAGAATTTTTTTTCTCAATTGCACTATATTAGGGCTGTGGGAAATTAATATTTGATGACAAACAAGAGTAAAAGTCCTCTTTTTGGGGTAAAAACCCACAAAATGAGATGAAGAATAGAAAGCACTGCTGACATTCAAAATCAAGATTTTCCTTTTACTAAATAGGCTCTTTGACCAACTAAGCCAAAGGACAAACAGGTGCGAAACATTAAAAAGCCTGCTTAGAGAGTTAAACAGCCCTAAACTGAGATAAAGAAGGAAAAGGACTGCTGGCATTCAAATTCAAGATTTTCCATTTACTAAATAGGCTCTTTGACCAACTAAGGCAAAGGACAAACAGGTGTGATACATTAGAAAGCCTGCTTAGAGAGTTAAACAGCCCTAAACTGAGATAAAGAAGGAAGAGGACTGCTGGCATTCAAATTCAAGATTTTCTGTTTACTAAACAGGCTCTTTGACCAACTAAGACAAAGGACAAACAGGTGTGATACATTAGAAAGCCTGCTTAGAGAGTTAAGAAGCCCCAAACTGACATAAAGAAAGAATAGCACTGCTGGCATTCAAATTCAAGATTTTCTGTTTACTAAACAGGCTCTTTGACCAACTAAGCCAAAGGACATAAAGGTGAGATACATTGGATAAACGGATTAGAGATGCATAGAAAGGAGGCATTTCAAAACTAAATCAACTGGTTTTACATTGTCATGCTTGAAGCCATCTTTCTTCCTTTATATCTCTTAGATACAAGAGATTTTTAATCTCACAATTGCACTATCAGTCGCAAGTGAAACACCTATTTTTAAGATAGGAAGCTTTTTTGTGAGGAGATGAAAACAAGGCACTGCTGAGATTCGAACTCAGGATCTCCTGTTTACTAGACAGGCGATTTAACCAACTAAGCCACAGCACCAGAAGATGGCATGCATTTGAAATCCAAGGTAGATTGAAGCACCAATCGAACATTCAACTGATTAGTGCAGCAAAACAATATTGAGCTTTAGTTCCATTCCACGTAAAGCAGAAACATGGAATAAATTTTCAATCTCAGTCATAACACTTAAGAAGCCAAGTAAATTTTGAAGAGCATTCATTTAAAAGACTGACAAATTTACAGAAGCTGTATCGTGGACAAAGGCTTTGAAGTTTTTCAATTGAATGAGCCATCTTTTAGCACAGCTGAAATTTGCGACTTGTTTTGCTTCCAAGTTATGACACAGAATAGACAGATTGAAGAAATGCCATGGCAAAACCAAAAGGAGGAAAAATTATGACTAATTGATATTAAAAACCTCAGCACTGGTTCATTTCTGATAGAATTTACCCCAAGCTAACTTCAAACAACAGGCACTGTAGTTGACGAGATAAGACAACTCTGACAAAAGCCAACATACAATCTTCAGTGAAAAAACACTGACTGGTAAAAACCCTCTCAACATCTTCCCACCTAAATGTAGATGAGGTGGCCGAGTGGTTAAGGAGATGGACTGCTAATCCATTGTGCTTTGCATGCATTGGGTTTGAATCCCATTCTCGTCGGATTAATCTGCTTCTTCTTTCGTGTTGAATGGTTTGGTTTTCATTTTTAACCCAAGCGGTTGACACTTCAAGCATGAAAGTTTACAATACTCCTGTGCTGCTATCAAACTTTGCAGAGTCAGATCTGTAAATCCACTGGTTTTAATTTGTAAAGCTTGTTGCCATCCTATATTCTGTAAAGAAAATTATATCCTCTAATTCCTTTTAAAGTGTTTCAACAGCAGAGAATTTTTTTTCTCAATTGCACTATATTAGGGCTGTGGGAAATTAATATTTGATGACAAACAAGAGTAAAAGTCCTCTTTTTGGGGTAAAAACCCACAAAATGAGATGAAGAATAGAAAGCACTGCTGACATTCAAAATCAAGATTTTCCTTTTACTAAATAGGCTCTTTGACCAACTAAGCCAAAGGACAAACAGGTGCAAAACATTAAAAAGCCTGCTTAGAGAGTTAAACAGCCCTAAACTGAGATAAAGAAGGAAAAGGACTGCTGGCATTCAAATTCAAGATTTTCCATTTACTAAATAGGCTCTTTGACCAACTAAGGCAAAAGACAAACAGGTGTGATACATTAGAAAGCCTGCTTAGAGAGTTAAACAGCCCTAAACTGAGATAAAGAAGGAAGAGGACTGCTGGCATTCAAATTCAAGATTTTCTGTTTACTAAACAGGCTCTTTGACCATCTAAGACAAAGGACAAACAGGTGTGATACATTAGAAAGCCTGCTTAGAGAGTTAAGAAGCCCCAAACTGACATAAAGAAAGAATAGCACTGCTGGCATTCAAATTTTTCTGTTTACTAAACAGGCTCTTTGACCAACTAAGCCAAAGGACATAAAGGTGAGATACATTGGATAAACGGATTAGAGATGCATAGAAAGGAGGCATTTCAAAACTAAATCAACTGGTTTTACATTGTCATGCTTGAAGCCATCTTTCTTCCTTTATATCTCTTAGATAGAAGAGATTTTTAATCTCACAATTGCACTATCAGTCGCAAGTGAAACACCTATTTTTAAGATAGGAAGCTTTTTTGTGAGGAGATGAAAACAAGGCACTGCTGAGATTCGAACTCAGGATCTCCTGTTTACTAGACAGTCGATTTAACCAACTAAGCCACAGCACCAGAAGATGGCATGCATTTGAAATCCAAGGTAGATTGAAGCACCAATCGAACATTCAACTGATTAGTGCAGCAAAACAATATTGAGCTTTAGTTCCATTCCACGTAGAGCAGAAACATGGAATAAGATTTCAATCTCAGTCATAACACTTAAGAAGCCAAGTAAATTTTGAAGAGCATTCATTTAAAAGACTGACAAATTTACAGAAGCTGTATCGAGGACAAAGGCTTTGAAGTTTTTCAATTGAATGAGCCATCTTTTAGCACAGCTGAAATTTGCAACTTGTTTTGCTTCCAAGTTATGACACAGAATAGACAGATTGAAGAAATGCCATGGCAAAACCAAAAGGAGGAAAAATTATGACTAATTGATATTAAAAACCTCAGCACTGGTTCATTTCTGATAGAGTTTTCCCCAAGCTAACTTCAAACAACAGGCACTGTAGTTGACGAGATAAGGCAACTCTGACAAAAGCCAACATACAATCTTCAGTGAAAAAACACTGACTGGTAAAAACCCTCTCAACATCTTCCCACCTAAACGTAGATGAGGTGGCCGAGTGGTTAAGGCGATGGACTGCTAATCCATTGTGCTTTGCATGCATTGGGTTCGAATCCCATTCTCGTCGGATTAATCTGCTTCTTCTTTCGTGTTGAATGGTTTGGTTTTCATTTTTAACCCAAGCGGTTGACACTTCAAGCATGAAAGTTTACAATACTCCTGTGCTGCTATCAAACTTTGCAGAGTCAGATCTGTAAATCCACTGGTTTTAATTTGTAAAGCTTGTTGCCATCCTATATTCTGTAAAGAAAATTATATCCTCTAATTCCTTTTAAAGTGTTTCAACAGCAGAGAATTTTTTTTCTCAATTGCACTATATTAGGGCTGTGGGAAATTAATATTTGATGACAAACAAGAGTAAAAGTCCTCTTTTTGGGGTAAAAACCCACAAAATGAGATGAAGAATAGAAAGCACTGCTGACATTCAAAATCAAGATTTTCCTTTTACTAAATAGGCTCTTTGACCAACTAAGCCAAAGGACAAACAGGTGCGAAACATTAAAAAGCCTGCTTAGAGAGTTAAACAGCCCTAAACTGAGATAAAGAAGGAAAAGGACTGCTGGCATTCAAATTCAAGATTTTGCATTTACTAAATAGGCTCTTTGACCAACTAAGGCAAAGGACAAACAGGTGTGATACATTAGAAAGCCTGCTTAGAGAGTTAAACAGCCCTAAACTGAGATAAAGAAGGAAGAGGACTGCTGGCATTCAAATTCAAGATTTTCTGTTTACTAAACAGGCTCTTTGACCATCTAAGACAAAGGACAAACAGGTGTGATACATTAGAAAGCCTGCTTAGAGAGTTAAGAAGCCCCAAACTGACATAAAGAAAGAATATCACTGCTGGCATTCAAATTTTTCTGTTTACTAAACAGGCTCTTTGACCAACTAAGCCAAAGGACATAAAGGTGAGATACATTGGATAAACGGATTAGAGATGCATAGAAAGGAGGCATTTCAAAACTAAATCAACTGGTTTTACATTGTCATGCTTGAAGCCATCTTTCTTCCTTTATATCTCTTAGATAGAAGAGATTTTTAATCTCACAATTGCACTATCAGTCGCAAGTGAAACACCTATTTTTAAGATAGGAAGCTTTTTTGTGAGGAGATGAAAACAAGGCACTGCTGAGATTCGAACTCAGGATCTCCTGTTTACTAGACAGGCGATTTAACCAACTAAGCCACAGCACCAGAAGATGGCATGCATTTGAAATCCAAGGTAGATTGAAGCACCAATCGAACATTCAACTGATTAGTGCAGCAAAACAATATTGAGCTTTAGTTCCATTCCACGTAGAGCAGAAACATGGAATAAGATTTCAATCTCAGTCATAACACTTAAGAAGCCAAGTAAATTTTGAAGAGCATTCATTTAAAAGACTGACAAATTTACAGAAGCTGTATCGTGGACAAAGGCTTTGAAGTTTTTCAATTGAATGAGCCATCTTTTAGCACAGCTGAAATTTGCGACTTGTTTTGCTTCCAAGTTATGACACAGAATAGACAGATTGAAGAAATGCCATGGCAAAACCAAAAGGAGGAAAAATTATGACTAATTGATATTAAAAACCTCAGCACTGGTTCATTTCTGATAGAATTTACCCCAAGCTAACTTCAAACAACAGGCACTGTAGTTGACGAGATAAGACAACTCTGACAAAAGCCAACATACAATCTTCAGTGAAAAAACACTGACTGGTAAAAACCCTCTCAACATCTTCCCACCTAAACGTAGATGAGGTGGCCGAGTGGTTAAGGCGATGGACTGCTAATCCATTGTGCGTTGCATGCATTGGGTTCGAATCCCATTCTCGTCGGATTAATCTGCTTCTTCTTTCGTGTTGAATGGTTTGGTTTTCATTTTTAACCCAAGCGGTTGACACTTCAAGCATGAAAGTTTACAATACTCCTGTGCTGCTATCAAACTTTGCAGAGTCAGATCTGTAAATCCACTGGTTTTAATTTGTAAAGCTTGTTGCCATCCTATATTCTGTAAAGAAAATTATATCCTCTAATTCCTTTTAAAGTGTTTCAACAGCAGAGAATTTTTTTTCTCAATTGCACTATATTAGGGCTGTGGGAAATTAATATTTGATGACAAACAAGAGTAAAAGTCCTCTTTTTGGGGTAAAAACCCACAAAATGAGATGAAGAATAGAAAGCACTGCTGACATTCAAAATCAAGATTTTCCTTTTACTAAATAGGCTCTTTGACCAACTAAGCCAAAGGACAAACAGGTGCAAAACATTAAAAAGCCTGCTTAGAGAGTTAAACAGCCCTAAACTGAGATAAAGAAGGAAAAGGACTGCTGGCATTCAAATTCAAGATTTTCCATTTACTAAATAGGCTCTTTGACCAACTAAGACAAAGGACAAACAGGTTTGATACATTAGAAAGCCTGCTTAGAGAGTTAAACAGCCCTAAACTGAGATAAAGAAGGAAGAGGACTGCTGGCATTCAAATTCAAGATTTTCTGTTTACTAAACAGGCTCTTTGACCAACTAAGACAAAGGACAAACAGGTGTGATACATTAGAAAGTCTGCTTAGAGAGTTAAGAAGCCCCAAACTGACATAAAGAAAGAATAGCACTGCTGGCATTCAAATTCAAGATTTTCTGTTTACTAAACAGGCTCTTTGACCAACTAAGCCAAAGGGCATAAAGGTGAGATACATTGGATAAACGGATTAGAGATGCATAGAAAGGAGGCATTTCAAAACTAAATCAACTGGTTTTACATTGTCATGCTTGAAGCCATCTTTCTTCCTTTATATCTCTTAGATAGAAGAGATTTTTAATCTCATAATTCCACTATCAGTCGCAAGTGAAACACCTATTTTTAAGATAGGAAGCTTCTTTGTGAGGAGATGAAAACAAGGCACTGCTGAGATTCAAACTCAGGATCTCCTGTTTACTAGACAGGCGCTTTAACAAACTAAGCCACAGCACAAGAAGATGGCATGCATTTGAAATCCAAGGAAGATTGAAGCACCAATCGAACATTCAACTGGTTAGCGCAGCAAAACAATATTGAGCTTGAGTTCCATTCCACGTAGAGCAGAAACATGGAATAAGATTTCAATCTCAGTCATAACACTTAAGAAGCCAAGTACATTTTGAAGAGCATTCATTTAAAAGACTGACAAATTTACAGAAGCTGTATCGAGGACAAAGGCTTTGAAGTTTTGCAATTGAATGAGCCATCTTTTAGCACAGCTGAAATTTGGGACTTGTTTTGCTTCCAAGTTATGACACAGAATAGACAGATTGAAGAAATGCCATGGCAAAACCAAAAGGAGGAAAAATTATAACTAATTGATATTAAAAACCTCAGCACTGGTTCATTTCTGATAGAGTTTTCCCCAAGCTAACTTCAAACAACAGGCACTGTAGTTGACGAGATAAGGCAACTCTGACAAAAGCCAACATACAATCTTCAGTGAAAAAACACTGACTGGTAAAAACCCTCTCAACATCTTCCCACCTAAACGCACGGGCGCTATGTAGACGAGGTGGCCGAGTGGTTAAGGGGATGGACTGCTAATCCATTGTTCTCTGCATGCATGGGTTCGAATCCCATCCTCGTCGGATTAATCTGCTTCTTCTTTCATGTTGAATGGTTTGGTTTTCATTTTTAACCCAAGCAGTGGAACCCTTCAAGCATGAAAGTTTACAATACTCCTGTGCTGCTATCAAACTTTGCAGAGTCAGACCTGTAAATCCACTGGTTTTAATTGGTAAAGCTTGATGCCATCCTATATTCTGTAAAGAAAATTATATCCTCTAATTCCTTTTAAAGTGTTTCAACAGCAGAGAATTTTTTTTCTCAATTGCACTATATTAGGGCTGTGGGAAATTAATATTTGATGACAAACAAGAGTAAAAGTCCTCTTTTTGGGGTAAAAACCCACAAAATGAGATGAAGAATAGAAAGCACTGCTGACATTCAAAATCAAGATTTTCCTTTTACTAAATAGGCTCTTTGACCAACTAAGCCAAAGGACAAACAGGTGCGAAACATTAAAAAGCCTGCTTAGAAAGTTAAACAGCCCTAAACTAAGATAAAGAAGGAAAAGGACTGCTGGCATTCAAATTCAAGATTTTCCATTTACTAAATAGGCTCTTTGACCAACTAAGACAAAGGACAAACAGGTGTGATACATTAGAAAGCCTGCTTAGAGAGTTAAACAGCCCTAAACTGAGATAAAGAAGGAAGAGGATTGCTGGCATTCAAATTCAAGATTTTCTGTTTACTAAACAGGCTCTTTGACCAACTAAGACAAAGGACAAACAGGTGTGATACATTAGAAAGCCTGCATAGAGAGTTAAGAAGCCCCAAACTGACATAAAGAAAGAATAGCACTGCTGGCATTCAAATTCAAGATTTTCTGTTTACTAAACAGGCTCTTTGACCAACTAAGCCAAAGGACATAAAGGTGAGATACATTGGATAAACGGATTAGAGATGCATAGAAAGGAGGCATTTCAAAACTAAATCAACTGGTTTTACATTGTCATGCTTGAAGCCATCTTTCTTCCTTTATATCTCTTAGATAGAAGAGATTTTTAATCTCATAATTGCACTATCAGTCGCAAGTGAAACACCTATTTTTAGATAGGAAGCTTCTTTGTGAGGAGATGAAAACAAGGCACTGCTGAGAATCAAACTCAGGATCTCCTGTTTACTAGACAGGCGCTTTAACAAACTAAGCCACAGCACCAGAAGATGGCATGCATTTGAAATCCAAGGAAGATTGTATCCTAAGTCATACTACAAGACTCGTTAAAGGGTTGATTGTGACTTGTAGGATCGCTACTACCAATAGGTGGCGCTGTAGAGTAAAAGTCCTCTTTCTTTCTGAAGAGGCAATTTGCATATTATTTTCCCAGAGGAGCATTGCACGGCGAATAAGTCTCCTTACCTTGACAAGCCACAGCTGGCATGTCACTCTCCGCAAGGAGAAACCTTACTTCTTAGACCCTAGTCCAGAGCCTCTCACCTTGCCAAATCAGATTTCATACTTTGCACTGACGAGAGCCAACAGCTCGAAACACCGTGTCTGCAAATTGAGATTCTGATTTGGCTTGTATCCTAAGTCATACTACAAGACTCGTTAAAGGGTTGATTGTGACTTGTAGGATCGCTACTACCAATAGGTGGCGCTGTAGAGTAAAAGTCCTCTTTCTTTCTGAAGAGTTAAATAAAAGTTAAATTATCGTTTTACAATGGTTGTCTGTCATTTCTTTCTGCGCCGAACTATGTTTAAAAAAAGGGTTAAATACACCGTGTCTGCAAATTGAGATTCTGATTTGGCTTGTATCCTAAGTCATACTACAAGACTCGTTAAAGGGTTGATTGTGACTTGTAGGATCGCTACTACCAATAGGTGGCGCTGTAGAGTAAAAGTCCTCTTTCTTTCTGAAGAGGCAATTTGCATATTATTTTCCCAGAGGAGCATTGTACGGCGAATAAGTCTCCTTACCTTGACAAGCCACAGCTGGCATGTCACTCTCCGCAAGGAGAAACCTTACTTCTTAGACCCTAGTCCAGAGCCTCTCACCTTGCCAAAACAGATCTCATACTTTGCACTGACGAGAGCCAACAGCTCGAAACACCGTGTCTGCAAATTGAGATTCTGATTTGGCTTGTATCCTAAGTCATACTACAAGACTCGTTAAAGGGTTGATTGTGACTTGTAGGATCGCTACTACCAATAGGTGGCGCTGTAGAGTAAAAGTCCTCTTTCTTTCTGAAGAGGCAATTTGCATATTATTTTCCCAGAGGAGCATTGTACGGCGAATAAGTCTCCTTACCTTGACAAGCCACAGCTGGCATGTCACTCTCCGCAAGGAGAAACCTTACTTCTTAGACCCTAGTCCAGAGCCTCTCACCTTGCCAAATCAGATCTCATACTTTGCACTGACGAGAGCCAACAGCTCGAAACACCGTGTCTGCAAATTGAGATTCTGATTTGGCTTGTATCCTAAGTCATACTACAAGACTCGTTAAAGGGTTGATTGTGACTTGTAGGATCGCTACTACCAATAGGTGGCGCTGTAGAGTAAAAGTCCTCTTTCTTTCTGAAGAGGCAATTTGCATATTATTTTCCCAGAGGAGCATTGTACGGCGAATAAGTCTCCTTACCTTGACAAGCCACAGCTGGCATGTCACTCTCCGCAAGGAGAAACCTTACTTCTTAGACCCTAGTCCAGAGCCTCTCACCTTGCCAAATCAGATCTCATACTTTGCACTGACGAGAGCCAACAGCTCGAAACACCGTGTCTGCAAATTGAGATTCTGATTTGGCTTGTATCCTAAGTCATACTACAAGACTCGTTAAAGGGTTGATTGTGACTTGTAGGATCGCTACTACCAATAGGTGGCGCTGTAGAGTAAAAGTCCTCTTTCTTTCTGAAGAGGCAATTTGCATATTATTTTCCCAGAGGAGCATTGTACGGCGAATAAGTCTCCTTACCTTGACAAGCCACAGCTGGCATGTCACTCTCCGCAAGGAGAAACCTTACTTCTTAGACCCTAGTCCAGAGCCTCTCACCTTGCCAAATCAGATCTCATACTTTGCACTGACGAGAGCCAACAGCTCGAAACACCGTGTATGCAAATTGAGATTCTGATTTGGCTTGTATCCTAAGTCATACTACAAGACTCGTTAAAGGGTTGATTGTGACTTGTAGGATCGCTACTACCAATAGGTGGCGCTGTAGAGTAAAAGTCCTCTTTCTTTCTGAAGAGGCAATTTGCATATTATTTTCCCAGAGGAGCATTGTACGGCGAATAAGTCTCCTTACCTTGACAAGCCACAGCTGGCATGTCACTCTCCGCAAGGAGAAACCTTACTTCTTAGACCCTAGTCCAGAGCCTCTCACCTTGCAAAATCAGATCTCATACTTTGCACTGACGAGAGCCAACAGCTCGAAACACCGTGTATGCAAATTGAGATTCTGATTTGGCTTGTATCCTAAGTCATACTACAAGACTCGTTAAAGGGTTGATTGTGACTTGTAGGATCGCTACTACCAATAGGTGGCGCTGTAGAGTAAAAGTCCTCTTTCTTTCTGAAGAGGCAATTTGCATATTATTTTCCCAGAGGAGCATTGTACGGCGAATAAGTCTCCTTACCTTGACAAGCCACAGCTGGCATGTCACTCTCCGCAAGGAGAAACCTTACTTCTTAGACCCTAGTCCAGAGCCTCTCACCTTGCCAAATCAGATCTCATACTTTGCACTGACGAGAGCCAACAGCTCGAAACACCGTGTCTGCAAATTGAGATTCTGATTTGGCTTGTATCCTAAGTCATACTACAAGACTCGTTAAAGGGTTGATTGTGACTTGTAGGATCGCTACTACCAATAGGTGGCGCTGTAGAGTAAAAGTCCTCTTTCTTTCTGAAGAGGCAATTTGCATATTATTTTCCCAGAGGAGCATTGTACGGCGAATAAGTCTCCTTACCTTGACAAGCCACAGCTGGCATGTCACTCTCCGCAAGGAGAAACCTTACTTCTTAGACCCTAGTCCAGAGCCTCTCACCTTGCCAAATCAGATCTCATACTTTGCACTGACGAGAGCCAACAGCTCGAAACACCGTGTCTGCAAATTGAGATTCTGATTTGGCTTGTATCCTAAGTCATACTACAAGACTCGTTAAAGGGTTGATTGTGACTTGTAGGATCGCTACTACCAATAGGTGGCGCTGTAGAGTAAAAGTCCTCTTTCTTTCTGAAGAGGCAATTTGCATAAGGAAGATTGAAGCACCAATCGAACATTCAACTGGTTAGCGCAGCAAAACAATATTGAGCTTTAGTTCCATTCCAAGTAGAGCAGAAACATGGAATAAGATTTCAATCTCAGTCATAACACTTAAGAAGCCAAGTAAATTTTGAAGAGCATTCATTTAAAAGACTGACAAATTTACAGAAGCTGTATCGTGGACAAAGGCTTTGAAGTTTTGCAATTGAATGAGCCATCTTTTAGCACAGCTGAAATTTGGGACTTGTTTTGCTTCCAAGTTGTGACACAGAATAGACAGATTGAAGAAATGCCATGGCAAAACCAAAAGGAGGAAAAATTATGACTAATTGATATTAAAAACCTCAGCACTGGTTCATTTCTGATAGAGTTTTCCCCAAGCTAACTTCAAACAACAGGCACTGTAGTTGACGAGATAAGGCAACTCTGACAAAAGCCAACATACAATCTTCAGTGAAAAAACACTGACTGGTAAAAACCCTCTCAACATCTTCCCACCTAAATGCATGTGCGCTATGTAGACGAGGTGGCCGAGTGGTTAAGGGGATGGACTGCTAATCCATTGTCCTCTGCATGCATGGGTTCGAATACCATCCTCGTCGGATTAATCTGCTTCTTCTTTCATGTTGAATTGTTTGGTTTTCATTTTTAACCCAAGCGGTGGACACTTCATGCATGAAAGTTTACAATACTCCTGCGCTGCTATCAAACTTTGCAGAGTCAGATCTGTAAATCCACTGGTTTTAATTTGTAAAGCTTGTTGCCATCCTATATTCTGTAAAGAAAATTATATCCTCTAATTCCTTTTAAAGTGTTTCAACAGCAGAGAATTTTTTTTCTCAATTGCACTATATTAGGGCTGTGGGAAATTAATATTTGATGACAAACAAGAGTAAAAGTCCTCTTTTTGGGGTAAAAACCCACAAAATGAGATGAAGAATAGAAAGCACTGCTGACATTCAAAATCAAGATTTTCCTTTTACTAAATAGGCTCTTTGACCAACTAAGCCAAAGGACAAACAGGTGCGAAACATTAAAAAGCCTGCTTAGAGAGTTAAACAGCCCTAAACTGAGATAAAGAAGGAAAAGGACTGCTGGCATTCAAATTCAAGATTTTCCATTTACTAAATAGGCTCTTTGACCAACTAAGACAAAGGACAAACAGGTGTGATACATTAGAAAGCCTGCTTAGAGAGTTAAACAGCCCTAAACTGAGATAAAGAAGGAAGAGGACTGCTGGCATTCAAATTCAAGATTTTCTGTTTACTAAACAGGCTCTTTGACCAACTAAGACAAAGGACAAACAGGTGTGATACATTAGAAAGCCTGCTTAGAGAGTTAAGAAGCCCCAAACTGACATAAAGAAAGAATAGCACTGCTGGCATTCAAATTCAAGATTTTCTGTTTACTAAACAGGCTCTTTGACCAACTAAGCCAAAGGACATAAAGGTGAGATACATTGGATAAACGGATTAGAGATGCATAGAAAGGAGGCATTTCAAAACTAAATCAACTGGTTTTACATTGTCATGCTTGAAGCCATCTTTCTTCCTTTATATCTCGTAGATAGAAGAGATTTTTAATCTCATAATTCCACTATCAGTCGCAAGTGAAACACCTATTTTTAAGATAGGAAGCTTCTTTGTGAGGAGACGAAAACAAGGCACTGCTGAGATTCGAACTCAGGATCTCCTGTTTACTAGACAGGCGCTTTAACAAACTAAGCCACAGCACCAGAAGATGGCACGCATTTGAAATCCAAGGAAGATTGAAGCACCAATCGAACATTCAACTGGTTAGTGCAGCAAAACAATATTGAGCTTGAGTTCCATTCCACGTAGAGCAGAAACATGGAATAAGATTTCAATCTCAGTCATAACACTTAAGAAGCCAAGTAAATTTTGAAGAGCATTCATTTAAAAGACTGACAAATTTACAGAAGCTGTATCGAGGACAAAGGCTTTGAAGTTTTGCAATTGAATGAGCCATCTTTTAGCACAGCTGAAATTTGGGACTTGTTTTGCTTCCAAGTTATGACACAGAATAGACAGATTGAAGAAATGCCATGGCAAAACCAAAAGGAGGAAAAATTATGACTAATTGATATTAAAAACCTCAGCACTGGTTCATTTCTGATAGAATTTACCCCAAGCTAACTTCAAACAACAGGCACTGTAGTTGACGAGATAAGACAACTCTGACAAAAGCCAACATACAATCTTCAGTGAAAAAACACTGACTGGTAAAAACCCTCTCAACATCTTCCCACCTAAACGTAGATGAGGTGGCCGAGTGGTTAAGGCGATGGACTACTAATCCATTGTGCTTTGCATGCATTGGCTTCGAATCCCATTCTCGTCGGATTAATCTGCTTCTTCTTTCGTGTTGAATGGTTTGGTTTTCATTTTTAACCCAAGCGGTTGACACTTCAAGCATGAAAGTTTACAATACTCCTGTGCTGCTATCAAACTTTGCAGAGTCAGATCTGTAAATCCACTGGTTTTAATTTGTAAAGCTTGTTGCCATCCTATATTCTGTAAAGAAAATTATATCCTCTAATTCCTTTTAAAGTGTTTCAACAGCAGAGAATTTTTTTTCTCAATTGCACTATATTAGGGCTGTGGGAAATTAATATTTGATGACAAACAAGAGTAAAAGTCCTCTTTTTGGGGTAAAAACCCACAAAATGAGATGAAGAATAGAAAGCACTGCTGACATTCAAAATCAAGATTTTCCTTTTACTATATAGGCTCTTTGACCAACTAAGCCAAAGGACAAACAGGTGCGAAACATTAAAAAGCCTGCTTAGAGAGTTAAACAGCCCTAAACTGAGATAAAGAAGGAAAAGGACTGCTGGCATTCAAATTCAAGATTTTCCATTTACTAAATAGGCTCTTTGACCAACTAAGGCAAAGGACAAACAGGTGTGATACATTAGAAAGCCTGCTTAGAGAGTTAAACAGCCCTAAACTGAGATAAAGAAGGAAGAGGACTGCTGGCATTCAAATTCAAGATTTTCTGTTTACTAAACAGGCTCTTTGACCAACTAAGACAAAGGACAAACAGGTGTGATACATTAGAAAGCCTGCTTAGAGAGTTAAGAAGCCCCAAACTGACATAAAGAAAGAATAGCACTGCTGGCATTCAAATTCAAGATTTTCTGTTTACTAAACAGGCTCTTTGACCAACTAAGCCAAAGGACATAAAGGTGAGATACATTGGATAAACGGATTAGAGATGCATAGAAAGGAGGCATTTCAAAACTAAATCAACTGGTTTTACATTGTCATGCTTGAAGCCATCTTTCTTCCTTTATATCTCTTAGATAGAAGAGATTTTTAATCTCACAATTGCACTATCAGTCGCAAGTGAAACACCTATTTTTAAGATAGGAAGCTTTTTTGTGAGGAGATGAAAACAAGGCACTGCTGAGATTCGAACTCAGGATCTCCTGTTTACTAGACAGGCGATTTAACCAACTAAGCCACAGCACCAGAAGATGGCATGCATTTGAAATCCAAGGTAGATTGAAGCACCAATCGAACATTCAACTGATTAGTGCAGCAAAACAATATTGAGCTTTAGTTCCATTCCACGTAGAGCAGAAACATGGAATAAGATTTCAATCTCAGTCATAACACTTAAGAAGCCAAGTAAATTTTGAAGAGCATTCATTTAAAAGACTGACAAATTTACAGAAGCTGTATCGAGGACAAAGGCTTTGAAGTTTTTCAATTGAATGAGCCATCTTTTAGCACAGCTGAAATTTGCGACTTGTTTTGCTTCCAAGTTATGACACAGAATAGACAGATTGAAGAAATGCCATGGCAAAACCAAAAGGAGGAAAAATTATGACTAATTGATATTAAAAACCTCAGCACTGGTTCATTTCTGATAGAATTTACCCCAAGCTAACTTCAAACAACAGGCACTGTAGTTGACGAGATAAGACAACTCTGACAAAAGCCAACATACAATCTTCAGTGAAAAAACACTGACTGGTAAAAACCCTCTCAACATCTTCCCACCTAAACGTAGATGAGGTGGCCGAGTGGTTAAGGCGATGGACTGCTAATCCATTGTGCTTTGCATGCATTGGGTTCGAATCCCATTCTCGTCGGATTAATCTGCTTCATCTTTCGTGTTGAATGGTTTGGTTTTCATTTTTAACCCAAGCGGTTGACACTTCAAGCATGAAAGTTTACAATACTCCTGTGCTGCTATCAAACTTTGCAGAGTCAGATCTGTAAATCCACTGGTTTTAATTTGTAAAGCTTGTTGCCATCCTATATTCTGTAAAGAAAATTATATCCTCTAATTCCTTTTAAAGTGTTTCAACAGCAGAGAATTTTTTTTCTCAATTGCACTATATTAGGGCTGTGGGAAATTAATATTTGATGACAAACAAGAGTAAAAGTCCTCTTTTTGGGGTAAAAACCCACAAAATGAGATGAAGAATAGAAAGCACTGCTGACATTCAAAATCAAGATTTTCCTTTTACTAAATAGGCTCTTTGACCAACTAAGCCAAAGGACAAACAGGTGCGAAACATTAAAAAGCCTGCTTAGAGAGTTAAACAGCCCTAAACTGAGATAAAGAAGGAAAAGGACTGCTGGCATTCAAATTCAAGATTTTCCATTTACTAAATAGGCTCTTTGACCAACTAAGGCAAAGGACAAACAGGTGTGATACATTAAAAAGCCTGCTTAGAGAGTTAAACAGCCCTAAACTGAGATAAAGAAGGAAGAGGACTGCTGGCATTCAAATTCAAGATTTTCTGTTTACTAAACAGGCTCTTTGACCATCTAAGACAAAGGACAAACAGGTGTGATACATTAGAAAGCCTGCTTAGAGAGTTAAGAAGCCCCAAACTGACATAAAGAAAGAATAGCACTGCTGGCATTCAAATTTTTCTGTTTACTAAACAGGCTCTTTGACCAACTAAGCCAAAGGACATAAAGGTGAGATACATTGGATAAACGGATTAGAGATGCATAGAAAGGAGGCATTTCAAAACTAAATCAACTGGTTTTACATTGTCATGCTTGAAGCCATCTTTCTTCCTTTATATCTCTTAGATAGAAGAGATTTTTAATCTCACAATTGCACTATCAGTCGCAAGTGAAACACCTATTTTTAAGATAGGAAGCTTTTTTGTGAGGAGATGAAAACAAGGCACTGCTGAGATTCGAACTCAGGATCTCCTGTTTACTAGACAGGCGATTTAACCAACTAAGCCACAGCACCAGAAGATGGCATGCATTTGAAATCCAAGGTAGATTGAAGCACCAATCGAACATTCAACTGATTAGTGCAGCAAAACAATATTGAGCTTTAGTTCCATTCCACGTAGAGCAGAAACATGGAATAAGATTTCAATCTCAGTCATAACACTTAAGAAGCCAAGTAAATTTTGAAGAGCATTCATTTAAAAGACTGACAAATTTACAGAAGCTGTATCGAGGACAAAGGCTTTGAAGTTTTTCAATTGAATGAGCCATCTTTTAGCACAGCTGAAATTTGCGACTTGTTTTGCTTCCAAGTTATGACACAGAATAGACAGATTGAAGAAATGCCATGGCAAAACCAAAAGGAGGAAAAATTATGACTAATTGATATTAAAAACCTCAGCACTGGTTCATTTCTGATAGAATTTACCCCAAGCTAACTTCAAACAACAGGCACTGTAGTTGACGAGATAAGACAACTCTGACAAAAGCCAACATACAATCTTCAGTGAAAAAACACTGACTGGTAAAAACCCTCTCAACATCTTCCCACCTGAACGTAGATGAGGTGGCCGAGTGGTTAAGGCGATGGACTGCTAATCCATTGTGCTTTGCATGCATTGGGTTCGAATCCCATTCTCGTCGGATTAATCTGCTTCTTCTTTCGTGTTGAATGGTTTGGTTTTCATTTTTAACCCAAGCGGTTGACACTTCAAGCATGAAAGTTTACAATACTCCTGTGCTGCTATCAAACTTTGCAGAGTCAGATCTGTAAATCCACTGGTTTTAATTTGTAAAGCTTGTTGCCATCCTATATTCTGTAAAGAAAATTATATCCTCTAATTCCTTTTAAAGTGTTTCAACAGCAGAGAATTTTTTTTCTCAATTGCACTATATTAGGGCTGTGGGAAATTAATATTTGATGACAAACAAGAGTAAAAGTCCTCTTTTTGGGGTAAAAACCCACAAAATGAGATGAAGAATAGAAAGCACTGCTGACATTCAAAATCAAGATTTTCCTTTTACTAAATAGGCTCTTTGACCAACTAAGCCAAAGGACAAACAGGTGCGAAACATTAAAAAGCCTGCTTAGAGAGTTAAACAGCCCTAAACTGAGATAAAGAAGGAAAAGGACTGCTGGCATTCAAATTCAAGATTTTCCATTTACTAAATAGGCTCTTTGACCAACTAAGGCAAAGGACAAACAGGTGTGATACATTAAAAAGCCTGCTTAGAGAGTTAAACAGCCCTAAACTGAGATAAAGAAGGAAGAGGACTGCTGGCATTCAAATTCAAGATTTTCTGTTTACTAAACAGGCTCTTTGACCATCTAAGACAAAGGACAAACAGGTGTGATACATTAGAAAGCCTGCTTAGAGAGTTAAGAAGCCCCAAACTGACATAAAGAAAGAATAGCACTGCTGGCATTCAAATTTTTCTGTTTACTAAACAGGCTCTTTGACGAACTAAGCCAAAGGACATAAAGGTGAGATACATTGGATAAACGGATTAGAGATGCATAGAAAGGAGGCATTTCAAAACTAAATCAACTGGTTTTACATTGTCATGCTTGAAGCCATCTTTCTTCCTTTATATCTCTTAGATAGAAGAGATTTTTAATCTCACAATTGCACTATCAGTCGCAAGTGAAACACCTATTTTTAAGATAGGAAGCTTCTTTGTGAGGAGATGAAAACAAGGCACTGTTGAGATTCGAACTCAGGATCTCCTGTTTATTAGACAGGCGATTTAACCAACTAAGCCACAGCACCAGAAGATGGCATGCATTTGAAATCCAAGGTAGATTGAAGCACCAATCGAACATTCAACTGATTAGTGCAGCAAAACAATATTGAGCTTTAGTTCCATTCCACGTAGAGCAGAAACATGGAATAAGATTTCAATCTCAGTCATAACACTTAAGAAGCCAAGTAAATTTTGAAGAGCATTCATTTAAAAGACTGACAAATTTACAGAAGCTGTATCGAGGACAAAGGCTTTGAAGTTTTGCAATTGAATGAGCCATCTTTTAGCACAGCTGAAATTTGGGACTTGTTTTGCTTCCAAGTTATGACACAGAATAGACAGATTGAAGAAATGCCATGGCAAAACCAAAAAGAAGAAAAATTATGACTAATTGATATTAAAAACCTCAGCACTGGTTCATTTCTGATAGAGTTTACCCCAAGCTAACTTCAAACAACAGGCACTGTAGTTGACGAGATAAGGCAACTCTGACAAAAGCCAACATACAATCTTCAGTGAAAAAACACTGACTGGTAAAAACCCTCTCAACATCTTCCCACCTAAACGCACAGGCGCTATGTAGATGAGGTGGCCGAGTGGTTAAGGCGATGGACTGCTAATCCATTGTGCTTTGCATGCATGGGTTCGAATCCCATTCTCGTCGGATTAATCTGCTTCTTCTTTCGTGTTGAATGGTTTGGTTTTCATTTTTAACCCAAGCGGTTGACACTTCAAGCATGAAAGTTTACAATACTCCTGTGCTGCTATCAAACTTTGCAGAGTCAGATCTGTAAATCCACTGGTTTTAATTTGTAAAGCTTGTTGCCATCCTATATTCTGTAAAGAAAATTATATCCTCTAATTCCTTTTAAAGTGTTTCAACAGCAGATAATTTTTTTTCTCAATTGCACTATATTAGGGCTGTGGGAAATTAATATTTGATGACAAACAAGAGTAAAAGTCCTCTTTTTGGGGTAAAAACCCACAAAATGAGATGAAGAATAGAAAGCACTGCTGACATTCAAAATCAAGATTTTCCTTTTACTAAATAGGCTCTTTGACCAACTAAGCCAAAGGACAAACAGGTGCGAAACATTAAAAAGCCTGCTTAGAGAGTTAAACAGCCCTAAACTGAGATAAAGAAGGAAAAGGACTGCTGGCATTCAAATTCAAGATTTTCCATTTACTAAATAGGCTCTTTGACCAACTAAGGCAAAGGACAAACAGGTGTGATACATTAGAAAGCCTGCTTAGAGAGTTAAACAGCCCTAAACTGAGATAAAGAAGGAAGAGGACTGCTGGCATTCAAATTCAAGATTTTCTGTTTACTAAACAGGCTCTTTGACCAACTAAGACAAAGGACAAACAGGTGTGATACATTAGAAAGCCTGCTTAGAGAGTTAAGAAGCCCCAAACTGACATAAAGAAAGAATAGCACTGCTGGCATTCAAATTCTAGATTTTCTGTTTACTAAACAGGCTCTTTGACGAACTAAGCCAAAGGACATAAAGGTGAGATACATTGGATAAACGGATTAGAGATGCATAGAAAGGAGGCATTTCAAAACTAAATCAACTGGTTTTACATTGTCATGCTTGAAGCCATCTTTCTTCCTTTATATCTCTTAGATAGAAGAGATTTTTAATCTCACAATTGCACTATCAGTCGCAAGTGAAACACCTATTTTTAAGATAGGAAGCTTCTTTGTGAGGAGATGAAAACAAGGCACTGTTGAGATTCGAACTCAGGATCTCCTGTTTATTAGACAGGCGATTTAACCAACTAAGCCACAGCACCAGAAGATGGCATGCATTTGAAATCCAAGGTAGATTGAAGCACCAATCGAACATTCAACTGATTAGTGCAGCAAAACAATATTGAGCTTTAGTTCCATTCCACGTAGAGCAGAAACATGGAATAAGATTTCAATCTCAGTCATAACACTTAAGAAGCCAAGTAAATTTTGAAGAGCATTCATTTAAAAGACTGACAAATTTACAGAAGCTGTATCGAGGACAAAGGCTTTGAAGTTTTTCAATTGAATGAGCCATCTTTTAGCACAGCTGAAATTTGGGACTTGTTTTGCTTCCAAGTTATGACACAGAATAGACAGATTGAAGAAATGCCATGGCAAAACCAAAAGGAGGAAAAATTATGACTAATTGATATTAAAAACCTCAGCACTGGTTCATTTCTGATAGAGTTTTCCCCAAGCTAACTTCAAACAACAGGCACTGTAGTTGACGAGATAAGGCAACTCTGACAAAAGCCAACATACAATCTTCAGTGAAAAAACACTGACTGGTAAAAACCCTCTCAACATCTTCCCACCTAAACGCACAGGAGCTATGTAGATGAGGTTGCCGAGTGGTTAAGGCGATGGACTGCTAATCCATTGTGCTTTGCATGCATGGGTTCGAATCCCATTCTCGTCGGATTAATCTGCTTCTTCTTTCGTGATGAATGGTTTGGTTTTCATTTTTAACCCAAGCGGTTGACACTTCAAGCATGAAAGTTTACAATACTCCTGTGCTGCTATCAAACTTTGCAGAGTCAGATCTGTAAATCCACTGGTTTTAATTTGTAAAGCTTGTTGCCATCCTATATTCTGTAAAGAAAATTATATTCTCTAATTCCTTTTAAAGTGTTTCAACAGCAGAGAATTTTTTTTCTCAATTGCACTATATTAGGGCTGTGGGAAATTAATATTTGATGACAAACAAGAGTAAAAGTCCTCTTTTTGGGGTAAAAACCCACAAAATGAGATGAAGAATAGAAAGCACTGCTGACATTCAAAATCAAGATTTTCCTTTTACTAAATAGGCTCTTTGACCAACTAAGCCAAAGGACAAACAGGTGCGAAACATTAAAAAGCCTGCTTAGAGAGTTAAACAGCCCTAAACTGAGATAAAGAAGGAAAAGGACTGCTGGCATTCAAATTCAAGATTTTGCATTTACTAAATAGGCTCTTTGACCAACTAAGACAAAGGACAAACAGGTGTGATACATTAGAAAGCCTGCTTAGAGAGTTAAACAGCCCTAAACTGAGATAAAGAAGGAAGAGGACTGCTGGCATTCAAATTCAAGATTTTCTGTTTACTAAACAGGCTCTTTGACCAACTAAGACAAAGGACAAACAGGTGTGATACATTAGAAAGCCTGCTTAGAGAGTTAAGAAGCCCCAAACTGACATAAAGAAAGAATAGCACTGCTGGCATTCAAATTCAAGATTTTCTGTTTACTAAACAGGCTCTTTTACCAACTAAGCCAAAGGACATAAAGGTGAGATACATTGGAAAAACGGATTAGAGATGCATAGAAAGGAGGCATTTCAAAACTAAATCAACTGGTTTTACATTGTCATGCTTGAAGCCATCTTTCTTCCTTTATATCTCTTAGATAGAAGAGATTTTTAATCTCACAATTGCACTATCAGTCGCAAGTGAAACACCTATTTTTAAGATAGGAAGCTTCTTTGTGAGGAGATGAAAACAAGGCACTGCTGAGATTCGAACTCAGGATCTCCTGTTTACTAGACAGGCGCTTTAACCAACTAAGCCACAGCACCAGAAAATAGCATGCATTTGAAATTCAAGGAAGATTGAAGCACCAATCGAACATTCAACTGATTAGTGCAGCAAAACAATATTGAGCTTGAGTTCCATTCCACGTAGAGCAGAAACATGGAATAATATTTCAATCTCAGTCATAACACTTAAGAAGCCAAGTAAATTTTGAAGAGCATTCATTTAAAAGACTGACAAATTTACAGAAGCTGTATCGAGGACAAAGGCTTTGAAGTTTTGCAATTGAATGAGCCATCTTTTAGCACAGCTGAAATTTGGGACTTGTTTTGCTTCCAAGTTATGACACAGAATAGACAGATTGAGGAAATGCCATGGCAAAACCAAAAGGAGGAAAAATTATGACTAATTGATATTAAAAACCTCAGCACTGGTTCATTTCTGATAGAGTATTCCCAAAGCTAACTTCAAACAACAGGCACTGTAGTTGACGAGATAAGTCAAATCTGACAAAAGCCAACATACAATCTTCAGTGAAAAAACACTGACTGGTAAAAACCCTCTCAACATCTTCCCACCTAAACGCACAGGCATTATGTAGACGAGGTGGCCGAGTGGTTAAGGTGATGGACTGCTAATCAATTGTTCTCTGCATGCATTAATCCATTCTCGTCGGATTAATCTGCTTCTTCTTTCGTGTTGAATGGTTTGGTTTTCATTTTTAACCCAAGCTGTTGACACTTCAAGCATGAAAGTTTACAATACTCCTGTGCTGCTATCAAACTTTGCAGAGTCAGATCTGTAAATCCACTGGTTTTAATTTGTAAAGCTTGTTGCCATCCTATATTCTGTAAAGAAAATCATATCCTCTAATTCCTTTTAAAGTGTTTCAACAGCAGAGAATTTTTTTTCTCAATTGCACTATATTAGGGCTGTGGGAAATTAATATTTGATGACAAACAAGAGTAAAAGTCCTCTTTTTGGGGTAAAAACCCACAAAATGAGATGAAGAATAGAAAGCACTGCTGACATTCAAAATCAAGATTTTCCTTTTACTAAATAGGCTCTTTGACCAACTAAGCCAAAGGACAAACAGGTGCGAAACATTAAAAAGCCTGCTTAGAGAGTTAAACAGCCCTAAACTGAGATAAAGAAGGAAAAGGACTGCTGGCATTCAAATTCAAGATTTTGCATTTACTAAATAGGCTCTTTGACCAACTAAGACAAAGGACAAACAGGTGTGATACATTAGAAAGCCTGCTTAGAGAGTTAAACAGCCCTAAACTGAGATAAAGAAGGAAGAGGACTGCTGGCATTCAAATTCAAGATTTTCTGTTTACTAAACAGGCTCTTTGACCAACTAAGACAAAGGACAAACAGGTGTGATACATTAGAAAGCCTGCTTAGAGAGTTAAGAAGCCCCAAACTGACATAAAGAAAGAATAGCACTGCTGGCATTCAAATTCAAGATTTTCTGTTTACTAAACAGGCTCTTTTACCAACTAAGCCAAAGGACATAAAGGTGAGATACATTGGAAAAACGGATTAGAGATGCATAGAAAGGAGGCATTTCAAAACTAAATCAACTGGTTTTACATTGTCATGCTTGAAGCCATCTTTCTTCCTTTATATCTCTTAGATAGAAGAGATTTTTAATCTCACAATTGCACTATCAGTCGCAAGTGAAACACCTATTTTTAAGATAGGAAGCTTCTTTGTGAGGAGATGAAAACAAGGCACTGCTGAGATTCGAACTCAGGATCTCCTGTTTACTAGACAGGCGCTTTAACCAACTAAGCCACAGCACCAGAAAATGGCATGCATTTGAAATCCAAGGAAGATTGAAGCACCAATCGAACATTCAACTGATTAGTGCAGCAAAACAATATTGAGCTTGAGTTCCATTCCACGTAGAGCAGAAACATGGAATAATATTTCAATCTCAGTCATAACACTTAAGAAGCCAAGTAAATTTTGAAGAGCATTCATTTAAAAGACTGACAAATTTACAGAAGCTGTATCGAGGACAAAGGCTTTGAAGTTTTGCAATTGAATGAGCCATCTTTTAGCACAGCTGAAATTTGGGACTTGTTTTGCTTCCAAGTTATGACACAGAATAGACAGATTGAGGAAATGCCATGGCAAAACCAAAAGGAGGAAAAATTATGACTAATTGATATTAAAAACCTCAGCACTGGTTCATTTCTGATAGAGTATTCCCCAAGCTAACTTCAAACAACAGGCACTGTAGTTGACGAGATAAGTCAAATCTGACAAAAGCCAACATACAATCTTCAGTGAAAAAACACTGACTGGTAATAACCCTCTCAACATCTTCCCACCTAAACGCAAAGGCATTATGTAGACGAGGTGGCCGAGTGGTTAAGGTGATGGACTGCTAATCAATTGTGCTCTGCATGCATTAATCCATTCTCGTCGGATTAATCTGCTTCTTCTTTCGTGTTGAATGGTTTGGTTTCCATTTTTAACCCAAGCGGTTGACACTTCAAGCATGAAAGTTTACAATACTCCTGTGCTGCTATCTAACTTTGCAGAGTCAGATCTGTAAATCCACTGGTTTTAATTTGTAAAGCTTGTTGCCATCCTATATTCTGTAAAGAAAATTATATCCTCAAATTCCTTTTAAAGTGTTTCAACAGCAGAGAATTTTTTTTCTCAATTGCACTATATTAGGGCTGTGGGAAATTAATATTTGATGACAAACAAGAGTAAAAGTCCTCTTTTTGGGGTAAAAACCCACAAAATGAGATGAAGAATAGAAAGCACTGCTGACATTCAAAATCAAGATTTTCCTTTTACTAAATAGGCTCTTTGACCAACTAAGCCAAAGGACAAACAGGTGCGAAACATTAAAAAGCCTGCTTAGAGAGTTAAACAGCCCTAAACTGAGATAAAGAAGGAAAAGGACTGCTGACATTCAAATTCAAGATTTTGCATTTACTAAATAGGCTCTTTGACCAACTAAGACAAAGGACAAACAGGTGTGATACATTAGAAAGCCTGCTTAGAGAGTTAAACAGCCCTAAACTGAGATAAAGAAGGAAGAGGACTGCTGGCATTCAAATTCAAGATTTTCTGTTTACTAAACAGGCTCTTTGACCAACTAAGACAAAGGACAAACAGGTGTGATACATTAGAAAGCCTGCTTAGAGAGTTAAGAAGCCCCAAACTGACATAAAGAAAGAATAGCACTGCTGGCATTCAAATTCAAGATTTTCTGTTTACTAAACAGGCTCTTTGACCAACTAAGCCAAAGGACATAAAGGTGAGATACATTGGATAAACGGATTAGAGATGCATAGAAAGGAGGCATTTCAAAACTAAATCAACTGGCTTGATAGTGCAATTGATGGCTTGAAGCCATCTTTCTTCCTTTATATCTCTTAGATAGAAGAGATTTTTAATCTAACAATTGCACTATCAGTCGCAAGTGAAACACCTATTTTTAAGATAGGAAGCTTCTTTGTGAGGAGATGAAAACAAGGGACTGCTGAGATTCAAACTCAGGATCTCCTGTTTACTAGACAGGCGCTTTAACCAACTAAGCCACAGCACCTGAAGATGGCATGCATTTGAAATCCAAGGAAGATTGAAGCACCAATCGAACATTCAACTGGTTAGCGCAGCAAAACAATATTGAGCTTGAGTTCCATTCCACGTAGAGCAGAAACATGGAATAAGATTTCAATCTCAGTCATAACACTTAAGAAGCCAAGTAAATTTTGAAGAGCATTCATTTAAAAGACTGACAAATTTACAGAAGGTGTATCGAGGACAAAGGCTTTGAAGTTTTGCAATTGAATGAGCCATCTTTTAGCACAGCTGAAATTTGGGACTTGTTTTGCTTCCAAGTTATGACACAGAATAGACAGACTGAAGAAATGCCATGGCAAAACCAAAAGGAGGAAAAATTATGACTAATTGATATTAAAAACCTCAGCACTGGTTCATTTCTGATAGAGTTTTCCCCAAGCTAACTTCAAACAACAGGCACTGTAGTTGACGAGATAAGGTAACTCTGACAAAAGCCAACATACAATCTTCAGTGAAAAAACACTGACTGGTAAAAACCCTCTCAACATCTTCCCACCTAAACGCACAGGTGCTATGTTGACGAGGTGGCCGAGTGGTTAAGGCGATGGACTGCTAATCCATTGTGCTCTGCATGCATGTGTTCGAATCCCATCCTCGTCGGATTAATCTGTTTCTTCTTTCGTGTTGAATGGTTTGGTTTTCATTTTTAACCCAAGCGGTGGACACTTCAAGCATGAAAGTTTACAATACGCCTGTGCTGCTATCAAACTTTGCAGAGTCAGATCTGTAAATCCACTTGTTTTAATTTGTAAAGGTTGATGCCATCCTATATTCTGTAAAGAAAATTATATCCTCTAATTCCTTTTAAAGTGTTTCAACAGCAGAGAATTTTTTTTCTCAATTGCACTATATTAGGGCTGTGGGAAATTAATATTTGATGACAAACAAGAGTAAAAGTCCTCTTTTTGGGGTAAAAACCCACAAAATGAGATGAAGAATAGAAAGCACTGCTGACATTCAAAATCAAGATTTTCCATTTACTAAATAGGCTCTTTGACCAACTAAGCCAAAGGACAAACAGGTGTGATACATTAGAAAGCCTGCTTAGAGAGTTAAACAGCCCTAAAATGAGATAAAGAAGGAAGAGGACTGCTGGCATTCAAATTCAAAATTTTCTGTTTACTAAACAGGCTCTTTGACCAACTAAGACAAAGGACAAACAGGTGTGATACATTAGAAAGCCTGCTTAGAGAGTTAAGAAGCCCCAAACTGACATAAAGAAAGAATAGCACTGCTGGCATTCAAATTCAAGATTTTCTGTTTACTAAACAGGCTCTTTGACCAACTAAGACAAAGTACAAACAGGTGTGATACATTAGAAAGCCTGCATAGAGAGTTAAGAAGCCCCAAACTGACATAAAGAAAGAATAGCACTGCTGGCATTCAAATTCAAGATTTTCTGTTTACTAAACAGGCTCTTTGACCAACTAAGCCAAAGGACATAAAGGTGAGAGACATTGGATAAACGGATTAGAGATGCATAGAAAGGAGGCATTTCAAAACAAAAGCAACTGGTTTTACATTGTCATGCTTGAAGCCATCTTTCTTCCTTTATATCTCTTAGATAGAAGAGATTTTTAATCTCACAATTGCACTATCAGTCTCAAGTGAAACACCTATTTTTAAGATAGGAAGCTTCTTTGTGCGGAGATGAAAACAAGGCACTGCTGCGATTCAAACTCAGGATCTACCTGTTTATTAGACAGGCGCTTTAACCAACTAAGCCACAGCACCTGAAGATGGCATGCATTTGAAATCCAAGGAAGATTGAAGCACCAATCGAACATTCAACTGGTTAGCGCAGCAAAACAATATTGAGCTTGAGTTCCATTCCACGTAGAGCAGAAACATGGAATAAGATTTCAATCTCAGTCATAACACTTAAGAAGCCAAGTAAATTTTGAAGAGCATTCATTTAAAAGACTGACAAATTTACAGAAGCTGTATCGAGGACAAAGGCTTTGAAGTTTTGCAATTGAATGAGCCATCTTTTAGCACAGCTGAAATTTGGGACTTGTTTTGCTTCCAAGTTATGACACAGAATAGACAGACTGAAGAAATGCCATGGCAAAACCAAAAGGAGGAAAAATTATGACTAATTGATATTAAAAACCTCAGCACTGGTTCATTTCTGATAGAGTTTTCCCCAAGCTAACTTCAAACAACAGGCACTGTAGTTGACGAGATAAGGCAACTCTGACAAAAGCCAACATACAATCTTCAGTGAAAAAACACTGACTGGTAAAAACCCTCTCAACATCTTCCCACCTAAACGCACAGGTGCTATGTAGACGAGGTGGCCGAGTGGTTAAGGCGATGGACTGCTAATTCATTGTGCTCTGCATGCATGGGTTCGAATCCCATCCTCGTCGGATTAATCTGTTTCTTCTTTCGTGTTGAATGGTTTGGTTTTCATTTTTAACCCAAGCGGTGGACACTTCAAGCATGAAAGTTTACAATACGCCTGTGCTGCTATCAAACTTTGCAGAGTCAGATCTGTAAATCCACTTGTTTTAATTTGTAAAGGTTGATGCCATCCTATATTCTGTAAAGAAAATTATATCCTCTAATTCCTTTTAAAGTGTTTCAACAGCAGAGAATTTTTTTTCTCAATTGCACTATATTAGGGCTGTGGGAAATTAATATTTGATGACAAACAAGAGTAAAAGTCCTCTTTTTGGGGTAAAAACCCACAAAATGAGATGAAGAATAGAAAGCACTGCTGACATTCAAAATCAAGATTTTCCATTTACTAAATAGGCTCTTTGACCAACTAAGCCAAAGGACAAACAGGTGTGATACATTAGAAAGCCTGCTTAGAGAGTTAAACAGCCCTAAAATGAGATAAAGAAGGAAGAGGACTGCTGGCATTCAAATTCAAAATTTTCTGTTTACTAAACAGGCTCTTTGACCAACTAAGACAAAGGACAAACAGGTGTGATACATTAGAAAGCCTGCTTAGAGAGTTAAGAAGCCCCAAACTGACATAAAGAAAGAATAGCACTGCTGGCATTCAAATTCAAGATTTTCTGTTTACTAAACAGGCTCTTTGACCAACTAAGACAAAGTACAAACAGGTGTGATACATTAGAAAGCCTGCATAGAGAGTTAAGAAGCCCCAAACTGACATAAAGAAAGAATAGCACTGCTGGCATTCAAATTCAAGATTTTCTGTTTACTAAACAGGCTCTTTGACCAACTAAGCCAAAGGACATAAAGGTGAGAGACATTGGATAAACGGATTAGAGATGCATAGAAAGGAGGCATTTCAAAACAAAAGCAACTGGTTTTACATTGTCATGCTTGAAGCCATCTTTCGTCCTTTATATCTCATAGATAGAAGAGATTT
The DNA here is from genome assembly GCF_039654945.1 of Dendrobates tinctorius. Lineage (NCBI taxonomy): Eukaryota > Metazoa > Chordata > Amphibia > Anura > Dendrobatidae > Dendrobates > Dendrobates tinctorius. The sequence continues at coordinate 2,151,243 of NW_027361871.1, forward strand.
TTAATCTCACAATTGCACTATCAGTCGCAAGTGAAACACCTATTTTTAAGATAGGAAGCTTCTTTGTGAGGAGATGAAAACAAGGCACTGCTGAGATTCAAACTCAGGATCTCCTGTTTACTAGACAGGCGCTTTAACCAACTAAGCCACAGCACCTGAAGATGGCATGCATTTGAAATCCAAGGAAGATTGAAGCACCAATCGAACATTCAACTGGTTAGCGCAGCAAAACAATATTGAGCTTGAGTTCCATTCCACGTAGAGCAGAAACATGGAATAAGATTTCAATCTCAGTCATAACACTTAAGAAGCCAAGTAAATTTTGAAGAGCATTCATTTAAAAGACTGACAAATTTACAGAAGCTGTATCGAGGACAAAGGCTTTGAAGTTTTGCAATTGAATGAGCCATCTTTTAGCACAGCTGAAATTTGGGACTTGTTTTGCTTCCAAGTTATGACACAGAATAGACAGACTGAAGAAATGCCATGGCAAAACCAAAAGGAGGAAAAATTATGACTAATTGATATTAAAAACCTCAGCACTGGTTCATTTCTGATAGAGTTTTCCCCAAGCTAACTTCAAACAACAGGCACTGTAGTTGACGAGATAAGGCAACTCTGACAAAAGCCAACATACAATCTTCAGTGAAAAAACACTGACTGGTAAAAACCCTCTCAACATCTTCCCACCTAAACGCACAGGTGCTATGTAGACGAGGTGGCCGAGTGGTTAAGGCGATGGACTGCTAATCCATTGTGCTCTGCATGCATGGGTTCGAATCCCATCCTCGTCGGATTAATCTGCTTCTTCTTTCGTGTTGAATGGTTTGGTTTTCATTTTTAACCCAAGCGGTGGACAATTCAAGCATGAAAGTTTACAATACGCCTGTGCTGCTATCAAACTTTGCAGAGTCAGATCTGTAAATCCACTTGTTTTAATTTGTAAAGGTTGATGCCATCCTATATTCTGTAAAGAAAATTATATCCTCTAATTCCTTTTAAAGTGTTTCAACAGCAGAGAATTTTTTTTCTCAATTGCACTATATTAGGGCTGTGGGAAATTAATATTTGATGACAAACAAGAGTAAAAGTCCTCTTTTTGGGGTAAAAACCCACAAAATGAGATGAAGAATAGAAAGCACTGCTGACATTCAAAATCAAGATTTTCCATTTACTAAATAGGCTCTTTGACAAACTAAGCCAAAGGACAAACAGGTGTGATACATTAGAAAGCCTGCTTAGAGAGTTAAACAGCCCTAAAATGAGATAAAGAAGGAAGAGGACTGCTGGCATTCAAATTCAAAATTTTCTGTTTACTAAACAGGCTCTTTGACCAACTAAGACAAAGGACAAACAGGTGTGATACATTAGAAAGCCTGCTTAGAGAGTTAAGAAGCCCCAAACTGACATAAAGAAAGAATAGCACTGCTGGCATTCAAATTCAAGATTTTCTGTTTACTAAACAGGCTCTTTGACCAACTAAGACAAAGTACAAACAGGTGTGATACATTAGAAAGCCTGCATAGAGAGTTAAGAAGCCCCAAACTGACATAAAGAAAGAATAGCACTGCTGGCATTCAAATTCAAGATTTTCTGTTTACTAAACAGGCTCTTTGACCAACTAAGCCAAAGGACATAAAGGTGAGAGACATTGGATAAACGGATTAGAGATGCATAGAAAGGAGGCATTTCAAAACAAAAGCAACTGGTTTTACATTGTCATGCTTGAAGCCATCTTTCTTCCTTTATATCTCATAGATAGAAGAGATTTTTAATCTCACAATTGCACTATCAGTCGCAAGTGAAACACCTATTTTTAAGATAGGAAGCTTCTTTGTGAGGAGATGAAAACAAGGCACTGCTGAGATTCAAACTCAGGATCTCCTGTTTACTAGACAGGCGCTTTAACCAACTAAGCCACAGCACCTGAAGATGGCATGCATTTGAAATCCAAGGAAGATTGAAGCACCAATCGAACATTCAACTGGTTAGCGCAGCAAAACAATATTGAGCTTGAGTTCCATTCCACGTAGAGCAGAAACATGGAATAAGATTTCAATCTCAGTCATAACACTTAAGAAGCCAAGTAAATTTTGAAGAGCATTCATTTAAAAGACTGACAAATTTACAGAAGCTGTATCGAGGACAAAGGCTTTGAAGTTTTGCAATTGAATGAGCCATCTTTTAGCACAGCTGAAATTTGGGACTTGTTTTGCTTCCAAGTTATGACACAGAATAGACAGACTGAAGAAATGCCATGGCAAAACCAAAAGGAGGAAAAATTATGACTAATTGATATTAAAAACCTCAGCACTGGTTCATTTCTGATAGAGTTTTCCCCAAGCTAACTTCAAACAACAGGCACTGTAGTTGACGAGATAAGGCAACTCTGACAAAAGCCAACATACAATCTTCAGTGAAAAAACACTGACTGGTAAAAACCCTCTCAACATCTTCCCACCTAAACGCACAGGTGCTATGTAGACGAGGTGGCCGAGTGGTTAAGGCGATGGACTGCTAATCCATTGTGCTCTGCATGCATGGGTTCGAATCCCATCCTCATCGGATTAATCTGTTTCTTCTTTCGTGTTGAATGGTTTGGTTTTCATTTTTAACCCAAGCGGTGGACACTTCAAGCATGAAAGTTTACAATACGCCTGTGCTGCTATCAAACTTTGCAGAGTCAGATCTGTAAATCCACTTGTTTTAATTTGTAAAGGTTGATGCCATCCTATATTCTGTAAAGAAAATTATATCCTCTAATTCCTTTTAAAGTGTTTCAACAGCAGAGATTTTTTTTTCTCAATTGCACTATATTAGGGCTGTGGGAAATTAATATTTGATGACAAACAAGAGTAAAAGTCCTCTTTTTGGGGTAAAAACCCACAAAATGAGATGAAGAATAGAAAGCACTGCTGACATTCAAAATCAAGATTTTCCATTTACTAAATAGGCTCTTTGACAAACTAAGCCAAAGGACAAACAGGTGTGATACATTAGAAAGCCTGCTTAGAGAGTTAAACAGCCCTAAAATGAGATAAAGAAGGAAGAGGACTGCTGGCATTCAAATTCAAAATTTTCTGTTTACTAAACAGGCTCTTTGACCAACTAAGACAAAGGACAAACAGGTGTGATACATTAGAAAGCCTGCTTAGAGAGTTAAGAAGCCCCAAACTGACATAAAGAAAGAATAGCACTGCTGGCATTCAAATTCAAGATTTTCTGTTTACTAAACAGGCTCTTTGACCAACTAAGACAAAGTACAAACAGGTGTGATACATTAGAAAGCCTGCATAGAGAGTTAAGAAGCCCCAAACTGACATAAAGAAAGAATAGCACTGCTGGCATTCAAATTCAAGATTTTCTGTTTACTAAACAGGCTCTTTGACCAACTAAGCCAAAGGACATAAAGGTGAGAGACATTGGATAAACGGATTAGAGATGCATAGAAAGGAGGCATTTCAAAACAAAAGCAACTGGTTTTACATTGTCATGCTTGAAGCCATCTTTCTTCCTTTATATCTCATAGATAGAAGAGATTTTTAATCTCACAATTGCACTATCAGTCGCAAGTGAAACACCTATTTTTAAGATAGGAAGCTTCTTTGTGAGGAGATGAAAACAAGGCACTGCTGAGATTCAAACTCAGGATCTCCTGTTTACTAGACAGGCGCTTTAACCAACTAAGCCACAGCACCTGAAGATGGCATGCATTTGAAATCCAAGGAAGATTGAAGCACCAATCGAACATTCAACTGGTTAGCGCAGCAAAACAATATTGAGCTTGAGTTCCATTCCACGTAGAGCAGAAACATGGAATAAGATTTCAATCTCAGTCATAACACTTAAGAAGCCAAGTAAATTTTGAAGAGCATTCATTTAAAAGACTGACAAATTTACAGAAGCTGTATCGAGGACAAAGGCTTTGAAGTTTTGCAATTGAATGAGCCATCTTTTAGCACAGCTGAAATTTGGGACTTGTTTTGCTTCCAAGTTATGACACAGAATAGACAGACTGAAGAAATGCCATGGCAAAACCAAAAGGAGGAAAAATTATGACTAATTGATATTAAAAACCTCAGCACTGGTTCATTTCTGATAGAGTTTTCCCCAAGCTAACTTCAAACAACAGGCACTGTAGTTGACGAGATAAGGCAACTCTGACAAAAGCCAACATACAATCTTCAGTGAAAAAACACTGACTGGTAAAAACCCTCTCAACATCTTCCCACCTAAACGCACAGGTGCTATGTAGACGAGGTGGCCGAGTGGTTAAGGCGATGGACTGCTAATCCATTGTGCTCTGCATGCATGGGTTCGAATCCCATCCTCGTCGGATTAATCTGCTTCTTCTTTCGTGTTGAATGGTTTGGTTTTCATTTTTAACCCAAGCGGTGGACACTTCAAGCATGAAAGTTTACAATACGCCTGTGCTGCTATCAAACTTTGCAGAGTCAGATCTGTAAATCCACTTGTTTTAATTTGTAAAGGTTGATGCCATCCTATATTCTGTAAAGAAAATTATATCCTCTAATTCCTTTTAAAGTGTTTCAACAGCAGAGAATTTTTTTTCTCAATTGCACTATATTAGGGCTGTGGGAAATTAATATTTGATGACAAACAAGAGTAAAAGTCCTCTTTTTGGGGTAAAAACCCACAAAATGAGATGAAGAATAGAAAGCACTGCTGACATTCAAAATCAAGATTTTCCATTTACTAAATAGGCTCTTTGACCAACTAAGCCAAAGGACAAACAGGTGTGATACATTAGAAAGCCTGCTTAGAGAGTTAAACAGCCCTAAAATGAGATAAAGAAGGAAGAGGACTGCTGGCATTCAAATTCAAAATTTTCTGTTTACTAAACAGGCTCTTTGACCAACTAAGACAAAGGACAAACAGGTGTGATACATTAGAAAGCCTGCTTAGAGAGTTAAGAAGCCCCAAACTGACATAAAGAAAGAATAGCACTGCTGGCATTCAAATTCAAGATTTTCTGTTTACTAAACAGGCTCTTTGACCAACTAAGACAAAGTACAAACAGGTGTGATACATTAGAAAGCCTGCATAGAGAGTTAAGAAGCCCCAAACTGACATAAAGAAAGAATAGCACTGCTGGCATTCAAATTCAAGATTTTCTGTTTACTAAACAGGCTCTTTGACCAACTAAGCCAAAGGACATAAAGGTGAGAGACATTGGATAAACGGATTAGAGATGCATAGAAAGGAGGCATTTCAAAACAAAAGCAACTGGTTTTACATTGTCATGCTTGAAGCCATCTTTCTTCCTTTATATCTCATAGATAGAAGAGATTTTTAATCTCACAATTGCACTATCAGTCGCAAGTGAAACACCTATTTTTAAGATAGGAAGCTTCTTTGTGAGGAGATGAAAACAAGGCACTGCTGAGATTCAAACTCAGGATCTCCTGTTTACTAGACAGGCGCTTTAACCAACTAAGCCACAGGACCTGAAGATGGCATGCATTTGAAATCCAAGGAAGATTGAAGCACCAATCGAACATTCAACTGGTTAGCGCAGCAAAACAATATTGAGCTTGAGTTCCATTCCACGTAGAGCAGAAACATGGAATAAGATTTCAATCTCAGTCATAACACTTAAGAAGCCAAGTAAATTTTGAAGAGCATTCATTTAAAAGACTGACAAATTTACAGAAGCTGTATCGAGGACAAAGGCTTTGAAGTTTTGCAATTGAATGAGCCATCTTTTAGCACAGCTGAAGTTTGGGACTTGTTTTGCTTCCAAGTTATGACACAGAATAGACAGACTGAAGAAATGCCATGGCAAAACCAAAAGGAGGAAAAATTATGACTAATTGATATTAAAAACCTCAGCACTGGTTCATTTCTGATAGAGTTTTCCCCAAGCTAACTTCAAACAACAGGCACTGTAGTTGACGAGATAAGGCAACTCTGACAAAAGCCAACATACAATCTTCAGTGAAAAAACACTGACTGGTAAAAACCCTCTCAACATCTTCCCACCTAAACGCACAGGTGCTATGTAGACGAGGTGGCCGAGTGGTTAAGGCGATGGACTGCTAATCCATTGTGCTCTGCATGCATGGGTTCGAATCCCATCCTCATCGGATTAATCTGTTTCTTCTTTTGTGTTGAATGGTTTGGTTTTCATTTTTAACCCAAGCGGTGGACACTTCAAGCATGAAAGTTTACAATACGCCTGTGCTGCTATCAAACTTTGCAGAGTCAGATCTGTAAATCCACTTGTTTTAATTTGTAAAGGTTGATGCCATCCTATATTCTGTAAAGAAAATTATATCCTCTAATTCCTTTTAAAGTGTTTCAACAGCAGAGAATTTTTTTTCTCAATTGCACTATATTAGGGCTGTGGGAAATTAATATTTGATGACAAACAAGAGTAAAAGTCCTCTTTTTGGGGTAAAAACCCACAAAATGAGATGAAGAATAGAAAGCACTGCTGACATTCAAAATCAAGATTTTCCATTTACTAAATAGGCTCTTTGACAAACTAAGCCAAAGGACAAACAGGTGTGATACATTAGAAAGCCTGCTTAGAGAGTTAAACAGCCCTAAAATGAGATAAAGAAGGAAGAGGACTGCTGGCATTCAAATTCAAAATTTTCTGTTTACTAAACAGGCTCTTTGACCAACTAAGACAAAGGACAAACAGGTGTGATACATTAGAAAGCCTGCTTAGAGAGTTAAGAAGCCCCAAACTGACATAAAGAAAGAATAGCACTGCTGGCATTCAAATTCAAGATTTTCTGTTTACTAAACAGGCTCTTTGACCAACTAAGACAAAGTACAAACAGGTGTGATACATTAGAAAGCCTGCATAGAGAGTTAAGAAGCCCCAAACTGACATAAAGAAAGAATAGCACTGCTGGCATTCAAATTCAAGATTTTCTGTTTACTAAACAGGCTCTTTGACCAACTAAGCCAAAGGACATAAAGGTGAGAGACATTGGATAAACGGATTAGAGATGCATAGAAAGGAGGCATTTCAAAACAAAAGCAACTGGTTTTACATTGTCATGCTTGAAGCCATCTTTCGTCCTTTATATCTCATAGATAGAAGAGATTTTTAATCTCACAATTGCACTATCAGTCGCAAGTGAAACACCTATTTTTAAGATAGGAAGCTTCTTTGTGAGGAGATGAAAACAAGGCACTGCTGAGATTCAAACTCAGGATCTCCTGTTTACTAGACAGGCGCTTTAACCAACTAAGCCACAGCACCTGAAGATGGCATGCATTTGAAATCCAAGGAAGATTGAAGCACCAATCGAACATTCAACTGGTTAGCGCAGCAAAACAATATTGAGCTTGAGTTCCATTCCACGTAGAGCAGAAACATGGAATAAGATTTCAATCTCAGTCATAACACTTAAGAAGCCAAGTAAATTTTGAAGAGCATTCATTTAAAAGACTGACAAATTTACAGAAGCTGTATCGAGGACAAAGGCTTTGAAGTTTTGCAATTGAATGAGCCATCTTTTAGCACAGCTGAAATTTGGGACTTGTTTTGCTTCCAAGTTATGACACAGAATAGACAGACTGAAGAAATGCCATGGCAAAACCAAAAGGAGGAAAAATTATGACTAATTGATATTAAAAACCTCAGCACTGGTTCATTTCTGATAGAGTTTTCCCCAAGCTAACTTCAAACAACAGGCACTGTAGTTGACGAGATAAGGCAACTCTGACAAAAGCCAACATACAATCTTCAGTGAAAAAACACTGACTGGTAAAAACCCTCTCAACATCTTCCCACCTAAACGCACAGGTGCTATGTAGACGAGGTGGCCGAGTGGTTAAGGCGATGGACTGCTAATCCATTGTGCTCTGCATGCATGGGTTCGAATCCCATCCTCGTCGGATTAATCTGCTTCTTCTTTCGTGTTGAATGGTTTGGTTTTCATTTTTAACCCAAGCGGTGGACAATTCAAGCATGAAAGTTTACAATACGCCTGTGCTGCTATCAAACTTTGCAGAGTCAGATCTGTAAATCCACTTGTTTTAATTTGTAAAGGTTGATGCCATCCTATATTCTGTAAAGAAAATTATATCCTCTAATTCCTTTTAAAGTGTTTCAACAGCAGAGAATTTTTTTTCTCAATTGCACTATATTAGGGCTGTGGGAAATTAATATTTGATGACAAACAAGAGTAAAAGTCCTCTTTTTGGGGTAAAAACCCACAAAATGAGATGAAGAATAGAAAGCACTGCTGACATTCAAAATCAAGATTTTCCATTTACTAAATAGGCTCTTTGACAAACTAAGCCAAAGGACAAACAGGTGTGATACATTAGAAAGCCTGCTTAGAGAGTTAAACAGCCCTAAAATGAGATAAAGAAGGAAGAGGACTGCTGGCATTCAAATTCAAAATTTTCTGTTTACTAAACAGGCTCTTTGACCAACTAAGACAAAGGACAAACAGGTGTGATACATTAGAAAGCCTGCTTAGAGAGTTAAGAAGCCCCAAACTGACATAAAGAAAGAATAGCACTGCTGGCATTCAAATTCAAGATTTTCTGTTTACTAAACAGGCTCTTTGACCAACTAAGACAAAGTACAAACAGGTGTGATACATTAGAAAGCCTGCATAGAGAGTTAAGAAGCCCCAAACTGACATAAAGAAAGAATAGCACTGCTGGCATTCAAATTCAAGATTTTCTGTTTACTAAACAGGCTCTTTGACCAACTAAGCCAAAGGACATAAAGGTGAGAGACATTGGATAAACGGATTAGAGATGCATAGAAAGGAGGCATTTCAAAACAAAAGCAACTGGTTTTACATTGTCATGCTTGAAGCCATCTTTCTTCCTTTATATCTCATAGATAGAAGAGATTTTTAATCTCACAATTGCACTATCAGTCGCAAGTGAAACACCTATTTTTAAGATAGGAAGCTTCTTTGTGAGGAGATGAAAACAAGGCACTGCTGAGATTCAAACTCAGGATCTCCTGTTTACTAGACAGGCGCTTTAACCAACTAAGCCACAGCACCTGAAGATGGCATGCATTTGAAATCCAAGGAAGATTGAAGCACCAATCGAACATTCAACTGGTTAGCGCAGCAAAACAATATTGAGCTTGAGTTCCATTCCACGTAGAGCAGAAACATGGAATAAGATTTCAATCTCAGTCATAACACTTAAGAAGCCAAGTAAATTTTGAAGAGCATTCATTTAAAAGACTGACAAATTTACAGAAGCTGTATCGAGGACAAAGGCTTTGAAGTTTTGCAATTGAATGAGCCATCTTTTAGCACAGCTGAAATTTGGGACTTGTTTTGCTTCCAAGTTATGACACAGAATAGACAGACTGAAGAAATGCCATGGCAAAACCAAAAGGAGGAAAAATTATGACTAATTGATATTAAAAACCTCAGCACTGGTTCATTTCTGATAGAGTTTTCCCCAAGCTAACTTCAAACAACAGGCACTGTAGTTGACGAGATAAGGCAACTCTGACAAAAGCCAACATACAATCTTCAGTGAAAAAACACTGACTGGTAAAAACCCTCTCAACATCTTCCCACCTAAACGCACAGGTGCTATGTAGACGAGGTGGCCGAGTGGTTAAGGCGATGGACTGCTAATCCATTGTGCTCTGCATGCATGGGTTCGAATCCCATCCTCATCGGATTAATCTGTTTCTTCTTTCGTGTTGAATGGTTTGGTTTTCATTTTTAACCCAAGCGGTGGACACTTCAAGCATGAAAGTTTACAATACGCCTGTGCTGCTATCAAACTTTGCAGAGTCAGATCTGTAAATCCACTTGTTTTAATTTGTAAAGGTTGATGCCATCCTATATTCTGTAAAGAAAATTATATCCTCTAATTCCTTTTAAAGTGTTTCAACAGCAGAGATTTTTTTTTCTCAATTGCACTATATTAGGGCTGTGGGAAATTAATATTTGATGACAAACAAGAGTAAAAGTCCTCTTTTTGGGGTAAAAACCCACAAAATGAGATGAAGAATAGAAAGCACTGCTGACATTCAAAATCAAGATTTTCCATTTACTAAATAGGCTCTTTGACAAACTAAGCCAAAGGACAAACAGGTGTGATACATTAGAAAGCCTGCTTAGAGAGTTAAACAGCCCTAAAATGAGATAAAGAAGGAAGAGGACTGCTGGCATTCAAATTCAAAATTTTCTGTTTACTAAACAGGCTCTTTGACCAACTAAGACAAAGGACAAACAGGTGTGATACATTAGAAAGCCTGCTTAGAGAGTTAAGAAGCCCCAAACTGACATAAAGAAAGAATAGCACTGCTGGCATTCAAATTCAAGATTTTCTGTTTACTAAACAGGCTCTTTGACCAACTAAGACAAAGTACAAACAGGTGTGATACATTAGAAAGCCTGCATAGAGAGTTAAGAAGCCCCAAACTGACATAAAGAAAGAATAGCACTGCTGGCATTCAAATTCAAGATTTTCTGTTTACTAAACAGGCTCTTTGACCAACTAAGCCAAAGGACATAAAGGTGAGAGACATTGGATAAACGGATTAGAGATGCATAGAAAGGAGGCATTTCAAAACAAAAGCAACTGGTTTTACATTGTCATGCTTGAAGCCATCTTTCTTCCTTTATATCTCATAGATAGAAGAGATTTTTAATCTCACAATTGCACTATCAGTCGCAAGTGAAACACCTATTTTTAAGATAGGAAGCTTCTTTGTGAGGAGATGAAAACAAGGCACTGCTGAGATTCAAACTCAGGATCTCCTGTTTACTAGACAGGCGCTTTAACCAACTAAGCCACAGCACCTGAAGATGGCATGCATTTGAAATCCAAGGAAGATTGAAGCACCAATCGAACATTCAACTGGTTAGCGCAGCAAAACAATATTGAGCTTGAGTTCCATTCCACGTAGAGCAGAAACATGGAATAAGATTTCAATCTCAGTCATAACACTTAAGAAGCCAAGTAAATTTTGAAGAGCATTCATTTAAAAGACTGACAAATTTACAGAAGCTGTATCGAGGACAAAGGCTTTGAAGTTTTGCAATTGAATGAGCCATCTTTTAGCACAGCTGAAATTTGGGACTTGTTTTGCTTCCAAGTTATGACACAGAATAGACAGACTGAAGAAATGCCATGGCAAAACCAAAAGGAGGAAAAATTATGACTAATTGATATTAAAAACCTCAGCACTGGTTCATTTCTGATAGAGTTTTCCCCAAGCTAACTTCAAACAACAGGCACTGTAGTTGACGAGATAAGGCAACTCTGACAAAAGCCAACATACAATCTTCAGTGAAAAAACACTGACTGGTAAAAACCCTCTCAACATCTTCCCACCTAAACGCACAGGTGCTATGTAGACGAGGTGGCCGAGTGGTTAAGGCGATGGACTGCTAATCCATTGTGCTCTGCATGCATGGGTTCGAATCCCATCCTCGTCGGATTAATCTGCTTCTTCTTTCGTGTTGAATGGTTTGGTTTTCATTTTTAACCCAAGCGGTGGACACTTCAAGCATGAAAGTTTACAATACGCCTGTGCTGCTATCAAACTTTGCAGAGTCAGATCTGTAAATCCACTTGTTTTAATTTGTAAAGGTTGATGCCATCCTATATTCTGTAAAGAAAATTATATCCTCTAATTCCTTTTAAAGTGTTTCAACAGCAGAGAATTTTTTTTCTCAATTGCACTATATTAGGGCTGTGGGAAATTAATATTTGATGACAAACAAGAGTAAAAGTCCTCTTTTTGGGGTAAAAACCCACAAAATGAGATGAAGAATAGAAAGCACTGCTGACATTCAAAATCAAGATTTTCCATTTACTAAATAGGCTCTTTGACCAACTAAGCCAAAGGACAAACAGGTGTGATACATTAGAAAGCCTGCTTAGAGAGTTAAACAGCCCTAAAATGAGATAAAGAAGGAAGAGGACTGCTGGCATTCAAATTCAAAATTTTCTGTTTACTAAACAGGCTCTTTGACCAACTAAGACAAAGGACAAACAGGTGTGATACATTAGAAAGCCTGCTTAGAGAGTTAAGAAGCCCCAAACTGACATAAAGAAAGAATAGCACTGCTGGCATTCAAATTCAAGATTTTCTGTTTACTAAACAGGCTCTTTGACCAACTAAGACAAAGTACAAACAGGTGTGATACATTAGAAAGCCTGCATAGAGAGTTAAGAAGCCCCAAACTGACATAAAGAAAGAATAGCACTGCTGGCATTCAAATTCAAGATTTTCTGTTTACTAAACAGGCTCTTTGACCAACTAAGCCAAAGGACATAAAGGTGAGAGACATTGGATAAACGGATTAGAGATGCATAGAAAGGAGGCATTTCAAAACAAAAGCAACTGGTTTTACATTGTCATGCTTGAAGCCATCTTTCTTCCTTTATATCTCATAGATAGAAGAGATTTTTAATCTCACAATTGCACTATCAGTCGCAAGTGAAACACCTATTTTTAAGATAGGAAGCTTCTTTGTGAGGAGATGAAAACAAGGCACTGCTGAGATTCAAACTCAGGATCTCCTGTTTACTAGACAGGCGCTTTAACCAACTAAGCCACAGGACCTGAAGATGGCATGCATTTGAAATCCAAGGAAGATTGAAGCACCAATCGAACATTCAACTGGTTAGCGCAGCAAAACAATATTGAGCTTGAGTTCCATTCCACGTAGAGCAGAAACATGGAATAAGATTTCAATCTCAGTCATAACACTTAAGAAGCCAAGTAAATTTTGAAGAGCATTCATTTAAAAGACTGACAAATTTACAGAAGCTGTATCGAGGACAAAGGCTTTGAAGTTTTGCAATTGAATGAGCCATCTTTTAGCACAGCTGAAGTTTGGGACTTGTTTTGCTTCCAAGTTATGACACAGAATAGACAGACTGAAGAAATGCCATGGCAAAACCAAAAGGAGGAAAAATTATGACTAATTGATATTAAAAACCTCAGCACTGGTTCATTTCTGATAGAGTTTTCCCCAAGCTAACTTCAAACAACAGGCACTGTAGTTGACGAGATAAGGCAACTCTGACAAAAGCCAACATACAATCTTCAGTGAAAAAACACTGACTGGTAAAAACCCTCTCAACATCTTCCCACCTAAACGCACAGGTGCTATGTAGACGAGGTGGCCGAGTGGTTAAGGCGATGGACTGCTAATCCATTGTGCTCTGCATGCATGGGTTCGAATCCCATCCTCATCGGATTAATCTGTTTCTTCTTTTGTGTTGAATGGTTTGGTTTTCATTTTTAACCCAAGCGGTGGACACTTCAAGCATGAAAGTTTACAATACGCCTGTGCTGCTATCAAACTTTGCAGAGTCAGATCTGTAAATCCACTTGTTTTAATTTGTAAAGGTTGATGCCATCCTATATTCTGTAAAGAAAATTATATCCTCTAATTCCTTTTAAAGTGTTTCAACAGCAGAGAATTTTTTTTCTCAATTGCACTATATTAGGGCTGTGGGAAATTAATATTTGATGACAAACAAGAGTAAAAGTCCTCTTTTTGGGGTAAAAACCCACAAAATGAGATGAAGAATAGAAAGCACTGCTGACATTCAAAATCAAGATTTTCCATTTACTAAATAGGCTCTTTGACAAACTAAGCCAAAGGACAAACAGGTGTGATACATTAGAAAGCCTGCTTAGAGAGTTAAACAGCCCTAAAATGAGATAAAGAAGGAAGAGGACTGCTGGCATTCAAATTCAAAATTTTCTGTTTACTAAACAGGCTCTTTGACCAACTAAGACAAAGGACAAACAGGTGTGATACATTAGAAAGCCTGCTTAGAGAGTTAAGAAGCCCCAAACTGACATAAAGAAAGAATAGCACTGCTGGCATTCAAATTCAAGATTTTCTGTTTACTAAACAGGCTCTTTGACCAACTAAGACAAAGTACAAACAGGTGTGATACATTAGAAAGCCTGCATAGAGAGTTAAGAAGCCCCAAACTGACATAAAGAAAGAATAGCACTGCTGGCATTCAAATTCAAGATTTTCTGTTTACTAAACAGGCTCTTTGACCAACTAAGCCAAAGGACATAAAGGTGAGAGACATTGGATAAACGGATTAGAGATGCATAGAAAGGAGGCATTTCAAAACAAAAGCAACTGGTTTTACATTGTCATGCTTGAAGCCATCTTTCTTCCTTTATATCTCATAGATAGAAGAGATTTTTAATCTCACAATTGCACTATCAGTCGCAAGTGAAACACCTATTTTTAAGATAGGAAGCTTCTTTGTGAGGAGATGAAAACAAGGCACTGCTGAGATTCAAACTCAGGATCTCCTGTTTACTAGACAGGCGCTTTAACCAACTAAGCCACAGGACCTGAAGATGGCATGCATTTGAAATCCAAGGAAGATTGAAGCACCAATCGAACATTCAACTGGTTAGCGCAGCAAAACAATATTGAGCTTGAGTTCCATTCCACGTAGAGCAGAAACATGGAATAAGATTTCAATCTCAGTCATAACACTTAAGAAGCCAAGTAAATTTTGAAGAGCATTCATTTAAAAGACTGACAAATTTACAGAAGCTGTATCGAGGACAAAGGCTTTGAAGTTTTGCAATTGAATGAGCCATCTTTTAGCACAGCTGAAATTTGGGACTTGTTTTGCTTCCAAGTTATGACACAGAATAGACAGACTGAAGAAATGCCATGGCAAAACCAAAAGGAGGAAAAATTATGACTAATTGATATTAAAAACCTCAGCACTGGTTCATTTCTGATAGAGTTTTCCCCAAGCTAACTTCAAACAACAGGCACTGTAGTTGACGAGATAAGGCAACTCTGACAAAAGCCAACATACAATCTTCAGTGAAAAAACACTGACTGGTAAAAACCCTCTCAACATCTTCCCACCTAAACGCACAGGTGCTATGTAGACGAGGTGGCCGAGTGGTTAAGGCGATGGACTGCTAATCCATTGTGCTCTGCATGCATGGGTTCGAATCCCATCCTCATCGGATTAATCTGTTTCTTCTTTCGTGTTGAATGGTTTGGTTTTCATTTTTAACCCAAGCGGTGGACACTTCAAGCATGAAAGTTTACAATACGCCTGTGCTGCTATCAAACTTTGCAGAGTCACATCTGTAAATCCACTTGTTTTAATTTGTAAAGGTTGATGCCATCCTATATTCTGTAAAGAAAATTATATCCTCTAATTCCTTTTAAAGTGTTTCAACAGCAGAGATTTTTTTTTCTCAATTGCACTATATTAGGGCTGTGGGAAATTAATATTTGATGACAAACAAGAGTAAAAGTCCTCTTTTTGGGGTAAAAACCCACAAAATGAGATGAAGAATAGAAAGCACTGCTGACATTCAAAATCAAGATTTTCCATTTACTAAATAGGCTCTTTGACAAACTAAGCCAAAGGACAAACAGGTGTGATACATTAGAAAGCCTGCTTAGAGAGTTAAACAGCCCTAAAATGAGATAAAGAAGGAAGAGGACTGCTGGCATTCAAATTCAAAATTTTCTGTTTACTAAACAGGCTCTTTGACCAACTAAGACAAAGGACAAACAGGTGTGATACATTAGAAAGCCTGCTTAGAGAGTTAAGAAGCCCCAAACTGACATAAAGAAAGAATAGCACTGCTGGCATTCAAATTCAAGATTTTCTGTTTACTAAACAGGCTCTTTGACCAACTAAGACAAAGTACAAACAGGTGTGATACATTAGAAAGCCTGCATAGAGAGTTAAGAAGCCCCAAACTGACATAAAGAAAGAATAGCACTGCTGGCATTCAAATTCAAGATTTTCTGTTTACTAAACAGGCTCTTTGACCAACTAAGCCAAAGGACATAAAGGTGAGAGACATTGGATAAACGGATTAGAGATGCATAGAAAGGAGGCATTTCAAAACAAAAGCAACTGGTTTTACATTGTCATGCTTGAAGCCATCTTTCTTCCTTTATATCTCATAGATAGAAGAGATTTTTAATCTCACAATTGCACTATCAGTCGCAAGTGAAACACCTATTTTTAAGATAGGAAGCTTCTTTGTGAGGAGATGAAAACAAGGCACTGCTGAGATTCAAACTCAGGATCTCCTGTTTACTAGACAGGCGCTTTAACCAACTAAGCCACAGCACCTGAAGATGTCATGCATTTGAAATCCAAGGAAGATTGAAGCACCAATCGAACATTCAACTGGTTAGCGCAGCAAAACAATATTGAGCTTGAGTTCCATTCCACGTAGAGCAGAAACATGGAATAAGATTTCAATCTCAGTCATAACACTTAAGAAGCCAAGTAAATTTTGAAGAGCATTCATTTAAAAGACTGACAAATTTACAGAAGCTGTATCGAGGACAAAGGCTTTGAAGTTTTGCAATTGAATGAGCCATCTTTTAGCACAGCTGAAATTTGGGACTTGTTTTGCTTCCAAGTTATGACACAGAATAGACAGACTGAAGAAATGCCATGGCAAAACCAAAAGGAGGAAAAATTATGACTAATTGATATTAAAAACCTCAGCACTGGTTCATTTCTGATAGAGTTTTCCCCAAGCTAACTTCAAACAACAGGCACTGTAGTTGACGAGATAAGGCAACTCTGACAAAAGCCAACATACAATCTTCAGTGAAAAAACACTGACTGGTAAAAACCCTCTCAACATCTTCCCACCTAAACGCACAGGTGCTATGTAGACGAGGTGGCCGAGTGGTTAAGGCGATGGACTGCTAATCCATTGTGCTCTGCATGCATGGGTTCGAATCCCATCCTCATCGGATTAATCTGTTTCTTCTTTCGTGTTGAATGGTTTGGTTTTCATTTTTAACCCAAGCGGTGGACACTTCAAGCATGAAAGTTTACAATACGCCTGTGCTGCTATCAAACTTTGCAGAGTCAGATCTGTAAATCCACTTGTTTTAATTTGTAAAGGTTGATGCCATCCTATATTCTGTAAAGAAAATTATATCCTCTAATTCCTTTTAAAGTGTTTCAACAGCAGAGAATTTTTTTTCTCAATTGCACTATATTAGGGCTGTGGGAAATTAATATTTGATGACAAACAAGAGTAAAAGTCCTCTTTTTGGGGTAAAAACCCACAAAATGAGATGAAGAATAGAAAGCACTGCTGACATTCAAAATCAAGATTTTCCATTTACTAAATAGTCTCTTTGACAAACTAAGCCAAAGGACAAACAGGTGTGATACATTAGAAAGCCTGCTTAGAGAGTTAAACAGCCCTAAAATGAGATAAAGAAGGAAGAGGACTGCTGGCATTCAAATTCAAAATTTTCTGTTTACTAAACAGGCTCTTTGACCAACTAAGACAAAGGACAAACAGGTGTGATACATTAGAAAGCCTGCTTAGAGAGTTAAGAAGCCCCAAACTGACATAAAGAAAGAATAGCACTGCTGGCATTCAAATTCAAGATTTTCTGTTTACTAAACAGGCTCTTTGACCAACTAAGACAAAGTACAAACAGGTGTGATACATTAGAAAGCCTGCATAGAGAGTTAAGAAGCCCCAAACTGACATAAAGAAAGAATAGCACTGCTGGCATTCAAATTCAAGATTTTCTGTTTACTAAACAGGCTCTTTGACCAACTAAGCCAAAGGACATAAAGGTGAGAGACATTGGATAAACGGATTAGAGATGCATAGAAAGGAGGCATTTCAAAACAAAAGCAACTGGTTTTACATTGTCATGCTTGAAGCCATCTTTCTTCCTTTATATCTCATAGATAGAAGAGATTTTTAATCTCACAATTGCACTATCAGTCGCAAGTGAAACACCTATTTTTAAGATAGGAAGCTTCTTTGTGAGGAGATGAAAACAAGGCACTGCTGAGATTCAAACTCAGGATCTCCTGTTTACTAGACAGGCGCTTTAACCAACTAAGCCACAGCACCTGAAGATGGCATGCACTTGAAATCAAAGGAAGATTGAAGCACCAATCGAACATTCAACTGGTTAGCGCAGCAAAACAATATTGAGCTTGAGTTCCATTCCACGTAGAGCAGAAACATGGAATAAGATTTCAATCTCAGTCATAACACTTAAGAAGCCAAGTAAATTTTGAAGAGCATTCATTTAAAAGACTGACAAATTTACAGAAGCTGTATCGAGGACAAAGGCTTTGAAGTTTTGCAATTGAATGAGCCATCTTTTAGCACAGCTGAAATTTGGGACTTGTTTTGCTTCCAAGTTATGACACAGAATAGACAGACTGAAGAAATGCCATGGCAAAACCAAAAGGAGGAAAAATTATGACTAATTGATATTAAAAACCTCAGCACTGGTTCATTTCTGATAGAGTTTTCCCCAAGCTAACTTCAAACAACAGGCACTGTAGTTGACGAGATAAGGCAACTCTGACAAAAGCCAACATACAATCTTCAGTGAAAAAACACTGACTGGTAAAAACCCTCTCAACATCTTCCCACCTAAACGCACAGGTGCTATGTAGACGAGGTGGCCGAGTGGTTAAGGCGATGGACTGCTAATCCATTGTGCTCTGCATGCATGGGTTCGAATCCCATCCTCATCGGATTAATCTGTTTCTTCTTTCGTGTTGAATGGTTTGGTTTTCATTTTTAACCCAAGCGGTGGACACTTCAAGCATGAAAGTTTACAATACGCCTGTGCTGCTATCAAACTTTGCAGAGTCAGATCTGTAAATCCACTGGTTTTAATTTGTAAAGGTTGATGCCATCCTATATTCTGTAAAGAAAATTATATCCTCTAATTCCTTTTAAAGTGTTTCAACAGCAGAGATTTTTTTTTCTCAATTGCACTATATTAGGGCTGTGGGAAATTAATATTTGATGACAAACAAGAGTAAAAGTCCTCTTTTTGGGGTAAAAACCCACAAAATGAGATGAAGAATAGAAAGCACTGCTGACATTCAAAATCAAGATTTTCCATTTACTAAATAGGCTCTTTGACAAACTAAGCCAAAGGACAAACAGGTGTGATACATTAGAAAGCCTGCTTAGAGAGTTAAACAGCCCTAAAATGAGATAAAGAAGGAAGAGGACTGCTGGCATTCAAATTCAAAATTTTCTGTTTACTAAACAGGCTCTTTGACCAACTAAGACAAAGGACAAACAGGTGTGATACATTAGAAAGCCTGCTTAGAGAGTTAAGAAGCCCCAAACTGACATAAAGAAAGAATAGCACTGCTGGCATTCAAATTCAAGATTTTCTGTTTACTAAACAGGCTCTTTGACCAACTAAGACAAAGTACAAACAGGTGTGATACATTAGAAAGCCTGCATAGAGAGTTAAGAAGCCCCAAACTGACATAAAGAAAGAATAGCACTGCTGGCATTCAAATTCAAGATTTTCTGTTTACTAAACAGGCTCTTTGACCAACTAAGCCAAAGGACATAAAGGTGAGAGACATTGGATAAACGGATTAGAGATGCATAGAAAGGAGGCATTTCAAAACAAAAGCAACTGGTTTTACATTGTCATGCTTGAAGCCATCTTTCTTCCTTTATATCTCATAGATAGAAGAGATTTTTAATCTCACAATTGCACTATCAGTCGCAAGTGAAACACCTATTTTTAAGATAGGAAGCTTCTTTGTGAGGAGATGAAAACAAGGCACTGCTGAGATTCAAACTCAGGATCTCCTGTTTACTAGACAGGCGCTTTAACCAACTAAGCCACAGCACCTGAAGATGGCATGCATTTGAAATCCAAGGAAGATTGAAGCACCAATCGAACATTCAACTGGTTAGCGCAGCAAAACAATATTGAGCTTGAGTTCCATTCCACGTAGAGCAGAAACATGGAATAAGATTTCAATCTCAGTCATAACACTTAAGAAGCCAAGTAAATTTTGAAGAGCATTCATTTAAAAGACTGACAAATTTACAGAAGCTGTATCGAGGACAAAGGCTTTGAAGTTTTGCAATTGAATGAGCCATCTTTTAGCACAGCTGAAATTTGGGACTTGTTTTGCTTCCAAGTTATGACACAGAATAGACAGACTGAAGAAATGCCATGGCAAAACCAAAAGGAGGAAAAATTATGACTAATTGATATTAAAAACCTCAGCACTGGTTCATTTCTGATAGAGTTTTCCCCAAGCTAACTTCAAACAACAGGCACTGTAGTTGACGAGATAAGGCAACTCTGACAAAAGCCAACATACAATCTTCAGTGAAAAAACACTGACTGGTAAAAACCCTCTCAACATCTTCCCACCTAAACGCACAGGTGCTATGTAGACGAGGTGGCCGAGTGGTTAAGGCGATGGACTGCTAATCCATTGTGCTCTGCATGCATGGGTTCGAATCCCATCCTCATCGGATTAATCTGTTTCTTCTTTCGTGTTGAATGGTTTGGTTTTCATTTTTAACCCAAGCGGTGGACACTTCAAGCATGAAAGTTTACAATACGCCTGTGCTGCTATCAAACTTTGCAGAGTCAGATCTGTAAATCCACTTGTTTTAATTTGTAAAGGTTGATGCCATCCTATATTCTGTAAAGAAAATTATATCCTCTAATTCCTTTTAAAGTGTTTCAACAGCAGAGAATTTTTTTTCTCAATTGCACTATATTAGGGCTGTGGGAAATTAATATTTGATGACAAACAAGAGTAAAAGTCCTCTTTTTGGGGTAAAAACCCACAAAATGAGATGAAGAATAGAAAGCACTGCTGACATTCAAAATCAAGATTTTCCATTTACTAAATAGTCTCTTTGACAAACTAAGCCAAAGGACAAACAGGTGTGATACATTAGAAAGCCTGCTTAGAGAGTTAAACAGCCCTAAAATGAGATAAAGAAGGAAGAGGACTGCTGGCATTCAAATTCAAAATTTTCTGTTTACTAAACAGGCTCTTTGACCAACTAAGACAAAGGACAAACAGGTGTGATACATTAGAAAGCCTGCTTAGAGAGTTAAGAAGCCCCAAACTGACATAAAGAAAGAATAGCACTGCTGGCATTCAAATTCAAGATTTTCTGTTTACTAAACAGGCTCTTTGACCAACTAAGACAAAGTACAAACAGGTGTGATACATTAGAAAGCCTGCATAGAGAGTTAAGAAGCCCCAAACTGACATAAAGAAAGAATAGCACTGCTGGCATTCAAATTCAAGATTTTCTGTTTACTAAACAGGCTCTTTGACCAACTAAGCCAAAGGACATAAAGGTGAGAGACATTGGATAAACGGATTAGAGATGCATAGAAAGGAGGCATTTCAAAACAAAAGCAACTGGTTTTACATTGTCATGCTTGAAGCCATCTTTCTTCCTTTATATCTCATAGATAGAAGAGATTTTTAATCTCACAATTGCACTATCAGTCGCAAGTGAAACACCTATTTTTAAGATAGGAAGCTTCTTTGTGAGGAGATGAAAACAAGGCACTGCTGAGATTCAAACTCAGGATCTCCTGTTTACTAGACAGGCGCTTTAACCAACTAAGCCACAGCACCTGAAGATGGCATGCACTTGAAATCAAAGGAAGATTGAAGCACCAATCGAACATTCAACTGGTTAGCGCAGCAAAACAATATTGAGCTTGAGTTCCATTCCACGTAGAGCAGAAACATGGAATAAGATTTCAATCTCAGTCATAACACTTAAGAAGCCAAGTAAATTTTGAAGAGCATTCATTTAAAAGACTGACAAATTTACAGAAGCTGTATCGAGGACAAAGGCTTTGAAGTTTTGCAATTGAATGAGCCATCTTTTAGCACAGCTGAAATTTGGGACTTGTTTTGCTTCCAAGTTATGACACAGAATAGACAGACTGAAGAAATGCCATGGCAAAACCAAAAGGAGGAAAAATTATGACTAATTGATATTAAAAACCTCAGCACTGGTTCATTTCTGATAGAGTTTTCCCCAAGCTAACTTCAAACAACAGGCACTGTAGTTGACGAGATAAGGCAACTCTGACAAAAGCCAACATACAATCTTCAGTGAAAAAACACTGACTGGTAAAAACCCTCTCAACATCTTCCCACCTAAACGCACAGGTGCTATGTAGACGAGGTGGCCGAGTGGTTAAGGCGATGGACTGCTAATCCATTGTGCTCTGCATGCATGGGTTCGAATCCCATCCTCATCGGATTAATCTGTTTCTTCTTTCGTGTTGAATGGTTTGGTTTTCATTTTTAACCCAAGCGGTGGACACTTCAAGCATGAAAGTTTACAATACGCCTGTGCTGCTATCAAACTTTGCAGAGTCAGATCTGTAAATCCACTGGTTTTAATTTGTAAAGGTTGATGCCATCCTATATTCTGTAAAGAAAATTATATCCTCTAATTCCTTTTAAAGTGTTTCAACAGCAGAGATTTTTTTTTCTCAATTGCACTATATTAGGGCTGTGGGAAATTAATATTTGATGACAAACAAGAGTAAAAGTCCTCTTTTTGGGGTAAAAACCCACAAAATGAGATGAAGAATAGAAAGCACTGCTGACATTCAAAATCAAGATTTTCCATTTACTAAATAGGCTCTTTGACAAACTAAGCCAAAGGACAAACAGGTGTGATACATTAGAAAGCCTGCTTAGAGAGTTAAACAGCCCTAAAATGAGATAAAGAAGGAAGAGGACTGCTGGCATTCAAATTCAAAATTTTCTGTTTACTAAACAGGCTCTTTGACCAACTAAGACAAAGGACAAACAGGTGTGATACATTAGAAAGCCTGCTTAGAGAGTTAAGAAGCCCCAAACTGACATAAAGAAAGAATAGCACTGCTGGCATTCAAATTCAAGATTTTCTGTTTACTAAACAGGCTCTTTGACCAACTAAGACAAAGTACAAACAGGTGTGATACATTAGAAAGCCTGCATAGAGAGTTAAGAAGCCCCAAACTGACATAAAGAAAGAATAGCACTGCTGGCATTCAAATTCAAGATTTTCTGTTTACTAAACAGGCTCTTTGACCAACTAAGCCAAAGGACATAAAGGTGAGAGACATTGGATAAACGGATTAGAGATGCATAGAAAGGAGGCATTTCAAAACAAAAGCAACTGGTTTTACATTGTCATGCTTGAAGCCATCTTTCTTCCTTTATATCTCATAGATAGAAGAGATTTTTAATCTCACAATTGCACTATCAGTCGCAAGTGAAACACCTATTTTTAAGATAGGAAGCTTCTTTGTGAGGAGATGAAAACAAGGCACTGCTGAGATTCAAACTCAGGATCTCCTGTTTACTAGACAGGCGCTTTAACCAACTAAGCCACAGCACCTGAAGATGGCATGCATTTGAAATCCAAGGAAGATTGAAGCACCAATCGAACATTCAACTGGTTAGCGCAGCAAAACAATATTGAGCTTGAGTTCCATTCCACGTAGAGCAGAAACATGGAATAAGATTTCAATCTCAGTCATAACACTTAAGAAGCCAAGTAAATTTTGAAGAGCATTCATTTAAAAGACTGACAAATTTACAGAAGCTGTATCGAGGACAAAGGCTTTGAAGTTTTGCAATTGAATGAGCCATCTTTTAGCACAGCTGAAATTTGGGACTTGTTTTGCTTCCAAGTTATGACACAGAATAGACAGACTGAAGAAATGCCATGGCAAAACCAAAAGGAGGAAAAATTATGACTAATTGATATTAAAAACCTCAGCACTGGTTCATTTCTGATAGAGTTTTCCCCAAGCTAACTTCAAACAACAGGCACTGTAGTTGACGAGATAAGGCAACTCTGACAAAAGCCAACATACAATCTTCAGTGAAAAAACACTGACTGGTAAAAACCCTCTCAACATCTTCCCACCTAAACGCACAGGTGCTATGTAGACGAGGTGGCCGAGTGGTTAAGGCGATGGACTGCTAATCCATTGTGCTCTGCATGCATGGGTTCGAATCCCATCCTCATCGGATTAATCTGTTTCTTCTTTCGTGTTGAATGGTTTGGTTTTCATTTTTAACCCAAGCGGTGGACACTTCAAGCATGAAAGTTTACAATACGCCTGTGCTGCTATCAAACTTTGCAGAGTCAGATCTGTAAATCCACTGGTTTTAATTTGTAAAGGTTGATGCCATCCTATATTCTGTAAAGAAAATTATATCCTCTAATTCCTTTTAAAGTGTTTCAACAGCAGAGATTTTTTTTTCTCAATTGCACTATATTAGGGCTGTGGGAAATTAATATTTGATGACAAACAAGAGTAAAAGTCCTCTTTTTGGGGTAAAAACCCACAAAATGAGATGAAGAATAGAAAGCACTGCTGACATTCAAAATCAAGATTTTCCATTTACTAAATAGGCTCTTTGACAAACTAAGCCAAAGGACAAACAGGTGTGATACATTAGAAAGCCTGCTTAGAGAGTTAAACAGCCCTAAAATGAGATAAAGAAGGAAGAGGACTGCTGGCATTCAAATTCAAAATTTTCTGTTTACTAAACAGGCTCTTTGACCAACTAAGACAAAGGACAAACAGGTGTGATACATTAGAAAGCCTGCTTAGAGAGTTAAGAAGCCCCAAACTGACATAAAGAAAGAATAGCACTGCTGGCATTCAAATTCAAGATTTTCTGTTTACTAAACAGGCTCTTTGACCAACTAAGACAAAGTACAAACAGGTGTGATACATTAGAAAGCCTGCATAGAGAGTTAAGAAGCCCCAAACTGACATAAAGAAAGAATAGCACTGCTGGCATTCAAATTCAAGATTTTCTGTTTACTAAACAGGCTCTTTGACCAACTAAGCCAAAGGACATAAAGGTGAGAGACATTGGATAAACGGATTAGAGATGCATAGAAAGGAGGCATTTCAAAACAAAAGCAACTGGTTTTACATTGTCATGCTTGAAGCCATCTTTCTTCCTTTATATCTCATAGATAGAAGAGATTTTTAATCTCACAATTGCACTATCAGTCGCAAGTGAAACACCTATTTTTAAGATAGGAAGCTTCTTTGTGAGGAGATGAAAACAAGGCACTGCTGAGATTCAAACTCAGGATCTCCTGTTTACTAGACAGGCGCTTTAACCAACTAAGCCACAGCACCTGAAGATGGCATGCATTTGAAATCCAAGGAAGATTGAAGCACCAATCGAACATTCAACTGGTTAGCGCAGCAAAACAATATTGAGCTTGAGTTCCATTCCACGTAGAGCAGAAACATGGAATAAGATTTCAATCTCAGTCATAACACTTAAGAAGCCAAGTAAATTTTGAAGAGCATTCATTTAAAAGACTGACAAATTTACAGAAGCTGTATCGAGGACAAAGGCTTTGAAGTTTTGCAATTGAATGAGCCATCTTTTAGCACAGCTGAAATTTGGGACTTGTTTTGCTTCCAAGTTATGACACAGAATAGACAGACTGAAGAAATGCCATGGCAAAACCAAAAGGAGGAAAAATTATGACTAATTGATATTAAAAACCTCAGCACTGGTTCATTTCTGATAGAGTTTTCCCCAAGCTAACTTCAAACAACAGGCACTGTAGTTGACGAGATAAGGCAACTCTGACAAAAGCCAACATACAATCTTCAGTGAAAAAACACTGACTGGTAAAAACCCTCTCAACATCTTCCCACCTAAACGCACAGGTGCTATGTAGACGAGGTGGCCGAGTGGTTAAGGCGATGGACTGCTAATCCATTGTGCTCTGCATGCATGGGTTCGAATCCCATCCTCATCGGATTAATCTGTTTCTTCTTTCGTGTTGAATGGTTTGGTTTTCATTTTTAACCCAAGCGGTGGACACTTCAAGCATGAAAGTTTACAATACGCCTGTGCTGCTATCAAACTTTGCAGAGTCAGATCTGTAAATCCACTTGTTTTAATTTGTAAAGGTTGATGCCATCCTATATTCTGTAAAGAAAATTATATCCTCTAATTCCTTTTAAAGTGTTTCAACAGCAGAGAATTTTTTTTCTCAATTGCACTATATTAGGGCTGTGGGAAATTAATATTTGATGACAAACAAGAGTAAAAGTCCTCTTTTTGGGGTAAAAACCCACAAAATGAGATGAAGAATAGAAAGCACTGCTGACATTCAAAATCAAGATTTTCCATTTACTAAATAGTCTCTTTGACAAACTAAGCCAAAGGACAAACAGGTGTGATACATTAGAAAGCCTGCTTAGAGAGTTAAACAGCCCTAAAATGAGATAAAGAAGGAAGAGGACTGCTGGCATTCAAATTCAAAATTTTCTGTTTACTAAACAGGCTCTTTGACCAACTAAGACAAAGGACAAACAGGTGTGATACATTAGAAAGCCTGCTTAGAGAGTTAAGAAGCCCCAAACTGACATAAAGAAAGAATAGCACTGCTGGCATTCAAATTCAAGATTTTCTGTTTACTAAACAGGCTCTTTGACCAACTAAGACAAAGTACAAACAGGTGTGATACATTAGAAAGCCTGCATAGAGAGTTAAGAAGCCCCAAACTGACATAAAGAAAGAATAGCACTGCTGGCATTCAAATTCAAGATTTTCTGTTTACTAAACAGGCTCTTTGACCAACTAAGCCAAAGGACATAAAGGTGAGAGACATTGGATAAACGGATTAGAGATGCATAGAAAGGAGGCATTTCAAAACAAAAGCAACTGGTTTTACATTGTCATGCTTGAAGCCATCTTTCTTCCTTTATATCTCATAGATAGAAGAGATTTTTAATCTCACAATTGCACTATCAGTCGCAAGTGAAACACCTATTTTTAAGATAGGAAGCTTCTTTGTGAGGAGATGAAAACAAGGCACTGCTGAGATTCAAACTCAGGATCTCCTGTTTACTAGACAGGCGCTTTAACCAACTAAGCCACAGCACCTGAAGATGGCATGCACTTGAAATCAAAGGAAGATTGAAGCACCAATCGAACATTCAACTGGTT
The DNA here is from genome assembly GCF_039654945.1 of Dendrobates tinctorius. Lineage (NCBI taxonomy): Eukaryota > Metazoa > Chordata > Amphibia > Anura > Dendrobatidae > Dendrobates > Dendrobates tinctorius. Next base: position 2,178,027 of record NW_027361871.1, read on the forward strand.
AGCGCAGCAAAACAATATTGAGCTTGAGTTCCATTCCACGTAGAGCAGAAACATGGAATAAGATTTCAATCTCAGTCATAACACTTAAGAAGCCAAGTAAATTTTGAAGAGCATTCATTTAAAAGACTGACAAATTTACAGAAGCTGTATCGAGGACAAAGGCTTTGAAGTTTTGCAATTGAATGAGCCATCTTTTAGCACAGCTGAAATTTGGGACTTGTTTTGCTTCCAAGTTATGACACAGAATAGACAGACTGAAGAAATGCCATGGCAAAACCAAAAGGAGGAAAAATTATGACTAATTGATATTAAAAACCTCAGCACTGGTTCATTTCTGATAGAGTTTTCCCCAAGCTAACTTCAAACAACAGGCACTGTAGTTGACGAGATAAGGCAACTCTGACAAAAGCCAACATACAATCTTCAGTGAAAAAACACTGACTGGTAAAAACCCTCTCAACATCTTCCCACCTAAACGCACAGGTGCTATGTAGACGAGGTGGCCGAGTGGTTAAGGCGATGGACTGCTAATCCATTGTGCTCTGCATCCTCGTCGGATTAATCTGTTTCTTCTTTCGTGTTGAATGGTTTGGTTTTCATTTTTAACCCAAGCGGTGGACACTTCAAGCATGAAAGTTTACAATACGCCTGTGCTGCTATCAAACTTTGCAGAGTCAGATCTGTAAATCCACTTGTTTTAATTTGTAAAGGTTGATGCCATCCTATATTCTGTAAAGAAAATTATATCCTCTAATTCCTTTTAAAGTGTTTCAACAGCAGAGAATTTTTTTTCTCAATTGCACTATATTAGGGCTGTGGGAAATTAATATTTGATGACAAACAAGAGTAAAAGTCCTCTTTTTGGGGTAAAAACCCACAAAATGAGATGAAGAATAGAAAGCACTGCTGACATTCAAAATCAAGATTTTCCATTTACTAAATAGGCTCTTTGACAAACTAAGCCAAAGGACAAACAGGTGTGATACATTAGAAAGCCTGCTTAGAGAGTTAAACAGCCCTAAAATGAGATAAAGAAGGAAGAGGACTGCTGGCATTCAAATTCAAAATTTTCTGTTTACTAAACAGGCTCTTTGACCAACTAAGACAAAGGACAAACAGGTGTGATACATTAGAAAGCCTGCTTAGAGAGTTAAGAAGCCCCAAACTGACATAAAGAAAGAATAGCACTGCTGGCATTCAAATTCAAGATTTTCTGTTTACTAAACAGGCTCTTTGACCAACTAAGACAAAGTACAAACAGGTGTGATACATTAGAAAGCCTGCATAGAGAGTTAAGAAGCCCCAAACTGACATAAAGAAAGAATAGCACTGCTGGCATTCAAATTCAAGATTTTCTGTTTACTAAACAGGCTCTTTGACCAACTAAGCCAAAGGACATAAAGGTGAGAGACATTGGATAAACGGATTAGAGATGCATAGAAAGGAGGCATTTCAAAACAAAAGCAACTGGTTTTACATTGTCATGCTTGAAGCCATCTTTCTTCCTTTATATCTCATAGATAGAAGAGATTTTTAATCTCACAATTGCACTATCAGTCGCAAGTGAAACACCTATTTTTAAGATAGGAAGCTTCTTTGTGAGGAGATGAAAACAAGGCACTGCTGAGATTCAAACTCAGGATCTCCTGTTTACTAGACAGGCGCTTTAACCAACTAAGCCACAGCACCTGAAGATGGCATGCATTTGAAATCCAAGGAAGATTGAAGCACCAATCGAACATTCAACTGGTTAGCGCAGCAAAACAATATTGAGCTTGAGTTCCATTCCACGTAGAGCAGAAACATGGAATAAGATTTCAATCTCAGTCATAACACTTAAGAAGCCAAGTAAATTTTGAAGAGCATTCATTTAAAAGACTGACAAATTTACAGAAGCTGTATCGAGGACAAAGGCTTTGAAGTTTTGCAATTGAATGAGCCATCTTTTAGCACAGCTGAAATTTGGGACTTGTTTTGCTTCCAAGTTATGACACAGAATAGACAGACTGAAGAAATGCCATGGCAAAACCAAAAGGAGGAAAAATTATGACTAATTGATATTAAAAACCTCAGCACTGGTTCATTTCTGATAGAGTTTTCCCCAAGCTAACTTCAAACAACAGGCACTGTAGTTGACGAGATAAGGCAACTCTGACAAAAGCCAACATACAATCTTCAGTGAAAAAACACTGACTGGTAAAAACCCTCTCAACATCTTCCCACCTAAACTCACAGGTGCTATGTAGACGAGGTGGCCGAGTGGTTAAGGCGATGGACTGCTAATCCATTGTGCTCTGCATGCATGGGTTCGAATCCCATCCTCGTCGGATTAATCTGCTTCTTCTTTCGTGTTGAATGGTTTGGTTTTCATTTTTAACCCAAGCGGTGGACACTTCAAGCATGAAAGTTTACAATACGCCTGTGCTGCTATCAAACTTTGCAGAGTCAGATCTGTAAATCCACTTGTTTTAATTTGTAAAGCTTGATGCCATCCTATATTCTGTAAAGAAAATTATATCCTCTAATTCCTTTTAAAGTGTTTCAACAGCAGAGAATTTTTTTTCTCAATTGCACTATATTAGGGCTGTGGGAAATTAATATTTGATGACAAACAAGAGTAAAAGTCCTCTTTTTGGGGTAAAAACCCACAAAATGAGATGAAGAATAGAAAGCACTGCTGACATTCAAAATCAAGATTTTCCATTTACTAAATAGGCTCTTTGACCAACTAAGCCAAAGGACAAACAGGTGTGATACATTAGAAAGCCTGCTTAGAGAGTTAAACAGCCCTAAACTGAGATAAAGAAGGAAGAGGACTGCTGGCATTCAAATTCAAGATTTTCTGTTTACTAAATAGGCTCTTTGACCAACTAAGCCAAAGGACAAACAGGTGTGATACATTAGAAAGCCTGCTTAGAGAGTTAAACAGCCCTAAAATGAGATAAAGAAGGAAAAGGACTGCTGGCATTCAAATTCAAAATTTTCTGTTTACTAAACAGGCTCTTTGACCAACTAAGACAAAGGACAAACAGGTGTGATACATTAGAAAGCCTGCTTAGAGAGTTAAGAAGCCCCAAACTGACATAAAGAAAGAATAGCACTGCTGGCATTCAAATTCAAGATTTTCTGTTTACTAAACAGGCTCTTTGACCAACTAAGACAAAGTACAATCAGGTGTGATACATTAGAAAGCCTGCATAGAGAGTTAAGAAGCCCCAAACTGACATAAAGAAAGAATAGCACTGCTGGCATTCAAATTCAAGATTTTCTGTTTACTAAACAGGCTCTTTGACCAACTAAGACAAAGGACAAACAGGTGTGATACATTAGAAAGCCTGCTTAGAGAGTTAAGAAGCCCCAAACTGACATAAAGAAAGAATAGCACTGCTGGCATTCAAATTCAAGATTTTCTGTTTACTAAACAGGCTCTTTGACCAACTAAGCAAAAGGACATAAAGGTGAGAGACATTGGATAAACGGATTAGAGATGCATAGAAAGGAGGCATTTCAAAACAAAAGCAACTGGTTTTACATTGTCATGCTTGAAGCCATCTTTCTTCCTTTATATCTCATAGATAGAAGAGATTTTTAATCTCACAATTGCACTATCTGTCGCAAGTGAAACACCTATTTTTAAGATAGGAAGCTTCTTTGTGAGGAGATGAAAACAAGGCACTGCTGAGATTCAAACTCAGGATCTCCTGTTTACTAGACAGGCGCTTTAACCAACTAAGCCACAGAACCTGAAGATGGCATGCATTTGAAATCCAAGGAAGATTGAAGCACCAATCGAACATTCAACTGGTTAGCGCAGCAAAACGATATTGAGCTTGAGTTCCATTCCACGTAGAGCAGAAACATGGAATAAGATTTCAATCTCAGTCATAACACTTAAGAAGCCAAGTAAATTTTGAAGAGCATTCATTTAAAAGACTGACAAATTTACAGAAGCTGTATCGAGGACAAAGGCTTTGAAGTTTTGCAATTGAATGAGCCATCTTTTAGCACAGCTGAAATTTGGGACTTGTTTTGCTTCCAAGTTATGACACAGAATAGACAGATTGAAGAAATGCCATGGCAAAACCAAAAGGAGGAAAAATTATGACTAATTGATATTAAAAACCTCAGCACTGGTTCATTTCTGATAGAGTTTTCCCCAAGCTAACTTCAAACAACAGGCACTGTAGTTGACGAGATAAGGCAACTCTGACAAAAGCCAACATACAATCTTCAGTGAAAAAACACTGACTGGTAAAAACCCTCTCAACATCTTCCCACCTAAACGCACAGGTGCTATGTAGATGAGGTGGCCGAGTGGTTAAGGCGATGGACTGCTAATCCATTGTGCTCTGAATGCATGGGTTCGAATCCCAGCCTCGTCGGATTAATCTGCTTCTTCTTTCGTGTTGAATGGTTTGGTTTTCATTTTTAACCCAAGCGGTGGACACTTCAAGCATGAAAGTTTACAATACGCCTGTGCTGCTATCAAACTTTGCAGAGTCAGATCTGTAAATCCACTTGTTTTAATTTGTAAAGCTTGATGCCATCCTATATTCTGTAAAGAAAATTATATCCTCTAATTCCTTTTAAAGTGTTTCAACAGCAGAGAATTTTTTTTCTCAATTGCACTATATTAGGGCTGTGGGAAATTAATATTTGATGACAAACAAGAGTAAAAGTCCTCTTTTTGGGGTAAAAACCCACAAAATGAGATGAAGAATAGAAAGCACTGCTGACATTCAAAATCAAGATTTTCCATTTACTAAATAGGCTCTTTGACAAACTAAGCCAAAGGAAAAACAGGTGTGATACATTAGAAAGCCTGCTTAGAGAGTTAAACAGCCCTAAAATGAGATAAAGAAGGAAGAGGACTGCTGGCATTCAAATTCAAAATTTTCTGTTTACTAAACAGGCTCTTTGACCAACTAAGACAAAGGACAAACAGGTGTGATACATTAGAAAGCCTGCTTAGAGAGTTAAGAAGCCCCAAACTGACATAAAGAAAGAATAGCACTGCTGGCATTCAAATTCAAGATTTTCTGTTTACTAAACAGGCTCTTTGACCAACTAAGACAAAGTACAAACAGGTGTGATACATTAGAAAGCCTGCATAGAGAGTTAAGAAGCCCCAAACTGACATAAAGAAAGAATAGCACTGCTGGCATTCAAATTCAAGATTTTCTGTTTACTAAACAGGCTCTTTGACCAACTAAGCCAAAGGACATAAAGGTGAGAGACATTGGATAAACGGATTAGAGATGCATAGAAAGGAGGCATTTCAAAACAAAAGCAACTGGTTTTACATTGTCATGCTTGAAGCCATCTTTCTTCCTTTATATCTCATAGATAGAAGAGATTTTTAATCTCACAATTGCACTATCAGTCGCAAGTGAAACACCTATTTTTAAGATAGGAAGCTTCTTTGTGAGGAGATGAAAACAAGGCACTGCTGAGATTCAAACTCAGGATCTCCTGTTTACTAGACAGGCGCTTTAACCAACTAAGCCACAGAACCTGAAGATGGCATGCATTTGAAATCCAAGGAAGATTGAAGCACCAATCGAACATTCAACTGGTTAGCGCAGCAAAACAATATTGAGCTTGAGTTCCATTCCACGTAGAGCAGAAACATGGAATAAGATTTCAATCTCAGTCATAACACTTAAGAAGCCAAGTAAATTTTGAAGAGCATTCATTTAAAAGACTGACAAATTTACAGAAGCTGTATCGAGGACAAAGGCTTTGAAGTTTTGCAATTGAATGAGCCATCTTTTAGCACAGCTGAAATTTGGGACTTGTTTTGCTTCCAAGTTATGACACAGAATAGACAGATTGAAGAAATGCCATGGCAAAACCAAAAGGAGGAAAAATTATGACTAATTGATATTAAAAACCTCAGCACTGGTTCATTTCTGATAGAGTTTTCCCCAAGCTAACTTCAAACAACAGGCACTGTAGTTGACGAGATAAGGCAACTCTGACAAAAGCCAACATACAATCTTCAGTGAAAAAACACTGACTGGTAAAAACCCTCTCAACATCTTCCCACCTAAACGCACAGGTGCTATGTAGACGAGGTGGCCGAGTGGTTAAGGCGATGGACTGCTAATCCATTGTGCTCTGAATGGTTTGGTTTTCATTTTTAACCCAAGCGGTGGACACTTCAAGCATGAAAGTTTACAATACTCCTGTGCTGCTATCAAACTTTGCAGAGTCAGATCTGTAAATCCACTGGTTTTAATTTTTAAAGGTTGATGCCATCCTATATTCTGTAAAGAAAATTATATCCTCTAATTCCTTTTAAAGTGTTTCAACAGCAGAGAATTTTTTTTCTCAATTGCACTATATTAGGGCTGTGGGAATTTAATATTTGATGACAAACAAGAGTAAAAGTCCTCTTTTTGGGGTAAAAACCCACAAAATGAGATGAAGAATAGAAAGCACTGCTGACATTCAAAATCAAGATTTTCCATTTACTAAATAGGCTCTTTGACCAACTAAGCCAAAGGACAAACAGGTGTGATACATTAGAAAGCCTGCTTAGAGAGTTAAACAGCCCTAAAATGAGATAAAGAAGGAAGAGGACTGCTGGCATTCAAATTCAAAATTTTCTGTTTACTAAACAGGCTCTTTGACCAACTAAGACAAAGGACAAACAGGTGTGATACATTAGAAAGCCTGCTTAGAGAGTTAAGAAGCCCCAAACTGACATAAAGAAAGAATAGCACTGCTGGCATTCAAATTCAAGATTTTCTGTTTACTAAACAGGCTCTTTGACCAACTAAGACAAAGTACAAACAGGTGTGATACATTAGAAAGCCTGCATAGAGAGTTAAGAAGCCCCAAACTGACATAAAGAAAGAATAGCACTGCTGGCATTCAAGTTCAAGATTTTCTGTTTATTAAACAGGCTCTTTGACCAACTAAGCCAAAGGACATAAAGGTGAGAGACATTGGATAAACGGATTAGAGATGCATAGAAAGGAGGCATTTCAAAACAAAAGCAACTGGTTTTACATTGTCATTAGAGTTGAGCGATACCGTCCGATACTTCAAAGTATCGTATCGGATGGTATCGGCCGATCTTTAAAAAAAGTATCGGTATCGCCGATTCCGATACCGGAAGTCCCATTCAAGTCTATGGGACTTCCGGTATCGGAATAAGAAAAACCCTTTCCTGCCCTTGTACAGCCTCTCTGGGGTCTGTACGGGCCTTTCGGGGGGCTGTGCCGGCCTGCCAGGGGGTCTGTGCAGGCTCCGGTGGTCTGTGCCGGCCTGCCGGTGGTCTGTGCAGGCTCCGGGGGGCTGTGCCGGCCTGCCGGGGGGCTGTGCAGGCATCGTCCGATGGGACTACAAGTCCCATCGGGCGATGCCTGCTACCATGACAGTGATTGACACATTAGCCAATGATGGGACAGTAGTAGTCCCATCATCCGGCTAATGTGTTAAATGTAAAAAAAAAAAAAAAAAAAAAAAAATTACATGCTACATACATACAACATGCATACTACATACATGCTACATTCATACTACATACTACATACATGCTACATTCATACTACATGCAACATACATACTACATATATACTACATGCATACTACATGCATGCTACATGCATCATACATAACACATATATACTACATGCATGCTACATACATACTACATGCTACATACTACATATATACTACATGCATGCTACATACTACATGCTACATACATACTACATATATACTACATACATACTACATGCATGCTACATGCATCATACATAACACATATATACTACATGCATGCTACATACATACTACATGCTACATACTACATATATACTACATGCATGCTACATACTACATGCTACATACATACTACATATATACTACATGCATGCTACATACATACTGCATGCTACATGCATGCTACATACATACTACATACATACTACATGCTACATACATACTACATATATACTACATACATACTACATGCATGCAACATACATACTACATGCATGCTACATACATACCACATACATAACACATATATACTACATGCATGCTACATACATACTACATACATACCATATACATACTACATGCATGCTACATACATACTACATGCATGCTACATATATACTACATGCATGCTACATACATACTACATGCTACATACATACTACATATATACTACATGCATGCTACATACATACTACATGCTACATACATACTACATATATACTACATGCATGCTACATACATACTACATATATACTACATGCATGCTACATGCATGCTACATACATACCACATATATACTACATACATACAATACATTCATACAATACATACATAGACATACAGTACATATAACATAGAGTAACATACTTACCAATACTTGTCACATTGTTCCCCGAAGCCATTGTCTTTCCGGAATAAATATTAACATAACAAACCACAAAAATACTCACCCACGATCCGAAGCAGTCCACGAGTGTGTCCCACGACGATCTTGGGTAGAGAACTGCAGCATCAGCTGTTGCTGCCGTTCTCTACTGGCTGCAGGAATCCAATGACGGAAGGTAGGTATCCTTCCGCACTGTATTCCTCCGCCACTTAAAAAAAAAAAAAGTCCCTAGTCTCACTTTATGCCATTGCTGTGTGGGAAATTCCCACGCAGCAATGGCATAAAGTGAGACTAGGGACTTTTTTTTTTTTAAGTGGCGGAGGAATACAGTGCGGAAGGATACCTACCTTCCGTCATTGGATTCCTGCAGCCCGTAGAGAACGGCAGCATCATCTGATGCTGCAGTTCTCTACCCAAGATCGTCGTGGGACACACTCGTGGACTGCTTCGGATCGTGGGTGAGTATTTTTGTGGTTTGTTATGTTAATATTTATTCCGGAAAGACAATGGCTTCGGGGAACAATGTGACAAGTATTGGTAAGTATGTTACTCTATGTTATATGTACTGTATGTCTATGTATGTATTGTATGTATGTAGTATATATGTGGTATGTATGTAGTATGTATGTAGCATGCATGTAGTATATATGTAGTATGTATGTAGCATGCATGTAGTATATATGTAGCATGTATGTAGTATGTATGTGGTATGTATGTAGCATGTAGTATGTATGTAGCATGCATGTAGTATGTATGTGGTATGTATGTAGCATGCATGTAGTATGTATGTAGTATGTATGTAGTATGTATGTAGCATGCAGTATGTATGTAGCATGTATGTAGTATGTATGTAGTATATATGTAGTATGTATGTAGCATGTAGTATGTATGTAGCATGTAGTATATATGTAGTATGTATGTAGTATATATGTAGTATGTATGTAGCATGCAGTATGTATGTAGCATGTAGTATATATGTAGTATGCATGTAGTATGTATGTAGCATGCATGTAGTATGTATGTAGTATGTATGTAGTATGTATGTAGCATGCAGTATGTATGTAGCATGTATGTAGTATGTATGTAGTATATATGTAGTATGTATGTAGTATGTATGTAGCATGCATGTAGTATGTATGTAGCATGTAGTATGTATGTAGCATGCATGTAGTATGTATGTAGTATATATGTAGTATGTATGTAGCATGTAGTATGTATGTAGCATGTAGTATGTATGTAGTATTTTTTTTTTTTTTTTTAACATTTAACACATTAGCCGGATGATGGGACTACTACTGTCCCATCATTGGCTAATGTGTCAATCACTGTCATGGTAGCAGGCATCGCCCGATGGGACTTGTAGTCCCATCGGACGATGCTTGCACAGACCCCCGGACATCAGCACAGCCCCCCGGCAGGCCGGCACAGCCCCCCGGCAGGCCGGTACAGACCCCCACAGGGTGCACAGCCCCCCGGCAGGCCGGCACAGCCCACCGGCAGGCCGGCAGAGACCCCGGGCAGTCCACACAGCCCCCCGGCAGGCCGGCACAGCCCCCCGGCAGGCCGGCAGAGACCCCCGGAAGGCCCGAAATGACGGCGCATCATGATGCGCACACACCGCGCATCATGATGACGTCAGGCCGTCAATCAACTGAACTTCCGATTCCGATGCCGAATTCCGATATTGAAAAAATATCGGAAGTCGGTATCGGAATTCCGATACAGCAAGTATCGGCCGACACCCGATACTTGCGGTATCGGAATGCTCAACACTAATTGTCAAGCTTGAAGCCATCTTTCTTCCTTTATATCTCATAGATAGAAGAGATTTTTAATCTCACAATTGCACTATCAGTCGCAAGTGAAACACCTATTTTTAAGATAGGAAGCTTCTTTGTGAGGAGATGAAAACAAGGCACTGCTGAGATTCAAACTCAGGATCTCCTGTTTACTAGACAGGCGCTTTAACCAACTAAGCCACAGAACCTGAAGATGGCATGCATTTGAAATCCAAGGAAGATTGAAGCACCAATCGAACATTCAACTGGTTAGCGCAGCAAAACAATATTGAGCTTGAGTTCCATTCCACGTAGAGCAGAAACATGGAATAAGATTTCAATCTCAGTCATAACACTTAAGAAGCCAAGTAAATTTTGAAGAGCATTCATTTAAAAGACTGACAAATTTACAGAAGCTGTATCGAGGACAAAGGCTTTGAAGTTTTGCAATTGAATGAGCCATCTTTTAGCACAGCTGAAATTTGGGACTTGTTTTGCTTCCAAGTTATGACACAGAATAGACAGATTGAAGAAATGCCATGGCAAAACCAAAAGGAGGAAAAATTATGACTAATTGATATTAAAAACCTCAGCACTGGTTCATTTCTGATAGAGTTTTCCCCAAGCTAACTTCAAACAACAGGCACTGTAGTTGACGAGATAAGGCAACTCTGACAAAAGCCAACATACAATCTTCAGTGAAAAAACACTGACTGGTAAAAACCCTCTCAACATCTTCCCACCTAAACGCACAGGTGCTATGTAGACGAGGTGGGCGAGTGGTTAAGGCGATGGACTGCTTATCCATTGTGCTCTGAATGCATGGGTTCGAATCCCAACCTCGTCGGATTAATCTGCTTCTTCTTTCGTGTTGAATGGTTTGGTTTTCATTTTTAACCCAAGCGGTGGACACTTCAAGCATGAAAGTTTACAATACTCCTGTGCTGCTATCAAACTTTGCAGAGTCAGATCTGTAAATCCACTGGTTTTAATTTGTAAAGGTTGATGCCATCCTATATTCTGTAAAGAAAATTATATCCTCTAATTCCTTTTAAAGTGTTTCAACAGCAGAGAATTTTTTTTCTCAATTGCACTATATTAGGGCTGTGGGAAATTAATATTTGATGACAAACAAGAGTAAAAGTCCTCTTTTTGGGGTAAAAACCCACAAAATGAGATGAAGAATAGAAAGCACTGCTGACATTCAAAATCAAGATTTTCCATTTACTAAATAGGCTCTTTGACCAACTAAGCCAAAGGACAAACAGGTGTGATACATTAGAAAGCCTGCTTAGAGAGTTAAACAGCCCTAAAATGAGATAAAGAAGGAAGAGGACTGCTGGCATTCAAATTCAAAATTTTCTGTTTACTAAACAGGCTCTTTGACCAACTAAGACAAAGGACAAACAGGTGTGATACATTAGAAAGCCTGCTTAGAGAGTTAAGAAGCCCCAAACTGACATAAAGAAAGAATAGCACTGCTGGCATTCAAATTCAAGATTTTCTGTTTACTAAACAGGCTCTTTGACCAACTAAGACAAAGTACAAACAGGTGTGATACATTAGAAAGCCTGCATAGAGAGTTAAGAAGCCCCAAACTGACATAAAGAAAGAATAGCACTGCTGGCATTCAAATTCAAGATTTTCTGTTTATTAAACAGGCTCTTTGACCAACTAAGCCAAAGGACATAAAGGTGAGAGACATTGGATAAACGGATTAGAGATGCATAGAAAGGAGGCATTTCAAAACAAAAGCAACTGGTTTTACATTGTCATGCTTGAAGCCATCTTTCTTCCTTTATATCTCATAGATAGAAGAGATTTTTAATCTCACAATTGCACTATCAGTCGCAAGTGAAACACCTATTTTTAAGATAGGAAGCTTCTTTGTGAGGAGATGAAAACAAGGCACTGCTGAGATTCAAACTCAGGATCTCCTGTTTACTAGACAGGCGCTTTAACCAACTAAGCCACAGAACCTGAAGATGGCATGCATTTGAAATCCAAGGAAGATTGAAGCACCAAACGAACATTCAACTGGTTAGCGCAGCAAAACAATATTGAGCTTGAGTTCCATTCCACGTAGAGCAGAAACATGGAATAAGATTTCAATCTCAGTCATAACACTTAAGAAGCCAAGTAAATTTTGAAGAGCATTCATTTAAAAGACTGACAAATTTACAGAAGCTGTATCGAGGACAAAGGCTTTGAAGTTTTGCAATTGAGTGAGCCATCTTTTAGCACAGCTGAAATTTGGGACTTGTTTTGCTTCCAAGTTATGACACAGAATAGACAGACTGAAGAAATGCCATGGCAAAACCAAAAGGAGGAAAAATTATGACTAATTGATATTAAAAACCTCAGCACTGGTTCATTTCTGGTAGAGTTTTCCCCAAGCTAACTTCAAACAACAGGCACTGTAGTTGACGAGATAAGGCAACTCTGACAAAAGCCAACATACAATCTTCAGTGAAAAAACACTGACTGGTAAAAACCCTCTCAACATCTTCCCACCTAAACGCAGAGGTGCTATGTAGACGAGGTGGCCGAGTGGTTAAGGCGATGGACTGCTAATCCATTGTGCTCTGCATGCATGGGTTCGAATCCCATCCTCGTCGGATTAATCTGCTTCTTCTTTCGTGTTGAATGGTTTGGTTTTCATTTTTAACCCAAGCGGTGGACACTTCAAGCATGAAAGTTTACAATACGCCTGTGCTGCTATCAAACTTTGCAGAGTCAGATCTGTAAATCCACTTGTTTTAATTTGTAAAGGTTGATGCCATCCTATATTCTGTAAAGAAAATTATATCCTCTAATTCCTTTTAAAGTGTTTCAACAGCAGAGAATTTTTTTTCTCAATTGCACTATATTAGGGCTGTGGGAAATTAATATTTGATGACAAACAAGAGTAAAAGTCCTCTTTTTGGGGTAAAAACCCACAAAATGAGATGAAGAATAGAAAGCACTGCTGACATTCAAAATCAAGATTTTCCATTTACTAAATAGGCTCTTTGACAAACTAAGCCAAAGGAAAAACAGGTGTGATACATTAGAAAGCCTGCTTAGAGAGTTAAACAGCCCTAAAATGAGATAAAGAAGGAAGAGGACTGCTGGCATTCAAATTCAAAATTTTCTGTTTACTAAACAGGCTCTTTGACCAACTAAGACAAAGGACAAACAGGTGTGATACATTAGAAAGCCTGCTTAGAGAGTTAAGAAGCCCCAAACTGACATAAAGAAAGAATAGCACTGCTGGCATTCAAATTCAAGATTTTCTGTTTACTAAACAGGCTCTTTGACCAACTAAGACAAAGTACAAACAGGTGTGATACATTAGAAAGCCTGCATAGAGAGTTAAGAAGCCCCAAACTGACATAAAGAAAGAATAGCACTGCTGGCATTCAAATTCAAGATTTTCTGTTTACTAAACAGGCTCTTTGACCAACTAAGCCAAAGGACATAAAGGTGATCGACATTGGATAAACGGATTAGAGATGCATAGAAAGGAGGCATTTCAAAACAAAAGCAACTGGTTTTACATTGTCATGCTTGAAGCCATCTTTCTTCCTTTATATCTCATAGATAGAAGAGATTTTTAATCTCACAATTGCACTATCTGTCGCAAGTGAAACACCTATTTTTAAGATAGGAAGCTTCTTTGTGAGGAGATGAAAACAAGGCACTGCTGAGATTCAAACTTAGGATCTCCTGTTTACTAGACAGGCGCTTTAACCAACTAAGCCACAGAACCTGAAGATGGCATGCATTTGAAATCCAAGGAAGATTGAAGCACCAATCGAACATTCAACTGGTTAGCGCAGCAAAACAATATTGAGCTTGAGTTCCATTCCACGTAGAGCAGAAACATGGAATAAGATTTCAATCTCAGTCATAACACTTAAGAAGCCAAGTAAATTTTGAAGAGCATTCATTTAAAAGACTGACAAATTTACAGAAGCTGTATCGAGGACAAAGGCTTTGAAGTTTTGCAATTGAATGAGCCATCTTTTAGCACAGCTGAAATTTGGGACTTGTTTTGCTTCCAAGTTATGACACAGAATAGACAGATTGAAGAAATGCCATGGCAAAACCAAAAGGAGGAAAAATTATGACTAATTGATATTAAAAACCTCAGCACTGGTTCATTTCTGATAGAGTTTTCCCCAAGCTAACTTCAAACAACAGGCACTGTAGTTGACGAGATAAGGCAACTCTGACAAAAGCCAACATACAATCTTCAGTGAAAAAACACTGACTGGTAAAAACCCTCTCAACATCTTCCCACCTAAACGCACAGGTGCTATGTAGATGAGGTGGCCGAGTGGTTAAGGCGATTGACTGCTAATCCATTGTGCTCTGAATGCATGGGTTCGAATCCCATCCTCGTCGGATTAATCTGCTTCTTCTTTCGTGTTGAATGGTTTGGTTTTCATTTTTAACCCAAGCGGTGGACACTTCAAGCATGAAAGTTTACAATACTCCTGTGCTGCTATCAAACTTTGCAGAGTCAGATCTGTAAATCCACTGGTTTTAATTTGTAAAGGTTGATGCCATCCTATATTCTGTAAAGAAAATTATATCCTCTAATTCCTTTTAAAGTGTTTCAACAGCAGAGAATTTTTTTTCTCAATTGCACTATATTAGGGCTGTGGGAAATTAATATTTGATGACAAACAAGAGTAAAAGTCCTCTTTTTGGGGTAAAAACCCACAAAATGAGATGAAGAATAGAAAGCACTGCTGACATTCAAAATCAAGATTTTCCATTTACTAAATAGGCTCTTTGACCAACTAAGCCAAAGGACAAACAGGTGTGATACATTAGAAAGCCTGCTTAGAGAGTTAAACAGCCCTAAAATGAGATAAAGAAGGAAGAGGACTGCTGGCATTCAAATTCAAAATTTTCTGTTTACTAAACAGGCTCTTTGACCAACTAAGACAAAGGACAAACAGGTGTGATACATTAGAAAGCCTGCTTAGAGAGTTAAGAAGCCCCAAACTGACATAAAGAAAGAATAGCACTGCTGGCATTCAAATTCAAGATTTTCTGTTTACTAAACAGGCTCTTTGACCAACTAAGACAAAGTACAAACAGGTGTGATACATTAGAAAGCCTGCATAGAGAGTTAAGAAGCCCCAAACTGACATAAAGAAAGAATAGCACTGCTGGCATTCAAATTCAAGATTTTCTGTTTACTAAACAGGCTCTTTGACCAACTAAGCCAAAGGACATAAAGGTGAGAGACATTGGATAAACGGATTAGAGATGCATAGAAAGGAGGCATTTCAAAACAAAAGCAACTGGTTTTACATTGTCATGCTTGAAGCCATCTTTCTTCCTTTATATCTCATAGATAGAAGAGATTTTTAATCTCACAATTGCACTATCAGTCGCAAGTGAAACACCTATTTTTAAGATAGGAAGCTTCTTTGTGAGGAGATGAAAACAAGGCACTGCTGAGATTCAAACTCAGGATCTCCTGTTTACTAGACAGGCGCTTTAACCAACTAAGCCACAGAACCTGAAGATGGCATGCATTTGAAATCCAAGGAAGATTGAAGCACCAATCGAACATTCAACTGGTTAGCGCAGCAAAACAATATTGAGCTTGAGTTCCATTCCACGTAGAGCAGAAACATGGAATAAGATTTCAATCTCAGTCATAACACTTAAGAAGCCAAGTAAATTTTGAAGAGCATTCATTTAAAAGACTGACAAATTTACAGAAGCTGTATCGAGGACAAAGGCTTTGAAGTTTTGCAATTGAATGAGCCATCTTTTAGCACAGCTGAAATTTGGGACTTGTTTTGCTTCCAAGTTATGACACAGAATAGACAGACTGAAGAAATGCCATGGCAAAACCAAAAGGAGGAAAAATTATGACTAATTGATATTAAAAACCTCAGCACTGGTTCATTTCTGATAGAGTTTTCCCCAAGCTAACTTCAAACAACAGGCACTGTAGTTGACGAGATAAGGCAACTCTGACAAAAGCCAACATACAATCTTCAGTGAAAAAACACTGACTGGTAAAAACCCTCTCAACATCTTCCCACCTAAACGCACAGGTGCTATGTAGACGAGGTGGCCGAGTGGTTAAGGCGATGGACTGCTAATCCATTGTGCTCTGCATGCATGGGTTCGAATCCCATCCTCGTCGGATTAATCTGCTTCTTCTTTCGTGTTGAATGGTTTGGTTTTCATTTTTAACCCAAGCGGTGGACACTTCAAGCATGAAAGTTTACAATACGCCTGTGCTGCTATCAAACTTTGCAGAGTCAGATCTGTAAATCCACTTGTTTTAATTTGTAAAGCTTGATGCCATCCTATATTCTGTAAAGAAAATTATATCCTCTAATTCCTTTTAAAGTGTTTCAACAGCAGAGAATTTTTTTTCTCAATTGCACTATATTAGGGCTGTGGGAAATTAATATTTGATGACAAACAAGAGTAAAAGTCCTCTTTTTGGGGTAAAAACCCACAAAATGAGATGAAGAATAGAAAGCACTGCTGACATTCAAAATCAAGATTTTCCATTTACTAAATAGGCTCTTTGACTAACTAAGCCAAAGGACAAACAGGTGTGATACATTAGAAAGCCTGCTTAGAGAGTTAAACAGCCCTAAACTGAGATAAAGAAGGAAGAGGACTGCTGGCATTCAAATTCAAGATTTTCTGTTTACTAAATAGGCTCTTTGACCAACTAAGCCAAAGGACAAACAGGTGTGATACATTAGAAAGCCTGCTTAGAGAGTTAAACAGCCCTAAAATGAGATAAAGAAGGAAGAGGACTGCTGGCATTCAAATTCAAAATTTTCTGTTTACTAAACAGGCTCTTTGACCAACTAAGACAAAGGACAAACAGGTGTGATACATTAGAAAGCCTGCTTAGAGAGTTAAGAAGCCCCAAACTGACATAAAGAAAGAATAGCACTGCTGGCATTCAAATTCAAGATTTTCTGTTTACTAAACAGGCTCTTTGACCAACTAAGACAAAGTACAAACAGGTGTGATACATTAGAAAGCCTGCATAGAGAGTTAAGAAGCCCCAAACTGACATAAAGAAAGAATAGCACTGCTGGCATTCAAATTCAAGATTTTCTGTTTACTAAACAGGCTCTTTGACCAACTAAGCCAAAGGACATAAAGGTGAGAGACATTGGATAAACGGATTAGAGATGCATAGAAAGGAGGCATTTCAAAACAAAAGCAACTGGTTTTACATTGTCATGCTTGAAGCCATCTTTCTTCCTTTATATCTCATAGATAGAAGAGATTTTTAATCTCACAATTGCACTATCAGTCGCAAGTGAAACACCTATTTTTAAGATAGGAAGCTTCTTTGTGAGGAGATGAAAACAAGGCACTGCTGAGATTCAAACTCAGGATCTCCTGTTTACTAGACAGGCGCTTTAACCAACTAAGCCACAGCACCTGAAGATGGCATGCATTTGAAATCCAAGGAAGATTGAAGCACCAAACGAACATTCAACTGGTTAGCGCAGCAAAACAATATTGAGCTTGAGTTCCATTCCACGTAGAGCAGAAACATGGAATAAGATTTCAATCTCAGTCATAACACTTAAGAAGCTAAGTAAATTTTGAAGAGCATTCATTTAAAAGACTGACAAATTTACAGAAGCTGTATCGAGGACAAAGGCTTTGAAGTTTTGCAATTGAGTGAGCCATCTTTTAGCACAGCTGAAATTTGGGACTTGTTTTGCTTCCAAGTTATGACACAGAATAGACAGACTGAAGAAATGCCATGGCAAAACCAAAAGGAGGAAAAATTATGACTAATTGATATTAAAAACCTCAGCACTGGTTCATTTCTGATAGAGTTTTCCCCAAGCTAACTTCAAACAACAGGCACTGTAGTTGACGAGATAAGGCAACTCTGACAAAAGCCAACATACAATCTTCAGTGAAAAAACACTGACTGGTAAAAACCCTCTCAACATCTTCCCACCTAAACGCAGAGGTGCTATGTAGACGAGGTGGCCGAGTGGTTAAGGCGATGGACTGCTAATCCATTGTGCTCTGCATGCATGGGTTCGAATCCCATCCTCGTCGGATTAATCTGCTTCTTCTTTCGTGTTGAATGGTTTGGTTTTCATTTTTAACCCAAGCGGTGGACACTTCAAGCATGAAAGTTTACAATACGCCTGTGCTGCTATCAAACTTTGCAGAGTCAGATCTGTAAATCCACTTGTTTTAATTTGTAAAGCTTGATGCCATCCTATATTCTGTAAAGAAAATTATATCCTCTAATTCCTTTTAAAGTGTTTCAACAGCAGATAATTTTTTTTCTCAATTGCACTATATTAGGGCTGTGGGAAATTAATATTTGATGACAAACAAGAGTAAAAGTCCTCTTTTTGGGGTAAAAACCCACAAAATGAGATGAAGAATAGAAAGCACTGCTGACATTCAAAATCAAGATTTTCCATTTACTAAATAGGCTCTTTGACCAACTAAGCCAAAGGACAAACAGGTGTGATACATTAGAAAGCCTGCTTAGAGAGTTAAACAGCCCTAAACTGAGATAAAGA
Source organism: Dendrobates tinctorius (assembly GCF_039654945.1). Lineage (NCBI taxonomy): Eukaryota > Metazoa > Chordata > Amphibia > Anura > Dendrobatidae > Dendrobates > Dendrobates tinctorius. Next base: position 2,196,758 of record NW_027361871.1, read on the forward strand.
AGGAAGAGGACTGCTGACATTCAAAATCAAGATTTTCCATTTACTAAATAGGCTCTTTGACAAACTAAGCCAAAGGAAAAACAGGTGTGATACATTAGAAAGCCTGCTTAGAGAGTTAAACAGCCCTAAAATGAGATAAAGAAGGAAGAGGACTGCTGGCATTCAAATTCAAAATTTTCTGTTTACTAAACAGGCTCTTTGACCAACTAAGACAAAGGACAAACAGGTGTGATACATTAGAAAGCCTGCTTAGAGAGTTAAGAAGCCCCAAACTGACATAAAGAAAGAATAGCACTGCTGGCATTCAAATTCAAGATTTTCTGTTTACTAAACAGGCTCTTTGACCAACTAAGACAAAGTACAAACAGGTGTGATACATTAGAAAGCCTGCATAGAGAGTTAAGAAGCCCCAAACTGACATAAAGAAAGAATAGCACTGCTGGCATTCAAATTCAAGATTTTCTGTTTACTAAACAGGCTCTTTGACCAACTAAGCCAAAGGACATAAAGGTGAGAGACATTGGATAAACGGATTAGAGATGCATAGAAAGGAGGCATTTCAAAACAAAAGCAACTGGTTTTACATTGTCATGCTTGAAGCCATCTTTCTTCCTTTATATCTCATAGATAGAAGAGATTTTTAATCTCACAATTGCACTATCAGTCGCAAGTGAAACACCTATTTTTAAGATAGGAAGCTTCTTTGTGAGGAGATGAAAACAAGGCACTGCTGAGATTCAAACTCAGGATCTCCTGTTTACTAGACAGGCGCTTTAACCAACTAAGCCACAGCACCTGAAGATGGCATGCATTTGAAATCCAAGGAAGATTGAAGCACCAAACGAACATTCAACTGGTTAGCGCAGCAAAACAATATTGAGCTTGAGTTCCATTCCACGTAGAGCAGAAACATGGAATAAGATTTCAATCTCAGTCATAACACTTAAGAAGCTAAGTAAATTTTGAAGAGCATTCATTTAAAAGACTGACAAATTTACAGAAGCTGTATCGAGGACAAAGGCTTTGAAGTTTTGCAATTGAGTGAGCCATCTTTTAGCACAGCTGAAATTTGGGACTTGTTTTGCTTCCAAGTTATGACACAGAATAGACAGACTGAAGAAATGCCATGGCAAAACCAAAAGGAGGAAAAATTATGACTAATTGATATTAAAAACCTCAGCACTGGTTCATTTCTGATAGAGTTTTCCCCAAGCTAACTTCAAACAACAGGCACTGTAGTTGACGAGATAAGGCAACTCTGACAAAAGCCAACATACAATCTTCAGTGAAAAAACACTGACTGGTAAAAACCCTCTCAACATCTTCCCACCTAAACGCAGAGGTGCTATGTAGACGAGGTGGCCGAGTGGTTAAGGCGATGGACTGCTAATCCATTGTGCTCTGCATGCATGGGTTCGAATCCCATCCTCGTCGGATTAATCTGCTTCTTCTTTCGTGTTGAATGGTTTGGTTTTCATTTTTAACCCAAGCGGTGGACACTTCAAGCATGAAAGTTTACAATACGCCTGTGCTGCTATCAAACTTTGCAGAGTCAGATCTGTAAATCCACTTGTTTTAATTTGTAAAGCTTGATGCCATCCTATATTCTGTAAAGAAAATTATATCCTCTAATTCCTTTTAAAGTGTTTCAACAGCAGATAATTTTTTTTCTCAATTGCACTATATTAGGGCTGTGGGAAATTAATATTTGATGACAAACAAGAGTAAAAGTCCTCTTTTTGGGGTAAAAACCCACAAAATGAGATGAAGAATAGAAAGCACTGCTGACATTCAAAATCAAGATTTTCCATTTACTAAATAGGCTCTTTGACCAACTAAGCCAAAGGACAAACAGGTGTGATACATTAGAAAGCCTGCTTAGAGAGTTAAACAGCCCTAAACTGAGATAAAGAAGGAAGAGGACTGCTGACATTCAAAATCAAGATTTTCCATTTACTAAATAGGCTCTTTGACAAACTAAGCCAAAGGAAAAACAGGTGTGATACATTAGAAAGCCTGCTTAGAGAGTTAAACAGCCCTAAAATGAGATAAAGAAGGAAGAGGACTGCTGGCATTCAAATTCAAAATTTTCTGTTTACTAAACAGGCTCTTTGACCAACTAAGACAAAGGACAAACAGGTGTGATACATTAGAAAGCCTGCTTAGAGAGTTACGAAGCCCCAAACTGACATAAAGAAAGAATAGCACTGCTGGCATTCAAATTCAAGATTTTCTGTTTACTAAACAGGCTCTTTGACCAACTAAGACAAAGTACAAACAGGTGTGATACATTAGAAAGCCTGCATAGAGAGTTAAGAAGCCCCAAACTGACATAAAGAAAGAATAGCACTGCTGGCATTCAAATTCAAGATTTTCTGTTTACTAAACAGGCTCTTTGACCAACTAAGCCAAAGGACATAAAGGTGATCGACATTGGATAAACGGATTAGAGATGCATAGAAAGGAGGCATTTCAAAACAAAAGCAACTGGTTTTACATTGTCATGCTTGAAACCATCTTTCTTCCTTTATATCTCATAGATAGAAGAGATTTTTAATCTCACAATTGCACTATCTGTCGCAAGTGAAACACCTATTTTTAAGATAGGAAGCTTCTTTGTGAGGAGATGAAAACAAGGCACTGCTGAGATTCAAACTTAGGATCGCCTGTTTACTAGACAGGCGCTTTAACCAACTAAGCCACAGAACCTGAAGATGGCATGCATTTGAAATCCAAGGAAGATTGAAGCACCAATCGAACATTCAACTGGTTAGCGCAGCAAAACAATATTGAGCTTGAGTTCCATTCCACGTAGAGCAGAAACATGGAATAAGATTTCAATCTCAGTCATAACACTTAAGAAGCCAAGTAAATTTTGAAGAGCATTCATTTAAAAGACTGACAAATTTACAGAAGCTGTATCGAGGACAAAGGCTTTGAAGTTTTGCAATTGAATGAGCCATCTTTTAGCACAGCTGAAATTTGGGACTTGTTTTGCTTCCAAGTTATGACACAGAATAGACAGATTGAAGAAATGCCATGGCAAAACCAAAAGGAGGAAAAATTATGACTAATTGATATTAAAAACCTCAGCACTGGTTTATTTCTGATAGAGTTTTCCCCAAGCTAACTTCAAACAACAGGCACTGTAGTTGACGAGATAAGGCAACTCTGACAAAAGCCAACATACAATCTTCAGTGAAAAAACACTGACTGGTAAAAACCCTCTCAACATCTTCCCACCTAAACGCACAGGTGCTATGTAGACGAGGTGGCCGAGTGGTTAAGGCGATTGACTGCTAATCCATTGTGCTCTGAATGCATGGGTTCGAATCCCATCCTCGTCGGATTAATCTGCTTCTTCTTTCGTGTTGAATGGTTTGGTTTTCATTTTTAACCCAAGCGGTGGACACTTCAAGCATGAAAGTTTACAATACTCCTGTGCTGCTATCAAACTTTGCAGAGTCAGATCTGTAAATCCACTGGTTTTAATTTGTAAAGGTTGATGCCATCCTATATTCTGTAAAGAAAATTATATCCTCTAATTCCTTTTAAAGTGTTTCAACAGCAGAGAATTTTTTTTCTCAATTGCACTATATTAGGGCTGTGGGAAATTAATATTTGATGACAAACAAGAGTAAAAGTCCTCTTTTTGGGGTAAAAACCCACAAAATGAGATGAAGAATAGAAAGCACTGCTGACATTCAAAATCAAGATTTTCCATTTACTAAATAGGCTCTTTGACCAACTAAGCCAAAGGACAAACAGGTGTGATACATTAGAAAGCCTGCTTAGAAAGTTAAACAGCCCTAAAATGAGATAAAGAAGGAAGAGGACTGCTGGCATTCAAATTCAAAATTTTCTGTTTACTAAACAGGCTCTTTGACCAACTAAGACAAAGGACAAACAGGTGTGATACATTAGAAAGCCTGCTTAGAGAGTTAAGAAGCCCCAAACTGACATAAAGAAAGAATAGCACTGCTGGCATTCAAATTCAAGATTTTCTGTTTACTAAACAGGCTCTTTGACCAACTAAGACAAAGTACAAACAGGTGTGATACATTAGAAAGCCTGCATAGAGAGTTAAGAAGCCCCAAACTGACATAAAGAAAGAATAGCACTGCTGGCATTCAAATTCAAGATTTTCTGTTTACTAAACAGGCTCTTTGACCAACTAAGCCAAAGGACATAAAGGTGAGAGACATTGGATAAACGGATTAGAGATGCATAGAAAGGAGGCATTTCAAAACAAAAGCAACTGGTTTTACATTGTCATGCTTGAAGCCATCTTTCTTCCTTTATATCTCATAGATAGAAGAGATTTTTAATCTCACAATTGCACTATCAGTCGCAAGTGAAACACCTATTTTTAAGATAGGAAGCTTCTTTGTGAGGAGATGAAAACAAGGCACTGCTGAGATTCAAACTCAGGATCTCCTGTTTACTAGACAGGCGCTTTAACCAACTAAGCCACAGAACCTGAAGATGGCATGCATTTGAAATCCAAGGAAGATTGAAGCACCAATCGAACATTCAACTGGTTAGCGCAGCAAAACAATATTGAGCTTGAGTTCCATTCCACGTAGAGCAGAAACATGGAATAAGATTTCAATCTCAGTCATAACACTTAAGAAGCCAAGTAAATTTTGAAGAGCATTCATTTAAAAGACTGACAAATTTACAGAAGCTGTATCGAGGACAAAGGCTTTGAAGTTTTGCAATTGAATGAGCCATCTTTTAGCACAGCTGAAATTTGGGACTTGTTTTGCTTCCAAGTTATGACACAGAATAGACAGACTGAAGAAATGCCATGGCAAAACCAAAAGGAGGAAAAATTATGACTAATTGATATTAAAAACCTCAGCACTGGTTCATTTCTGATAGAGTTTTCCCCAAGCTAACTTCAAACAACAGGCACTGTAGTTGACGAGATAAGGCAACTCTGACAAAAGCCAGCATACAATCTTCAGTGAAAAAACACTGACTGGTAAAAACCCTCTCAACATCTTCCCACCTAAACGCACAGGTGCTATGTAGACGAGGTGGCCGAGTGGTTAAGGCGATGGACTGCTAATCCATTGTGCTCTGCATGCATGGGTTCGAATCCCATCCTCGTCGGATTAATCTGCTTCTTCTTTCGTGTTGAATGGTTTGGTTTTCATTTTTAACCCAAGCGGTGGACACTTCAAGCATGAAAGTTTACAATACGCCTGTGCTGCTATCAAACTTTGCAGAGTCAGATCTGTAAATCCACTTGTTTTAATTTGTAAAGCTTGATGCCATCCTATATTCTGTAAAGAAAATTATATCCTCTAATTCCTTTTAAAGTGTTTCAACAGCAGAGAATTTTTTTTCTCAATTGCACTATATTAGGGCTGTGGGAAATTAATATTTGATGACAAACAAGAGTAAAAGTCCTCTTTTTGGGGTAAAAACCCACAAAATGAGATGAAGAATAGAAAGCACTGCTGACATTCAAAATCAAGATTTTCCATTTACTAAATAGGCTCTTTGACCAACTAAGCCAAAGGACAAACAGGTGTGATACATTAGAAAGCCTGCTTAGAGAGTTAAACAGCCCTAAACTGAGATAAAGAAGGAAGAGGACTGCTGGCATTCAAATTCAAGATTTTCTGTTTACTAAATAGGCTCTTTGACCAACTAAGACAAAGGACAAACAGGTGTGATACATTAGAAAGCCTGCTTAGAGAGTTAAACAGCCCTAAAATGAGATAAAGAAGGAAGAGGACTGCTGGCATTCAAATTCAAAATTTTCTGTTTACTAAACAGGCTCTTTGACCAACTAAGACAAAGGACAAACAGGTGTGATACATTAGAAAGCCTGCTTAGAGAGTTAAGAAGCCCCAAACTGACATAAAGAAAGAATAGCACTGCTGGCATTCAAATTCAAGATTTTCTGTTTACTAAACAGGCTCTTTGACCAACTAAGACAAAGTACAAACAGGTGTGATACATTAGAAAGCCTGCATAGAGAGTTAAGAAGCCCCAAACTGACATAAAGAAAGAATAGCACTGCTGGCATTCAAATTCAAGATTTTCTGTTTACTAAACAGGCTCTTTGACCAACTAAGCCAAAGGACATAAAGGTGAGAGACATTGGATAAACGGATTAGAGATGCATAGAAAGGAGGCATTTCAAAACAAAAGCAACTGGTTTTACATTGTCATGCTTGAAGCCATCTTACTTCCTTTATATCTCATAGATAGAAGAGATTTTTAATCTCACAATTGCACAATCAGTCGCAAGTGAAACATCTATTTTTAAGATAGGAAGCTTCTTTGTGAGGAGATGAAAACAAGACACTGCTGAGATTCAAACTCAGGATCTCCTGTTTACTAGACAGGCGCTTTAACCAACTAAGCCACAGAACCTGAAGATGGCATGCATTTGAAATCCAAGGAAGATTGAAGCACCAATCGAACATTCAACTGGTTAGCGCAGCAAAACAATATTGAGCTTGAGTTCCATACCACGTAGAGCAGAAACATGGAATAAGATTTGAATCTCAGTCATAACACTTCAGAAGCCAAGTAAATTTTGAAGAGCATTCATTTAAAAGACTGACAAATTTACAGAAGCTGTATCGAGGACAAAGGCTTTGAAGTTTTGCAATTGAATGAGCCATCTTTTAGCACAGCTGAAATTTGGGACTTGTTTTGCTTCCAAATTATGACACAGAATAGACAGACTGAAGAAATGCCATGGCAAAACCAAAAGGAGGAAAAATTATGACTAATTGATATTAAAAACCTCAGCACTGGTTCATTTCTGATAGAGTTTTCCCCAAGCTAACTTCAAACAACAGGCACTGTAGTTGACGAGATAAGGCAACTCTGACAAAAGCCAACATACAATCTTCAGTGAAAAAACACTGACTGGTAAAAACCCTCTCAACATCTTCCCACCTAAACGCACAGGTGCTATGTAGACGAGGTGGCCGAGTGGTTAAGGCGATGGACTGCTAATCCATTGTGCTCTGCATGCATGGGTTCGAATCCCATCCTCGTCGGATTAATCTGTTTCTTCTTTCGTGTTGAATGGTTTGGTTTTCATTTTTAACCCAAGCGGTGGACACTTCAAGCATGAAAGTTTACAATACGCCTGTGCTGCTATCAAACTTTGCAGAGTCAGATCTGTAAATCCACTTGTTTTAATTTGTAAAGCTTGATGCCATCCTATATTCTGTAAAGAAAATTATATCCTCTAATTCCTTTTAAAGTGTTTCAACAGCAGATAATTTTTTTTCTCAATTGCACTATATTAGGGCTGTGGGAAATTAATATTTGATGACAAACAAGAGTAAAAGTCCTCTTTTTGGGGTAAAAACCCACAAAATGAGATGAAGAATAGAAAGCACTGCTGACATTCAAAATCAAGATTTTCCATTTACTAAATAGGCTCTTTGACCAACTAAGCCAAAGGACAAACAGGTGTGATACATTAGAAAGCCTGCTTAGAGAGTTAAACAGCCCTAAACTGAGATAAAGAAGGAAGAGGACTGCTGGCATTCAAATTCAAGATTTTCTGTTTACTAAATAGGCTCTTTGACCAACTAAGACAAAGGACAAACAGGTGTGATACATTAGAAAGCCTGCTTAGAGAGTTAAACAGCCCTAAAATGAGATAAAGAAGGAAGAGGACTGCTGGCATTCAAATTCAAAATTTTCTGTTTACTAAACAGGCTCTTTGACCAACTAAGACAAAGTACAAACAGGTGTGATACATTAGAAAGCCTGCTTAGAGAGTTAAGAAGCCCCAAACTGACATAAAGAAAGAATAGCACTGCTGGCATTCAAATTCAAGATTTTCTGTTTACTAAACAGGCTCTTTGACCAACTAAGACAAAGTACAAACAGGTGTGATACATTAGAAAGCCTGCATAGAGAGTTAAGAAGCCCCAAACTGACATAAAGAAAGAATAGCACTGCTGGCATTCAAATTCAAGATTTTCTGTTTACTAAACAGGCTCTTTGACCAACTAAGCCAAAGGACATAAAGGTGAGAGACATTGGATAAACGGATTAGAGATGCATAGAAAGGAGGCATTTCAAAACAAAAGCAACTGGTTTTACATTGTCATGCTTGAAGCCATCTTACTTCCTTTATATCTCATAGATAGAAGAGATTTTTAATCTCACAATTGCACAATCAGTCGCAAGTGAAACATCTATTTTTAAGATAGGAAGCTTCTTTGTGAGGAGATGAAAACAAGACACTGCTGAGATTCAAACTCAGGATCTCCTGTTTACTAGACAGGCGCTTTAACCAACTAAGCCACAGAACCTGAAGATGGCATGCATTTGAAATCCAAGGAAGATTGAAGCACCAATCGAACATTCAACTGGTTAGCGCAGCAAAACAATATTGAGCTTGAGTTCCATACCACGTAGAGCAGAAACATGGAATAAGATTTGAATCTCAGTCATAACACTTCAGAAGCCAAGTAAATTTTGAAGAGCATTCATTTAAAAGACTGACAAATTTACAGAAGCTGTATCGAGGACAAAGGCTTTGAAGTTTTGCAATTGAATGAGCCATCTTTTAGCACAGCTGAAATTTGGGACTTGTTTTGCTTCCAAATTATGACACAGAATAGACAGACTGAAGAAATGCCATGGCAAAACCAAAAGGAGGAAAAATTATGACTAATTGATATTAAAAACCTCAGCACTGGTTCATTTCTGATAGAGTTTTCCCCAAGCTAACTTCAAACAACAGGCACTGTAGTTGACGAGATAAGGCAACTCTGACAAAAGCCAACATACAATCTTCAGTGAAAAAACACTGACTGGTAAAAACCCTCTCAACATCTTCCCACCTAAACGCACAGGTGCTATGTAGACGAGGTGGCCGAGTGGTTAAGGCGATGGACTGCTAATCCATTGTGCTCTGCATGCATGGGTTCGAATCCCATCCTCGTCAGATTAATCTGTTTCTTCTTTCGTGTTGAATGGTTTGGTTTTCATTTTTAACCCAAGCGGTGGACACTTCAAGCATGAAAGTTTACAATACGCCTGTGCTGCTATCAAACTTTGCAGAGTCAGATCTGTAAATCCACTTGTTTTAATTTGTAAAGCTTGATGCCATCCTATATTCTGTAAAGAAAATTATATCCTCTAATTCCTTTTAAAGTGTTTCAACAGCAGATAATTTTTTTTCTCAATTGCACTATATTAGGGCTGTGGGAAATTAATATTTGATGACAAACAAGAGTAAAAGTCCTCTTTTTGGGGTAAAAACCCACAAAATGAGATGAAGAATAGAAAGCACTGCTGACATTCAAAATCAAGATTTTCCTTTTACTAAATAGGCTCTTTGACCAACTAAGCCAAAGGACAAACAGGTGAAAAACATTAAAAAGCCTGCTTAGAGAGTTAAACAGCCCTAAACTGAGATAAAGAAGGAAAAGGACTGCTGGCATTCAAATTCAAGATTTTCCATTTACTAAATAGGCTCTTTGACAAACTAAGACACAGGACAAACAGGTGTGATACATTAGAAAGCCTGCTTAGAGAGTTAAACAGCCCTAAACTGAGATAAAGAAGGAAGAGGACTGCTGGCATTCAAATTCAAGATTTTCTGTTTACTAAACAGGCTCTTTGACCAACTATGACAAAGGACAAACAGGTGTGATACATTAGAAAGCCTGCTTAGAGAGTTAAGAAGCCCCAAACTGACATAAAGAAAGAATAGCACTGCTGGCATTCAAATTCAAGATTTTCTGTTTACTAAACAGGCTCTTTGACCAACTAAGCCAAAGGACATAAAGGTGAGATACATTGGATAAACGGATTAGAGATGCATAGAAAGGAGGCATTTCAAAACTAAACCAACTGGTTTTACATTGTCATGCTTGAAGCCATCTTTCTTCCTTTATATCTCTTAGATAGAAGAGATTTTTCATCTCACAATTGCACTATCAGTCGCAAGTGAAACACCTATTTTTAAGATAGGAAGCTTCTTTGTGAGGAGATGAAAACAAGGCACTGCTGAGATTCGAACTCAGGATCTCCTGTTTACTAGACAGGCGCTTTAACCAACTAAGCTACAGCACCAGAAAATGGCATGCATTTGAAATCCAAGGAAGATTGAAGCACCAATCGAACATTCAACTGGTTAGCGCAGCAAAACAATATTGAGCTTGAGTTCCATTCCACGTAGAGCAGAAACATGGAATAAGATTTCAATCTCAGTCATAACACTTAAGAAGCCAAGTAAATTTTGAAGAGCATTCATTTAAAAGACTGACAAATTTACAGAAGCTGTATCGAGGACAAAGGCTTTGAAGTTTTGCAATTGAATGAGCCATCTTTTAGCACAGCTGAAATTTGGGACTTGTTTTGCTTCCAAGTTATGACACAGAATAGACAGATTGAAGAAATGCCATGGCAAAACCAAAAGGAGGAAAAATTATGACTAATTGATATTAAAAACCTCAGCACTGGTTCATTTCTGATAGAGTTTTCCCCAAGCTAACTTCAAACAACAGGCACTGTAGTTGACGAGATAAGTCAAATCTGACAAAAGCCAACATACAATCTTCAGTGAAAAAACACTGACTGGTAAAAACCCTCTCAACATTTTCCCACCTAAACGCACAGGTGCTATGTAGACGAGGTGGCCGAGTGGTTAAGGCGATGGACTGCTAATCCATTGTGCTCTGCATGCATGGGTTCGAATCCCATCCTCGTCGGATTAATCTGCTTCTTCTTTCGTGTTGAATGGTTTGATTTTCATTTTTAACCCAAGCGGTGGACACTTCAAGCATGAAAGTTTACAATACTCCTGTGCTGCTATCAAACTTTGCAGAGTCAGATCTGTAAATCCACTGGTTTTAATTTGTAAAGCTTGATGCCATCCTATATTCTGTAAAGAAAATTATATCCTCTAATTCCTTTTAAAGTGTTTCAACAGCAGAGAATTTTTTTTCTCAATTGCATTATATTAGGGCTATGGGAAATTAATATTTGATGACAAGCAAGAGTAAAAGTCCTCTTTTTTTTCTGGTAAAAACCCACAAAATGAGATGAAGAATAGAAAGCACTGCTGACATTCAAAATCAAGATTTTCCTTTTACTAAATAGGCTCTTTGACCAACTAAGCCAAAGGACAAACAGGTGAAAAACATTAAAAAGCCTGCTTAGAGAGTTAAACAGCCCTAAACTGAGATAAAGAAGGAAAAGGACTGCTGGCATTCAAATTCAAGATTTTCCATTTACTAAATAGGCTCTTTGACCAACTAAGACAAAGGACAAACAGGTGTGATACATTAGAAAGCCTGCTTAGAGAGTTAAACAGCCCTAAACTGAGATAAAGAAGGAAGAGGACTGCTGGCATTCAAATTCAAGATTTTCTGTTTACTAAACAGGCTCTTTGACCAACTAAGACAAAGGACAAACAGGTGTGATACATTAGAAAGCCTGCTTAGAGAGTTAAGAAGCCCCAAACTGACATAAAGAAAGAATAGCACTGCTGGCATTCAAATTCAAGATTTTCTGTTTACTAAACAGGCTCTTTGACCAACTATGACAAAGGACAAACAGGTGTGATATATTAGAAAGCCTGCTTAGAGAGTTAAGAAGCCCCAAACTGACATAAAGAAAGAATAGCACTGCTGGCATTCAAATTCAAGATTTTCTGTTTACTAAACAGGCTCTTTGACCAACTAAGCCAAAGGACATAAAGGTGAGATACATTGGATAAACGGATTAGAGATGCATAGAAAGGAGGCATTTCAAAACTAAATCAACTGGTTTTACATTGTCATGCTTGAAGCCATCTTTCTTCCTTTATATCTCTTAGATAGAAGAGATTTTTCATCTCACAATTGCACTATCAGTCGCAAGTGAAACACCTATTTTTAAGATAGGAAGCTTCTTTGTGAGGAGATGAAAACAAGGCACTGCTGAGATTCGAACTCAGGATCTCCTGTTTACTAGACAGGCGCTTTAACCAACTAAGCCACAGCACCAGAAAATAGCATGCATTTGAAATCCAAGGAAGATTGAAGCACCAATCGAACATTCAACTGGTTAGCGCAGCAAAACAATATTGAGCTTGAGTTCCATTCCACGTAGAGCAGAAACATGGAATAAGATTTCAATCTCAGTCATAACACTTAAGAAGCCAAGTAAATTTTGAAGAGCATTCATTTAAAAGACTGACAAATTTACAGAAGCTGTATCGAGGACAAAGGCTTTGAAGTTTTGCAATTGAATGAGCCATCTTTTAGCACAGCTGAAATTTGGGACTTGTTTTGCTTCCAAGTTATGACACAGAATAGACAGATTGAAGAAATGCCATGGCAAAACCAAAAGGAGGAAAAATTATGACTAATTGATATTAAAAACCTCAGCACTGGTTCATTTCTGATAGAGTTTTCCCCAAGCTAACTTCAAACAACAGGCACTGTAGTTGACGAGATAAGTCAAATCTGACAAAAGCCAACATACAATCTTCAGTGAAAAAACACTGACTGGTAAAAACCCTCTCAACATTTTCCCACCTAAACGCACAGGTGCTATGTAGACGAGGTGGCCGAGTGGTTAAGGCGATGGACTGCTAATCCATTGTGCTCTGCATGCATGGGTTCGAATCCCATCCTCGTCGGATTAATCTGCTTCTTCTTTCGTGTTGAATGGTTTGGTTTTCATTTTTAACCCAAGCGGTGGACACTTCAAGCATGAAAGTTTACAATACTCCTGTGCTGCTATCAAACTTTGCAGAGTCAGATATGTAAATCCACTGGTTTTAATTTGTAAAGCTTGATGCCATCCTATATTCTGTAAAGAAAATTATATCCTCTAATTCCTTTTAAAGTGTTTCAACAGCAGAGAATTTTTTTTCTCAATTGCATTATATTAGGGCTATGGGAAATTAATATTTGATGACAAGCAAGAGTAAAAGTCCTCTTTTTGGGGTAAAAACCCACAAAATGAGATGAAGAATAGAAAGCACTGCTGACATTCAAAATCAAGATTTTCCTTTTACTAAATAGGCTCTTTGACCAACTAAGCCAAAGGACAAACAGGTGAAAAACATTAAAAAGCCTGCTTAGAGAGTTAAACAGCCCTAAACTGAGATAAAGAAGGAAAAGGACTGCTGGCATTCAAATTCAAGATTTTCCATTTACTAAATAGGCTCTTTGACCAACTAAGACAAAGGACAAACAGGTGTGATACATTAGAAAGCCTGCTTAGAGAGTTAAACAGCCCTAAACTGAGATAAAGAAGGAAGAGGACTGCTGGCATTCAAATTCAAGATTTTCTGTTTACTAAACAGGCTCTTTGACCAACTAAGACAAAGGACAAACAGGTGTGATACATTAGAAAGCCTGCTTAGAGAGTTAAGAAGCCCCAAACTGACATAAAGAAAGAATAGCACTGCTGGCACTCAAATTCAAGATTTTCTGTTTACTAAACAGGCTCTTTGACCAACTAAGCCAAAGGACATAAAGATGAGAGACATTGGATAAACGGATTAGAGATGCATAGAAAGGAGGCATTTCAAAACAAAAGCAACTGGTTTTACATTGTCATGCTTGAAGCCATCTTTCTTCCTTTATATCTCATAGATAGAAGAGATTTTTAATCTCACAATTGCACTATCAGTCGCAAGTGAAACACCTATTTTTAAGATAGGAAGCTTCTTTGTGAGGAGATGAAAACAAGGCACTGCTGAGATTCAAACTCAGGATCTCCTGTTTACTAGACAGGCGCTTTAACCAACTAAGCCACAGCACCAGAAGATGGCATGCATTTGAAATCCAAGGAAGATTGAAGCACCAATCGAACATTCAACTGATTAGCGCAGCAAAACAATATTGAGCTTGAGTTCCATTCCACGTAGAGCAGAAACATGGAATAAGATTTCAATCTCAGTCATAACACTTAAGAAGCCAAGTAAATTTTGAAGAGCATTCATTTAAAAGACTGACAAATTTACAGAAGCTGTATCGAGGACAAAGGCTTTGAAGTTTTGCAATTGAATGAGCCATCTTTTAGCACAGCTGAAATTTGGGACTTGTTTTGCTTCCAAGTTATGACACAGAATAGACAGATTGAAGAAATGCCATGGCAAAACCAAAAGGAGGAAAGATTATGACTAATTGATATTAAAAACCTCAGCACTGGTTCATTTCTGATAGAGTTTTCCCCAAGCTAACTTCAAACAACAGGCACTGTAGTTGACGAGATAAGTCAAATCTGACAAAAGCCAACATACAATCTTCAGTGAAAAAACACTGACTGGTAAAAACCCTCTCAACATTTTCCCACCTAAACGCACAGGTGCTATGTAGACGAGGTGGCCGAGTGGTTAAGGCGATGGACTGCTAATCCATTGTGCTCTGCATGCATGGGTTCGAATCCCATCCTCGTCGGATTAATCTACTTCTTCTTTCGTGTTGAATGGTTTGGTTTTCATTTTTAACCCAAGCGGTGGACACTTCAAGCATGAAAGTTTACAATACGCCTGTGCTGCTATCAAACTTTGCAGAGTCAGATCTGTAAATCCACTTGTTTTAATTTGTAAAGCTTGATGCCATCCTATATTCTGTAAAGAAAATTATATCCTCTAATTCCTTTTAAAGTGTTTCAACAGCAGAGAATTTTTTTTCTCAATTGCACTATATTAGGGCTGTGGGAAATTAATATTTGATGACAAACAAGAGTAAAAGTCCTCTTTTTGGGGTAAAAACCCACAAAATGAGATGAAGAATAGAAAGCACTGCTGACATTCAAAATCAAGATTTTCCATTTACTAAATAGGCTCTTTGACCAACTAAGCCAAAGGACAAACAGGTGTGATACATTAGAAAGCCTGCTTAGAGAGTTAAACAGCCCTAAACTGAGATAAAGAAGGAAGAGGACTGCTGGCATTCAAATTCAAGATTTTCTGTTTACTAAATAGGCTCTTTGACCAACTAAGACAAAGGACAAACAGGTGTGATACATTAGAAAGCCTGCTTAGAGAGTTAAACAGCCCTAAAATGAGATAAAGAAGGAAGAGGACTGCTGGCATTCAAATTCAAATTTTTCTGTTTACTAAACAGGCTCTTTGACCAACTAAGACAAAGTACAAACAGGTGTGATACATTAGAAAGCCTGCTTAGAGAGTTAAGAAGCCCCAAACTGACATAAAGAAAGAATAGCACTGCTGGCATTCAAATTCAAGATTTTCTGTTTACTAAACAGGCTCTTTGACCAACTAAGCCAAAGGACATAAAGATGAGAGACATTGGATAAACGGATTAGAGATGCATAGAAAGGAGGCATTTCAAAACAAAAGCAACTGGTTTTACATTGTCATGCTTGAAGCCATCTTTCTTCCTTTATATCTCATAGATAGAAGAGATTTTTAATCTCACAATTGCACTATCAGTCGCAAGTGAAACACCTATTTTTAAGATAGGAAGCTTCTTTGTGAGGAGATGAAAACAAGGCACTGCTGAGATTCAAACTCAGGATCTCCTGTTTACTAGACAGGCGCTTTAACCAACTAAGCCACAGCACCAGAAGATGGCATGCATTTGAAATCCAAGGAAGATTGAAGCACCAATCGAACATTCAACTGGTTAGCGCAGCAAAACAATATTGAGCTTGAGTTCCATTCCACGTAGAGCAGAAACATGGAATAAGATTTCAATCTCAGTCATAACACTTAAGAAGCCAAGTAAATTTTGAAGAGCATTCATTTAAAAGACTGACAAATTTACAGAAGCTGTATCGAGGACAAAGGCTTTGAAGTTTTGCAATTGAATGAGCCATCTTTTAGCACAGCTGAAATTTGGGACTTGTTTTGCTTCCAAGTTATGACACAGAATAGACAGATTGAAGAAATGCCATGGCAAAACCAAAAGGAGGAAAAATTATGACTAATTGATATTAAAAACCTCAGCACTGGTTCATTTCTGATAGAGTTTTCCCCAAATTAACTTCAAACAACAGGCACTGTAGTTGACGAGATAAGGCAACTCTGACAAAAGCCAACATACAATCTTCAGTGAAAAAACACTGACTGGTAAAAACCCTCTCAACATCTTCCCACCTAAACGCACAGGTGCTATGTAGACGAGGTGGCCGAGTGGTTAAGGCGATGGACTGCTAATCCATTGTGCTCTGCATGCATGTGTTCGAATCCCATCCTCGTCGGATTAATCTGCTTCTTCTTTCGTGTTGAATGGTTTGGTTTTCATTTTTAACCCAAGCGGTGGACACTTCAAGCATGAAAGTTTACAATACGCCTGTGCTGCTATCAAACTTTGCAGAGTCAGATCTGTAAATCCACTTGTTTAATTTGTAAAGCTTGATGCGATCCTATATTCTGTAAAGAAAATTATATCCTCTAATTCCTTTTAAAGTGTTTCAACAGCAGAGAATTTTTTTTCTCAATTGCACTATATTAGGGCTGTGGGAAATTAATATTTGATGACAAACAAGAGTAAAAGTCCTCTTTTTGGGGTAAAAACCCACAAAATGAGATGAAGAATAGAAAGCACTGCTGACATTCAAAATCAAGATTTTCCATTTACTAAATAGGCTCTTTGACCAACTAAGCCAAAGGACAAACAGGTGTGATACATTAGAAAGCCTGCTTAGAGAGTTAAACAGCCCTAAACTGAGATAAAGAAGGAAGAGGACTGCTGGCATTCAAATTCAAGATTTTCTGTTTACTAAATAGGCTCTTTGACCAACTAAGACAAAGGACAAACAGGTGTGATACATTAGAAAGCCTGCTTAGAGAGTTAAACAGCCCTAAAATGAGATAAAGAAGGAAGAGGACTGCTGGCATTCAAATTCAAAATTTTCTGTTTACTAAACAGGCTCTTTGACCAACTAAGACAAATGACAAACAGGTGTGATACATTAGAAAGCCTGCTTAGAGAGTTAAGAAGCCCCAAACTGACATAAAGAAAGAATAGCACTGCTGGCATTCAAATTCAAGATTTTCTGTTTACTAAACTGGCTCTTTGACCAACTAAGACAAAGTACAAACAGGTGTGATACATTAGAAAGCCTGCATAGAGAGTTAAGAAGCCCCAAACTGACATAAAGAAAGAATAGCACTGCTGGCATTCAAATTCAAGATTTTCTGTTTACTAAACAGGCTCTTTGACCAACTAAGCCAAAGGACATAAAGATGAGAGACATTGGATAAACGGATTAGAGATGCATAGAAAGGAGGCATTTCAAAACAAAAGCAACTGCTTTTACATTGTCATGCTTGAAGCCATCTTTCTTCCTTTAAATCTCATAGATAGAAGAGATTTTTAATCTCACAATTGCACTATCAGTCGCAAGTGAAACACCTATTTTTAAGATAGGAAGCTTCTTTGTGAGGAGATGAAAACAAGGCACTGCTGAGATTCAAACTCAGGATCTCCTGTTTACTAGACAGGCGCTTTAACCAACTAAGCCACAGCACCAGAAGATGGCATGCATTTGAAATCCAAGGAAGATTGAAGCACCAATCGAACATTCAACTGGTTAGCGCAGCAAAACAATATTGAGCTTGAGTTCCATTCCACGTAGAGCAGAAACATGGAATAAGATTTCAATCTCAGTCATAACACTTAAGAAGCCAAGTAAATTTTGAAGAGCATTCATTTAAAAGACTGACAAATTTACAGAAGCTGTATCGAGGACAAAGGCTTTGAAGTTTTGCAATTGAATGAGCCATCTTTTAGCACAGCTGAAATTTGGGACTTGTTTTGCTTCCAAGTTATGACACAGAATAGACAGATTGAAGAAATGCCATGGCAAAACCAAAAGGAGGAAAAATTATGACTAATTGATATTAAAAACCTCAGCACTGGTTCATTTCTGATAGAGTTTTCCCCAAATTAACTTCAAACAACAGGCACTGTAGTTGACGAGATAAGGCAACTCTGACAAAAGCCAACATACAATCTTCAGTGAAAAAACACTGACTGGTAAAAACCCTCTCAACATCTTCCCACCTAAACGCACAGGTGCTATGTAGACGAGGTGGCCGAGTGGTTAAGGCGATGGACTGCTAATCCATTGTGCTCTGCATGCATGTGTTCGAATCCCATCCTCGTCGGATTAATCTGCTTCTTCTTTCGTGTTGAATGGTTTGGTTTTCATTTTTAACCCAAGCGGTGGACACTTCAAGCATGAAAGTTTACAATACGCCTGTGCTGCTATCAAACTTTGCAGAGTCAGATCTGTAAATCCACTTGTTTAATTTGTAAAGCTTGATGCGATCCTATATTCTGTAAAGAAAATTATATCCTCTAATTCCTTTTAAAGTGTTTCAACAGCAGAGAATTTTTTTTCTCAATTGCACTATATTAGGGCTGTGGGAAATTAATATTTGATGACAAACAAGAGTAAAAGTCCTCTTTTTGGGGTAAAAACCCACAAAATGAGATGAAGAATAGAAAGCACTGCTGACATTCAAAATCAAGATTTTCCATTTACTAAATAGGCTCTTTGACCAACTAAGCCAAAGGACAAACAGGTGTGATACATTAGAAAGCCTGCTTAGAGAGTTAAACAGCCCTAAACTGAGATAAAGAAGGAAGAGGACTGCTGGCATTCAAATTCAAGATTTTCTGTTTACTAAATAGGCTCTTTGACCAACTAAGACAAAGGACAAACAGGTGTGATACATTAGAAAGCCTGCTTAGAGAGTTAAACAGCCCTAAAATGAGATAAAGAAGGAAGAGGACTGCTGGCATTCAAATTCAAAATTTTCTGTTTACTAAACAGGCTCTTTGACCAACTAAGACAAATGACAAACAGGTGTGATACATTAGAAAGCCTGCTTAGAGAGTTAAGAAGCCCCAAACTGACATAAAGAAAGAATAGCACTGCTGGCATTCAAATTCAAGATTTTCTGTTTACTAAACTGGCTCTTTGACCAACTAAGACAAAGTACAAACAGGTGTGATACATTAGAAAGCCTGCATAGAGAGTTAAGAAGCCCCAAACTGACATAAAGAAAGAATAGCACTGCTGGCATTCAAATTCAAGATTTTCTGTTTACTAAACAGGCTCTTTGACCAACTAAGCCAAAGGACATAAAGATGAGAGACATTGGATAAACGGATTAGAGATGCATAGAAAGGAGGCATTTCAAAACAAAAGCAACTGCTTTTACATTGTCATGCTTGAAGCCATCTTTCTTCCTTTAAATCTCATAGATAGAAGAGATTTTTAATCTCACAATTGCACTATCAGTCGCAAGTGAAACACCTATTTTTAAGATAGGAAGCTTCTTTGTGAGGAGATGAAAACAAGGCACTGCTGAGATTCAAACTCAGGATCTCCTGTTTACTAGACAGGCGCTTTAACCAACTAAGCCACAGCACCTGAAGATGGCATGCATTTGAAATCCAAGGAAGATTGAAGCACCAATCGAACATTCAACTGGTTAGCGCAGCAAAACAATATTGAGCTTGAGTTCCATTCCACGCAGAGCAGAAACATGGAATAAGATTTCAATCTCAGTCATAACACTTAAGAAGCCAAGTAAATTTTGAAGAGCATTCATTTAAAAGACTGACAAATTTACAGAAGCTGTATCGAGGACAAAGGCTTTGAAGTTTTGCAATTGAATGAGCCATCTTTTAGCACAGCTGAAATTTGGGACTTGTTTTGCTTCCAAGTTATGACACAGAATAGACAGACTGAAGAAATGCCATGGCAAAACCAAAAGGAGGAAAAATTATGACTAATTGATATTAAAAACCTCAGCACTGGTTCATTTCTGATAGAGTTTTCCCCAAGCTAACTTCAAACAACAGGCACTGTAGTTGACGAGATAAGGCAACTCTGACAAAAGCCAACATACAATCTTCAGTGAAAAAACACTGACTGGTAAAAACCCTCTCAACATCTTCCCACCTAAACGCACAGGTGCTATGTAGACGAGGTGGTCGAGTGGTTAAGGCGATGGACTGCTAATCCATTGTGCTCTGCATGCATGGGTTCGAATCCCATCATCGTTGGATTAATCTGCTTCTTCTTTTGTGTTGAATGGTTTGGTTTTCATTTTTAACCCAAGCGGTGGACACTTCAAGCATGAAAGTTTACAATACGCCTGTGCTGCTATCAAACTTTGCAGAGTCAGATCTGTAAATCCACTTGTTTTAATTTGTAAAGCTTGATGCCATCCTATATTCTGTAAAGAAAATTATATCCTCTAATTCCTTTTAAAGTGTTTCAACAGCAGAGAATTTTTTTTCTCAATTGCACTATATTAGGGCTGTGGGAAATTAATATTTGATGACAAACAAGAGTAAAAGTCCTCTTTTTGGGGTAAAAACCCACAAAATGAGATGAAGAATAGAAAGCACTGCTGACATTCAAAATCAAGATTTTCCATTTACTAAATAGGCTCTTTGACCAACTAAGCCAAAGGACAAACAGGTGTGATACATTAGAAAGCCTGCTTAGAGAGTTAAACAGCCCTAAACTGAGATAAAGAAGGAAGAGGACTGCTGGCATTCAAATTCAAGATTTTCTGTTTACTAAATAGGCTCTTTGACCAACTAAGACAAAGGACAAACAGGTGTGATACATTAGAAAGCCTGCTTAGAGAGTTAAACAGCCCTAAAATGAGATAAAGAAGGAAGAGGACTGCTGGCATTCAAATTCAAAATTTTCTGTTTACTAAACAGGCTCTTTGACCAACTAAGACAAAGGACAAACAGGTGTGATACATTAGAAAGCCTGCTTAGAGAGTTAAGAAGCCCCAAACTGACATAAAGAAAGAATAGCACTGCTGGCATTCAAATTCAAGATTTTCTGTTTACTAAACAGGCTCTTTGACCAACTAAGACAAAGTACAAACAGGTGTGATACATTAGAAAGCCTACATAGAGAGTTAAGAAGCCCCAAACTGACATAAAGAAAGAATAGCACTGCTGGAATTCAAATTCAAGATTTTCTGTTTACTAAACAGGCTCTTTGACCAACTAAGCCAAAGGACATAAAGATGAGAGACATTGGATAAACGGATTAGAGATGCATAGAAAGGAGGCATTTCAAAACAAAAGCAACTGGTTTTACATTGTCATGCTTGAAGCCATCTTTCTTCCTTTAAATCTCATAGATAGAAGAGATTTTTAATCTCACAATTGCACTATCAGTCGCAAGTGAAACACCTATTTTTAAGATAGGAAGCTTCTTTGTGAGGAGATGAAAACAAGGCACTGCTGAGATTCAAACTCAGGATCTCCTGTTTACTAGACAGGCGTTTTAACCAACTAAGCCACAGCACCTGAAGATGGCATGCATTTGAAATCCAAGGAAGATTGAAGCACCAATCGAACATTCAACTGGTTAGCGCAGCAAAACAATATTGAGCTTGAGTTCCATTCCACGTAGAGCAGAAACATGGAATAAGATTTCAATCTCAGTCATAACACTTAAGAAGCCAAGTAAATTTTGAAGAGCATTCATTTAAAAGACTGACAAATTTACAGAAGCTGTATCGAGGACAAAGGCTTTGAAGTTTTGCAATTGAATGAGCCATCTTTTAGCACAGCTGAAATTTGGGACTTGTTTTGCTTCCAAGTTATGACACAGAATAGACAGACTGAAGAAATGCCATGGCAAAACCAAAAGGAGGAAAAATTTTGACTATTTGATATTAAAAACCTCAGCACTGGTTCATTTCTGATAGAGTTTTCCCCAAGCTAACTTCAAACAACAGGCACTGTAGTTGACGAGATAAGGCAACTCTGACAAAAGCCAACATACAATCTTCAGTGAAAAAACACTGACTGGTAAAAACCCTCTCAACATCTTCCCACCTAAATGCACAGGTGCTATGTAGACGAGGTGGCCGAGTGGTTAAGGCGATGGACTGCTAATCCATTGTGCTCTGCATGCATGGGTTTGAATCCCATCCTCGTCGGATTAATCTGCTTCTTCTTTCGTGTTGAATGGTTTGGTTTTCATTTTTAACCCAAGCGGTGGACACTTCAAGCATGAAAGTTTACAATACTCCTGTGCTGCTTTCAAACTTTGCAGAGTCAGATCTGTAAATCCACTGGTTTTAATTTGTAAAGGTTGATGCCATCCTATATTCTGTAAAGAAAATTATATCCTCTAATTCCTTTTAAAGTGTTTCAACAGCAGAGAATTTTTTTTCTCAATTGCACTATATTAGGGCTGTGGGAAATTAATATTTGATGACAAACAAGAGTAAAAGTCCTCTTTTTGGGGTAAAAACCCACAAAATGAGATGAAGAATAGAAAGCACTGCTGACAATCAAAATCAAGATTTTCCATTTACTAAATAGGCTCTTTGACCAACTAAGCCAAAGGACAAACAGGTGTGATACATTAGAAAGCCTGCTTAGAGAGTTAAACAGCCCTAAAATGAGATAAAGAAGGAAGAGGACTGCTGGCATTCAAATTCAAAATTTTCTGTTTACTAAACAGGCTCTTTGACCAACTAAGACAAAGGACAAACAGGTGTGATACATTAGAAAGCCTGCTTAGAGAGTTAAGAAGCCCCAAACTGACATAAAGAAAGAATAGCACTGCTGGCATTCAAATTCAAGATTTTCTGTTTACTAAACAGGCTCTTTGACCAACTAAGACAAAGTACAAACAGGTGTGATACATTAGAAAGCCTGCATAGAGAGTTAAGAAGCCCCAAACTGACATAAAGAAAGAATAGCACTGCTGGCATTCAAATTCAAGATTTTCTGTTTACTAAACAGGCTCTTTGACCAACTAAGCCAAAGGACATAAAGGTGAGAGACATTGGATAAACGGATTAGAGATGCATAGAAAGGAGGCATTTCAAAACAAAAGCAACTGGTTTTACATTGTCATGCTTGAAGCCATCTTTCTTCCTTTATATCTCATAGATTGAAGAGATTTTTAATCTCACAATTGCACTATCAGTCGCAAGTGAAACACCTATTTTTAAGATAGGAAGCTTCTTTGTGAGGAGATGAAAACAAGGCACTGCTGAGATTCAAACTCAGGATCTCCTGTTTACTAGACAGGTGCTTTAACCAACTAAGCCACAGCACCTGAAGATGGCATGCATTTGAAATCCAAGGAAGATTGAAGCACCAATCGAACATTCAACTGGTTAGCGCAGCAAAACAATATTGAGCTTGAGTTCCATTCCACGTAGAGCAGAAACATGGAATAAGATTTCAATCTCAGTCATAACACTTAAGAAGCCAAGTAAATTTTGAAGAGCATTCATTTAAAAGACTGACAAATTTACAGAAGCTGTATCGAGGACAAAGGCCTTGAAGTTTTGCAATTGAATGAGCCATCTTTTAGCACAGCTGAAATTTGGGACTTGTTTTGCTTCCAAGTTATGACACAGAATAGACAGACTGAAGAAATGCCATGGCAAAACCAAAAGGAGGAAAAATTATGACTAATTGATATTAAAAACCTCAGCACTGGTTCATTTCTGATAGAGTTTTCCCCAAGCTAACTTCAAACAACAGGCACTGTAGTTGACGAGATAAGGCAACTCTGACAAAAGCCAACATACAATCTTCAGTGAAAAAACACTGACTGGTAAAAGCCCTCTCAACATCTTCCCACCTAAACGCACAGGTGCTATGTAGACGAGGTGGCCGAGTGGTTAAGGCGATGGACTGCTAATCCATTGTTCTCTGCATGCATGGGTTCGAATCCCATCCTCGTCGGATTAATCTGCTTCTTCTTTTGTGTTGAATGGTTTGGTTTTCATTTTTAACCCAAGCGGTGGACACTTCAAGCATGAAAGTTTACAATACGCCTGTGCTGCTATCAAACTTTGCAGAGTCAGATCTGTAAATCCACTTGTTTTAATTTGTAAAGCTTGATGCCATCCTATATTCTGTAAAGAAAATTATATCCTCTAATTCCTTTTAAAGTGTTTCAACAGCAGAGAATTTTTTTTCTCAATTGCACTATATTAGGGCTGTGGGAAATTAATATTTGATGACAAACAAGAGTAAAAGTCCTCTTTTTGGGGTAAAAACCCACAAAATGAGATGAAGAATAGAAAGCACTGCTGACATTCAAAATCAAGATTTTCCATTTACTAAATAGGCTCCTTGACCAACTAAGCCAAAGGACAAACAGGTGTGATACATTAGAAAGCCTGCTTAGAGAGTTAAACAGCCCTAAACTGAGATAAAGAAGGAAGAGGACTGCTGGCATTCAAATTCAAGATTTTCTGTTTACTAAATAGGCTCTTTGACCAACTAAGACAAAGGACAAACAGGTGTGATACATTAGAAAGCCTGCTTAGAGAGTTAAACAGCCCTAAAATGAGATAAAGAAGGAAGAGGACTGCTGGCATTCAAATTCAAAATTTTCTGTTTACTAAACAGGCTCTTTGACCAACTAAGACAAAGGACAAACAGGTGTGATACATTAGAAAGCCTGCTTAGAGAGTTAAGAAGCCCCAAACTGACATAAAGAAAGAATAGCACTGCTGGCATTCAAATTCAAGATTTTCTGTTTACTAAACAGGCTCTTTGACCAACTAAGACAAAGTACAAACAGGTGTGATACATTAGAAAGCCTACATAGAGAGTTAAGAAGCCCCAAACTGACATAAAGAAAGAATAGCACTGCTGGAATTCAAATTCAAGATTTTCTGTTTACTAAACAGGCTCTTTGACCAACTAAGCCAAAGGACATAAAGGTGAGAGACATTGGATAAACGGATTAGAGATGCATAGAAAGGAGGCATTTCAAAACTGAAGCAACTGGTTTTACATTGTCATGCTTGAAGCCGTCTTTCTTCCTTTATATCTCTTAGATAGAAGAGATTTTTAATCTCACAATTGCACTATCAGTCGCAAGTGAAACACCTATTTTTAAGATAGGAAGCTTCTTTGTGAGGAGATGAAAACAAAGCACTGCTGAGATTCGAACTCAGGATCTCCTGTTTACTAGACAGACGCTTTACCCAACTAAGCCACAGCACCAGAAGATGGCATGCATTTGAAATCCAAGGAAGATTGAAGCACCAATCGAACATTCAACTGGTTAGCGCAGCAAAACAATATTGAGCTTGAGTTCCATTCCACGTAGAGCAGAAACATGGAATAAGATTTCAATCTCAGTCATAACACTAAAGAAGCCAAGTAAATTTTGAAGAGCATTCATTTAAAAGACTGACAAATTTACAGAAGCTGTATCGAGGACAAAGGCTTTGAAGTTTTGCAATTGAATGAGCCATCTTTTAGCACAGCTGAAATTTGGGACTTGTTTTGCTTCCAAGAAATGACACAGAATAGACAGATTGAAGAAATGCCATGGCAAAACCAAAAGGAGGAAAAATTATGACTAATTGATATTAAAAACCTCAGCACTGGTTCATTTCTGATAGAGTTTTCCCCAAGCTAACTTCAAACAACAGGCACTGTAGTTGACGAGATAAGGCAACTCTGACAAAAGCCAACATACAATCTTCAGTGAAAAAACACTGACTGGTAAAAACCCTCTCAACATCTTCCCACCTAAACGCACAGGTGCTATGTAGAAGAGGTGGCCGAGTGGTTAAGGCGATGGACTGCTAATCCATTGTTCTCTGCATGCATGTGTTCGAATCCCATCCTCGTCGGATTAATCTGCTTCTTCTTTCGTGTTGAATGGTTTGGTTTTCATTTTTAACCCAAGCGGTGGACACTTCAAGCATGAAAGTTTACAATACTCCTGTGCTGCTATCAAACTTTGCAGAGTCAGATCTGTAAATCCACTTGTTTTAATTTGTAAAGCTTGATGCCATCCTACATTCTGTAAAGAAAATTATATCCTCTAATTCCTTTTAAAGTGTTTCAACAGCAGAGAATTTTTTTTCTCAATTGCACTATATTAGGGCTGTGGGAAATTAATATTTGATGACAAACAAGAGTAAAAGTCCTCTTTTTGGGGTAAAAACCCACAAAATGAGATGAAGAATAGAAAGCACTGCTGACATTCAAAATCAAGATTTTCCTTTTACTAAATAGGCTCTTTGACCAACTAAGCCAAAGGACAAACAGGTGCGAAACATTAAAAAGCATGCTTAGAGAGTTAAACAGCCCTAAACTGAGATAAAGAAGGAAAAGGACTGCTGGCATTCAAATTCAAGATTTTCTGTTTACTAAACAGGCTCTTTGACCAACTAAGACAAAGGACAAACAGGTGTGATACATTAGAAAGCCTGCTTAGAGAGTTAAGAAGCCCCAAACTGACATAAAGAAAGAATAGCACTGCTGGCATTCAAATTCAAGATTTTCTGTTTACTAAACAGGCTCTTTGACCAACTAAGCCAAAGGACATAAAGGTGAGAGACATTGGATAAACGGATTAGAGATGCATAGAAAGGAGGCATTTCAAAACTAAATCAACTGGTTTTACATTGTCATGCTTGAAGCCATCTTTCTTCCTTTATATCTCTTAGATAGAAGAGATTTTTAATCTCACAATTGCACTATCAGTCGCAAGTGAAACACCTATTTTTAAGATAGGAAGCTTCTTTGTGAGGAGATGAAAACAAAGCACTGCTGAGATTCGAACTCAGGATCTCCTGTTTACTAGACAGACGCTTTACCCAACTAAGCCACAGCACCAGAAGATGGCATGCATTTGAAATCCAAGGAATATTGAAGCACCAATCGAACATTCAACTGGTTAGCGCAGCAAAACAATATTGAGCTTGAGTTCCATTCCACGTAGAGCAGAAACATGGAATAAGATTTCAATCTCAGTCATAACACTAAAGAAGCCAAGTAAATTTTGAAGAGCATTCATTTAAAAGACTGACAAATTTACAGAAGCTGTATCGAGGACAAAGGCTTTGAAGTTTTGCAATTGAATGAGCCATCTTTTAGCACAGCTGAAATTTGGGACTTGTTTTGCTTCCAAGAAATGACACAGAATAGACAGATTGAAGAAATGCCATGGCAAAACCAAAAGGAGGAAAAATTATGACTAATTGATATTAAAAACCTCAGCACTGGTTCATTTCTGATAGAGTTTTCCCCAAGCTAACTTCAAACAACAGGCACTGTAGTTGACGAGATAAGGCAACTCTGACAAAAGCCAACATACAATCTTCAGTGAAAAAACACTGACTGGTAAAAACCCTCTCAACATCTTCCCACCTAAACGCACAGGTGCTATGTAGAAGAGGTGGCCGAGTGGTTAAGGCGATGGACTGCTAATCCATTGTTCTCTGCATGCATGTGTTCGAATCCCATCCTCGTCGGATTAATCTGCTTCTTCTTTCGTGTTGAATGGTTTGGTTTTCATTTTTAACCCAAGCGGTGGACACTTCAAGCATGAAAGTTTACAATACTCCTGTGCTGCTATCAAACTTTGCAGAGTCAGATCTGTAAATCCACTTGTTTTAATTTGTAAAGCTTGATGCCATCCTACATTCTGTAAAGAAAATTATATCCTCTAATTCCTTTTAAAGTGTTTCAACAGCAGAGAATTTTTTTTCTCAATTGCACTATATTAGGGCTGTGGGAAATTAATATTTGATGACAAACAAGAGTAAAAGTCCTCTTTTTGGGGTAAAAACCCACAAAATGAGATGAAGAATAGAAAGCACTGCTGACATTCAAAATCAAGATTTTCCTTTTACTAAATAGGCTCTTTGACCAACTAAGCCAAAGGACAAACAGGTGCGAAACATTAAAAAGCATGCTTAGAGAGTTAAACAGCCCTAAACTGAGATAAAGAAGGAAAAGGACTGCTGGCATTCAAATTCAAGATTTTCTGTTTACTAAACAGGCTCTTTGACCAACTAAGACAAAGGACAAACAGGTGTGATACATTAGAAAGCCTGCTTAGAGAGTTAAGAAGCCCCAAACTGACATAAAGAAAGAATAGCACTGCTGGCATTCAAATTCAAGATTTTCTGTTTACTAAACAGGCTCTTTGACCAACTAAGCCAAAGGACATAAAGGTGAGAGACATTGGATAAACGGATTAGAGATGCATAGAAAGGAGGCATTTCAAAACTAAATCAACTGGTTTTACATTGTCATGCTTGAAGCCATCTTTCTTCCTTTATATCTCTTAGATAGAAGAGATTTTTAATCTCACAATTGCACTATCAGTCGCAAGTGAAACACCTATTTTTAAAATAGGAAGCTTCTTTGTGAGGAGATGAAAATAAAGCACTGCTGAGATTCGAACTCAGGATCTCCTGTTTACTAGACAGGCGCTTTAACCAACTAAGCCACAGCACCATAAGATGGCACGCATTTGAAATCCAAGGAAGATTGAAGCACCAATCGAACATTCAACTGGTTAGCGCAGCAAAACAATATTGAGCTTGAGTTCCATTCCACGTAGAGCAGAAACATGGAATAAGATTTCAATCTCAGTCATAACACTTAAGAAGCCAAGTAAATTTTGAAGAGCATTCATTTAAAAGACTGACAAATTTACAGAAGCTGTATCGAGGACAAAGGCTTTGAAGTTTTGCAATTGAATGAGCCATCTTTTAGCACAGCTGAAATTTGGGACTTGTTTTGCTTCCAAGTTATGACACAGAATAGAAAGATTGAAGGAATGCCATGGCAAAACCAAAAGGAGGAAAAATTATGACTAATTGATATTAAAAACCTCAGCACTGGTTCATTTCTGATAGAGTTTTCCCAAGGTAACTTCAAACAACAGGCACTGTAGTTGATGAGATAAGGCAACTCTGACAAAAGCCAACATACAATCTTCAGTGAAAAAACACTGACTGGTAAAAACCCTCTCAACATCTTCCCACCTAAACGCACAGGTGCTATGTAGACGAGGTGGCCGAGTGGTTAAGGTGATGGACTGCTAATCCATTGTGATATGCATGCTTGGGTTCGAATCACATCCTCGTCGGATTAATCTGCTTCTTCTTTCGTGTTGAATGGTTTGGTTTTCATTTTTAACCCAAGCGGTGGACACTTCAAGCATGAAAGTTTACAATACTCCTGTGCTGCTATCAAACTTTGCAGAGTCAGATCTGTAAATCCACTGGTTTTAATTTGTAAAGCTTGATGCCATCCTATATTCTGTAAAGAAAATTATATCCTCTAATTCCTTTTAAAGTGTTTCAACAGCAGAGAATTTTTTTTCTCAATTGCACTATATTAGGGCTGTGGGAAATTAATATTTGATGACAAACAAGAGTAAAAGTCCTCTTTTTGGGGTAAAAACCCACAAAATGAGATGAAGAATAGAAAGCACTGCTGACATTCAAAATCAAGATTTTCCTTTTACTAAATAGGCTCTTTGACCAACTAAGCCAAAGGACAAACAGGTGCGAAACAATAAAAAGCATGCTTAGAGAGTTAAACAGCCCTAAACTGAGATAAAGAAGGAAAAGGACTGCTGGCATTCAAATTCAAGATTTTCTGTTTACTAAACAGGCTCTTTGACCAACTAAGACAAAGGACAAACAGGTGTGATACATTAGAAAGCCTGCTTAGAGAGTTAAGAAGCCCCAAACTGACATAAAGAAAGAATAGCACTGCTGGCATTCAAATTCAAGATTTTCTGTTTACTAAACAGGCTCTTTGACCAACTAAGCCAAAGGACATAAAGGTGAGATACATTGGATAAACGGATTAGAGATGCATAGAAAGGAGGCACTTCAAAACTAAATCAACTGGTTTTACATTGTCATGCTTGAAGCCATCTTTCTTCCTTTATATCTCTTAGATAGAAGAGATTTTTAATCTCACAATTGCACTATCAGTCGCAAGTGAAACACCTATTTTTAAGATAGGAAGCTTCTTTGTGAGGAGATGAAAACAAGGCACTGCTGAGATTTGAACTCAGGATCATCCTGTTTACTAGACAGGCGCTTTAACCAACTAAGTCACAGCACCAGAAGATGGCATGCATTTGAAATCCAAGGAAGATTGAAGCACCAATCGAACATTCAACTGGTTAGCGCAGCAAAACAATATTGAGCTTGAGTTCCATTCCACGTAGAGCAGAAACATGGAATAAGATTTCAATCTCAGTCATAACACTTAAGAAGCCAAGTAAATTTTGAAGAGCATTCATTTAAAAGACTGACAAATTTACAGAAGCTGTATCGAGGACAAAGGCTTTGAAGTTTTGCAATTGAATGAGCCATCTTTTAGCACAGCTGAAATTTGGGACTTGTTTTGCTTCCAAGTTATGACACAGAATAGACAGATTGAAGAAATGCCATGGCAAAACCAAAAGGAGGAAAAATTATGACTAATTGATATTAAAAACCTCAGCACTGGTTCATTTCTGATAGAGTTTTCCCCAAGCTAACTTCAAACAACAGGCACTGTAGTTGACGAGATAAGGCAACTCTGACAAAAGCCAACATACAATCTTCAGTGAAAAAACACTGACTGGTAAAAACCCTCTCAACATCTTCCCACCTAAACGGACAGGTGCTATGTAGACGAGGTGGCCGAGTGGTTAAGGCGATGGACTGCTAATCCGTTGTGCTCTGCATGCATGGGTTCGAATCCCATCCTCGTCGGATTAATCTGCTTCTTCTTTCGCGTTGAATGGTTTGGTTTTCATTTTTAACCCAAGCGGTGGACACTTCAAGCATGAAAGTTTACAATACTCCTGTGCTGCTATCAAACTTTGCAGAGTCAGATCTGTAAATCCACTGGTTTTAATTTGTAAAGGTTGATGCCATCCTATATTCTGTAAAGAAAATTATATCCTCTAATTCCTTTTAAAGTGTTTCAACAGCAGAGAATTTTTTTTTCTCAATTGCACTATATTAGGGCTGTGGGAAATTAATATTTGATGACAAACAAGAGTAAAAGTCCTCTTTTTGGGGTAAAAACCCACAAAATGAGATGAAGAATAGAAAGCACTGCTGACATTCAAAATCAAGATTTTCCATTTACTAAATAGGCTCTTTGACCAACTAAGCCAAAGGACAAACAGGTGTGATACATTAGAAAGCCTGGTTAGAGAGTTAAACAGCCCTAAACTGAGATAAAGAAGGAAGAGGACTGCTGGCATTCAAATTCAAGATTTTCTGTTTACTAAATAGGCTCTTTGACCAACTAAGACAAAGGACAAACAGGTGTGATACATTAGAAAGCCTGCTTAGAGAGTTAAACAGCCCTAAACTGAGATAAAGAAGGAAAAGGACTGCTGGCATTCAAATTCAAGATTTTCCATTTACTAAATAGGCTCTTTGTCCAGCTAAGACAAAGGACAAACAGGTGTGATACATTAGAAAGCCTGCTTAGAGAGTTAAGAAGCCCCAAACTGACATAAAGAAAGAATAGCACTGCTGGCATTCAAATTCAAGATTTTCCATTTACTAAATAGGCTCTTTGACCAACTAAGACAAAGGACAAACAGGTGTGATACATTAGAAAGCCTGCTTAGAGAGTTAAACAGCCCTAAACTGAGATAAAGAAGGAAGAGGACTGCTGGCATTCAAATTCAAGATTTTCTGTTTACTAAACAGGCTCTTTGACCAACTAAGACAAAGGAAAAACAGGTGTGATACATTAGAAAGCCTGCTTAGAGAGTTAAGAAGCCCCAAATTGACATAAAGAAAGAATAGCACTGCTGGCTTTCAAATTCAAGATTTTCTGTTTACTAAACAGGCTCTTTGACCAACTAAGCCAAAGGACATAAAGGTGAGATACATTGGATAAACGGATTAGAGATGCATAGAAAGGAGGCATTTCTAAACTAAATCAAATGGTTTTACATTGTCATGCTTGAAGCCATCTTTCTTCCTTTATATCTTTTAGATAGAAGAGATTTTTAATCTCACAATTGCACTATCAGTCGCAAGTGAAACACCTATTTTTAAGATAGGAAGCTTCTTTGTGAGGAGATGAAAACAAGGCACTGCTGAGATTCGAACTCAGGATCATCCTGTTTACTAGACAGGCGCTTTAACCAACTAAGCCACAGCACCAGAAGATGGCATGCATTTGAAATACAAGGAAGATTGAAGCACCAATCGAACATTCAACTGGTTTGCGCAGCAAAACAATATTGAGCTTGAGTTCCATTCCACGTAGAGCAGAAACATGGAATAAGATTTCAATCTCAGTCATAACACTTAAGAAGCCAAGTAAATTTTGAAGAGCATTCATTTAAAAGACTGACAAATTTACAGAAGCTGTATCGAGGACAAAGGCTTTGAAGTTTTGCAATTGAATGAGCCATCTTTTAGCACAGCTGAAATTTGGGACTTGTTTTGCTTCCAAGTTATGACACAGAATAGACAGATTGAAGAAATGCCATGGCAAAACCAAAAGGAGGAAAAATTATGACTAATTGATATTAAAAACCTCAGCACTGGTTCATTTCTGATAGAGTTTTCCCCAAGCTAACTTCAAACAACAGGCACTGTAGTTGACGAGATAAGTCAAATCTGACAAAAGCCAACATACAATCTTCAGTGAAAAAACACTGACTGGTAAAAACCCTCTCAACATCTTCCCACCTAAACGCACAGGCGCTATGTAGACGAGGTGGACGAGTGGTTAAGGTGATGGACTGCTAATCCATTGTGCTCTGCATGCATGGGTTCGAATCCCATCCTCGTCGGATTAATCTGCTTCTTCTTTCGTGTTGAATGGTTTGGTTTTCATTTTTAACCCAAGCGGTGGACACTTCAAGCATGAAAGTTTACAATACTCCTGTGCTGCTATCAAACTTTGCAGAGTCAGATCTGTAAATCCACTGGTTTTAACTTGTAAAGCTTGATGCCATCGTATATTCTGTAAAGAAAATTATATCCTCTAATTCCTTTTAAAGTGTTTCAACAGCAGAGAATTTTTTTTCTCAATTGCACTATATTAGGGCTGTGGGAAATTAATATTTGATGACAAACAAGAGTAAAAGTCCTCTTTTTGGGGTAAAAACCCACAAAATGAGATGAAGAATAGAAAGCACTGCTGACATTCAAAATCAAGATTTTCCTTTTACTAAATAGGCTCTTTGACCAACTAAGCCAAAGGACAAACAGGTGCGAAACATTAAAAAGCCTGCTTAGAGAGTTAAACAGCCCTAAACTGAGATAAAGAAGGAAAAGGACTGCTGGCATTCAAATTCAAGATTTTCCATTTACTAAATAGGCTCTTTGACCAACTAAGACAAAGGACAAACAGGTGTGATACATTAGAAAGCCTGCTTAGAGAGTTAAACAGCCCTAAACTGAGATAAAGAAGGAAGAGGACTGCTGGCATTCAAATTCAAGATTTTCTGTTTACTAAACAGGCTCTTTGACCAACTAAGACAAAGGACAAACAGGTGTGATACATTAGAAAGCCTGCTTAGAGAGTTAAGAAGCCCCAAACTGACATAAAGAAAGAATAGCACTGCTGGCATTCAAATTCAAGATTTTCTGTTTACTAAACAGGCTCTTTGACCAACTAAGCCAAAGGACATAAAGGTGAGATACATTGGATAAACGGATTAGAGATGCATAGAAAGGAGGCATTTCAAAACTAAATCAACTGGTTTTACATTGTCATGCTTGAAGCCATCTTTCTTCCTTTATATCTCTTAGATAGAAGAGATTTTTAATCTCACAATTGCACTATCAGTCGCAAGTGAAACACCTATTTTTAAGATAGGAAGCTTCTTTGTGAGGAGATGAAAACAAGGCACTGCTGAGATTCGAACTCAGGATCATCCTGTTTACTAGACAGGCGCTTTAACCAACTAAGCCACAGCACCAGAAGATGGCATGCATTTGAAATCCAAGGAAGATTGAAGCACCAATCGAACATTCAACTGGTTTGCGCAGCAAAACAATATTGAGCTTGAGTTCCATTCCACGTAGAGCAGAAACATGGAATAAGATTTCAATCTCAGTCATAACACTTAAGAAGCCAAGTAAATTTTGAAGAGCATTCATTTAAAAGACTGACAAATTTACAGAAGCTGTATCGAGGACAAAGGCTTTGAAGTTTTGCAATTGAATGAGCCATCTTTTAGCACAGCTGAAATTTGGGACTTGTTTTGCTTCCAAGTTATGACACAGAATAGACAGATTGAAGAAATGCCATGGCAAAACCAAAAGGAGGAAAAATTATGACTAATTGATATTAAAAACCTCAGCACTGGTTCATTTCTGATAGAGTTTTCCCCAAGCTAACTTCAAACAACAGGCACTGTAGTTGACGAGATAAGTCAAATCTGACAAAAGCCAACATACAATCTTCAGTGAAAAAACACTGACTGGTAAAAACCCTCTCAACATCTTCCCACCTAAACGCACAGGCGCTATGTAGACGAGGTGGACGAGTGGTTAAGGTGATGGACTGCTAATCCATTGTGCTCTGCATGCATGGGTTCGAATCCCATCCTCGTCGGATTAACCTGCTTCTTCTTTCGTGTTGAATGGTTTGGTTTTCATTTTTAACCCAAGCGGTGGACACTTCAAGCATGAAAGTTTACAATACTCCTGTGCTGCTATCAAACTTTGCAGAGTCAGATCTGTAAATCCACTGGTTTTAACTTGTAAAGCTTGATGCCATCGTATATTCTGTAAAGAAAATTATATCCTCTAATTCCTTTTAAAGTGTTTCAACAGCAGAGAATTTTTTTTCTCAATTGCACTATATTAGGGCTGTGGGAAATTAATATTTGATGACAAACAAGAGTAAAAGTCCTCTTTTTGGGGTAAAAACCCACAAAATGAGATGAAGAATAGAAAGCACTGCTGACATTCAAAATCAAGATTTTCCTTTTACTAAATAGGCTCTTTGACCAACTAAGCCAAAGGACAAACAGGTGCGAAACATTAAAAAGCCTGCTTAGAGAGTTAAACAGCCCTAAACTGAGATGAAGAAGGAAAAGGACTGCTGGCATTCAAATTCAAGATTTTCCATTTACTAAATAGGCTCTTTGACCAACTAAGACAAAGGACAAACAGGTGTGATACATTAGAAAGCCTGCTTAGAGAGTTAAACAGCCCTAAACTGAGATAAAGAAGGAAGAGGACTGCTGGCATTCAAATTCAAGATTTTCTGTTTACTAAACAGGCTCTTTGACCAACTAAGACAAAGGACAAACAGGTGTGATACATTAGAAAGCCTGCTTAGAGAGTTAAGAAGCCCCAAACTGACATAAAGAAAGAATAGCACTGCTGGCATTCAAATTCAAGATTTTCTGTTTACTAAACAGGCTCTTTGACCAACTAAGCCAAAGGACATAAAGGTGAGATACATTGGATAAACGGATTAGAGATGCATAGAAAGGAGGCATTTCAAAACTAAATCAACTGGTTTTATATTGTCATGCTTGAAGCCATCTTTCTTCCTTTATATCTCTTAGATAGAAGAGATTTTTAATCTCACAATTGCACTATCAGTCGCAAGTGAAACACCTATTTTTAAGATAGGAAGCTTATTTGTGAGGAGATGAAAACAAGGCACTGCTGAGATTCGAACTTAGGATCTCTTGTTTACTAGACAGGCATTTTAACAAACTAAGCCACAGCACCAGAAGATGGCATGCAATTGAAATCCAAGTAAGATTGAAGCACCAATCGAACATTCAACTGATTAGTGCAGCAAAACAATATTGAGCTTGAGTTCCATTCCACGTAGAGCAGAAACATGGAATAAGATTTCAATCTCAGTCATAACACTTAAGAAGCCAAGTAAATTTTGAAGAGCATTCATTTAAAAGACTGACAAATTTACAGAAGCTGTATCGAGGACAAAGGCTTTGAAGTTTTGCAATTGAATGAGCCATCTTTTAGCACAGCTGAAATTTGGGACTTGTTTTGCTTCCAAGTTATGACACAGAATAGACAGATTGAAGAAATGCCATGGCAAAACCAAAAGGAGGAAAAATTATGACTAATTGATATTAAAAACCTCAGCACTGGTTCATTTCTGATAGAGTTTTCCCCAAGCTAACTTCAAACAACAGGCACTGTAGTTGACGAGATAAGGCAACTCTGACAAAAGCCAACATACAATCTTCAGTGAAAAAACACTGACTGGTAAAAACCCTCTCAACATCTTCCCACCTAAACGCACAAGCGCTATGTAGACGAGGTGGCCGAGTGGTTAAGGAGATGGACTGCTAATCCATTGTGCATGGGTGAAGCGGTGGACACTTCAAGCATGAAAGTTTACAATACTCCTGTGCTGCTATCAAACTTTGCAGAGTCAGATCTGTAAATCCACTGGTTTTAATTTGTAAAGCTTGATGCCATCGTATATTCTGTAAAGAAAATTATATCCTCTAATTCCTTTTAAAGTGTTTCAACAGCAGAGAATTTTTTTTCTCAATTGCATTATATTAGGGCTATGGGAAATTAATATTTGATGACAAGCAAGAGTAAAAGTCCTCTTTTTTTTCTGGTAAAAACCCACAAAATGAGATGAAGAATAGAAAGCACTGCTGACATTCAAAATCAAGATTTTCCTTTTACTAAATAGGCTCTTTGACCAACTAAGCCAAAGGACAAACAGGTGAAAAACATTAAAAAGCCTGCTTAGAGAGTTAAACAGCCCTAAACTGAGATAAAGAAGGAAAAGGACTGCTGGCATTCAAATTCAAGATTTTCCATTTACTAAATAGGCTCTTTGACCAACTAAGACAAAGGACAAACAGGTGTGATACATTAGAAAGCCTGCTTAGAGAGTTAAGAAGCCCCAAACTGACATAAAGAAAGAATAGCACTGCTGGCATTCAAATTCAAGATTTTCTGTTTGCTAAACAGGCTCTTTGACCAACTAAGCCAAAGGACATAAACGTGAGATACATTGGATAAACGGATTAGAGATGCATAGAAAGGAGGCATTTCAAAACTAAATCAACTGGTTTTACATTGTCATGCTTGAAGCCATCTTTCTTCCTTTATATCGCTTAGATAGAAGAGATTTTTAATCTCACAATTGCACTATCAGTCGCAAGTGAAACACCTATTTTTAAGATAGGAAGCTTATTTGTGAGGAGATGAAAACAAGGCACTGCTGAGATTCGAACTTAGGATCTCCTGTTTACTAGACAGGCGCTTTAACCAACTAAGCCACAGCACCAGAAAATAGCATGCATTTGAAATCCAAGGAAGATTGAAGCACCAATCGAACATTCAACTGGTTAGCGCAGCAAAACAATATTGAGCTTGAGTTCCATTCCACGTAGAGCAGAAACATGGATTAAGATTTCAATCTCAGTCATAACACTTAAGAAGCCAAGTAAATTTTGAAGAGCATTCATTAAAAAGACTGACAAATTTACAGAAGCTGTATCGAGGACAAAGGCTTTCAAGTTTTGCAATTGAATGAGCCATCTTTTAGCACAGCTGAAATTTGGGACTTGTTTTGCTTCCAAGTTATGACACAGAATAGACAGATTGAAGAAATGCCATGGCAAAACCAAAAGGAGGAAAAATTATGACTAATTGATATTAAAAACCTCAGCACTGGTTCATTTCTGATAGAGTTTTCCCCAAGCTAACTTCAAACAACAGGCACTGTAGTTGACGAGATAAGGCAACTCTGACAAAAGCCAACATACAATCTTCAGTGAAAAAACACTGACTGGTAAAAAACCTCTCAACATCTTCCCACCTAAACGCACGGGCGCTATGTAGACGAGGTGGCCGAGTGGTTAAGGAGATGGACTGCTAATCCATTGTGCATGGGTGAAGCGGTGGACACTTCAAGCATGAAATTTTACAATACTCCTGTGCTGCTATCAAACTTTGCAGAGTCAGATCTGTAAATCCACTGGTTTTAATTTGTAAAGCTTGATGCCATCCTATATTCTGTAAAGAAAATTATATCCTCTAATTCCTTTTAAAGTGTTTCAACAGCAGAGAATTTTTTTTCTCAATTGCACTATATTAGGGCTGTGGGAAATTAATATTTGATGACAAACAAGAGTAAAAGTCCTCTTTTTGGGGTAAAAACCCACAAAATGAGATGAAGAATAGAAAGCACTGCTGACATTCAAAATCAAGATTTTCCTTTTACTAAATAGGCTCTTTGACCAACTAAGCCAAAGGACAAACAGGTGCAAAACATTAAAAAGCCTGCTTAGAGAGTTAAACAGCCCTAAACTGAGATAAAGAAGGAAGAGGACTGCTGGCATTCAAATTCAAGATTTTCCATTTACTAAATAGGCTCTTTGACCAACTAAGACAAAGGACAAACAGGTGTGATACATTAGAAAGCCTGCTTAGAGAGTTAA
The DNA here is from genome assembly GCF_039654945.1 of Dendrobates tinctorius. Lineage (NCBI taxonomy): Eukaryota > Metazoa > Chordata > Amphibia > Anura > Dendrobatidae > Dendrobates > Dendrobates tinctorius. The sequence continues at coordinate 2,234,909 of NW_027361871.1, forward strand.
ACAGCCCTAAACTGAGATAAAGAAGGAAGAGGACTGCTGGCATTCAAATTCAAGATTTTCTGTTTACTAAACAGGCTCTTTGACCAACTAAGACAAAGGACAAACAGGTGTGATACATTAGAAAGCCTGCTTAGAGAGTTAAGAAGCCCCAAACTGACATAAAGAAAGAATAGCACTGCTGGCATTCAAATTCAATATTTTCTGTTTACTAAACAGGCTCTTTGACCAACTAAGCCAAAGGACATAAAGGTGAGATACATTGGATAAACGGATTAGAGATGCATAGAAAGGAGGCATTTCAAAACGAAGTCAACTGGTTTTACATTGTCATGCTTGAAGCCATCTTTCTTCCTTTATATGTCTTAAATATAAGAGATTTTTAATCTCACAATTGCACTATCAGTCGCAAGTGAAACACCTATTTTTAAGATAGGAAGCTTCTTTGTGAGGAGATGAAAACACGGCACTGCTGAGATTCGAACTCAGGATCTTCTGTTTACTAGACAGGCACTTTAACCAACTCAGCCACAGCACCAGAAGATGGCATGCATTTGAAATCCAAGGAAGATTGAAGCACCAATCGAACATTCAACTGGTTAGCGCAGCAAAACAATATTGAGCTTGAGTTCCATTCCACGTAGAGCAGAAACATGGATTAAGATTTCAATCTCAGTCATAACACTTAAGAAGCCAAGTAAATTTTGAAGAGCATTCATTAAAAAGACTGACAAATTTACAGAAGCTGTATCGAGGACAAAGGCTTTCAAGTTTTGCAAATGAATGAGCCATCTTTTAGCACAGCTGAAATTTGGGACTTGTTTTGCTTCCAAGTTATGACACAGAATAGACAGATTGAAGAAATGCCATGGCAAAACCAAAAGGAGGAAAAATTATGACTAATTGATATTAAAAACCTCAGCACTGGTTCATTTCTGATAGAGTTTTCCCCAAGCTAACTTCAAACAACAGGCACTGTAGTTGACGAGATAAGGCAACTCTGACAAAAGTCAACATACAATCTTCAGTGAAAAAACACTGACTGGTAAAAACCCTCTCAACATCTTCCCACCTAAACGCACGGGCGCTATGTAGAAGAGGTGGCCGAGTGGTTATGGCGATGGACTGCTAATCCATTGTTCTCTGCATGCATGGGTTCGAATCCCATCCTCGTTGGATTAATCTGCTTCTTCTATCATCTTGAATGGTTTGGTTTTCATTTTTAACCCAAGCGGTGGACACTTCAAGCATGAAAGTTTACAATACTCCTGTGCTGCTATCAAACTTTGCAGAGTCAGATCTGTAAATCCACTGGTTTTAATTTGTAAAGCTTGATGCCATCCTATATTCTGTAAAGAAAATTATATCCTCTAATTCCTTTTAAAGTGTTTCAACAGGAGAGAATTTTTTTTCTCAATTGCACTATATTAGGGCTGTGGGAAATTAATATTTGATGACAAACAAGAGTAAAAGTCCTCTTTTTGGGGTAAAAACCCACAAAATGAGATGAAGAATAGAAAGCACTGCTGACATTCAAAATCAAGATTTTCCATTTACTAAATAGGCTCTTTGACCAACTAAGCCAAAGGACAAACAGGTGCAAAACATTAAAAAGCCTGCTTAGAGAGTTAAACAGCCCTAAACTGAGATAAAGAAGGAAAAGGACTGCTGGCATTCAAATTCAAGATTTTCCATTTACTAAATAGGCTCTTTGACAAACTAAGACAAAGGACAAACAGGTGAGATACATTAGAAAGCCTGCTTAGAGAGTTAAACAGCCCTAAACTGAGATAAAGAAGGAAGAGGACTGCTGGCATTCAAATTCAAGATTTTCTGTTTACTAAACAGGCTCTTTGACCAACTATGACAAAGGACAAACAGGTGTGATACATTAGAAAGCCTGCTTAGAGAGTTAAGAAGCCCCAAACTGACATAAAGAAAGAATAGCACTGCTGGCATTCAAATTCAAGATTTTCTGTTTACTAAACAGGCTCTTTGACCAACTAAGCCAAAGGACATAAAGGTGAGATACATTGGATAAACGGATTAGAGGTGCATAGAAAGGAGGCATTTCAAAACTATATTAACTGGTTTTACTTTGGCTTGAAGCCATCTTTCTTCCTTTATATCTCTTAGATAGAAGAGATTTTTAATCTCACAATTGCACTATCAGTCGCAAGTGAAACACCTATTTTTAAGATAGGAAACTTCTTTGTGAGGAGATGAAAACAAGGCACTGCTGAGATTCGAACTCAGGATCTCCTGTTTACTAGACAGGCGCTTTAACCAACTAAGCCACAGCACCAGAAGATGGCATGCATTTGAAATCCAAGGAAGATTGAAGCACCAATCGAACATTCAACTGGTTAGCGCAGCAAAACAATATTGAGCTTGAGTTCCATTCCACGTAGAGCAGAAACATGGAATAAGATTTCAATCTCAGTCATAACACTTAAGAAGCCAAGTAAATTTTGAAGAGCATTCATTTAAAAGACTGACAAATTTACAGAAGCTGTATCGAGGACAAAGGCTTTGAAGTTTTGCAATTGAATGAGCCATCTTTTAGCACAGTATGAAATTTGGGACTTGTTTTGCTTCCAAGTTATGGCACAGAATAGACAGATTGAAGAAATACCATGGCAAAACCAAAAGGAGGAAAAATTATGACTAATTGATATTAAAAACCTCAGCACTGGTTCATTTCTGATAGAGTTTTCCCCAAGCTAACTTCAAACAACAGGCACTGTAGTTGACGAGATAAGTCAAATCTGACAAAAGCCAACATACAATCTTCAGTGAAAAAACACTGACTGGTAAAAACCCTCTCAACATCTTCCCACCTAAACACACAGGTGCAATGTAGACGAGGTGGCCGAGTGGTTAAGGCGATGGACTGCTAATCCATTGTGCTCTGCATGCATGGGTTCGAATCCCATCCTCGTCGGATTAATCTGCTTCTTCTTTCGTGTTGAATGGTTTGGTTTTCATTTTTAACCCAAGCGGTGGACACTTCAAGCATGAAAGTTTACAATACTCCTGTGCTGCTATCAAACTTTGCAGAGTCAGATCTGTAAATCCACTGGTTTTAATTTGTAAAGCTTGATGCCATCCTATATTCTGTAAAGAAAATTATATCCTCTAATTCCTTTTAAAGTGTTTCAACAGCAGAGAATTTTTTTTCTCAATTGCATTATATTAGGGCTATGCGAAATTAATATTTGATGACAAGCAAGAGTAAAAGTCCTCTTTTTGGGGTAAAAACCCACAAAATGAGATGAAGAATAGAAAGCACTGCTGACATTCAAAATCAAGATTTTCCTTTTACTAAATAGGCTCTTTGACCAAATAAGCCAAAGGACAAACAGGTGAAAAACATTAAAAAGCCTGCTTAGAGAGTTAAACAGCCCTAAACTGAGATAAAGAAGGAAAAGGACTGCTGGCATTCAAATTCAAGATTTTCCATTTACTAAATAGGCTCTTTGACAAACTAAGACAAAGGACAAACAGGTGTGATACATTAGAAAGCCTGCTTAGAGAGTTAAACAGCCCTAAACTGAGATAAAGAAGGAAGAGGACTGCTGGCATTCAAATTCAAGATTTTCTGTTTACTAAACAGGCTCTTTGACCAACTATGACAAAGGACAAACAGGTGTGATACATTAGAAAGCCTGCTTAGAGAGTTAAGAAGCCCCAAACTGACATAAAGAAAGAATAGCACTGCTGGCATTCAAATTCAAGATTTTCTGTTTACTAAACAGGCTCTTTGACCAACTAAGCCAAAGGACATAAAGGTGAGATACATTGGATAAACGGATTAGAGATGCATAGAAAGGAGGCATTTCAAAACTAAATCAACTGGTTTTACATTGTCATGCTTGAAGCCATCTTTCTTCCTTTATATCTCTTAGATAGAAGAGATTTTTAATCTCACAATTGCACTATCAGTCGCAAGTGAAACACCTATTTTTAAGATAGGAAGCTTCTTTGTGAGGAGATGAAAACAAGGCACTGCTGAGATTCGAACTCAGGATCATCCTGTTTACTAGACAGGCGCTTTAACCAACTAAGCCACAGCACCAGAAGATGGCATGCATTTGAAATCCAAGGAAGATTGAAGCACCAATCGAACATTCAACTGGTTTGCGCAGCAAAACAATATTGAGCTTGAGTTCCATTCCACGTAGAGCAGAAACATGGAATAAGATTTCAATCTCAGTCATAACACTTAAGAAGCCAAGTAAATTTTGAAGAGCATTCATTTAAAAGACTGACAAATTTACAGAAGCTGTATCGAGGACAAAGGCTTTGAAGTTTTGCAATTGAATGAGCCATCTTTTAGCACAGCTGAAATTTGGGACTTGTTTTGCTTCCAAGTTATGACACAGAATAGACAGATTGAAGAAATGCCATGGCAAAACCAAAAGGAGGAAAAATTATGACTAATTGATATTAAAAACCTCAGCACTGGTTCATTTCTGATAGAGTTTTCCCCAAGCTAACTTCAAACAACAGGCACTGTAGTTGACGAGATAAGTCAAATCTGACAAAAGCCAACATACAATCTTCAGTGAAAAAACACTGACTGGTAAAAACCCTCTCAACATCTTCCCACCTAAACGCACAGGCGCTATGTAGACGAGGTGGACGAGTGGTTAAGGTGATGGACTGCTAATCCATTGTGCTCTGCATGCATGGGTTCGAATCCCATCCTCGTCGGATTAACCTGCTTCTTCTTTCGTGTTGAATGGTTTGGTTTTCATTTTTAACCCAAGCGGTGGACACTTCAAGCATGAAAGTTTACAATACTCCTGTGCTGCTATCAAACTTTGCAGAGTCAGATCTGTAAATCCACTGGTTTTAACTTGTAAAGCTTGATGCCATCGTATATTCTGTAAAGAAAATTATATCCTCTAATTCCTTTTAAAGTGTTTCAACAGCAGAGAATTTTTTTTCTCAATTGCACTATATTAGGGCTGTGGGAAATTAATATTTGATGACAAACAAGAGTAAAAGTCCTCTTTTTGGGGTAAAAACCCACAAAATGAGATGAAGAATAGAAAGCACTGCTGACATTCAAAATCAAGATTTTCCTTTTACTAAATAGGCTCTTTGACCAACTAAGCCAAAGGACAAACAGGTGCGAAACATTAAAAAGCCTGCTTAGAGAGTTAAACAGCCCTAAACTGAGATGAAGAAGGAAAAGGACTGCTGGCATTCAAATTCAAGATTTTCCATTTACTAAATAGGCTCTTTGACCAACTAAGACAAAGGACAAACAGGTGTGATACATTAGAAAGCCTGCTTAGAGAGTTAAACAGCCCTAAACTGAGATAAAGAAGGAAGAGGACTGCTGGCATTCAAATTCAAGATTTTCTGTTTACTAAACAGGCTCTTTGACCAACTAAGACAAAGGACAAACAGGTGTGATACATTAGAAAGCCTGCTTAGAGAGTTAAGAAGCCCCAAACTGACATAAAGAAAGAATAGCACTGCTGGCATTCAAATTCAAGATTTTCTGTTTACTAAACAGGCTCTTTGACCAACTAAGCCAAAGGACATAAAGGTGAGATACATTGGATAAACGGATTAGAGATGCATAGAAAGGAGGCATTTCAAAACTAAATCAACTGGTTTTATATTGTCATGCTTGAAGCCATCTTTCTTCCTTTATATCTCTTAGATAGAAGAGATTTTTAATCTCACAATTGCACTATCAGTCGCAAGTGAAACACCTATTTTTAAGATAGGAAGCTTATTTGTGAGGAGATGAAAACAAGGCACTGCTGAGATTCGAACTTAGGATCTCTTGTTTACTAGACAGGCATTTTAACAAACTAAGCCACAGCACCAGAAGATGGCATGCAATTGAAATCCAAGTAAGATTGAAGCACCAATCGAACATTCAACTGATTAGTGCAGCAAAACAATATTGAGCTTGAGTTCCATTCCACGTAGAGCAGAAACATGGAATAAGATTTCAATCTCAGTCATAACACTTAAGAAGCCAAGTAAATTTTGAAGAGCATTCATTTAAAAGACTGACAAATTTACAGAAGCTGTATCGAGGACAAAGGCTTTGAAGTTTTGCAATTGAATGAGCCATCTTTTAGCACAGCTGAAATTTGGGACTTGTTTTGCTTCCAAGTTATGACACAGAATAGACAGATTGAAGAAATGCCATGGCAAAACCAAAAGGAGGAAAAATTATGACTAATTGATATTAAAAACCTCAGCACTGGTTCATTTCTGATAGAGTTTTCCCCAAGCTAACTTCAAACAACAGGCACTGTAGTTGACGAGATAAGGCAACTCTGACAAAAGCCAACATACAATCTTCAGTGAAAAAACACTGACTGGTAAAAACCCTCTCAACATCTTCCCACCTAAACGCACAAGCGCTATGTAGACGAGGTGGCCGAGTGGTTAAGGAGATGGACTGCTAATCCATTGTGCATGGGTGAAGCGGTGGACACTTCAAGCATGAAAGTTTACAATACTCCTGTGCTGCTATCAAACTTTGCAGAGTCAGATCTGTAAATCCACTGGTTTTAATTTGTAAAGCTTGATGCCATCGTATATTCTGTAAAGAAAATTATATCCTCTAATTCCTTTTAAAGTGTTTCAACAGCAGAGAATTTTTTTTCTCAATTGCATTATATTAGGGCTATGGGAAATTAATATTTGATGACAAGCAAGAGTAAAAGTCCTCTTTTTTTTCTGGTAAAAACCCACAAAATGAGATGAAGAATAGAAAGCACTGCTGACATTCAAAATCAAGATTTTCCTTTTACTAAATAGGCTCTTTGACCAACTAAGCCAAAGGACAAACAGGTGAAAAACATTAAAAAGCCTGCTTAGAGAGTTAAACAGCCCTAAACTGAGATAAAGAAGGAAAAGGACTGCTGGCATTCAAATTCAAGATTTTCCATTTACTAAATAGGCTCTTTGACCAACTAAGACAAAGGACAAACAGGTGTGATACATTAGAAAGCCTGCTTAGAGAGTTAAGAAGCCCCAAACTGACATAAAGAAAGAATAGCACTGCTGGCATTCAAATTCAAGATTTTCTGTTTGCTAAACAGGCTCTTTGACCAACTAAGCCAAAGGACATAAACGTGAGATACATTGGATAAACGGATTAGAGATGCATAGAAAGGAGGCATTTCAAAACTAAATCAACTGGTTTTACATTGTCATGCTTGAAGCCATCTTTCTTCCTTTATATCGCTTAGATAGAAGAGATTTTTAATCTCACAATTGCACTATCAGTCGCAAGTGAAACACCTATTTTTAAGATAGGAAGCTTATTTGTGAGGAGATGAAAACAAGGCACTGCTGAGATTCGAACTTAGGATCTCCTGTTTACTAGACAGGCGCTTTAACCAACTAAGCCACAGCACCAGAAAATAGCATGCATTTGAAATCCAAGGAAGATTGAAGCACCAATCGAACATTCAACTGGTTAGCGCAGCAAAACAATATTGAGCTTGAGTTCCATTCCACGTAGAGCAGAAACATGGATTAAGATTTCAATCTCAGTCATAACACTTAAGAAGCCAAGTAAATTTTGAAGAGCATTCATTAAAAAGACTGACAAATTTACAGAAGCTGTATCGAGGACAAAGGCTTTCAAGTTTTGCAATTGAATGAGCCATCTTTTAGCACAGCTGAAATTTGGGACTTGTTTTGCTTCCAAGTTATGACACAGAATAGACAGATTGAAGAAATGCCATGGCAAAACCAAAAGGAGGAAAAATTATGACTAATTGATATTAAAAACCTCAGCACTGGTTCATTTCTGATAGAGTTTTCCCCAAGCTAACTTCAAACAACAGGCACTGTAGTTGACGAGATAAGGCAACTCTGACAAAAGCCAACATACAATCTTCAGTGAAAAAACACTGACTGGTAAAAAACCTCTCAACATCTTCCCACCTAAACGCACGGGCGCTATGTAGACGAGGTGGCCGAGTGGTTAAGGAGATGGACTGCTAATCCATTGTGCATGGGTGAAGCGGTGGACACTTCAAGCATGAAATTTTACAATACTCCTGTGCTGCTATCAAACTTTGCAGAGTCAGATCTGTAAATCCACTGGTTTTAATTTGTAAAGCTTGATGCCATCCTATATTCTGTAAAGAAAATTATATCCTCTAATTCCTTTTAAAGTGTTTCAACAGCAGAGAATTTTTTTTCTCAATTGCACTATATTAGGGCTGTGGGAAATTAATATTTGATGACAAACAAGAGTAAAAGTCCTCTTTTTGGGGTAAAAACCCACAAAATGAGATGAAGAATAGAAAGCACTGCTGACATTCAAAATCAAGATTTTCCTTTTACTAAATAGGCTCTTTGACCAACTAAGCCAAAGGACAAACAGGTGCAAAACATTAAAAAGCCTGCTTAGAGAGTTAAACAGCCCTAAACTGAGATAAAGAAGGAAGAGGACTGCTGGCATTCAAATTCAAGATTTTCCATTTACTAAATAGGCTCTTTGACCAACTAAGACAAAGGACAAACAGGTGTGATACATTAGAAAGCCTGCTTAGAGAGTTAAACAGCCCTAAACTGAGATAAAGAAGGAAGAGGACTGCTGGCATTCAAATTCAAGATTTTCTGTTTACTAAACAGGCTCTTTGACCAACTAAGACAAAGGACAAACAGGTGTGATACATTAGAAAGCCTGCTTAGAGAGTTAAGAAGCCCCAAACTGACATAAAGAAAGAATAGCACTGCTGGCATTCAAATTCAATATTTTCTGTTTACTAAACAGGCTCTTTGACCAACTAAGCCAAAGGACATAAAGGTGAGATACATTGGATAAACGGATTAGAGATGCATAGAAAGGAGGCATTTCAAAACGAAGTCAACTGGTTTTACATTGTCATGCTTGAAGCCATCTTTCTTCCTTTATATGTCTTAAATATAAGAGATTTTTAATCTCACAATTGCACTATCAGTCGCAAGTGAAACACCTATTTTTAAGATAGGAAGCTTCTTTGTGAGGAGATGAAAACACGGCACTGCTGAGATTCGAACTCAGGATCTTCTGTTTACTAGACAGGCACTTTAACCAACTCAGCCACAGCACCAGAAGATGGCATGCATTTGAAATCCAAGGAAGATTGAAGCACCAATCGAACATTCAACTGGTTAGCGCAGCAAAACAATATTGAGCTTGAGTTCCATTCCACGTAGAGCAGAAACATGGATTAAGATTTCAATCTCAGTCATAACACTTAAGAAGCCAAGTAAATTTTGAAGAGCATTCATTAAAAAGACTGACAAATTTACAGAAGCTGTATCGAGGACAAAGGCTTTCAAGTTTTGCAAATGAATGAGCCATCTTTTAGCACAGCTGAAATTTGGGACTTGTTTTGCTTCCAAGTTATGACACAGAATAGACAGATTGAAGAAATGCCATGGCAAAACCAAAAGGAGGAAAAATTATGACTAATTGATATTAAAAACCTCAGCACTGGTTCATTTCTGATAGAGTTTTCCCCAAGCTAACTTCAAACAACAGGCACTGTAGTTGACGAGATAAGGCAACTCTGACAAAAGCCAACATACAATCTTCAGTGAAAAAACACTGACTGGTAAAAACCCTCTCAACATCTTCCCACCTAAACGCACGGGCGCTATGTAGAAGAGGTGGCCGAGTGGTTATGGCGATGGACTGCTAATCCATTGTTCTCTGCATGCATGGGTTCGAATCCCATCCTCGTTGGATTAATCTGCTTCTTCTATCATCTTGAATGGTTTGGTTTTCATTTTTAACCCAAGCGGTGGACACTTCAAGCATGAAAGTTTACAATACTCCTGTGCTGCTATCAAACTTTGCAGAGTCAGATCTGTAAATCCACTGGTTTTAATTTGTAAAGCTTGATGCCATCCTATATTCTGTAAAGAAAATTATATCCTCTAATTCCTTTTAAAGTGTTTCAACAGGAGAGAATTTTTTTTCTCAATTGCACTATATTAGGGCTGTGGGAAATTAATATTTGATGACAAACAAGAGTAAAAGTCCTCTTTTTGGGGTAAAAACCCACAAAATGAGATGAAGAATAGAAAGCACTGCTGACATTCAAAATCAAGATTTTCCATTTACTAAATAGGCTCTTTGACCAACTAAGCCAAAGGACAAACAGGTGCAAAACATTAAAAAGCCTGCTTAGAGAGTTAAACAGCCCTAAACTGAGATAAAGAAGGAAAAGGACTGCTGGCATTCAAATTCAAGATTTTCCATTTACTAAATAGGCTCTTTGACAAACTAAGACAAAGGACAAACAGGTGAGATACATTAGAAAGCCTGCTTAGAGAGTTAAACAGCCCTAAACTGAGATAAAGAAGGAAGAGGACTGCTGGCATTCAAATTCAAGATTTTCTGTTTACTAAACAGGCTCTTTGACCAACTATGACAAAGGACAAACAGGTGTGATACATTAGAAAGCCTGCTTAGAGAGTTAAGAAGCCCCAAACTGACATAAAGAAAGAATAGCACTGCTGGCATTCAAATTCAAGATTTTCTGTTTACTAAACAGGCTCTTTGACCAACTAAGCCAAAGGACATAAAGGTGAGATACATTGGATAAACGGATTAGAGGTGCATAGAAAGGAGGCATTTCAAAACTATATTAACTGGTTTTACTTTGGCTTGAAGCCATCTTTCTTCCTTTATATCTCTTAGATAGAAGAGATTTTTAATCTCACAATTGCACTATCAGTCGCAAGTGAAACACCTATTTTTAAGATAGGAAGCTTATTTGTGAGGAGATGAAAACAAGGCACTGCTGAGATTCGAACTTAGGATCTCTTGTTTACTAGACAGGCATTTTAACAAACTAAGCCACAGCACCAGAAGATGGCATGCAATTGAAATCCAAGTAAGATTGAAGCACCAATCGAACATTCAACTGATTAGTGCAGCAAAACAATATTGAGCTTGAGTTCCATTCCACGTAGAGCAGAAACATGGAATAAGATTTCAATCTCAGTCATAACACTTAAGAAGCCAAGTAAATTTTGAAGAGCATTCATTTAAAAGACTGACAAATTTACAGAAGCTGTATCGAGGACAAAGGCTTTGAAGTTTTGCAATTGAATGAGCCATCTTTTAGCACAGCTGAAATTTGGGACTTGTTTTGCTTCCAAGTTATGACACAGAATAGACAGATTGAAGAAATGCCATGGCAAAACCAAAAGGAGGAAAAATTATGACTAATTGATATTAAAAACCTCAGCACTGGTTCATTTCTGATAGAGTTTTCCCCAAGCTAACTTCAAACAACAGGCACTGTAGTTGACGAGATAAGGCAACTCTGACAAAAGCCAACATACAATCTTCAGTGAAAAAACACTGACTGGTAAAAACCCTCTCAACATCTTCCCACCTAAACGCACAAGCGCTATGTAGACGAGGTGGCCGAGTGGTTAAGGAGATGGACTGCTAATCCATTGTGCATGGGTGAAGCGGTGGACACTTCAAGCATGAAAGTTTACAATACTCCTGTGCTGCTATCAAACTTTGCAGAGTCAGATCTGTAAATCCACTGGTTTTAATTTGTAAAGCTTGATGCCATCGTATATTCTGTAAAGAAAATTATATCCTCTAATTCCTTTTAAAGTGTTTCAACAGCAGAGAATTTTTTTTCTCAATTGCATTATATTAGGGCTATGGGAAATTAATATTTGATGACAAGCAAGAGTAAAAGTCCTCTTTTTTTTCTGGTAAAAACCCACAAAATGAGATGAAGAATAGAAAGCACTGCTGACATTCAAAATCAAGATTTTCCTTTTACTAAATAGGCTCTTTGACCAACTAAGCCAAAGGACAAACAGGTGAAAAACATTAAAAAGCCTGCTTAGAGAGTTAAACAGCCCTAAACTGAGATAAAGAAGGAAAAGGACTGCTGGCATTCAAATTCAAGATTTTCCATTTACTAAATAGGCTCTTTGACCAACTAAGACAAAGGACAAACAGGTGTGATACATTAGAAAGCCTGCTTAGAGAGTTAAGAAGCCCCAAACTGACATAAAGAAAGAATAGCACTGCTGGCATTCAAATTCAAGATTTTCTGTTTGCTAAACAGGCTCTTTGACCAACTAAGCCAAAGGACATAAACGTGAGATACATTGGATAAACGGATTAGAGATGCATAGAAAGGAGGCATTTCAAAACTAAATCAACTGGTTTTACATTGTCATGCTTGAAGCCATCTTTCTTCCTTTATATCGCTTAGATAGAAGAGATTTTTAATCTCACAATTGCACTATCAGTCGCAAGTGAAACACCTATTTTTAAGATAGGAAGCTTATTTGTGAGGAGATGAAAACAAGGCACTGCTGAGATTCGAACTTAGGATCTCCTGTTTACTAGACAGGCGCTTTAACCAACTAAGCCACAGCACCAGAAAATAGCATGCATTTGAAATCCAAGGAAGATTGAAGCACCAATCGAACATTCAACTGGTTAGCGCAGCAAAACAATATTGAGCTTGAGTTCCATTCCACGTAGAGCAGAAACATGGATTAAGATTTCAATCTCAGTCATAACACTTAAGAAGCCAAGTAAATTTTGAAGAGCATTCATTAAAAAGACTGACAAATTTACAGAAGCTGTATCGAGGACAAAGGCTTTCAAGTTTTGCAATTGAATGAGCCATCTTTTAGCACAGCTGAAATTTGGGACTTGTTTTGCTTCCAAGTTATGACACAGAATAGACAGATTGAAGAAATGCCATGGCAAAACCAAAAGGAGGAAAAATTATGACTAATTGATATTAAAAACCTCAGCACTGGTTCATTTCTGATAGAGTTTTCCCCAAGCTAACTTCAAACAACAGGCACTGTAGTTGACGAGATAAGGCAACTCTGACAAAAGCCAACATACAATCTTCAGTGAAAAAACACTGACTGGTAAAAAACCTCTCAACATCTTCCCACCTAAACGCACGGGCGCTATGTAGACGAGGTGGCCGAGTGGTTAAGGAGATGGACTGCTAATCCATTGTGCATGGGTGAAGCGGTGGACACTTCAAGCATGAAATTTTACAATACTCCTGTGCTGCTATCAAACTTTGCAGAGTCAGATCTGTAAATCCACTGGTTTTAATTTGTAAAGCTTGATGCCATCCTATATTCTGTAAAGAAAATTATATCCTCTAATTCCTTTTAAAGTGTTTCAACAGCAGAGAATTTTTTTTCTCAATTGCACTATATTAGGGCTGTGGGAAATTAATATTTGATGACAAACAAGAGTAAAAGTCCTCTTTTTGGGGTAAAAACCCACAAAATGAGATGAAGAATAGAAAGCACTGCTGACATTCAAAATCAAGATTTTCCTTTTACTAAATAGGCTCTTTGACCAACTAAGCCAAAGGACAAACAGGTGCAAAACATTAAAAAGCCTGCTTAGAGAGTTAAACAGCCCTAAACTGAGATAAAGAAGGAAGAGGACTGCTGGCATTCAAATTCAAGATTTTCCATTTACTAAATAGGCTCTTTGACCAACTAAGACAAAGGACAAACAGGTGTGATACATTAGAAAGCCTGCTTAGAGAGTTAAACAGCCCTAAACTGAGATAAAGAAGGAAGAGGACTGCTGGCATTCAAATTCAAGATTTTCTGTTTACTAAACAGGCTCTTTGACCAACTAAGACAAAGGACAAACAGGTGTGATACATTAGAAAGCCTGCTTAGAGAGTTAAGAAGCCCCAAACTGACATAAAGAAAGAATAGCACTGCTGGCATTCAAATTCAATATTTTCTGTTTACTAAACAGGCTCTTTGACCAACTAAGCCAAAGGACATAAAGGTGAGATACATTGGATAAACGGATTAGAGATGCATAGAAAGGAGGCATTTCAAAACGAAGTCAACTGGTTTTACATTGTCATGCTTGAAGCCATCTTTCTTCCTTTATATGTCTTAAATATAAGAGATTTTTAATCTCACAATTGCACTATCAGTCGCAAGTGAAACACCTATTTTTAAGATAGGAAGCTTCTTTGTGAGGAGATGAAAACACGGCACTGCTGAGATTCGAACTCAGGATCTTCTGTTTACTAGACAGGCACTTTAACCAACTCAGCCACAGCACCAGAAGATGGCATGCATTTGAAATCCAAGGAAGATTGAAGCACCAATCGAACATTCAACTGGTTAGCGCAGCAAAACAATATTGAGCTTGAGTTCCATTCCACGTAGAGCAGAAACATGGATTAAGATTTCAATCTCAGTCATAACACTTAAGAAGCCAAGTAAATTTTGAAGAGCATTCATTAAAAAGACTGACAAATTTACAGAAGCTGTATCGAGGACAAAGGCTTTCAAGTTTTGCAAATGAATGAGCCATCTTTTAGCACAGCTGAAATTTGGGACTTGTTTTGCTTCCAAGTTATGACACAGAATAGACAGATTGAAGAAATGCCATGGCAAAACCAAAAGGAGGAAAAATTATGACTAATTGATATTAAAAACCTCAGCACTGGTTCATTTCTGATAGAGTTTTCCCCAAGCTAACTTCAAACAACAGGCACTGTAGTTGACGAGATAAGGCAACTCTGACAAAAGCCAACATACAATCTTCAGTGAAAAAACACTGACTGGTAAAAACCCTCTCAACATCTTCCCACCTAAACGCACGGGCGCTATGTAGAAGAGGTGGCCGAGTGGTTATGGCGATGGACTGCTAATCCATTGTTCTCTGCATGCATGGGTTCGAATCCCATCCTCGTTGGATTAATCTGCTTCTTCTATCATCTTGAATGGTTTGGTTTTCATTTTTAACCCAAGCGGTGGACACTTCAAGCATGAAAGTTTACAATACTCCTGTGCTGCTATCAAACTTTGCAGAGTCAGATCTGTAAATCCACTGGTTTTAATTTGTAAAGCTTGATGCCATCCTATATTCTGTAAAGAAAATTATATCCTCTAATTCCTTTTAAAGTGTTTCAACAGGAGAGAATTTTTTTTCTCAATTGCACTATATTAGGGCTGTGGGAAATTAATATTTGATGACAAACAAGAGTAAAAGTCCTCTTTTTGGGGTAAAAACCCACAAAATGAGATGAAGAATAGAAAGCACTGCTGACATTCAAAATCAAGATTTTCCATTTACTAAATAGGCTCTTTGACCAACTAAGCCAAAGGACAAACAGGTGCAAAACATTAAAAAGCCTGCTTAGAGAGTTAAACAGCCCTAAACTGAGATAAAGAAGGAAAAGGACTGCTGGCATTCAAATTCAAGATTTTCCATTTACTAAATAGGCTCTTTGACAAACTAAGACAAAGGACAAACAGGTGAGATACATTAGAAAGCCTGCTTAGAGAGTTAAACAGCCCTAAACTGAGATAAAGAAGGAAGAGGACTGCTGGCATTCAAATTCAAGATTTTCTGTTTACTAAACAGGCTCTTTGACCAACTATGACAAAGGACAAACAGGTGTGATACATTAGAAAGCCTGCTTAGAGAGTTAAGAAGCCCCAAACTGACAT
Organism: Dendrobates tinctorius; assembly: GCF_039654945.1. Classification (NCBI taxonomy): domain Eukaryota; kingdom Metazoa; phylum Chordata; class Amphibia; order Anura; family Dendrobatidae; genus Dendrobates; species Dendrobates tinctorius. The sequence continues at coordinate 2,250,404 of NW_027361871.1, forward strand.
AAAGAAAGAATAGCACTGCTGGCATTCAAATTCAAGATTTTCTGTTTACTAAACAGGCTCTTTGACCAACTAAGCCAAAGGACATAAAGGTGAGATACATTGGATAAACGGATTAGAGGTGCATAGAAAGGAGGCATTTCAAAACTATATTAACTGGTTTTACTTTGGCTTGAAGCCATCTTTCTTCCTTTATATCTCTTAGATAGAAGAGATTTTTAATCTCACAATTGCACTATCAGTCGCAAGTGAAACACCTATTTTTAAGATAGGAAACTTCTTTGTGAGGAGATGAAAACAAGGCACTGCTGAGATTCGAACTCAGGATCTCCTGTTTACTAGACAGGCGCTTTAACCAACTAAGCCACAGCACCAGAAGATGGCATGCATTTGAAATCCAAGGAAGATTGAAGCACCAATCGAACATTCAACTGGTTAGCGCAGCAAAACAATATTGAGCTTGAGTTCCATTCCACGTAGAGCAGAAACATGGAATAAGATTTCAATCTCAGTCATAACACTTAAGAAGCCAAGTAAATTTTGAAGAGCATTCATTTAAAAGACTGACAAATTTACAGAAGCTGTATCGAGGACAAAGGCTTTGAAGTTTTGCAATTGAATGAGCCATCTTTTAGCACAGTATGAAATTTGGGACTTGTTTTGCTTCCAAGTTATGGCACAGAATAGACAGATTGAAGAAATACCATGGCAAAACCAAAAGGAGGAAAAATTATGACTAATTGATATTAAAAACCTCAGCACTGGTTCATTTCTGATAGAGTTTTCCCCAAGCTAACTTCAAACAACAGGCACTGTAGTTGACGAGATAAGTCAAATCTGACAAAAGCCAACATACAATCTTCAGTGAAAAAACACTGACTGGTAAAAACCCTCTCAACATCTTCCCACCTAAACACACAGGTGCAATGTAGACGAGGTGGCCGAGTGGTTAAGGCGATGGACTGCTAATCCATTGTGCTCTGCATGCATGGGTTCGAATCCCATCCTCGTCGGATTAATCTGCTTCTTCTTTCGTGTTGAATGGTTTGGTTTTCATTTTTAACCCAAGCGGTGGACACTTCAAGCATGAAAGTTTACAATACTCCTGTGCTGCTATCAAACTTTGCAGAGTCAGATCTGTAAATCCACTGGTTTTAATTTGTAAAGCTTGATGCCATCCTATATTCTGTAAAGAAAATTATATCCTCTAATTCCTTTTAAAGTGTTTCAACAGCAGAGAATTTTTTTTCTCAATTGCATTATATTAGGGCTATGCGAAATTAATATTTGATGACAAGCAAGAGTAAAAGTCCTCTTTTTGGGGTAAAAACCCACAAAATGAGATGAAGAATAGAAAGCACTGCTGACATTCAAAATCAAGATTTTCCTTTTACTAAATAGGCTCTTTGACCAAATAAGCCAAAGGACAAACAGGTGAAAAACATTAAAAAGCCTGCTTAGAGAGTTAAACAGCCCTAAACTGAGATAAAGAAGGAAAAGGACTGCTGGCATTCAAATTCAAGATTTTCCATTTACTAAATAGGCTCTTTGACAAACTAAGACAAAGGACAAACAGGTGTGATACATTAGAAAGCCTGCTTAGAGAGTTAAACAGCCCTAAACTGAGATAAAGAAGGAAGAGGACTGCTGGCATTCAAATTCAAGATTTTCTGTTTACTAAACAGGCTCTTTGACCAACTATGACAAAGGACAAACAGGTGTGATACATTAGAAAGCCTGCTTAGAGAGTTAAGAAGCCCCAAACTGACATAAAGAAAGAATAGCACTGCTGGCATTCAAATTCAAGATTTTCTGTTTACTAAACAGGCTCTTTGACCAACTAAGCCAAAGGACATAAAGGTGAGATACATTGGATAAACGGATTAGAGATGCATAGAAAGGAGGCATTTCAAAACTAAATCAACTGGTTTTACATTGTCATGCTTGAAGCCATCTTTCTTCCTTTATATCTCTTAGATAGAAGAGATTTTTAATCTCACAATTGCACTATCAGTCGCAAGTGAAACACCTATTTTTAAGATAGGAAGCTTCTTTGTGAGGAGATGAAAACAAGGCACTGCTGAGATTCGAACTCAGGATCTCCTGTTTACTATGCTGATTCTGTCACACTAAGGTGCGACCCGTCTTAATTGTCTGTGGCCGAATTGTAGCTTTGGCACAAGGTATACGTATACTCGAGAAAAGAATACACAAGACAAGAGGTTATCGTGTCAGTATGATTCTTCTCTGTCTTTAATCAAACGTGTACAGCTTTTATAACAGAATTTGAGCTACATCATCAGTTACATCATGGACATGTTTCCAGTTACTATTTGCCTTTCCCAGGTCGCTACACAATCATTATGTACATTTCTGGGTTACCGTTTATTGCTCCCACATTGCTGAACAATACTTATATACACAAGTATTGTTTTCTAGCTTGGCTTACCCTGGTCCACCCAGTTTATTCAATATTTGATGAAGCTTAGGTGAGTGATACCATACAGAAACAACTCTAAGAAAATATAAGAAAATCAGAAGTATCTTAAAGCAACATGATCCCAATATCCAGCAAAGCGTCCATATAGTGATACAGATTTGATTCTTGTATATATTCATGTGCCATATATTCTTCCCTTAACAGTCCCTCCTTTGGAGATATGCAAAATCAAAATCCTAATCTCGTCGAACCTATCGATCTGTCCTCCCGGCCTACCTATCTCAACAATGCTGGAACCTAACTAACTAATCTTCACCGTATATACGAGACGACCCATCTCTAGTAGATGGACCCCCTCCTAACGGACTTTGCACAGGAGGAAGTCAGATCCTGGACTTTCCCTCATTGGCTTGCTTCAGACAGGCATATTCCGGAGATGGTGCTTGCATGTTTTCATTGGGACATCTTTCATACAGGGGATCTTCAAAATCGGCATGCATGGTCATCACTGTGGTTTCCATAGTTTTCATCATCATTTTCTTAAGGCATGGCACTATGCAGCATAGAATTAAAGAAAATATGATCAAAGGACATAAAATAACTTTTGCAAACTTAATGGGTCAATAATTGCCTTTATGGCATCCCCAGTGTATTTTATAAGCCGTTGTTGATTATTGTATAAATAGTTTATCCGCTTTGCATTCTTATTTACGGGGATGGTGGGTTTAAACACAACTATTGTCTCGTTCTCGACTTTGAATTTGTCAGGTGCTCCCTGTGTGCCCCCACTGGTATCTATGCTTCTTAGCCAAAATTTACCTTTTGTGTCACCATTTTCCCTCCCAAGTTTAGTACTTGAGCCTAGTACATATAACCCTTGCTCATTCTCTGAGGGGTTCTCAATGGTGAGGTACAGAACTATGCATCCCTCCTTGGGGCAGTGAGCGGCAGTGACAGGGAGTATTGAATCTGGAAGGCCACTCTGACCCTTAAAATGGGCTTTTGACAGGGTCATGCGACTTAATAGGCTTATTCCCCATTTGTCCCTTCGCTGTAGGGCCTGGGCTGGTTGATGTCTCCAGTCACTTTCACCAGTGTGCCACCCAACAAGAGACTAATCCTCCCAGTTTTGAACCTTCCCCTATTTCAGCAGTAGTGACACAGATGAATTGTGTATTAAACCTGATATGAAACTGTGCCATGGGGCCTGGATATTCTTATTGTGAGACAGTAGTCAAATTGATATGTTACTCTTGGGGTGGAGACATTATACCAGAAAGTCAGTATGCCCTTCTCATGAGTGACTACCCCTTGGTGACTGACTACCCCTTGAGCTAGGAGAAGGATAAGTGCCAGATGGATGAAGAGTGGCAGCCGCTACTGGACTCTGGATCCGGCATCTCCTTGCAGTGGGAAGCGAGGACCCATGGACTGCTGCGATAGTTGACAGGACTTGGAACAGGCTGTCATCTCTAGGTTCAAGGGTACGTCTGTTGAACCTCTTGGTGATGAGGACTCAGTCACCGGGCAGGATCTGGTGGGCTCCTATGTCCTCAGGATCTGGGATGGATGAAAAGACTCGAAAATGCATTTTAGTCACATGTTTTTAAACTTAGTCTACATATAGGCAATTATACTTGTGCGTGTATGTGACCCAAGGGAAAGACTAAACTCTTATGCTATGACTTCCCTGTTTCCTGTATAGCATCAAATATGTAGAGTTTTGTTCGAGGCCTTAAATTTTCCTTGTTCATCCTTAGGCATATTTCATCCTGTATAACTTCATCTTAGGTCCACTTCTTCTTTTCTTCCTTGGATACTTGTTTCTGGAGTGTCAGAACATCTTTTTCCAGGGTTATTCCTTTTCCTCTGTTTCCGTGTCAACCGGTATTACTGCTGCTTCTTTTGCTGTTACTTCAGCTAGTCTGTTGCCCACTGCTTCCCTTGAAGTGTCTCCAGTGTGTGTGCTTTTACTTTTACCACCGCAACTCTTCCTGGCATCAACAAGGACTCCATTAATTCTTGTATGGCTTTGTGGTGTCAGACTGGCGTTCCGTTAGCCGTGATGAAGCCTCTTTCCCTCCAGATTGATCTTGACAGCTTCATGTTGAGTGGACCTCTCGTATGCTTCTGTCAAGGCCCGCAGTCCTGCCTTTGGATGTAGGCAGTGGTTTTGCTGGCAGCAAGTTACTTCTGTGGCTACTGCTATACCAGTGTGCGAACGGCCTTCTTGGTCTGCATACCTTGGTCTATCCACAAAGAGCATCAGGTCAGGATCTTCCAGGTGTTCTCTTGCCTCATGACAGCAAGACAATCGCATTCCGCCATTTCAGAGTCGACTACCTCTTCCACTAATGTGTCAGAGATGTGGTTTTCATCCTCCATCTTCCTCCCCCCTTTGGCAGAGGTAGAAGAGTAGCTGGATTATGGACAGCACATCTGGAGATGGTGACGTTGTCTGAGAGCAGAGTAGGGCATTGCAGACAGAAATATCAGAAGCTTTATCCAGCACAGGTGGGTTGCAAACACGGTTCTCATGCAGGTTTGGACTTCACGAGTCACTTGGTCAGGTTTTGGAGAGTAGAAGCCAGGAGGGCATTGTCTTCCTCCGGGAAGCTGTGTTAGGACTCCATTTACATGGTCAGGCTTCTTCATGACAAACAGACAAAACAGTTCAGTATAGCGTGGCAGTCCTAGAGCTGTGAAAATGTGATTGCAATTTAGCATATAAAACACACCGATACCTTCTTTGGTTAACCTTAAAATAGTTATAAAAAAAGGTTGCATGTGTAGAAGAGCAGTATTGTCTTGGCTGTCTTCAGTCAGGGTCGGAGGTCATCCATATGTATTGTAAAAAAAAAAGTGGCTGTGGGATGTATCCTCTTCCAGGGCTCCAGGACCGTGGTCATGGCTCGGGTGAGCATAGAGAGGCTATACTGTGCCCCTTGAGGCATCATAGTCCAAATATATTGCTGGCCCTCGTGTGAAAACAAGCAGGTACTGGCTTGCAGCATGTAGAAATAAACTGAAGAAAGCATTGGCCAGGTCAATCACCGTGAACCATAGAAAAATAAATAGAATTGATAAAAATAAAACATAGTGTGTGGGTTTGGTACCATAGATGTGTTCAGTACTATAACTTCATTGACAGCACATAAGTCATGTATTATCCATAACTTCATAGAAATAATTGCAAATTATGAAATGGAGGGTAAATATTGCAATTTCCTTGGCAGCTGGGCTACTGGCTTCTGCCCCACCTTTACAAACTGGATTTTCAGCCTGCCAATATTGAGTCTGGGATCAGTGCCATTAGTTCAACGCCCACATGATCTACAGATGTGTCCTGTAAAAAAAAAGAAAAGACTACATACTTCTTCAGCAAGTAGATCAATGTCCCTGATCAATCTTCTGATTGCATCGGGACCCACCAGGAATTTGAGAGGAGTATCCTCAACCTCTGTCTGGGTGAGAGATGTTGTTTCTCCATTGTATTTTTGTGGGGGGGCGAGCTCCATGTCATATTCATCTTTTTCTTCATTATTCTTTTCATAAACGACATTAATTAATAAACCTATAATGGATACTGGACAGGATGTAGCATAAGACGTGCCGTCTATATAAATAGTTGGAAAGAAGGTACGGCTCTTTGGGTTGGTCATCTGACAGTCAGAACAAGTCTCACGATATTCTGCATTCTGCGTTTGACAGCTGGCACACGTCCAGTCATCGGGAATGTATATAGAAGTATAAATGAATGTAATGCAGATATTGCAACTGACATCTTCCTGTGTAAATATTTGTTTTGCACAAAATTCAGCAATCTTGTTATATTCCTCTCCTCATCCCTTTTTTCCTAACTTCCTCTGCCATCTTATAAAATGCTTCAGGGTCCTGTAACACCTCATAATACCTGAGGCTGGGACGCTGCTCTCCACTCATTAACACATTCTTCTATCCCTTCTTATCTAATGCTCCTCCCCTCGTGATCGGAGGGTTTCTTAACGTACATTTTCTTTCTCACTCCACTATGGGTCATATCTGTCTTATAGATATTGACTGACTGCTCCCACCCATTCTATCATCTGAATTCTGAGTATATCTGAAAAACATTTGTATGTGTGCGTCTTAAAACAAATTCTCACGGGGTTATGAACAGTGGGATATGTGACTGTAAAAGCTGTATGTACTCCTTATGTCCGAGTAAAGGGGTCTTCAGTGAACATAGTGATGTCTAGCTATCTTGAACACAGTAATATAGGGAATTAACCAACAACTAACACCAGAGTATTTCACAAATCTTGTGTATCCTGAAACTGCGTAGTATAAAAATACCTTATAAATTGTTAAAATTTCTGTTTCCTCAAAACTTTCGCTCTAAAACCTTTCAAAGAAAACCATCTCATAGAGAAATGTAGTGACATTAGTAAAACAATAACTAAAAAGTAACAATAGACCTCGGATCTCACAGAGATATCTGTACAAATCAAGCAATTACCATTCAAGTAATTCTCTTTCTACCTGAACCAACTAACCTTATAATTATAGTATGCAGAACAAAACTAGTTTATCCAATTCTCTAATTTCACAACATATATATGTATACACACATAGAATGCATTCAAAAATTTTAACCACATGCTAGTACGCCTCCTGCAAATTATACACACTACAAAAGACAAAAGACAATGAATTTAAAACTGGTACTGACATCAAATACTGCGAATCCTTGACACCAAAACAATTCGCAATTTACCTATCCATATGCCAGCCTGATTTGTAGAGGTGAAAAATCTACACCTGGGCAAACCATACTTTTCAGGGAGAGAGCAATCACTCAGTCACATCAACACGGTAATTGAAATTACCCTTCCACCCATATAACTTATGAACCTATGCTGCAGCTAAAACACCATCATCTTAGCCAGATGATGTCCGGTGGGAAACCCGCAAGAAGTCACCAACCACTTAGAGGTTGGAAAATCACTGAGAGTAATCAAGCCCCTACTCCCACTTGCCCACTGGGAGAGACACAGTTCAGACTTCTGCGATCATCGGTCAAGCCGAGAGCAGGACCGGAACCAGAGTGACAGTGAATTTGCTCAGTACGTCTCCCTATCTATATTTTTTTCCTTTTCAGGCTGGCTGAGGTAACAATCACGTATGCAAACAACCAAAACAGCAAAGCAGAGAGGCAAAGCAGATAAGGCAGACAATTAAACTTTTAGATTACCGTAATTATAAATATGCTTGAAGGGATATATATGTATACTATAAAACAACTTATTACATTTTATATTTTATATCCTCCGGACTGAATACAGATAATGTAGCGGGATTGTTAAACACTTTGGATTCAGGAAATGCAGCTGAAATAGCAGTCTAACCAGTATGGCAGTATATTCAATATGAGGGCTGCGGACAGGCATGTCTCAACAATGCATCAATACTTCAAACATAAAAAAAACTATTATGAATGTATTCCTTATCCCTTTCACTGTTCTTTTGTTACCAAGGCAACTAGGGCTGGGCTTTTTGTCACTTTAGGTATAGTAAATAGTGGTAATCACCTCTAGATAGGTGGTTGATATTTCAGCAGAGGGGGGAAAAATTAGTAATCACCTCTTTCCTTAAAAATATGTATATGCCGTGTCATTCACGTCACCGGGCCCAGTTTATACTGTGGGCGTATGGCCGGACGTGAGCACCTATATGTGTATATATATAATATATACATAACTTCTTCGACCGTCTAAGGTCGGAACCAGGGTGATAACCCAGTGGAAACATCCCCTTTGTACTCTGCTCTGTATGCTTCTAGTAGCCCTAGTGCAGTATGAAATAGTTTTTATCAGATACTAGATGGATTCTAGATACACCCTCCGAATTGGTTAGACCGGATAATACACACAGACAATTAAGGAATTATATACCTGACCGGGTCCGTAGGCTCAGGACTTTCAAACGTGGTCAGTTTAAGGGTTCAGAGAAGACAGCCAACTATCTCCTCCCAGCCGGACGTGAATACAGAAGGTTAGGTAAGATGATATATTTTCTCACCAGGTCTCGAGCTGCAGTCTCGTCCCGCTGGAAAGACGTCCGTCCTGGGGGGAGATTTTGTTGCGGCTGTGATCATCTGGTATCGTCCTGAGCCCCACTGTTTGAGCGCCAACTGCTGATTCTGTCACACTAAGGTGCGACCCGTCTTAATTGTCTGTGGCCGAATTGTAGCTTTGGCACAAGGTATACGTATACTCGAGAAAAGAATACACAAGACAAGAGGGTATCGTGTCAGTATGATTCTTCTCTGTCTTTAATCAAACGTGTACAGCTTTTATAACAGAATTTGAGCTACATCATCAGTTACATCATGGACATGTTTCCAGTTACTATTTGCCTTTCCCAGGTCGCTACACAATCATTATGTACATTTCTGGGTTACCGTTTATTGCTCCCACATTGCTGAACAATACTTATATACACAAGTATTGTTTTCTAGCTTGGCTTACCCTGGTCCACCCAGTTTATTCAATATTTGATGAAGCTTAGGTGAGTGATACCATACAGAAACAACTCTAAGAAAATATAAGAAAATCAGAAGTATCTTAAAGCAACATGATCCCAATATCCAGCAAAGCGTCCATATAGTGATACAGTTTTGATTCTTGTATATATTCATGTGCCATATATTCTTCCCTTAACAACTAGACAGGCGCTTTAACAAACTAAGCCACAGCACCAGAAGATGGCATGCAATTGAAATCCAAGGAAGATTGAAGCACCAATCGAACATTCAACTGATTAGTGCAGCAAAACAATATTGAGCTTGAGTTCCATTCCACGTAGAGCAGAAACATGGAATAAGATTTCAATCTCAGTCATAACACTTAAGAAGCCAAGTAAATTTTGAAGAGCATTCATTTAAAAGACTGACAAATTTACAGAAGCTGTATCGAGGACAAAGGGTTTGAAGTTTTGCAATTGAATGAGCCATCTTTTAGCACAGCTGAAATTTGGGACTTGTTTTGCTTCCAAGTTATGACACAGAATAGACAGATTGAAGAAATGCCATGGCAAAACCAAAAGGAGGAAAAATTATGACTAATTGATATTAAAAACCTCAGCACTGGTTCATTTCTGATAGAGTTTTCCCCAAGCTAACTTCAAACAACAGGCACTGTAGTTGACGAGATAAGGCAACTCTGACAAAAGCCAACATACAATCTTCAGTGAAAAAACACTGACTGGTAAAAACCCTCTCAACATCTTCCCACCTAAACGCACGGGCGCTATGTAGACGAGGTGGCCGAGTGGTTAAGGCGATGGACTGCTAATCCATTGTGCATGGGTGAAGCGGTGGACACTTCAAGCATGAAAGTTTACAATACTCCGGTGCTGCTATCAAACTTTGCAGAGTCAGATCTGTAAATCCACTGGTATTAATTTGTAAAGCTTGATGCCATCCTATATTCTGTAAAGAAAATTTTATCCTCTAATTCCTTTTAAAGTGTTTCAACAGCAGATAATTTTTTTTCTCAATTGCACTATATTAGGGCTGTGGGAAATTAATATTTGATGACAAACAAGAGTAAAAGTCCTCTTTTTGGGGTAAAAACCCACAAAATGAGATGAAGAATAGAAAGCACTGCTGACATTCAAAATCAAGATTTTCCTTTTACTAAATAGGCTCTTTGACCAATTAAGCCAAAGGACAAACAGGTGCGAAACATTAAAAAGCCTGCTTAGAGAGTTAAACAGCCCTAAACTGAGATAAAGAAGGAAAAGGACTGCTGGCATTCAAATTCAAGATTTTCCATTTACTAAATAGGCTCTTTGACCAACTAAGACAAAGGACAAACAGGTGTGATACATTAGAAAGCCTGCTTAGAGAGTTAAACAGCCCTAAACTGAGATAAAGAAGGAAGAGGACTGCTGGCATTCAAATTCAAGATTTTCTGTTTACTAAACAGGCTCTTTGACCCACTAAGACAAAGGACAAACAGGTGTGATACATTAGAAAGCCTGCTTAGAGAGTTAAGAAGCCCCAAACTGACATAAAGAAAGAATAGCACTGCTGGAATTCAAATTGAAGATTTTCTGTTTACTAAACAGGCTCTTTGACCAACTAAGCCAAAGGACATAAAGGTGAGATACATTGGATAAACGGATTAGAGATGCATAGAAAGGAGGCATTTCAAAACTAAATCAACTGGTTTTTACATTGTCATGCTTGAAGCCATCTTTCTTCCTTTATATCTCTTAGATAGAAGAGATTTTTAATCTCACAATTGCACTGTCAGTCGCAAGTGAAACACCTATTTTTAAGATAGGAAGCTTCTTTGTGAGGAGATGAAAACAAGGCACTGCTGAGATTCGAACTCAGGATCTCCTGTTTACTAGACAGGCGCTTTAACCAACTAAGCCACAGCACCAGAAGATGGCATGCATTTGAAATCCAAGGAAGATTGAAGCACCACTCGAACATTCAACTGGTTAGCGCAGCAAAACGATATTGAGCTTGAGTTCCATTCCACGTAGAGCAGAAACATGGAATAAGATTTCAATCTCAGTCATAACACTTAAGAAGCCAAGTAAATTTTGAAGAGCATTCATTTAAAAGACTGACAAATTTACAGAAGCTGTATCGAGGACAAAGGCTTTGAAGTTTTGCAATTGAATGAGCCATCTTTTAGCACAGCTGAAATTTGGGACTTGTTTTGCTTCCAAGTTATGACACAGAATAGACAGATTGAAGAAATGCCATGGCAAAACCAAAAGGAGGAAAGATTATGACTAATTGATATTAAAAACCTCAGCACTGGTTCATTTCTGATAGAGTTTTCCCCAAGCTAACTTCAAACAACAGGCACTGTAGTTGACGAGATAAGTCAAATCTGACAAAAGCCAACATACAATCTTCAGTGAAAAAACACTGACTGGTAAAAACCCTCTCAACATCTTCCCACCTAAACGCACAGGTGGTATGTAGACGAGGTGGCCGAGTGGTTAAGGCAATGGACTGCTAATCCATTGTGCTCTGCATGCACAATCCTCGTCGGATTAATCTGCTTCTTCTTTCGTGTTGAATGGTTTGGTTTTCATTTTTAACCCAAGCGGTGGACACTTCAAGCATGAAAGTTTACAATACTCCTGTGCTGCTATCAAACTTTGCAGAGTCAGATCTGTAAAGCCACTGGTTTTAATTTGTAAAGCTTGATGCCATCCTATATTCTGTAAAGAAAATTATATCCTCTAATTCCTTTTAAAGTGTTTCAACAGCAGAGAATTTTTTTTCTCAATTGCACTATATTAGGGCTGTGGGAAATTAATATTTGATGACAAACAAGAGTAAAAGTCCTCTTTTTGGGGTAAAAACCCACAAAATGAGATGAAGAATAGAAAGCACTGCTGACATTCAAAATCAAGATTTTCCTTTTACTAAATAGGCTCTTTGACCAACTAAGCCAAAGGACAAACAGGTGAAAAACATTAAAAAGCCTGCTTAGAGAGTTAAACAGCCCTAAACTGAGATAAAGAAGGAAAAGGACTGCTGGCATTCAAATTCAAGATTTTCCATTTACTAAATAGGCTCTTTGACCAACTAAGACAAAGGACAAACAGGTGTGATACATTAGAAAGCCTGCTTAGAGAGTAAAACAGCCCTAAACTGAGATAAAGAAGGAAGAGGACTGCTGGCATTCAAATTCAAGATTTTCTGTTTACTAAACAGGCTCTTTGACCAACTAAGACAAAGGACAAACAGGTGTGATACATTAGAAAGCCTGCTTAGAGAGTTAAGAAGCCCCAAACTGACATAAAGAAAGAATAGCACTGCTGGAATTCAAATTGAAGATTTTCTGTTTACCAAACAGGCTCTTTGACCAACTAAGCCAAAGGACATAAAGGTGAGATACATTGGATAAACGGATTAGAGATGCATAGAAAGGAGGCATTTCAAAACTAAATCAAGCCATCTTTCTTCCTTTATATCTCTTAGATAGAAGAGATTTTTAATCTCACAATTGCACTGTCAGTCGCAAGTGAAACACCTATTTTTTAAGATAGGAAGCTTCTTTGTGAGGAGATGAAAACAAGGCACTGCTGAGATTCGAACTCAGGATCTCCTGTTTACTAGACAGGCGCTTTAAACAACTAAGCCACAGCACCAGAAGATGGCATGCATTTGAAATACAAGGAAGATTGAAGCACCAATCGAACATTCAACTGATTCGTGCAGCAAAACAATATCGAGCTTGACTTCCATTCCACGTAGAGCAGAAACATGGAATAAGATTTCAATCTCAGTCATAACACTTAAGAAGCCAAGTAAATTTTGAAGAGCATTCATTTAAAAGACTGACAAATTTACAGAAGCTGTATCGAGGACAAAGGCTTTGAAGTTTTGCAATTGAATGAGCCATCTTTTAGCACAGCTGAAATTTGGGACTTGTTTTGCTTCCAAGTTATGACACAGAATAGACAGATTGAAGAAATGCCATGGCAAAACCAAAAGGAGGAAAAATTATGACTAATTGATATTAAAAACCTCAGCACTGGTTCATTTCTGATAGAGTTTTCCTCAAGCTAACTTCAAACAACAGGCACTGTAGTTGACGAGATAAGGCAACTCTGACAAAAGCCAACATACAATCTTCAGTGAAAAAACACTGACTGGTAAAAACCCTCTCAACATCTTCCCACCTAAACGCACGGGCACTATGTAGACGAGGTGGCCGAGTGGTTAAGGCTATGGACTGCTAATCCATTGTGCATGGGTGAAGCGGTGGACACTTCAAGCATGAAAGTTTACAATACTCCTGTGCTGCTATCAAACTTTGCAGAGTCAGATCTGTAAATCCACTGGTTTTAATTTGTAAAGCTTGATGCCATCCTATATTCTGTAAAGAAAATTATATCCTCTAATTCCTTTTAAAGTGTTTCAACAGCAGAGAATTTTTTTTCTCAATTGCACTATATTAGGGCTATGGGAAATTAATATTTGATAACAAGCAAGAGTAAAAGTCCTCTTTTTGGGGTAAAAACCCACAAAATGAGATGAAGAATAGAAAGCACTGCTGACATTCAAAATCAAGATTTTCCTTTTACTAAATAGGCTCTTTGAACAACTAAGCCAAAGGACAAACAGGTGCGAAACATTAAAAAGCCTGCTTAGAGAGTTAAACAGCCCTAAACTGAGATAAAGAAGGAAAAGGACTGCTGGCATTCAAATTCAAGATTTTCCATTTACTAAATAGGCTCTTTGACCAACTAAGACAAAGGACAAACAGGTGTGATACATTAGAAAGCCTGCTTAGAGAGTTAAACAGCTCTAAACTGAGATAAAGAAGGAAGAGGACTGCTGGCATTCAAATTCAAGATTTTCTGTTTACTAAACAGGCTCTTTGACCAACTAAGACAAAGGACAAACAGGTGTGATACATTAGAAAGCCTGCTTAGAGAGTTAAGAAGCCCCAAACTGACATAAAGAAAGAATAGCACTGCTGGAATTCAAATTGAAGATTTTCTGTTTACTAAACAGGCTCTTTGACCAACTAAGCCAAAGGACATAAAGGTGAGATACATTGGATAAACGGATTAGAGATGCATAGAAAGGAGGCATTTCAAAACTAAATCAACTGGTTTTACATTGTCATGCTTGAAGCCATCTTTCTTCCTTTATATCTCTTAGATAGAAGAGATTTTTAATCTCACAATTGCACTGTCAGTCGCAAGTGAAACACCTATTTTTAAGATAGGAAGCTTCTTTGTGAGGAGATGAAAACAACTCAGGATCTCCTGTTTACTAGACAGGCGCTTTAACCAACTAAGCCACAGCACCAGAAGATGGCATACATTTGAAATCCAAGGAAGATTGAAGCACCAATCGAACATTCAACTGGTTAGCGCAGCAAAACGATATTGAGCTTGAGTTCCATTCCACGTAGAGCAGAAACATGGAATAAGATTTCAATCTCAGTCATAACACTTAAGAAGCCAAGTAAATTTTGAAGAGCATTCATTTAAAAGACTGACAAATTTACAGAAGCTGTATCGAGGACAAAGGCTTTGAAGTTTTGCAATTGAATGAGCCATCTTTTAGCACAGCTGAAATTTGGGACTTGTTTTGCTTCCAAGTTATGACACAGAATAGACAGATTGAAGAAATGCCATGGCAAAACCAAAAGGAGGAAAAATTATGACTAATTGATATTAAAAACCTCAGCACTGGTTCATTTCTGATAGAGTTTTCCCCAAGCTAACTTCAAACAACAGGCACTGTAGTTGACGAGATAAGTCAAATCTGACAAAAGCCAACATACAATCTTCAGTGAAAAAACACTGACTGGTAAAAACCCTCTCAACATCTTCCCACCTAAACGCACAGGTGGTATGTAGACGAGGTGGCCGAGTGGTTAAGGCAATGGACTGCTAATCCATTGTGCTCTGCATGCACAATCCTCGTCGGATTAATCTGCTTCTTCTTTCGTGTTGAATGGTTTGGTTTTCATTTTTAACCCAAGCGGTGGACACTTCAAGCATGAAAGTTTACAATACTCCTGTGCTGCTATCAAACTTTGCAGAGTCAGATCTGTAAAGCCACTGGTTTTAATTTGTAAAGCTTGATGCCATCCTATATTCTGTAAAGAAAATTATATCCTCTAATTCCTTTTAAAGTGTTTCAACAGCAGAGAATTTTTTTTCTCAATTGCACTATATAAGGGCTGTGGGAAATTAATATTTGATGACAAACAAGAGTAAAAGTCCTCTTTTTGGGGTAAAAACCCACAAAATGAGATGAAGAATAGAAAGCACTGCTGACATTCAAAATCAAGATTTTCCTTTTACTAAATAGGCTCTTTGACCAACTAAGCCAAAGGACAAACAGGTGAAAAACATTAAAAAGCCTGCTTAGAGAGTTAAACAGCCCTAAACTGAGATAAAGAAGGAAAAGGACTGCTGGCATTCAAATTCAAGATTTTCCATTTACTAAATAGGCTCTTTGACCAACTAAGACAAAGGACAAACAGGTGTGATACATTAGAAAGCCTGCTTAGAGAGTTAAACAGCCCTAAACTGAGATAAAGAAGGAAGAGGACTGCTGGCATTCAAATTCAAGATTTTCTGTTTACTAAACAGGCTCTTTGACCAACTAAGACAAAGGACAAACAGGTGTGATACATTAGAAAGCCTGCTTAGAGAGTTAAGAAGCCCCAAACTGACATAAAAAGAATAGCACTGCTGGAATTCAAATTGAAGATTTTCTGTTTACTAAACAGGCTCTTTGACCAACTAAGCCAAAGGACATAAAGGTGAGATACATTGGATAAACGGATTAGAGATGCATAGAAAGGAGGCATTTCAAAACTAAATCAACTGGTTTTACATTGTCATGCTTGAAGCCATCTTTCTTCCTTTATATCTCTTAGATAGAAGAGATTTTTAATCTCACAATTGCACTATCAGTCTCAAGTGAAACACCTATTTTTAAGATAGGAAGCTTCTTTGTGCGGAGATGAAAACAAGGCACTGCTGTGATTCAAACTCAGGATCTCCTGTTTATTAGACAGGCGCTTTAACCAACTAAGCCACAGCACCAGAAGATGGCATGCATTCGAAATCCAAGGAAGATTGAAGCACCAATCGAACATTCAACTGGTTAGCGCAGCAAAACGATATTGAGCTTGAGTTCCATTCCACGTAGAGCAGAAACATGGAATAAGATTTCAATCTCAGTCATAACACTTAAGAAGCCAAGTAAATTTTGAAGAGCATTCATTTAAAAGACTGACAAATTTACAGAAGCTGTATCGAGGACAAAGGTTTTGAAGTTTTGCAATTGAATGAGCCATCTTTTAGCACAGCTGAAATTTGGGACTTGTTTTGCTTCCAAGTTATGACACAGAATAGACAGATTGAAGAAATGCCATGGCAAAACCAAAAGGAGGAAAAATTATGACTAATTGATATTAAAAACCTCAGCACTGGTTCATTTCTGATAGAGTTTTCCCCAAGCTAACTTCAAACAACAGGCACTGTAGTTGACGAGATAAGTCAAATCTGACAAAAGCCAACATACAATCTTCAGTGAAAAAACACTGACTGGTAAAAACCCTCTCAACATCTTCCCACCTAAACGCACAGGTGCTATGTAGACGAGGTGGCCGAGTGGTTAAGGCGATGGACTGCTAATCCATTGTGCTCTGAATGCATGGGTTCGAATCCCATCCTCGTCGGATTAATCTGCTTCTTCTATCATGTGGAATGGTTTGGTTTTCATTTTTAACCCAAGCGGTGGACACTTCAAGCATGAAAGTTTACAATACTCCTGTGCTGCTATCAAACTTTGCAGAGTCAGATCTGTAAATCCACTGGTTTTAATTTGTAAAGCTTGATGCCATCCTATATTCTGTAAAGAAAATTATATCCTCTAATTCCTTTTAAAGTGTTTCAACAGCAGAGATTTTTTTTTCTCAATTGCACTATATTAGGGCTGTGGGAAATTAATATTTGATGACAAACAAGAGTAAAAGTCCTCTTTTTGGGGTAAAAACCCACAAAATGAGATGAAGAATAGAAAGCACTGCTGACATTCAAAATCAAGATTTTCCTTTTACTAAATAGGCTCTTTGACCAACTAAGCCAAAGGACAAACAGGTGAAAAACATTAAAAAGCCTGCTTAGAGAGTTAAACAGCCCTAAACTGAGATAAAGAAGGAAAAGGACTGCTGGCATTCAAATTCAAGATTTTCCATTTACTAAATAGGCTCTTTGACAAACTAAGACACAGGACAAACAGGTGTGATACATTAGAAAGCCTGCTTAGAGAGTTAAACAGCCCTAAACTGAGATAAAGAAGGAAGAGGACTGCTGGCATTCAAATTCAAGATTTTCTGTTTACTAAACAGGCTCTTTGACCAACTATGACAAAGGACAAACAGGTGTGATACATTAGAAAGCCTGCTTAGAGAGTTAAGAAGCCCCAAACTGACATAAAGAAAGAATAGCACTGCTGGCATTCAAATTCAAGATTTTCTGTTTACTAAACAGGCTCTTTGACCAACTAAGCCAAAGGACATAAAGGTGAGATACATTGGATAAACGGATTAGAGATGCATAGAAAGGAGGCATTTCAAAACTAAACCAACTGGTTTTACATTGTCATGCTTGAAGCCATCTTTCTTCCTTTATATCTCTTAGATAGAAGAGAT
The DNA here is from genome assembly GCF_039654945.1 of Dendrobates tinctorius. Classification (NCBI taxonomy): domain Eukaryota; kingdom Metazoa; phylum Chordata; class Amphibia; order Anura; family Dendrobatidae; genus Dendrobates; species Dendrobates tinctorius. Next base: position 2,268,050 of record NW_027361871.1, read on the forward strand.
TTTTCATCTCACAATTGCACTATCAGTCGCAAGTGAAACACCTATTTTTAAGATAGGAAGCTTCTTTGTGAGGAGATGAAAACAAGGCACTGCTGAGATTCGAACTCAGGATCTCCTGTTTACTAGACAGGCGCTTTAACCAACTAAGCCACAGCACCAGAAAATGGCATGCATTTGAAATCCAAGGAAGATTGAAGCACCAATCGAACATTCAACTGGTTAGCGCAGCAAAACAATATTGAGCTTGAGTTCCATTCCACGTAGAGCAGAAACATGGAATAAGATTTCAATCTCAGTCATAACACTTAAGAAGCCAAGTAAATTTTGAAGAGCATTCATTTAAAAGACTGACAAATTTACAGAAGCTGTATCGAGGACAAAGGCTTTGAAGTTTTGCAATTGAATGAGCCATCTTTTAGCACAGCTGAAATTTGGGACTTGTTTTGCTTCCAAGTTATGACACAGAATAGACAGATTGAAGAAATGCCATGGCAAAACCAAAAGGAGGAAAAATTATGACTAATTGATATTAAAAACCTCAGCACTGGTTCATTTCTGATAGAGTTTTCCCCAAGCTAACTTCAAACAACAGGCACTGTAGTTGACGAGATAAGTCAAATCTGACAAAAGCCAACATACAATCTTCAGTGAAAAAACACTGACTGGTAAAAACCCTCTCAACATTTTCCCACCTAAACGCACAGGTGCTATGTAGACGAGGTGGCCGAGTGGTTAAGGCGATGGACTGCTAATCCATTGTGCTCTGCATGCATGGGTTCGAATCCCATCCTCGTCGGATTAATCTGCTTCTTCTTTCGTGTTGAATGGTTTGATTTTCATTTTTAACCCAAGCGGTGGACACTTCAAGCATGAAAGTTTACAATACTCCTGTGCTGCTATCAAACTTTGCAGAGTCAGATCTGTAAATCCACTGGTTTTAATTTGTAAAGCTTGATGCCATCCTATATTCTGTAAAGAAAATTATATCCTCTAATTCCTTTTAAAGTGTTTCAACAGCAGAGAATTTTTTTTCTCAATTGCATTATATTAGGGCTATGGGAAATTAATATTTGATGACAAGCAAGAGTAAAAGTCCTCTTTTTGGGGTAAAAACCCACAAAATGAGATGAAGAATAGAAAGCACTGCTGACATTCAAAATCAAGATTTTCCTTTTACTAAATAGGCTCTTTGACCAACTAAGCCAAAGGACAAACAGGTGAAAAACATTAAAAAGCCTGCTTAGAGAGTTAAACAGCCCTAAACTGAGATAAAGAAGGAAAAGGACTGCTGGCATTCAAATTCAAGATTTTCCATTTACTAAATAGGCTCTTTGACCAACTAAGACAAAGGACAAACAGGTGTGATACATTAGAAAGCCTGCTTAGAGAGTTAAACAGCCCTAAACTGAGATAAAGAAGGAAGAGGACTGCTGGCATTCAAATTCAAGATTTTCTGTTTACTAAACAGGCTCTTTGACCAACTAAGACAAAGGACAAACAGGTGTGATACATTAGAAAGCCTGCTTAGAGAGTTAAGAAGCCCCAAACTGACATAAAGAAAGAATAGCACTGCTGGCATTCAAATTCAAGATTTTCTGTTTACTAAACAGGCTCTTTGACCAACTATGACAAAGGACAAACAGGTGTGATATATTAGAAAGCCTGCTTAGAGAGTTAAGAAGCCCCAAACTGACATAAAGAAAGAATAGCACTGCTGGCATTCAAATTCAAGATTTTCTGTTTACTAAACAGGCTCTTTGACCAACTAAGCCAAAGGACATAAAGGTGAGATACATTGGATAAACGGATTAGAGATGCATAGAAAGGAGGCATTTCAAAACTAAATCAACTGGTTTTACATTGTCATGCTTGAAGCCATCTTTCTTCCTTTATATCTCTTAGATAGAAGAGATTTTTCATCTCACAATTGCACTATCAGTCGCAAGTGAAACACCTATTTTTAAGATAGGAAGCTTCTTTGTGAGGAGATGAAAACAAGGCACTGCTGAGATTCGAACTCAGGATCTCCTGTTTACTAGACAGGCGCTTTAACCAACTAAGCCACAGCACCAGAAAATAGCATGCATTTGAAATCCAAGGAAGATTGAAGCACCAATCGAACATTCAACTGGTTAGCGCAGCAAAACAATATTGAGCTTGAGTTCCATTCCACGTAGAGCAGAAACATGGAATAAGATTTCAATCTCAGTCATAACACTTAAGAAGCCAAGTAAATTTTGAAGAGCATTCATTTAAAAGACTGACAAATTTACAGAAGCTGTATCGAGGACAAAGGCTTTGAAGTTTTGCAATTGAATGAGCCATCTTTTAGCACAGCTGAAATTTGGGACTTGTTTTGCTTCCAAGTTATGACACAGAATAGACAGATTGAAGAAATGCCATGGCAAAACCAAAAGGAGGAAAAATTATGACTAATTGATATTAAAAACCTCAGCACTGGTTCATTTCTGATAGAGTTTTCCCCAAGCTAACTTCAAACAACAGGCACTGTAGTTGACGAGATAAGTCAAATCTGACAAAAGCCAACATACAATCTTCAGTGAAAAAACACTGACTGGTAAAAACCCTCTCAACATTTTCCCACCTAAACGCACAGGTGCTATGTAGACGAGGTGGCCGAGTGGTTAAGGCGATGGACTGCTAATCCATTGTGCTCTGCATGCATGGGTTCGAATCCCATCCTCGTCGGATTAATCTGCTTCTTCTTTCGTGTTGAATGGTTTGGTTTTCATTTTTAACCCAAGCGGTGGACACTTCAAGCATGAAAGTTTACAATACTCCTGTGCTGCTATCAAACTTTGCAGAGTCAGATCTGTAAATCCACTGGTTTTAATTTGTAAAGCTTGATGCCATCCTATATTCTGTAAAGAAAATTATATCCTCTAATTCCTTTTAAAGTGTTTCAACAGCAGAGAATTTTTTTTCTCAATTGCATTATATTAGGGCTATGGGAAATTAATATTTGATGACAGGCAAGAGTAAAAGTCCTCTTTTTGGGGTAAAAACCCACAAAATGAGATGAAGAATAGAAAGCACTGCTGACATTCAAAATCAAGATTTTCCTTTTACTAAATAGGCTCTTTGACCAACTAAGCCAAAGGACAAACAGGTGAAAAACATTAAAAAGCCTGCTTAGAGAGTTAAACAGCCCTAAACTGAGATAAAGAAGGAAAAGGACTGCTGGCATTCAAATTCAAGATTTTCCATTTACTAAATAGGCTCTTTGACCAACTAAGACAAAGGACAAACAGGTGTGATACATTAGAAAGCCTGCTTAGAGAGTTAAACAGCCTTAAACTGAGATAAAGAAGGAAGAGGACTGCTGGCATTCAAATTCAAGATTTTCTGTTTACTAAACAGGCTCTTTGACCAACTAAGACAAAGGACAAACAGGTGTGATACATTAGAAAGCCTGCTTAGAGAGTTAAGAAGCCCCAAACTGACATAAAGAAAGAATAGCACTGCTGGCATTCAAATTCAAGATTTTCTGTTTACTAAACAGGCTCTTTGACCAACTAAGCCAAAGGACATAAAGGTGAGATACATTGGATAAACGGATTAGAGATGCATAGAAAGGAGGCATTTCAAAACTAAATCAACTGGTTTTACATTGTCATGCTTGAAGCCATCTTTCTTCCTTTATATCTCTTAGATAGAAGAGATTTTTCATCCCACAATTGCACTATCAGTCGCAAGTGAAACACCTATTTTTAAGATAGGAAGCTTCTTTGTGAGGAGATGAAAACAAGGCACTGCTGAGATTCGAACTCAGGATCTCCTGTTTACTAGACAGGCGCTTTAACCAACTAAGCCACAGCACCAGAAAATGGCATGCATTTGAAATCCAAGTAAGATTGAAGCACCAATCGAACATTCAACTGGTTAGCGCAGCAAAACAATATTGAGCTTGAGTTCCATTCCACGTAGAGCAGAAACATGGAATAAGATTTCAATCTCAGTCATAACACTTAAGAAGCCAAGTAAATTTTGAAGAGCATTCATTTAAAAGACTGACAAATTTACAGAAGCTGTATCGAGGACAAAGGCTTTGAAGTTTTGCAATTGAATGAGCCATCTTTTAGCACAGCTGAAATTTGGGACTTGTTTTGCTTCCAAGTTATGACACAGAATAGACAGATTGAAGAAATGCCATGGCAAAACCAAAAGGAGGAAAAATTATGACTAATTGATATTAAAAACCTCAGCACTGGTTCATTTCTGATAGAGTTTTCCCCAAGCTAACTTCAAACAACAGGCACTGTAGTTGACGAGATAAGTCAAATCTGACAAAAGCCAACATACAATCTTCAGTGAAAAAACACTGACTGGTAAAAACCCTCTCAACATTTTCCCACCTAAACGCACAGGTGCTATGTAGACGAGGTGGCCGAGTGGTTAAGGCGATGGACTGCTAATCCATTGTGCTCTGAATGCATGGGTTCGAATCCCATCCTCGTCGGATTAATCTGCTTCTTCTATCATGTGGAATGGTTTGGCTTTCATTTTTAACCCAAGCGGTGGACACTTCAAGCATGAAAGTTTACAATACTCCTGTGCTGCTATCAAACTTTGCAGAGTCAGATCTGTAAATCCACTGGTTTTAATTTGTAAAGCTTGATGCCATCCTATATTCTGTAAAGAAAATTATATCCTCTAATTCCTTTTAAAGTGTTTCAACAGCAGAGATTTTTTTTTCTCAATTGCACTATATTAGGGCTGTGGGAAATTAATATTTGATGACAAACAAGAGTAAAAGTCCTCTTTTTGGGGTAAAAACCCACAAAATGAGATGAAGAATAGAAAGCACTGCTGACATTCAAAATCAAGATTTTCCTTTTACTAAATAGGCTCTTTGACCAACTAAGCCAAAGGACAAACAGGTGAAAAACATTAAAAAGCCTGCTTAGAGAGTTAAACAGCCCTAAACTGAGATAAAGAAGGAAAAGGACTGCTGGCATTCAAATTCAAGATTTTCCATTTACTAAATAGGCTCTTTGACAAACTAAGACACAGGACAAACAGGTGTGATACATTAGAAAGCCTGCTTAGAGAGTTAAACAGCCCTAAACTGAGATAAAGAAGGAAGAGGACTGCTGGCATTCAAATTCAAGATTTTCTGTTTACTAAACAGGCTCTTTGACCAACTATGACAAAGGACAAACAGGTGTGATACATTAGAAAGCCTGCTTAGAGAGTTAAGAAGCCCCAAACTGACATAAAGAAAGAATAGCACTGCTGGCATTCAAATTCAAGATTTTCTGTTTACTAAACAGGCTCTTTGACCAACTAAGCCAAAGGACATAAAGGTGAGATACATTGGATAAACGGATTAGAGATGCATAGAAAGGAGGCATTTCAAAACTAAACCAACTGGTTTTACATTGTCATGCTTGAAGCCATCTTTCTTCCTTTATATCTCTTAGATAGAAGAGATTTTTCATCTCACAATTGCACTATCAGTCGCAAGTGAAACACCTATTTTTAAGATAGGAAGCTTCTTTGTGAGGAGATGAAAACAAGGCACTGCTGAGATTCGAACTCAGGATCTCCTGTTTACTAGACAGGCGCTTTAACCAACTAAGCTACAGCACCAGAAAATGGCATGCATTTGAAATCCAAGGAAGATTGAAGCACCAATCGAACATTCAACTGGTTAGCGCAGCAAAACAATATTGAGCTTGAGTTCCATTCCACGTAGAGCAGAAACATGGAATAAGATTTCAATCTCAGTCATAACACTTAAGAAGCCAAGTAAATTTTGAAGAGCATTCATTTAAAAGACTGACAAATTTACAGAAGCTGTATCGAGGACAAAGGCTTTGAAGTTTTGCAATTGAATGAGCCATCTTTTAGCACAGCTGAAATTTGGGACTTGTTTTGCTTCCAAGTTATGACACAGAATAGACAGATTGAAGAAATGCCATGGCAAAACCAAAAGGAGGAAAAATTATGACTAATTGATATTAAAAACCTCAGCACTGGTTCATTTCTGATAGAGTTTTCCCCAAGCTAACTTCAAACAACAGGCACTGTAGTTGACGAGATAAGTCAAATCTGACAAAAGCCAACATACAATCTTCAGTGAAAAAACACTGACTGGTAAAAACCCTCTCAACATTTTCCCACCTAAACGCACAGGTGCTATGTAGACGAGGTGGCCGAGTGGTTAAGGCGATGGACTGCTAATCCATTGTGCTCTGCATGCATGGGTTCGAATCCCATCCTCGTCGGATTAATCTGCTTCTTCTTTCGTGTTGAATGGTTTGATTTTCATTTTTAACCCAAGCGGTGGACACTTCAAGCATGAAAGTTTACAATACTCCTGTGCTGCTATCAAACTTTGCAGAGTCAGATCTGTAAATCCACTGGTTTTAATTTGTAAAGCTTGATGCCATCCTATATTCTGTAAAGAAAATTATATCCTCTAATTCCTTTTAAAGTGTTTCAACAGCAGAGAATTTTTTTTCTCAATTGCATTATATTAGGGCTATGGGAAATTAATATTTGATGACAAGCAAGAGTAAAAGTCCTCTTTTTGGGGTAAAAACCCACAAAATGAGATGAAGAATAGAAAGCACTGCTGACATTCAAAATCAAGATTTTCCTTTTACTAAATAGGCTCTTTGACCAACTAAGCCAAAGGACAAACAGGTGAAAAACATTAAAAAGCCTGCTTAGAGAGTTAAACAGCCCTAAACTGAGATAAAGAAGGAAAAGGACTGCTGGCATTCAAATTCAAGATTTTCCATTTACTAAATAGGCTCTTTGACCAACTAAGACAAAGGACAAACAGGTGTGATACATTAGAAAGCCTGCTTAGAGAGTTAAACAGCCCTAAACTGAGATAAAGAAGGAAGAGGACTGCTGGCATTCAAATTCAAGATTTTCTGTTTACTAAACAGGCTCTTTGACCAACTAAGACAAAGGACAAACAGGTGTGATACATTAGAAAGCCTGCTTAGAGAGTTAAGAAGCCCCAAACTGACATAAAGAAAGAATAGCACTGCTGGCATTCAAATTCAAGATTTTCTGTTTACTAAACAGGCTCTTTGACCAACTATGACAAAGGACAAACAGGTGTGATATATTAGAAAGCCTGCTTAGAGAGTTAAGAAGCCCCAAACTGACATAAAGAAAGAATAGCACTGCTGGCATTCAAATTCAAGATTTTCTGTTTACTAAACAGGCTCTTTGACCAACTAAGCCAAAGGACATAAAGGTGAGATACATTGGATAAACGGATTAGAGATGCATAGAAAGGAGGCATTTCAAAACTAAATCAACTGGTTTTACATTGTCATGCTTGAAGCCATCTTTCTTCCTTTATATCTCTTAGATAGAAGAGATTTTTCATCTCACAATTGCACTATCAGTCGCAAGTGAAACACCTATTTTTAAGATAGGAAGCTTCTTTGTGAGGAGATGAAAACAAGGCACTGCTGAGATTCGAACTCAGGATCTCCTGTTTACTAGACAGGCGCTTTAACCAACTAAGCCACAGCACCAGAAAATAGCATGCATTTGAAATCCAAGGAAGATTGAAGCACCAATCGAACATTCAACTGGTTAGCGCAGCAAAACAATATTGAGCTTGAGTTCCATTCCACGTAGAGCAGAAACATGGAATAAGATTTCAATCTCAGTCATAACACTTAAGAAGCCAAGTAAATTTTGAAGAGCATTCATTTAAAAGACTGACAAATTTACAGAAGCTGTATCGAGGACAAAGGCTTTGAAGTTTTGCAATTGAATGAGCCATCTTTTAGCACAGCTGAAATTTGGGACTTGTTTTGCTTCCAAGTTATGACACAGAATAGACAGATTGAAGAAATGCCATGGCAAAACCAAAAGGAGGAAAAATTATGACTAATTGATATTAAAAACCTCAGCACTGGTTCATTTCTGATAGAGTTTTCCCCAAGCTAACTTCAAACAACAGGCACTGTAGTTGACGAGATAAGTCAAATCTGACAAAAGCCAACATACAATCTTCAGTGAAAAAACACTGACTGGTAAAAACCCTCTCAACATTTTCCCACCTAAACGCACAGGTGCTATGTAGACGAGGTGGCCGAGTGGTTAAGGCGATGGACTGCTAATCCATTGTGCTCTGCATGCATGGGTTCGAATCCCATCCTCGTCGGATTAATCTGCTTCTTCTTTCGTGTTGAATGGTTTGGTTTTCATTTTTAACCCAAGCGGTGGACACTTCAAGCATGAAAGTTTACAATACTCCTGTGCTGCTATCAAACTTTGCAGAGTCAGATCTGTAAATCCACTGGTTTTAATTTGTAAAGCTTGATGCCATCCTATATTCTGTAAAGAAAATTATATCCTCTAATTCCTTTTAAAGTGTTTCAACAGCAGAGAATTTTTTTTCTCAATTGCATTATATTAGGGCTATGGGAAATTAATATTTGATGACAAGCAAGAGTAAAAGTCCTCTTTTTGGGGTAAAAACCCACAAAATGAGATGAAGAATAGAAAGCACTGCTGACATTCAAAATCAAGATTTTCCTTTTACTAAATAGGCTCTTTGACCAACTAAGCCAAAGGACAAACAGGTGAAAAACATTAAAAAGCCTGCTTAGAGAGTTAAACAGCCCTAAACTGAGATAAAGAAGGAAAAGGACTGCTGGCATTCAAATTCAAGATTTTCCATTTACTAAATAGGCTCTTTGACCAACTAAGACAAAGGACAAACAGGTGTGATACATTAGAAAGCCTGCTTAGAGAGTTAAACAGCCCTAAACTGAGATAAAGAAGGAAGAGGACTGCTGGCATTCAAATTCAAGATTTTCTGTTTACTAAACAGGCTCTTTGACCAACTAAGACAAAGGACAAACAGGTGTGATACATTAGAAAGCCTGCTTAGAGAGTTAAGAAGCCCCAAACTGACATAAAGAAAGAATAGCACTGCTGGCATTCAAATTCAAGATTTTCTGTTTACTAAACAGGCTCTTTGACCAACTATGACAAAGGACAAACAGGTGTGATATATTAGAAAGCCTGCTTAGAGAGTTAAGAAGCCCCAAACTGACATAAAGAAAGAATAGCACTGCTGGCATTCAAATTCAAGATTTTCTGTTTACTAAACAGGCTCTTTGACCAACTAAGCCAAAGGACATAAAGGTGAGATACATTGGATAAACGGATTAGAGATGCATAGAAAGGAGGCATTTCAAAACTAAATCAACTGGTTTTACATTGTCATGCTTGAAGCCATCTTTCTTCCTTTATATCTCTTAGATAGAAGAGATTTTTCATCTCACAATTGCACTATCAGTCGCAAGTGAAACACCTATTTTTAAGATAGGAAGCTTCTTTGTGAGGAGATGAAAACAAGGCACTGCTGAGATTCGAACTCAGGATCTCCTGTTTACTAGACAGGCGCTTTAACCAACTAAGCCACAGCACCAGAAAATAGCATGCATTTGAAATCCAAGGAAGATTGAAGCACCAATCGAACATTCAACTGGTTAGCGCAGCAAAACAATATTGAGCTTGAGTTCCATTCCACGTAGAGCAGAAACATGGAATAAGATTTCAATCTCAGTCATAACACTTAAGAAGCCAAGTAAATTTTGAAGAGCATTCATTTAAAAGACTGACAAATTTACAGAAGCTGTATCGAGGACAAAGGCTTTGAAGTTTTGCAATTGAATGAGCCATCTTTTAGCACAGCTGAAATTTGGGACTTGTTTTGCTTCCAAGTTATGACACAGAATAGACAGATTGAAGAAATGCCATGGCAAAACCAAAAGGAGGAAAAATTATGACTAATTGATATTAAAAACCTCAGCACTGGTTCATTTCTGATAGAGTTTTCCCCAAGCTAACTTCAAACAACAGGCACTGTAGTTGACGAGATAAGTCAAATCTGACAAAAGCCAACATACAATCTTCAGTGAAAAAACACTGACTGGTAAAAACCCTCTCAACATTTTCCCACCTAAACGCACAGGTGCTATGTAGACGAGGTGGCCGAGTGGTTAAGGCGATGGACTGCTAATCCATTGTGCTCTGCATGCATGGGTTCGAATCCCATCCTCGTCGGATTAATCTGCTTCTTCTTTCGTGTTGAATGGTTTGGTTTTCATTTTTAACCCAAGCGGTGGACACTTCAAGCATGAAAGTTTACAATACTCCTGTGCTGCTATCAAACTTTGCAGAGTCAGATATGTAAATCCACTGGTTTTAATTTGTAAAGCTTGATGCCATCCTATATTCTGTAAAGAAAATTATATCCTCTAATTCCTTTTAAAGTGTTTCAACAGCAGAGAATTTTTTTTCTCAATTGCATTATATTAGGGCTATGGGAAATTAATATTTGATGACAAGCAAGAGTAAAAGTCCTCTTTTTGGGGTAAAAACCCACAAAATGAGATGAAGAATAGAAAGCACTGCTGACATTCAAAATCAAGATTTTCCTTTTACTAAATAGGCTCTTTGACCAACTAAGCCAAAGGACAAACAGGTGAAAAACATTAAAAAGCCTGCTTAGAGAGTTAAACAGCCCTAAACTGAGATAAAGAAGGAAAAGGACTGCTGGCATTCAAATTCAAGATTTTCCATTTACTAAATAGGCTCTTTGACCAACTAAGACAAAGGACAAACAGGTGTGATACATTAGAAAGCCTGCTTAGAGAGTTAAACAGCCCTAAACTGAGATAAAGAAGGAAGAGGACTGCTGGCATTCAAATTCAAGATTTTCTGTTTACTAAACAGGCTCTTTGACCAACTAAGACAAAGGACAAACAGGTGTGATACATTAGAAAGCCTGCTTAGAGAGTTAAGAAGCCCCAAACTGACATAAAGAAAGAATAGCACTGCTGGCATTCAAATTCAAGATTTTCTGTTTACTAAACAGGCTCTTTGACCAACTAAGCCAAAGGACATAAAGGTGAGATACATTGGATAAACGGATTAGAGATGCATAGAAAGGAGGCATTTCAAAACTAAATCAACTGGTTTTACATTGTCATGCTTGAAGCCATCTTTCTTCCTTTATATCTCTTAGATAGAAGAGATTTTTCATCCCACAATTGCACTATCAGTCGCAAGTGAAACACCTATTTTTAAGATAGGAAGCTTCTTTGTGAGGAGATGAAAACAAGGCACTGCTGAGATTCGAACTCAGGATCTCCTGTTTACTAGACAGGCGCTTTAACCAACTAAGCCACAGCACCAGAAAATAGCATGCATTTGAAATCCAAGGAAGATTGAAGCACCAATCGAACATTCAACTGGTTAGCGCAGCAAAACAATATTGAGCTTGAGTTCCATTCCACGTAGAGCAGAAACATGGAATAAGATTTCAATCTCAGTCATAACACTTAAGAAGCCAAGTAAATTTTGAAGAGCATTCATTTAAAAGACTGACAAATTTACAGAAGCTGTATCGAGGACAAAGGCTTTGAAGTTTTGCAATTGAATGAGCCATCTTTTAGCACAGCTGAAATTTGGGACTTGTTTTGCTTCCAAGTTATGACACAGAATAGACAGATTGAAGAAATGCCATGGCAAAACCAAAAGGAGGAAAAATTATGACTAATTGATATTAAAAACCTCAGCACTGGTTCATTTCTGATAGAGTTTTCCCCAAGCTAACTTCAAACAACAGGCACTGTAGTTGACGAGATAAGTCAAATCTGACAAAAGCCAACATACAATCTTCAGTGAAAAAACACTGACTGGTAAAAACCCTCTCAACATTTTCCCACCTAAACGCACAGGTGCTATGTAGACGAGGTGGCCGAGTGGTTAAGGCGATGGACTGCTAATCCATTGTGCTCTGCATGCATGGGTTCGAATCCCATCCTCGTCGGATTAATCTGCTTCTTCTTTCGTGTTGAATGGTTTGGTTTTCATTTTTAACCCAAGCGGTGGACACTTCAAGCATGAAAGTTTACAATACTCCTGTGCTGCTATCAAACTTTGCAGAGTCAGATATGTAAATCCACTGGTTTTAATTTGTAAAGCTTGATGCCATCCTATATTCTGTAAAGAAAATTATATCCTCTAATTCCTTTTAAAGTGTTTCAACAGCAGAGAATTTTTTTTCTCAATTGCATTATATTAGGGCTATGGGAAATTAATATTTGATGACAAGCAAGAGTAAAAGTCCTCTTTTTGGGGTAAAAACCCACAAAATGAGATGAAGAATAGAAAGCACTGCTGACATTCAAAATCAAGATTTTCCTTTTACTAAATAGGCTCTTTGACCAACTAAGCCAAAGGACAAACAGGTGAAAAACATTAAAAAGCCTGCTTAGAGAGTTAAACAGCCCTAAACTGAGATAAAGAAGGAAAAGGACTGCTGGCATTCAAATTCAAGATTTTCCATTTACTAAATAGGCTCTTTGACCAACTAAGACAAAGGACAAACAGGTGTGATACATTAGAAAGCCTGCTTAGAGAGTTAAACAGCCCTAAACTGAGATAAAGAAGGAAGAGGACTGCTGGCATTCAAATTCAAGATTTTCTGTTTACTAAACAGGCTCTTTGACCAACTAAGACAAAGGACAAACAGGTGTGATACATTAGAAAGCCTGCTTAGAGAGTTAAGAAGCCCCAAACTGACATAAAGAAAGAATAGCACTGCTGGCATTCAAATTCAAGATTTTCTGTTTACTAAACAGGCTCTTTGACCAACTAAGCCAAAGGACATAAAGGTGAGATACATTGGATAAACGGATTAGAGATGCATAGAAAGGAGGCATTTCAAAACTAAATCAACTGGTTTTACATTGTCATGCTTGAAGCCATCTTTCTTCCTTTATATCTCTTAGATAGAAGAGATTTTTCATCCCACAATTGCACTATCAGTCGCAAGTGAAACACCTATTTTTAAGATAGGAAGCTTCTTTGTGAGGAGATGAAAACAAGGCACTGCTGAGATTCGAACTCAGGATCTCCTGTTTACTAGACAGGCGCTTTAACCAACTAAGCCACAGCACCAGAAAATGGCATGCATTTGAAATCCAAGGAAGATTGAAGCACCAATCGAACATTCAACTGGTTAGCGCAGCAAAACAATATTGAGCTTGAGTTCCATTCCACGTAGAGCAGAAACATGGAATAAGATTTCAATCTCAGTCATAACACTTAAGAAGCCAAGTAAATTTTGAAGAGCATTCATTTAAAAGACTGACAAATTTACAGAAGCTGTATCGAGGACAAAGGCTTTGAAGTTTTGCAATTGAATGAGCCATCTTTTAGCACAGCTGAAATTTGGGACTTGTTTTGCTTCCAAGTTATGACACAGAATAGACAGACTGAAGAAATGCCATGGCAAAACCAAAAGGAGGAAAAATTATGACTAATTGATATTAAAAACCTCAGCACTGGTTCATTTCTGATAGAGTTTTCCCCAAGCTAACTTCAAACAACAGGCACTGTAGTTGACGAGATAAGGCAACTCTGACAAAAGCCAACATACAATCTTCAGTGAAAAAACACTGACTGGTAAAAACCCTCTCAACATCTTCCCACCTAAACTCACAGGTGCTATGTAGACGAGGTGGCCGAGTGGTTAAGGCGATGGACTGCTAATCCATTGTGCTCTGCATGCATGGGTTCGAATCCCATCCTCGTCGGATTAATCTGCTTCTTCTTTCGTGTTGAATGGTTTGGTTTTCATTTTTAACCCAAGCGGTGGACACTTCAAGCATGAAAGTTTACAATACGCCTGTGCTGCTATCAAACTTTGCAGAGTCAGATCTGTAAATCCACTTGTTTTAATTTGTAAAGCTTGATGCCATCCTATATTCTGTAAAGAAAATTATATCCTCTAATTCCTTTTAAAGTGTTTCAACAGCAGAGAATTTTTTTTCTCAATTGCACTATATTAGGGCTGTGGGAAATTAATATTTGATGACAAACAAGAGTAAAAGTCCTCTTTTTGGGGTAAAAACCCACAAAATGAGATGAAGAATAGAAAGCACTGCTGACATTCAAAATCAAGATTTTCCATTTACTAAATAGGCTCTTTGACCAACTAAGCCAAAGGACAAACAGGTGTGATACATTAGAAAGCCTGCTTAGAGAGTTAAACAGCCCTAAACTGAGATAAAGAAGGAAGAGGACTGCTGGCATTCAAATTCAAGATTTTCTGTTTACTAAATAGGCTCTTTGACCAACTAAGCCAAAGGACAAACAGGTGTGATACATTAGAAAGCCTGCTTAGAGAGTTAAACAGCCCTAAAATGAGATAAAGAAGGAAAAGGACTGCTGGCATTCAAATTCAAAATTTTCTGTTTACTAAACAGGCTCTTTGACCAACTAAGACAAAGGACAAACAGGTGTGATACATTAGAAAGCCTGCTTAGAGAGTTAAGAAGCCCCAAACTGACATAAAGAAAGAATAGCACTGCTGGCATTCAAATTCAAGATTTTCTGTTTACTAAACAGGCTCTTTGACCAACTAAGACAAAGCACAATCAGGTGTGATACATTAGAAAGCCTGCATAGAGAGTTAAGAAGCCCCAAACTGACATAAAGAAAGAATAGCACTGCTGGCATTCAAATTCAAGATTTTCTGTTTACTAAACAGGCTCTTTGACCAACTAAGACAAAGGACAAACAGGTGTGATACATTAGAAAGCCAGCTTAGAGAGTTAAGAAGCCCCAAACTGACATAAAGAAAGAATAGCACTGCTGGCATTCAAATTCAAGATTTTCTGTTTACTAAACAGGCTCTTTGACCAACTAAGCCAAAGGACATAAAGGTGAGAGACATTGGATAAACGGATTAGAGATGCATAGAAAGGAGGCATTTCAAAACAAAAGCAACTGGTTTTACATTGTCATGCTTGAAGCCATCTTTCTTCCTTTATATCTCATAGATAGAAGAGATTTTTAATCTCACAATTGCACTATCTGTCGCAAGTGAAACACCTATTTTTAAGATAGGAAGCTTCTTTGTGAGGAGATGAAAACAAGGCACTGCTGAGATTCAAACTCAGGATCTCCTGTTTACTAGACAGGCGCTTTAACCAACTAAGCCACAGAACCTGAAGATGGCATGCATTTGAAATCCAAGGAAGATTGAAGCACCAATCGAACATTCAACTGGTTAGCGCAGCAAAACAATATTGAGCTTGAGTTCCATTCCACGTAGAGCAGAAACATGGAATAAGATTTCAATCTCAGTCATAACACTTAAGAAGCCAAGTAAATTTTGAAGAGCATTCATTTAAAAGACTGACAAATTTACAGAAGCTGTATCGAGGACAAAGGCTTTGAAGTTTTGCAATTGAATGAGCCATCTTTTAGCACAGCTGAAATTTGGGACTTGTTTTGCTTCCAAGTTATGACACAGAATAGACAGATTGAAGAAATGCCATGGCAAAACCAAAAGGAGGAAAAATTATGACTAATTGATATTAAAAACCTCAGCACTGGTTCATTTCTGATAGAGTTTTCCCCAAGCTAACTTCAAACAACAGGCACTGTAGTTGACGAGATAAGGCAACTCTGACAAAAGCCAACATACAATCTTCAGTGAAAAAACACTGACTGGTAAAAACCCTCTCAACATCTTCCCACCTAAACACACAGATGCTATGTAGACGAGGTGGCCGAGTGGTTAAGGCGATGGACTGCTAATCCATTGTGCTCTGAATGCATGGGTTCGAATCCCAGCCTCGTCGGATTAATCTGCTTCTTCTTTCGTGTTGAATGGTTTGGTTTTCATTTTTAATCCAAGCGGTGGACACTTCAAGCATGAAAGTTTACAATACGCCTGTGCTGCTATCAAACTTTGCAGAGTCAGATCTGTAAATCCACTTGTTTTAATTTGTAAAGGTTGATGCCATCCTATATTCTGTAAAGAAAATTATATCCTCTAATTCCTTTTAAAGTGTTTCAACAGCAGAGAATTTTTTTTCTCAATTGCACTATATTAGGGCTGTGGGAAATTAATATTTGATGACAAACAAGAGTAAAAGTCCTCTTTTTGGGGTAAAAACCCACAAAATGAGATGAAGAATAGAAAGCACTGCTGACATTCAAAATCAAGATTTTCCATTTACTAAATAGGCTCTTTGACAAACTAAGCCAAAGGAAAAACAGGTGTGATACATTAGAAAGCCTGCTTAGAGAGTTAAACAGCCCTAAAATGAGATAAAGAAGGAAGAGGACTGCTGGCATTCAAATTCAAAATTTTCTGTTTACTAAACAGGCTCTTTGACCAACTAAGACAAAGGACAAACAGGTGTGATACATTAGAAAGCCTGCTTAGAGAGTTAAGAAGCCCCAAACTGACATAAAGAAAGAATAGCACTGCTGGCATTCAAATTCAAGATTTTCTGTTTACTAAACAGGCTCTTTGACCAACTAAGACAAAGTACAAACAGGTGTGATACATTAGAAAGCCTGCATAGAGAGTTAAGAAGCCCCAAACTGACATAAAGAAAGAATAGCACTGCTGGCATTCAAATTCAAGATTTTCTGTTTACTAAACAGGCTCTTTGACCAACTAAGCCAAAGGACATAAAGGTGAGAGACATTGGATAAACGGATTAGAGATGCATAGAAAGGAGGCATTTCAAAACAAAAGCAACTGGTTTTACATTGTCATGCTTGAAGCCATCTTTCTTCCTTTATATCTCATAGATAGAAGAGATTTTTAATCTCACAATTGCACTATCAGTCGCAAGTGAAACACCTATTTTTAAGATAGGAAGCTTCTTTGTGAGGAGATGAAAACAAGGCACTGCTGAGATTCAAACTCAGGATCTCCTGTTTACTAGACAGGCGCTTTAACCAACTAAGCCACAGAACCTGAAGATGGCATGCATTTGAAATCCAAGGAAGATTGAAGCACCAATCGAACATTCAACTGGTTAGCGCAGCAAAACAATATTGAGCTTGAGTTCCATTCCACGTAGAGCAGAAACATGGAATAAGATTTCAATCTCAGTCATAACACTTAAGAAGCCAAGTAAATTTTGAAGAGCATTCATTTAAAAGACTGACAAATTTACAGAAGCTGTATCGAGGACAAAGGCTTTGAAGTTTTGCAATTGAATGAGCCATCTTTTAGCACAGCTGAAATTTGGGACTTGTTTTGCTTCCAAGTTATGACACAGAATAGACAGATTGAAGAAATGCCATGGCAAAACCAAAAGGAGGAAAAATTATGACTAATTGATATTAAAAACCTCAGCACTGGTTCATTTCTGATAGAGTTTTCCCCAAGCTAACTTCAAACAACAGGCACTGTAGTTGACGAGATAAGGCAACTCTGACAAAAGCCAACATACAATCTTCAGTGAAAAAACACTGACTGGTAAAAACCCTCTCAACATCTTCCCACCTAAACGCACAGGTGCTATGTAGACGAGGTGGCCGAGTGGTTAAGGCGATGGACTGCTAATCCATTGTGCTCTGAATGCATGGGTTCGAATCCCAGCCTCGTCGGATTAATCTGCTTCTTCTTTCGTGTTGAATGGTTTGGTTTTCATTTTTAACCCAAGCGGTGGACACTTCAAGCATGAAAGTTTACAATACTCCTGTGCTGCTATCAAACTTTGCAGAGTCAGATCTGTAAATCCACTGGTTTTAATTTGTAAAGGTTGATGCCATCCTATATTCTGTAAAGAAAATTATATCCTCTAATTCCTTTTAAAGTGTTTCAACAGCAGAGAATTTTTTTTCTCAATTGCACTATATTAGGGCTGTGGGAAATTAATATTTGATGACAAACAAGAGTAAAAGTCCTCTTTTTGGGGTAAAAACCCACAAAATGAGATGAAGAATAGAAAGCACTGCTGACATTCAAAATCAAGATTTTCCATTTACTAAATAGGCTCTTTGACCAACTAAGCCAAAGGACAAACAGGTGTGATACATTAGAAAGCCTGCTTAGAGAGTTAAACAGCCCTAAAATGAGATAAAGAAGGAAGAGGACTGCTGGCATTCAAATTCAAAATTTTCTGTTTACTAAACAGGCTCTTTGACCAACTAAGACAAAGGACAAACAGGTGTGATACATTAGAAAGCCTGCTTAGAGAGTTAAGAAGCCCCAAACTGACATAAAGAAAGAATAGCACTGCTGGCATTCAAATTCAAGATTTTCTGTTTACTAAACAGGCTCTTTGACCAACTAAGACAAAGTACAAACAGGTGTGATACATTAGAAAGCCTGCATAGAGAGTTAAGAAGCCCCAAACTGACATAAAGAAAGAATAGCACTGCTGGCATTCAAGTTCAAGATTTTCTGTTTATTAAACAGGCTCTTTGACCAACTAAGCCAAAGGACATAAAGGTGAGAGACATTGGATAAACGGATTAGAGATGCATAGAAAGGAGGCATTTCAAAACAAAAGCAACTGGTTTTACATTGTCATTAGAGTTGAGCGATACCGTCCGATACTTCAAAGTATCGTATCGGATGGTATCGGCCGATCTTTAAAAAAAGTATCGGTATCGCCGATTCCGATACCGGAAGTCCCATTCAAGTCTATGGGACTTCCGGTATCGGAATAAGAAAAACCCTTTCCTGCCCTTGTACAGCCTCTCTGGGGTCTGTACGGGCCTTTCGGGGGGCTGTGCCGGCCTGCCAGGGGGTCTGTGCAGGCTCCGGTGGTCTGTGCCGGCCTGCCGGTGGTCTGTGCAGGCTCCGGGGGGCTGTGCCGGCCTGCCGGGGGGCTGTGCCGGCCTGCCGGGGGGCTGTGCAGGCTCCGGGGGGCTGTGCCGGCCTGCCGGGGGGCTGTGCAGGCATCGTCCGATGGGACTACAAGTCCCATCGGGCGATGCCTGCTACCATGACAGTGATTGACACATTAGCCAATGATGGGACAGTAGTAGTCCCATCATCCGGCTAATGTGTTAAATGTAAAAAAAAAAAAAAAAAAAATTACATGCTACATACATACAACATGCATACTACATACATGCTACATTCATACTACATACTACATACATGCTACATTCATACTACATGCAACATACATACTACATATATACTACATGCATACTACATGCATGCTACATGCATCATACATAACACATATATACTACATGCATGCTACATACATACTACATGCTACATACTACATATATACTACATGCATGCTACATACTACATGCTACATACATACTACATATATACTACATACATACTACATGCATGCTACATGCATCATACATAACACATATATACTACATGCATGCTACATACATACTACATGCTACATACTACATATATACTACATGCATGCTACATACTACATGCTACATACATACTACATATATACTACATGCATGCTACATACATACTGCATGCTACATGCATGCTACATACATACTACATACATACTACATGCTACATACATACTACATATATACTACATACATACTACATGCATGCAACATACATACTACATGCATGCTACATACATACCACATACATAACACATATATACTACATGCATGCTACATACATACTACATACATACCATATACATACTACATGCATGCTACATACATACTACATGCATGCTACATATATACTACATGCATGCTACATACATACTACATGCTACATACATACTACATATATACTACATGCATGCTACATACATACTACATGCTACATACATACTACATATATACTACATGCATGCTACATACATACTACATATATACTACATGCATGCTACATGCATGCTACATACATACCACATATATACTACATACATACAATACATTCATACAATACATACATAGACATACAGTACATATAACATAGAGTAACATACTTACCAATACTTGTCACATTGTTCCCCGAAGCCATTGTCTTTCCGGAATAAATATTAACATAACAAACCACAAAAATACTCACCCACGATCCGAAGCAGTCCACGAGTGTGTCCGACGACGATCTTGGGTAGAGAACTGCAGCATCAGCTGTTGCTGCCGTTCTCTACTGGCTGCAGGAATCCAATGACGGAAGGTAGGTATCCTTCCGCACTGTATTCCTCCGCCACTTAAAAAAAAAAAAAGTCCCTAGTCTCACTTTATGCCATTGCTGTGTGGGAAATTCCCACGCAGCAATGGCATAAAGTGAGACTAGGGACTTTTTTTTTTTTAAGTGGCGGAGGAATACAGTGCGGAAGGATACCTACCTTCCGTCATTGGATTCCTGCAGCCCGTAGAGAACGGCAGCATCATCTGATGCTGCAGTTCTCTACCCAAGATCGTCGTGGGACACACTCGTGGACTGCTTCGGATCGTGGGTGAGTATTTTTGTGGTTTGTTATGTTAATATTTATTCCGGAAAGACAATGGCTTCGGGGAACAATGTGACAAGTATTGGTAAGTATGCTACTCTATGTTATATGTACTGTATGTCTATGTATGTATTGTATGTATGTAGTATATATGTGGTATGTATGTAGTATGTATGTAGCATGCATGTAGTATATATGTAGTATGTATGTAGCATGCATGTAGTATATATGTAGCATGTATGTAGTATGTATGTGGTATGTATGTAGCATGTAGTATGTATGTAGCATGCATGTAGCATGCATGTAGTATGTATGTGGTATGTATGTAGCATGCATGTAGTATGTATGTAGTATGTATGTAGTATGTATGTAGCATGCAGTATGTATGTAGCATGTATGTAGTATGTATGTAGTATATATGTAGTATGTATGTAGCATGTAGTATGTATGTAGCATGTAGTATATATGTAGTATGTATGTAGTATATATGTAGTATGTATGTAGCATGCAGTATGTATGTAGCATGTAGTATATATGTAGTATGCATGTAGTATGTATGTAGCATGCATGTAGTATGTATGTAGTATGTATGTAGTATGTATGTAGCATGCAGTATGTATGTAGCATGTATGTAGTATGTATGTAGTATATATGTAGTATGTATGTAGTATGTATGTAGCATGCATGTAGTATGTATGTAGCATGTAGTATGTATGTAGCATGCATGTAGTATGTATGTAGTATATATGTAGTATGTATGTAGCATGTAGTATGTATGTAGCATGTAGTATGTATGTAGTATTTTTTTTTTTTTTTTTTAACATTTAACACATTAGCCGGATGATGGGACTACTACTGTCCCATCATTGGCTAATGTGTCAATCACTGTCATGGTAGCAGGCATCGCCCGATGGGACTTGTAGTCCCATCGGACGATGCTTGCACAGACCCCCGGACATCAGCACAGCCCCCCTGCAGGCCGGCACAGCCCCCCGGCAGGCCGGTACAGACCCCCACAGGGTGCACAGCCCCCCGGCAGGCCGGCACAGCCCCCCGGCAGGCCGGCAGAGACCCCGGGCAGTCCACACAGCCCCCCGGCAGGCCGGCACAGCCCCCCGGCAGGCCGGCAGAGACCCCCGGAAGGCCCGAAATGACGGCGCATCATGATGCGCACACACCGCGCATCATGATGACATCAGGCCATCAATCAACTGAACTTCCGATTCCGATGCCGAATTCCGATATTGAAAAAATATCGGAAGTCGGTATCGGAATTCCGATACAGCAAGTATCGGCCGATACCCGATACTTGCGGTATCGGAATGCTCAACACTAATTGTCATGCTTGAAGCCATCTTTCTTCCTTTATATCTCATAGATAGAAGAGATTTTTAATCTCACAATTGCACTATCAATCGCAAGTGAAACACCTATTTTTAAGATAGGAAGCTTCTTTGTGAGGAGATGAAAACAAGGCACTGCTGAGATTCAAACTCAGGATCTCCTGTTTACTAGACAGGCGCTTTAACCAACTAAGCCACAGAACCTGAAGATGGCATGCATTTGAAATCCAAGGAAGATTGAAGCACCAATCGAACATTCAACTGGTTAGCGCAGCAAAACAATATTGAGCTTGAGTTCCATTCCACGTAGAGCAGAAACATGGAATAAGATTTCAATCTCAGTCATAACACTTAAGAAGCCAAGTAAATTTTGAAGAGCATTCATTTAAAAGACTGACAAATTTACAGAAGCTGTATCGAGGACAAAGGCTTTGAAGTTTTGCAATTGAATGAGCCATCTTTTAGCACAGCTGAAATTTGGGACTTGTTTTGCTTCCAAGTTATGACACAGAATAGACAGACTGAAGAAATGCCATGGCAAAACCAAAAGGAGGAAAAATTATGACTAATTGATATTAAAAACCTCAGCACTGGTTCATTTCTGATAGAGTTTTCCCCAAGCTAACTTCAAACAACAGGCACTGTAGTTGACGAGATAAGGCAACTCTGACAAAAGCCAACATACAATCTTCAGTGAAAAAACACTGACTGGTAAAAACCCTCTCAACATCTTCCCACCTAAACTCACAAGTGCTATGTAGACGAGGTGGCCGAGTGGTTAAGGCGATGGACTGCTAATCCATTGTGCTCTGCATGCATGGGTTCGAATCCCATCCTCGTCGGATTAATCTGCTTCTTCTTTCGTGTTCAATGGTTTGGTTTTCATTTTTAACCCAAGCGGTGGACACTTCAAGCATGAAAGTTTACAATACGCCTGTGCTGCTATCAAACTTTGCAGAGTCAGATCTGTAAATCCACTTGTTTTAATTTGTAAAGCTTGATGCCATCCTATATTCTGTAAAGAAAATTATATCCTCTAATTCCTTTTAAAGTGTTTCAACAGCAGAGAATTTTTTTTCTCAATTGCACTATATTAGGGCTGTGGGAAATTAATATTTGATGACAAACAAGAGTAAAAGTCCTCTTTTTGGGGTAAAAACCCACAAAATGAGATGAAGAATAGAAAGCACTGCTGACATTCAAAATCAAGATTTTCCATTTACTAAATAGGCTCTTTGACCAACTAAGCCAAAGGACAAACAGGTGTGATACATTAGAAAGCCTGCTTAGAGAGTTAAACAGCCCTAAACTGAGATAAAGAAGGAAGAGGACTGCTGGCATTCAAATTCAAGATTTTCTGTTTACTAAATAGGCTCTTTGACCAACTAAGCCAAAGGACAAACAGGTGTGATACATTAGAAAGCCTGCTTAGAGAGTTAAACAGCCCTAAAATGAGATAAAGAAGGAAAAGGACTGCTGGCATTCAAATTCAAAATTTTCTGTTTACTAAACAGGCTCTTTGACCAACTAAGACAAAGGACAAACAGGTGTGATACATTAGAAAGCCTGCTTAGAGAGTTAAGAAGCCCCAAACTGACATAAAGAAAGAATAGCACTGCTGGCATTCAAATTCAAGATTTTCTGTTTACTAAACAGGCTCTTTGACCAACTAAGACAAAGCACAATCAGGTGTGATACATTAGAAAGCCTGCATAGAGAGTTAAGAAGCCCCAAACTGACATAAAGAAAGAATAGCACTGCTGGCATTCAAATTCAAGATTTTCTGTTTACTAAACAGGCTCTTTGACCAACTAAGACAAAGGACAAACAGGTGTGATACATTAGAAAGCCTGCTTAGAGAGTTAAGAAGCCCCAAACTGACATAAAGAAAGAATAGCACTGCTGGCATTCAAATTCAAGATTTTCTGTTTACTAAACAGGCTCTTTGACCAACTAAGCCAAAGGACATAAAGGTGAGAGACATTGGATAAACGGATTAGAGATGCATAGAAAGGAGGCATTTCAAAACAAAAGCAACTGGTTTTACATTGTCATGCTTGAAGCCATCTTTCTTCCTTTATATCTCATAGATAGAAGAGATTTTTAATCTCACAATTGCACTATCTGTCGCAAGTGAAACACCTATTTTTAAGATAGGAAGCTTCTTTGTGAGGAGATGAAAACAAGGCACTGCTGAGATTCAAACTCAGGATCTCCTGTTTACTAGACAGGCGCTTTAACCAACTAAGCCACAGAACCTGAAGATGGCATGCATTTGAAATCCAAGGAAGATTGAAGCACCAATCGAACATTCAACTGGTTAGCGCAGCAAAACAATATTGAGCTTGAGTTCCATTCCACGTAGAGCAGAAACATGGAATAAGATTTCAATCTCAGTCATAACACTTAAGAAGCCAAGTAAATTTTGAAGAGCATTCATTTAAAAGACTGACAAATTTACAGAAGCTGTATCGAGGACAAAGGCTTTGAAGTTTTGCAATTGAATGAGCCATCTTTTAGCACAGCTGAAATTTGGGACTTGTTTTGCTTCCAAGTTATGACACAGAATAGACAGATTGAAGAAATGCCATGGCAAAACCAAAAGGAGGAAAAATTATGACTAATTGATATTAAAAACCTCAGCACTGGTTCATTTCTGATAGAGTTTTCCCCAAGCTAACTTCAAACAACAGGCACTGTAGTTGACGAGATAAGGCAACTCTGACAAAAGCCAACATACAATCTTCAGTGAAAAAACACTGACTGGTAAAAACCCTCTCAAAATCTTCCCACCTAAACACACAGATGCTATGTAGACGAGGTGGCCGAGTGGTTAAGGCGATGGACTGCTAATCCATTGTGCTCTGAATGCATGGGTTCGAA
This sequence comes from Dendrobates tinctorius, assembly GCF_039654945.1. Classification (NCBI taxonomy): domain Eukaryota; kingdom Metazoa; phylum Chordata; class Amphibia; order Anura; family Dendrobatidae; genus Dendrobates; species Dendrobates tinctorius. Next base: position 2,292,534 of record NW_027361871.1, read on the forward strand.
TCCCAGCCTCGTCGGATTAATCTGCTTCTTCTTTCGTGTTGAATGGTTTGGTTTTCATTTTTAATCCAAGCGGTGGACACTTCAAGCATGAAAGTTTACAATACGCCTGTGCTGCTATCAAACTTTGCAGAGTCAGATCTGTAAATCCACTTGTTTTAATTTGTAAAGGTTGATGCCATCCTATATTCTGTAAAGAAAATTATATCCTCTAATTCCTTTTAAAGTGTTTCAACAGCAGAGAATTTTTTTTCTCAATTGCACTATATTAGGGCTGTGGGAAATTAATATTTGATGACAAACAAGAGTAAAAGTCCTCTTTTTGGGGTAAAAACCCACAAAATGAGATGAAGAATAGAAAGCACTGCTGACATTCAAAATCAAGATTTTCCATTTACTAAATAGGCTCTTTGACAAACTAAGCCAAAGGAAAAACAGGTGTGATACATTAGAAAGCCTGCTTAGAGAGTTAAACAGCCCTAAAATGAGATAAAGAAGGAAGAGGACTGCTGGCATTCAAATTCAAAATTTTCTGTTTACTAAACAGGCTCTTTGACCAACTAAGACAAAGGACAAACAGGTGTGATACATTAGAAAGCCTGCTTAGAGAGTTAAGAAGCCCCAAACTGACATAAAGAAAGAATAGCACTGCTGGCATTCAAATTCAAGATTTTCTGTTTACTAAACAGGCTCTTTGACCAACTAAGACAAAGTACAAACAGGTGTGATACATTAGAAAGCCTGCATAGAGAGTTAAGAAGCCCCAAACTGACATAAAGAAAGAATAGCACTGCTGGCATTCAAATTCAAGATTTTCTGTTTACTAAACAGGCTCTTTGACCAACTAAGCCAAAGGACATAAAGGTGAGAGACATTGGATAAACGGATTAGAGATGCATAGAAAGGAGGCATTTCAAAACAAAAGCAACTGGTTTTACATTGTCATGCTTGAAGCCATCTTTCTTCCTTTATATCTCATAGATAGAAGAGATTTTTAATCTCACAATTGCACTATCAGTCGCAAGTGAAACACCTATTTTTAAGATAGGAAGCTTCTTTGTGAGGAGATGAAAACAAGGCACTGCTGAGATTCAAACTCAGGATCTCCTGTTTACTAGACAGGCGCTTTAACCAACTAAGCCACAGAACCTGAAGATGGAATGCATTTGAAATCCAAGGAAGATTGAAGCACCAATCGAACATTCAACTGGTTAGCGCAGCAAAACAATATTGAGCTTGAGTTCCATTCCACGTAGAGCAGAAACATGGAATAAGATTTCAATCTCAGTCATAACACTTAAGAAGCCAAGTAAATTTTGAAGAGCATTCATTTAAAAGACTGACAAATTTACAGAAGCTGTATCGAGGACAAAGGCTTTGAAGTTTTGCAATTGAATGAGCCATCTTTTAGCACAGCTGAAATTTGGGACTTGTTTTGCTTCCAAGTTATGACACAGAATAGACAGATTGAAGAAATGCCATGGCAAAACCAAAAGGAGGAAAAATTATGACTAATTGATATTAAAAACCTCAGCACTGGTTCATTTCTGATAGAGTTTTCCCCAAGCTAACTTCAAACAACAGGCACTGTAGTTGACGAGATAAGGCAACTCTGACAAAAGCCAACATACAATCTTCAGTGAAAAAACACTGACTGGTAAAAACCCTCTCAACATCTTCCCACCTAAACGCACAGGTGCTATGTAGACGAGGTGGCCGAGTGGTTAAGGCGATGGACTGCTAATCCATTGTGCTCTGAATGCATGGGTTCGAATCCCAGCCTCGTCGGATTAATCTGCTTCTTCTTTCGTGTTGAATGGTTTGGTTTTCATTTTTAACCCAAGCGGTGGACACTTCAAGCATGAAAGTTTACAATACTCCTGTGCTGCTATCAAACTTTGCAGAGTCAGATCTGTAAATCCACTGGTTTTAATTTGTAAAGGTTGATGCCATCCTATATTCTGTAAAGAAAATTATATCCTCTAATTCCTTTTAAAGTGTTTCAACAGCAGAGAATTTTTTTTCTCAATTGCACTATATTAGGGCTGTGGGAAATTAATATTTGATGACAAACAAGAGTAAAAGTCCTCTTTTTGGGGTAAAAACCCACAAAATGAGATGAAGAATAGAAAGCACTGCTGACATTCAAAATCAAGATTTTCCATTTACTAAATAGGCTCTTTGACCAACTAAGCCAAAGGACAAACAGGTGTGATACATTAGAAAGCCTGCTTAGAGAGTTAAACAGCCCTAAAATGAGATAAAGAAGGAAGAGGACTGCTGGCATTCAAATTCAAAATTTTCTGTTTACTAAACAGGCTCTTTGACCAACTAAGACAAAGGACAAACAGGTGTGATACATTAGAAAGCCTGCTTAGAGAGTTAAGAAGCCCCAAACTGACATAAAGAAAGAATAGCACTGCTGGCATTCAAATTCAAGATTTTCTGTTTACTAAACAGGCTCTTTGACCAACTAAGACAAAGTACAAACAGGTGTGATACATTAGAAAGCCTGCATAGAGAGTTAAGAAGCCCCAAACTGACATAAAGAAAGAATAGCACTGCTGGCATTCAAGTTCAAGATTTTCTGTTTATTAAACAGGCTCTTTGACCAACTAAGCCAAAGGACATAAAGGTGAGAGACATTGGATAAACGGATTAGAGATGCATAGAAAGGAGGCATTTCAAAACAAAAGCAACTGGTTTTACATTGTCATTAGAGTTGAGCGATACCGTCCGATACTTCAAAGTATCGTATCGGATGGTATCGGCCGATCTTTAAAAAAAGTATCGGTATCGCCGATTCCGATACCGGAAGTCCCATTCAAGTCTATGGGACTTCCGGTATCGGAATAAGAAAAACCCTTTCCTGCCCTTGTACAGCCTCTCTGGGGTCTGTACGGGCCTTTCGGGGGGCTGTGCCGGCCTGCCAGGGGGTCTGTGCAGGCTCCGGTGGTCTGTGCCGGCCTGCCGGTGGTCTGTGCAGGCTCCGGGGGGCTGTGCCGGCCTGCCGGGGGGCTGTGCCGGCCTGCCGGGGGGCTGTGCAGGCTCCGGGGGGCTGTGCCGGCCTGCCGGGGGGCTGTGCAGGCATCGTCCGATGGGACTACAAGTCCCATCGGGCGATGCCTGCTACCATGACAGTGATTGACACATTAGCCAATGATGGGACAGTAGTAGTCCCATCATCCGGCTAATGTGTTAAATGTAAAAAAAAAAAAAAAAAAAATTACATGCTACATACATACAACATGCATACTACATACATGCTACATTCATACTACATACTACATACATGCTACATTCATACTACATGCAACATACATACTACATATATACTACATGCATACTACATGCATGCTACATGCATCATACATAACACATATATACTACATGCATGCTACATACATACTACATGCTACATACTACATATATACTACATGCATGCTACATACTACATGCTACATACATACTACATATATACTACATACATACTACATGCATGCTACATGCATCATACATAACACATATATACTACATGCATGCTACATACATACTACATGCTACATACTACATATATACTACATGCATGCTACATACTACATGCTACATACATACTACATATATACTACATGCATGCTACATACATACTGCATGCTACATGCATGCTACATACATACTACATACATACTACATGCTACATACATACTACATATATACTACATACATACTACATGCATGCAACATACATACTACATGCATGCTACATACATACCACATACATAACACATATATACTACATGCATGCTACATACATACTACATACATACCATATACATACTACATGCATGCTACATACATACTACATGCATGCTACATATATACTACATGCATGCTACATACATACTACATGCTACATACATACTACATATATACTACATGCATGCTACATACATACTACATGCTACATACATACTACATATATACTACATGCATGCTACATACATACTACATATATACTACATGCATGCTACATGCATGCTACATACATACCACATATATACTACATACATACAATACATTCATACAATACATACATAGACATACAGTACATATAACATAGAGTAACATACTTACCAATACTTGTCACATTGTTCCCCGAAGCCATTGTCTTTCCGGAATAAATATTAACATAACAAACCACAAAAATACTCACCCACGATCCGAAGCAGTCCACGAGTGTGTCCCACGACGATCTTGGGTAGAGAACTGCAGCATCAGCTGTTGCTGCCGTTCTCTACTGGCTGCAGGAATCCAATGACGGAAGGTAGGTATCCTTCCGCACTGTATTCCTCCGCCACTTAAAAAAAAAAAAAGTCCCTAGTCTCACTTTATGCCATTGCTGTGTGGGAAATTCCCACGCAGCAATGGCATAAAGTGAGACTAGGGACTTTTTTTTTTTTAAGTGGCGGAGGAATACAGTGCGGAAGGATACCTACCTTCCGTCATTGGATTCCTGCAGCCCGTAGAGAACGGCAGCATCATCTGATGCTGCAGTTCTCTACCCAAGATCGTCGTGGGACACACTCGTGGACTGCTTCGGATCGTGGGTGAGTATTTTTGTGGTTTGTTATGTTAATATTTATTCCGGAAAGACAATGGCTTCGGGGAACAATGTGACAAGTATTGGTAAGTATGTTACTCTATGTTATATGTACTGTATGTCTATGTATGTATTGTATGTATGTAGTATATATGTGGTATGTATGTAGTATGTATGTAGCATGCATGTAGTATATATGTAGTATGTATGTAGCATGCATGTAGTATATATGTAGCATGTATGTAGTATGTATGTGGTATGTATGTAGCATGTAGTATGTATGTAGCATGCATGTAGCATGCATGTAGTATGTATGTGGTATGTATGTAGCATGCATGTAGTATGTATGTAGTATGTATGTAGTATGTATGTAGCATGCAGTATGTATGTAGCATGTATGTAGTATGTATGTAGTATATATGTAGTATGTATGTAGCATGTAGTATGTATGTAGCATGTAGTATATATGTAGTATGTATGTAGTATATATGTAGTATGTATGTAGCATGCAGTATGTATGTAGCATGTAGTATATATGTAGTATGCATGTAGTATGTATGTAGCATGCATGTAGTATGTATGTAGTATGTATGTAGTATGTATGTAGCATGCAGTATGTATGTAGCATGTATGTAGTATGTATGTAGTATATATGTAGTATGTATGTAGTATGTATGTAGCATGCATGTAGTATGTATGTAGCATGTAGTATGTATGTAGCATGCATGTAGTATGTATGTAGTATATATGTAGTATGTATGTAGCATGTAGTATGTATGTAGCATGTAGTATGTATGTAGTATTTTTTTTTTTTTTTTAACATTTAACACATTAGCCGGATGATGGGACTACTACTGTCCCATCATTGGCTAATGTGTCAATCACTGTCATGGTAGCAGGCATCGCCCGATGGGACTTGTAGTCCCATCGGACGATGCTTGCACAGACCCCTGGACATCAGCACAGCCCCCCGGCAGGCCGGCACAGCCCCCCGGCAGGCCGGTACAGACCCCCACAGGGTGCACAGCCCCCCGGCAGGCCGGCACAGCCCCCCGGCAGGCCGGCAGAGACCCCGGGCAGTCCACACAGCACCCCGGCAGGCCGGCACAGCCCCCCGGCAGGCCGGCAGAGACCCCCGGAAGGCCCGAAATGACGGCGCATCATGATGCGCACACACCGCGCATCATGATGACATCAGGCCATCAATCAACTGAACTTCCGATTCCGATGCCGAATTCCGATATTGAAAAAATATCGGAAGTCGGTATCGGAATTCCGATACAGCAAGTATCGGCCGATACCCGATACTTGCGGTATCGGAATGCTCAACACTAATTGTCATGCTTGAAGCCATCTTTCTTCCTTTATATCTCATAGATAGAAGAGATTTTTAATCTCACAATTGCACTATCAGTCGCAAGTGAAACACCTATTTTTAAGATAGGAAGCTTCTTTGTGAGGAGATGAAAACAAGGCACTGCTGAGATTCAAACTCAGGATCTCCTGTTTACTAGACAGGCGCTTTAACCAACTAAGCCACAGAACCTGAAGATGGCATGCATTTGAAATCCAAGGAAGATTGAAGCACCAATCGAACATTCAACTGGTTAGCGCAGCAAAACAATATTGAGCTTGAGTTCCATTCCACGTAGAGCAGAAACATGGAATAAGATTTCAATCTCAGTCATAACACTTAAGAAGCCAAGTAAATTTTGAAGAGCATTCATTTAAAAGACTGACAAATTTACAGAAGCTGTATCGAGGACAAAGGCTTTGAAGTTTTGCAATTGAATGAGCCATCTTTTAGCACAGCTGAAATTTGGGACTTGTTTTGCTTCCAAGTTATGACACAGAATAGACAGATTGAAGAAATGCCATGGCAAAACCAAAAGGAGGAAAAATTATGACTAATTGATATTAAAAACCTCAGCACTGGTTCATTTCTGATAGAGTTTTCCCCAAGCTAACTTCAAACAACAGGCACTGTAGTTGACGAGATAAGGCAACTCTGACAAAAGCCAACATACAATCTTCAGTGAAAAAACACTGACTGGTAAAAACCCTCTCAACATCTTCCCACCTAAACGCACAGGTGCTATGTAGACGAGGTGGCCGAGTGGTTAAGGCGATGGACTGCTAATCCATTGTGCTCTGAATGCATGGGTTCGAATCCCAGCCTCGTCGGATTAATCTGCTTCTTCTTTCGTGTTGAATGGTTTGGTTTTCATTTTTAACCCAAGCGGTGGACACTTCAAGCATGAAAGTTTACAATACTCCTGTGCTGCTATCAAACTTTGCAGAGTCAGATCTGTAAATCCACTGGTTTTAATTTGTAAAGGTTGATGCCATCCTATATTGTGTAAAGAAAATTATATCCTCTAATTCCTTTTAAAGTGTTTCAACAGCAGAGAATTTTTTTTCTCAATTGCACTATATTAGGGCTGTGGGAAATTAATATTTGATGACAAACAAGAGTAAAAGTCCTCTTTTTGGGGTAAAAACCCACAAAATGAGATGAAGAATAGAAAGCACTGCTGACATTCAAAATCAAGATTTTCCATTTACTAAATAGGCTCTTTGACCAACTAAGCCAAAGGACAAACAGGTGTGATACATTAGAAAGCCTGCTTAGAGAGTTAAACAGCCCTAAAATGAGATAAAGAAGGAAGAGGACTGCTGGCATTCAAATTCAAAATTTTCTGTTTACTAAACAGGCTCTTTGACCAACTAAGACAAAGGACAAACAGGTGTGATACATTAGAAAGCCTGCTTAGAGAGTTAAGAAGCCCCAAACTGACATAAAGAAAGAATAGCACTGCTGGCATTCAAATTCAAGATTTTCTGTTTACTAAACAGGCTCTTTGACCAACTAAGACAAAGTACAAACAGGTGTGATACATTAGAAAGCCTGCATAGAGAGTTAAGAAGCCCCAAACTGACATAAAGAAAGAATAGCACTGCTGGCATTCAAATTCAAGATTTTCTGTTTATTAAACAGGCTCTTTGACCAACTAAGCCAAAGGACATAAAGGTGAGAGACATTGGATAAACGGATTAGAGATGCATAGAAAGGAGGCATTTCAAAACAAAAGCAACTGGTTTTACATTGTCATGCTTGAAGCCATCTTTCTTCCTTTATATCTCATAGATAGAAGAGATTTTTAATCTCACAATTGCACTATCAGTCGCAAGTGAAACACCTATTTTTAAGATAGGAAGCTTCTTTGTGAGGAGATGAAAACAAGGCACTGCTGAGATTCGAACTCAGGATCTCCTGTTTACTAGACAGGCGCTTTAACCAACTAAGCCACAGCACCAGAAGATGGAATGCATTTGAAATCCAAGGAAGATTGAAGCACCAATCGAACATTCAACTGGTTAGCGCAGCAAAATAATATTGAGCTTGAGTTCCATTCCACGTAGAGCAGAAACATGGAGTAAGATTTCAATCTCAGTCATAACACTTAAGAAGCCAAGTAAATTTTGAAGAGCATTCATTTAAAAGACTGACAAATTTACAGAAGCTGTATCGAGGACAAAGGCTTTGAAGTTTTGCAATTGAATGAGCCATCTTTTAGCACAGCTGAAATTTGGGACTTGTTTTGCTTCCAAGTTATGACACAGAATAGACAGATTGAAGAAATGCCATGGCAAAACCAAAAGGAGGAAAAATTATGACTAATTGATATTAAAAACCTCAGCACTGGTTCATTTCTGATAGAGTTTTCCCCAAGCTAACTTCAAACAACAGGCACTGTAGTTGACGAGATAAGGCAACTCTGACAAAAGCCAACATACAATCTTCAGTGAAAAAACACTGACTGGTAAAAACCCTTTCAACATCTTCCCACCTAAACGCACGGGCGCTGTGTAGACGACGTGGCCGAGTGGTTAAGGTGATGGACTGCTAATCCATTGTGCTCTGCATGCATGGGTTCGAATCCCATCGTCGTCGGATTAATCTGCTTCTTCTTTCGCGTTGAATGGTTTGGTTTTCATTTTTAACCCAAGCGGTGGACACTTCAAGCATGAAAGTTTACAATACTCCTGTGCTGCTATCAAACTTTGCAGAGTCAGATCTGTAAATCCACTGGTTTTAATTTGTAAAGCTTGATGCCATCCTATATTCTGTAAAGAAAATTATATCCTCTAATTCCTTTTAAAGTGTTTCAACAGCAGACAATTTTTTTTCTCAATTGCACTATATTAGGGCTGTGGGAAATTAATATTTGATGACAAACAAGAGTAAAAGTCCTCTTTTTGGGGTAAAAACCCACAAAATGAGATGAAGAATAGAAAGCACTGCTGACATTCAAAATCAAGATTTTCCTTTTACTAAATAGGCTCTTTGACCAACTAAGCCAAAGGACAAACAGGTGCGAAACATTAAAAAGCCTGCTTAGAGAGTTAAACAGCCCTAAACTGAGATAAAGAAGGAAGAGGACTGCTGGCATTCAAATTCAAGATTTTCTGTTAACTAAACAGGCTCTTTGACCAACTAAGACAAAGGACAAACAGGTGTGATACATTAGAAAGCCTGCTTAGAGAGTTAAGAAGCCCCAAACTGACATAAAGAAAGAATAGCACTGCTGGCATTCAAATTCAAGATTTTCTGTTTACTAAACAGGCTCTTTGACCAACTAAGACAAAGGACAAATAGGTGTGATACATTAGAAAGCCTGCTTAGAGAGTTAAGAAGCCCCAAACTGACATAAAGAAAGAATAGCTGGCATTCAAATTCAAGATTTTCTGTTTACTAAACAGGCTCTTTGACCAACTAAGCCAAAGGACATAAAGGTGAGATACATTGGATAAACGGATTAGAGATGCATAGAAAGGATGCATTTCAAAACTAAATCAACTGGTTTTACATTGTCATGCTTGAAGCCATCTTTCTTCCTTTATATCTCTTAGGTAGAAGAGATTTTTAATCTCACAATTGCACTATCAGTCGCAAGTGAAACACCTATGTTTAAGATAGGAAGCTTCTTTGTGAGGAGATGAAAACAAGGCACTGCTGAGATTCGAACTCAGGATCTCCTGTTTACTAGACAGGCGCTTTAACCAACTAAGCCACAGCACCAGAAGATGGAATGCATTTGAAATCCAAGGAAGATTGAAGCACCAATCGAACATTCAACTGGTTAGCGCAGCAAAATAATATTGAGCTTGAGTTCCATTCCACGTAGAGCAGAAACATGGAGTAAGATTTCAATCTCAGTCATAACACTTAAGAAGCCAAGTAAATTTTGAAGAGCATTCATTTAAAAGACTGACAAATTTACAGAAGCTGTATCGAGGACAAAGGCTTTGAAGTTTTGCAATTGAATGAGCCATCTTTTAGCACAGCTGAAATTTGGGACTTGTTTTGCTTCCAAGTTATGACACAGAATAGACAGATTGAAGAAATGCCATGGCAAAACCAAAAGGAGGAAAAATTATGACTAATTGATATTAAAAACCTCAGCACTGGTTCATTTCTGATAGAGTTTTCCCCAAGCTAACTTCAAACAACAGGCACTGTAGTTGACGAGATAAGGCAACTCTGACAAAAGCCAACATACAATCTTCAGTGAAAAAACACTGACTGGTAAAAACCCTTTCAACATCTTCCCACCTAAACGCACGGGCGCTGTGTAGACGACGTGGCCGAGTGGTTAAGGTGATGGACTGCTAATCCATTGTGCTCTGCATGCATGGGTTCGAATCCCATCGTCGTCGGATTAATCTGCTTCTTCTTTCGTGTTGAATGGTTTGGTTTTCATTTTTAACCCAAGCGGTGGACACTTCAAGCATGAAAGTTTACAATACTCCTGTGCTGCTATCATACTTTGCAGAGTCAGATCTGTAAATCCACTGGTTTTAATTTGTAAAGCTTGATGCCATCCTATATTCTGTAAAGAAAATTATATCCTCTAATTAATCTGCTTCTTCTTTCGTGTTGAATGGTTTGGTTTTCATTTTTAACCCAAGCGGTGGACACTTCAAGCATGAAAGTTTACAATACTCCTGTGCTGCTATCAAACTTTGCAGAGTCAGATCTGTAAATCCACTGGTTTTAATTTGTAAAGCTTGATGCCATCCTATATTCTGTAAAGAAAATTATATCCTCTAATTCCTTTTAAAGTGTTTCAACAGCAGACAATTTTTTTTCTCAATTGCACTATATTAGGGCTGTGGGAAATTAATATTTGATGACAAATAAGAGTAAAAGTCCTCTTTTTGGGGTAAAAACCCACAAAATGAGATGAAGAATAGAAAGCACTGCTGACATTCAAAATCAAGATTTTCCTTTTACTAAATAGGCTCTTTGACCAACTAAGCCAAAGGACAAACACGTGCGAAACATTAAAAAGCCTGCTTAGAGAGTTAAACAGCCCTAAACTGAGATAAAGAAGGAAAAGGACTGCTGGCATTCAAATTCAAGATTTTCCATTTACTAAATAGGCTCTTTGACCAACTAAGACAAAGGACAAACAGGTGTGATACATTAGAAAGCCTGCTTAGAGAGTTAAACAGCCCTAAACTGAGATAAAGAAGGAAGAGGACTGCTGGCATTCAAATTCAAGATTTTCTGTTTACTAAACAGGCTCTTTGACCAACTAAGACAAAGGACAAACAGGTGTGATACATTAGAAAGCCTGCTTAGAGAGTTAAGAAGCCCCAAACTGACATAAAGAAAGAATAGCGCTGCTGGCATTCAAATTCAAGATTTTCTGTTTACTAAACAGGCTCTTTGACCAACTAAGACAAAGGACAAACAGGTGTGATACATTAGAAAGCCTGCTTAGAGAGTTAAGAAGCCCCAAACTGACATAAAGAAAGAATAGCTGGCATTCAAATTCAAGATTTTCTGTTTACTAAACAGGCTCTTTGACCAACTAAGCCAAAGGACATAAAGGTGAGATACATTGGATAAACGGATTAGAGATGCATAGAAAGGATGCATTTCAAAACTAAAACAACTGGTTTTACATTGTCATGCTTGAAGCCATCTTTCTTCCTTTATATCTCTTAGGTAGAAGAGATATTTAATCTCACAATTGCACTATCAGTCGCAAGTGAAACACCTACTTTTAAGATAGGAAGCTTCTTTGTGAGGAGATGAAAACAAGGCACTGCTGAGATTCGAACTCAGGATCTCCTGTTTATTAGACAGGCGCTTTAACCAACTAAGCCACAGCACCAGAAGATGGAATGCATTTGAAATCCAAGGAAGATTGAAGCACCAATCGAACATTCAACTGGTTAGCGCAGCAAAATAATATTGAGCTTGAGTTCCATTCCACGTAGAGCAGAAACATGGAGTAAGATTTCAATCTCAGTCATAACACTTAAGAAGCCAAGTAAATTTTGAAGAGCATTCATTTAAAAGACTGACAAATTTACAGAAGCTGTATCGAGGACAAAGGCTTTGAAGTTTTGCAATTGAATGAGCCATCTTTTAGCACAGCTGAAATTTGGGACTTGTTTTGCTTCCAAGTTATGACACAGAATAGACAGATTGAAGAAATGCCATGGCAAAACCAAAAGGAGGAAAAATTATGACTAATTGATATTAAAAACCTCAGCACTGGTTCATTTCTGATAGAGTTTTCCCCAAGCTAACTTCAAACAACAGGCACTGTAGTTGACGAGATAAGGCAACTCTGACAAAAGGCAACTCTGACAAAAGCCAACATACAATCTTCAGTGAAAAAACACTGACTGGTAAAAACCCTCTCAACATCTTCCCACCTAAACGCACGGCCGCTATGTAGACGAGGTGGCAGAGTGGTTAAGGTGATGGACTGCTAATCGATTGTTCTCTGCATGCATGGGTTCGAATCCCATCGTCGTCGGATTAATCTGCTTCTTCTTTCGTGTTGAATGGTTTGGTTTTCATTTTTAACCCAAGCGGTGGACACTTCAAGCATGAAAGTTTACAATACTCCTGTGCTGCTATCAAACTTTGCAGATTCAGATCTGTAAATCCACTGGTTTTAATTTGTAAAGCTTGATGCCATCCTATATTCTGTAAAGAAAATTATATCCTCTAATTCCTTTTAAAGTGTTTCAACAGCAGAGAATTTTTTTTCTCAATTGCACTATATTAGGGCTGTGGGAAATTAATATTTGATGACAAACAAGAGTAAAAGTCCTCTTTTTGGGGTAAAAACCCACAAAATGAGATGAAGAATAGAAAGCACTGCTGACATTCAAAATCAAGATTTTCCTTTTACTAAATAGGCTCTTTGACCAACTAAGCCAAAGGACAAACAGGTGCGAAACATTAAAAAGCCTGCTTAGAGAGTTAAACAGCCCTAAACTGAGATAAAGAAGGAAAAGGACTGCTGGCATTCAAATTCAAGATTTTCCATTTACTAAATAGGCTCTTTGACCAACTAAGACAAAGGACAAACAGGTGTGATACATTAGAAAGCCTGCTTAGAGAGTTAAACAGCCCTAAACTGAGATAAAGAAGGAAGAGGACTGCTGGCATTCAAATTCAAGATTTTCTGTTTACTAAACAGGCTCTTTGACCAACTAAGACAAAGGACAAACAGGTGTGATACATTAGAAAGCCTGCTTAGAGAGTTAAGAAGCCCCAAACTGACATAAAGAAAGAATAGCACTGCTGGCATTCAAATTCAAGATTTTCTGTTTACTAAACAGGCTCTTTGACCAACTAAGACAAAGGACAAATAGGTGTGATACATTAGAAAGCCTGCTTAGAGAGTTAAGAAGCCCCAAACTGACATAAAGAAAGAATAGCTGGCATTCAAATTCAAGATTTTCTGTTTACTAAACAGGCTCTTTGACCAACTAAGCCAAAGGACATAAAGGTGAGATACATTGGATAAACGGATTAGAGATGCATAGAAAGGATGCATTTCAAAACTAAATCAACTGGTTTTACATTGTCATGCTTGAAGCCATCTTTCATCCTTTATATCTCTTAGGTAGAAGAGATTTTTAATCTCACAATCAGTCGCAAGTGAAACACCTATTTTTAAAATAGGAAGCTTCTTTGTGAGGAGATGAAAACAAGGCACTGCTGAGATTCGAACTCAGGATCTCCTGTTTACTAGACAGGCGCTTTAACCAACTAAGCCACAGCACCAGAAGATTGAATGCATTTGCAATCCAAGGAAGATTGAAGCACCAATCGAACATTCAACTGGTTAGCGCAGCAAAATAATATTGAGCTTGAGTTCCATTCCACGTAGAGCAGAAACATGGAGTAAGATTTCAATCTCAGTCATAACACTTAAGAAGCCAAGTAAATTTTGAAGAGCATTCATTTAAAAGACTGACAAATTTACAGAAGCTGTATCGAGGACAAAGGCTTTGAAGTTTTGCAGTTGAATGAGCCATCTTTTAGCACAGCTGAAATTTGGGACTTGTTTTGCTTCCAAGTTATGACACAGAATAGACAGATTGAAGAAATGCCATGGCAAAACCAAAAGGAGGAAAAATTATGACTAATTGATATTAAAAACCTCAGCACTGGTTCATTTCTGATAGAGTTTTCCCCAAGCTAACTTCAAACAACAGGCACTGTAGTTGACGAGATAAGGCAACTCTGACAAAAGCCAAAATACAATCTTCAGTGAAAAAACACTGACTGGTAAAAACCCTCTCAACATCTTCCCACCTAAACGCACGGGCGCTATGTAGACGAGGTGGCCGAGTGGTTAAGGTGATGGACTGCTAATCCATTGTGCTCTGCATGCATGGGTTCGAATCCCATCGTCGTCGGATTAATCTGCTTCATCTTTCGTGTTGAATGGTTTGGTTTTCATTTTTAACCCAAGCGGTGGACACTTCAAGCATGAAAGTATACAATACTCCTGTGCTGCTATCAAACTTTGCAGAGTCAGATCTGTAAATCCACTGGTTTTAATTTGTAAAGCTTGATGCCATCCTATATTCTGTAAAGAAAATTATATCCTCTAATTCCTTTTAAAGTGTTTCAACAGCAGATAATTTTTTTTCTCAATTGCACTATATTAGGGCTGTGGGAAATTAATATTTGATGACAAACAAGAGTAAAAGTCCTCTTTTTGGGGTAAAAACCCACAAAATGAGATGAAGAATAGAAAGCACTGCTGACATTCAAAATCAAGATTTTCCTTTTACTAAATAGGCTCTTTGACCAACTAAGCCAAAGGACAAACAGGTGCGAAGCATTAAAAAGCCTGCTTAGAGAGTTAAACAGCCCTAAACTGAGATAAAGAAGGAGAAGGACTGCTGGCATTCAAATTCAAGATTTTCCATTTACTAAATAGGCTCTTTGACCAACTAAGACAAAGGTCAAACAGGTGTGATACATTAGAAAGCCTGCTTAGAGAGTTAAACAGCCCTAAACTGAGATAAAGAAGGAAGAGGACTGCTGGCATTCAAATTCAAGATTTTCTGTTTACTAAACAGGCTCTTTGACCAACTAAGACAAAGGACAAACAGGTGTGATACATTAGAAAGCCTGCTTAGAGAGTTAAGAAGCCCCAAACTGACATAAAGAAAGAATAGCACTGCTGGCATTCAAATTCAAGATTTTCTGTTTGCTAAACAGGCTCTTTGACCAACTAAGCCAAAGGACATAAACGTGAGATACATTGGATAAACGGATTAGAGATGCATAGAAAGGAGGCATTTCAAAACTAAATCAACTGGTTTTACATTGTCATGCTTGAAGCCATCTTTCTTCCTTTATATCGCTTAGATAGAAGAGATTTTTAATCTCACAATTGCACTATCAGTCGCAAGTGAAACACCTATTTTTAAGATAGGAAGCTTCTTTGTGAGGATATGAAAACAAGGCACTGCTGAGATTCGAACTCAGGATCTGAGTTAACCAACTAAGCCACAGCACCAGAAGATGGAATGCATTTGAAATCCAAGGAAGATTGAAGCAGCAATCGAACATTCAACTGGTTAGCGCAGCAAAACAATATTGAGCTTGAGTTCCATTCCACGTAGAGCAGAAACATGGAATAAGATTTCAATCTCAGTCATAACACTTAAGAAGCCAAGTAAATTTTGAAGAGCATTCATTTAAAAGACTGACAAATTTACAGAAGCTGTATCGAGGACAAAGGCTTTGAAGTTTTGCAATTGAATGAGCCATCTTTTAGCACAGCTGAAATTTGGGACTTGTTTTGCTTCCAAGTTATGACACAGAATAGACAGATTGAAGAAATGCCATGGCAAAACCAAAAGGAGGAAAAATTATGACTAATTGATATTAAAAACCTCAGCACTGGTTCATTTCTGATAGAGTTTTCCCCAAGCTAACTTCAAACAACAGGCACTGTAGTTGACGAGATAAGGCAACTCTGACAAAAGCCAACATACAATCTTCAGTGAAAAAACACTGACTGGTAAAAACCCTCTCAACATCTTCCCACCTAAACGCACGTGCGCTATGTAGACGAGGTGGCCGAGTGGTTAAGGGGATGGACTGCGAATCCATTGTGCTCTGCATGCATGGGTTCGAATACCATCCTCGTCGGATTAATCTGCTTCTTCTTTCATGTTGAATTGTTTGGTTTTCATTTTTAACCCAAGCGGTGGACAATTCATGCATGAAAGTTTACAATACTCCTGTGCTGCTATCAAACTTTGCAGAGTCAGATCTCTAAATCCACTGGTTTTAATTTGTAAAGCTTGATGCCATCCTATATTCTGTAAAGAAAATTATATCCTCTAATTCCTTTTAAAGTGTTTCAACAGCAGAGAATTTTTTTTCTCAATTGCACTATATTAGGGCTGTGGGAAATTAATATTTGATGACAAACAAGAGTAAAAGTCCTCTTTTTGGGGTAAAAACCCACAAAATGAGATGAAGAATAGAAAGCACTGCTGACATTCAAAATCAAGATTTTCCTTTTACTAAATAGGCTCTTTGACCAACTAAGCCAAAGGACAAACAGGTGCGAAACATTAAAAAGCCTGCTTAGAGAGTTAAACAGCCCTAAACTGAGATAAAGAAGGAAAAGGACTGCTGGCATTCAAATTCAAGATTTTCCATTTACTAAATAGGCTCTTTGACCAACTAAGACAAAGGACAAACAGGTGTGATACATTAGAAAGCCTGCTTAGAGAGTTAAACAGCCCTAAACTGAGATAAAGAAGGAAGAGGACTGCTGGCATTCAAATTCAAGATTTTCTGTTTACTAAACAGGCTCTTTGACCAACTAAGACAAAGGACAAACAGGTGTGATACATTAGAAAGCCTGCTTAGAGAGTTAAGAAGCCCCAAACTGACATAAAGAAAGAATAGCACTGCTGGCATTCAAATTCAAGATTTTCTGTTTACTAAACAGGCTCTTTGACCAACTAAGACAAAGGACAAATAGGTGTGATACATTAGAAAGCCTGCTTAGAGAGTTAAGAAGCCCCAAACTGACATAAAGAAAGAATAGCTGGCATTCAAATTCAAGATTTTCTGTTTACTAAACAGGCTCTTTGACCAACTAAGCCAAAGGACATAAAGGTGAGATACATTGGATAAACGGATTAGAGATGCATAGAAAGGATGCATTTCAAAACTAAATCAACTGGTTTTACATTGTCATGCTTGAAGCCATCTTTCATCCTTTATATCTCTTAGGTAGAAGAGATTTTTAATCTCACAATCAGTCGCAAGTGAAACACCTATTTTTAAAATAGGAAGCTTCTTTGTGAGGAGATGAAAACAAGGCACTGCTGAGATTCGAACTCAGGATCTCCTGTTTACTAGACAGGCGCTTTAACCAACTAAGCCACAGCACCAGAAGATGGAATGCATTTGAAATCCAAGGAAGATTGAAGCACCAATCGAACATTCAACTGGTTAGCGCAGCAAAACAATATTGAGCTTGAGTTCCATTCCACGTAGAGCAGAAACATGGAATAAGATTTCAATCTCAGTCATAACACTTAAGAAGCCAAGTAAATTTTGAAGAGCATTCATTTAAAAGACTGACAAATTTACAGAAGCTGTATCGAGGACAAAGGCTTTGAAGTTTTGCAATTGAATGAGCCATCTTTTAGCACAGCTGAAATTTGGGACTTGTTTTGCTTCCAAGTTATGACACAGAATAGACAGATTGAAGAAATGCCATGGCAAAACCAAAAGGAGGAAAAATTATGACTAATTGATATTAAAAACCTCAGCACTGGTTCATTTCTGATAGAGTTTTCCCCAAGCTAACTTCAAACAACAGGCACTGTAGTTGACGAGATAAGGCAACTCTGACAAAAGCCAACATCCAATCTTCAGTGAAAAAACACTGACTGGTAAAAACCCTCTCAACATCTTCCCACCTAAACACACGGGTGCTATGTAGATGAGGTGGCCGAGTGGTTAAGGCGATGGACTGCTAATCCATTGTGCTCTGCATGCATGGGTTCGAATCCCATCCTCGTCGGATTAATCTGCTTCTTCTTTCGTGTTGAATGGTTTGGTTTTCATTTTTAACACAAGTGGTGGACACTTCAAGCATGAAAGTTTACAATACTCCTGTGCTGCTATCAAACTTTGCAGAGTCAGATCTGTAAATCCACTCGTTTTAATTTGTAAAGCTTGATGCCATCCTATATTCTGTAAAGAAAATTATATCCTCTAATTCCTTTTAAAGTGTTTCAACAGCAGACAATTTTTTTTCTCAATTGCATTATATTAGGGCTGTGGGAAATTAATATTTGATTACAAACAAGAGTAAAAGTCCTCTTTTGGGGGTAAAAACCCACAAAATGAGATGAAGAATAGAAAGCACTGCTGACATTCAAAATCAAGATTTTCCTTTTACTAAATAGGCTCTTTGACCAACTAAGCCAAAGGACAAACAGGTGCGAAACATTAAAAAGCCTGCTTAGAGAGTTAAACAGCCCTAAACTGAGATAAAGAAGGAAAAGGACTGCTGGCATTCAAATTCAAGATTTTCCATTTACTAAATAGGCTCTTTGACCAACTAAGACAAAGGACAAACAGGTGTGATACATTAGAAAGCCTGCTTAGAGAGTTAAACAGCCCTAAACTGAGATAAAGAAGGAAGAGGACTGCTGGCATTCAAATTCAAGATTTTCTGTTTACTAAACAGGCTCTTTGACCAACTAAGACAAAGGACAAACAGGTGTGATACATTAGAAAGCCTGCTTAGAGAGTTAAGAAGCCCCAAACTGACATAAAGAAAAAATAGCACTGCTGGCATTCAAATTCAAGATTTTCTGTTTGCTAAACAGGCTCTTTGACCAACTAAGCCAAAGGACATAAAGGTGAGATACATTGGATAAACGGATTAGAGATGCATAGAAAGGAGGCATTTCAAAAATAAATCTACTGGTTTTACATTGCCATGCTTGAAGCCATCTTTCTTCCTTTATATCTCTTAGATAGAAGAGATTTTTAATCTCACAATTGCACTATCAGTGGCAAGTGAAACACCTATTTTTAAGATAGGAAGCTTCTTTGTGAGGAGTTGAAAACAAAGCACTGCTGAGATTCGAACTGAAGATCTCCTGTTTACTAGACAGGCGCTTTAACCAACTAAGCCACAGCACCAGAAGATGGCATGCATTTGAAATCCAAGGAAGATTGAAGCACCAATTGAACATTCAACTGGTTAGCGCAGCAAAACAATATTGAGCTTGAGTTCCATTCCACGTAGAGCAGAAACATGGAGTAAGATTTCAATCTCAGTCATAACACTTAAGAAGCCAAGTAAATTTTGAAGAGCATTCATTTAAAAGACTGACAAATTTACAGAAGCTGTATCGAGGACAAAGGCTTTGAAGTTTTGCAATTGAATGAGCCATCTTTTAGCACAGCTGAAATTTGGGACTTGTTTTGCTTCCAAGTTATGACACAGAATAGACAGATTGAAGAAATGCCATGGCAAAACCAAAAGGAGGAAAAATTATGACTAATTGATATTAAAAACCTCAGCACTGGTTCATTTCTGATAGAGTTTTCCCCAAGCTAACTTCAAACAACAGGCACTGTAGTTGACGAGATAAGGCAACTCTGACAAAAGCCAACATACAATCTTCAGTGAAAAAACACTGACTGGTAAAAACCCTCTCAACATCTTCCCACCTAAACACACGGGCGCTATGTAGACGAGGTGGCCGAGTGGTTAAGGTGATGGACTGCTAATCCATTGTGCTCTGCATGCATGGGTTCGAATCCCATCGTCGTCTGATTAATCTGCTTCTTCTTTCGTGTTGAATGGTTTGGTTTTCATTTTTAACCCAAGCGGTGGACACTTCAAGCATGAAAGTTTACAATACTCCTGTGCTGCTATCAAACTTTGCAGAGTCAGATCTGTAAATCCACTTGTTTTAATTTGTAAAGCTTGATGCCATCCTATATTCTGTAAAGAAAATTATATCCTCTAATTCCTTTTAAAGTGTTTCAACAGCAGAGAATTTTTTTTCTCAATTGCACTATATTAGGGCTGTGGGAAATTAATATTTGATGACAAACAAGAGTAAAAGTCCTCTTTTTGGGGTAAAAACCCACAAAATGACATGAAGAATAGAAAGCACTGCTGACATTCAAAATCAAGATTTTCCTTTTACTAAATAGGCTCTTTGACCAACTAAGCCAAAGGACAAACAGGTGCGAAACATTAAAAAGCCTGCTTAGAGAGTTAAACAGCCCTAAACTGAGATAAAGAAGGAAAAGGACTGCTGGCATTCAAATTCAAGATTTTCCATTTACTAAATAGGCTCTTTGACCAACTAAGACAAAGGACAAACAGGTGTGATACATTAGAAAGCCTGCTTAGAGAGTTAAACAGCCCTAAACTGAGATAAAGAAGGAAGAGGACTGCTGGCATTCAAATTCAAGATTTTCTGTTTACTAAACAGGCTCTTTGACCAACTAAGACAAAGGACAAACAGGTGTGATACATTAGAAAGCCTGCTTAGAGAGATAAGAAGCCCCAAACTGACATAAAGAAAGAATAGCACTGCTGGCATTCAAATTCAAGATTTTCTGTTTACTAAACAGGCTCTTTGACCAACTAAGCCAAAGGACATAAAGGTGAGATACATTGGATAAACGGATTAGAGATGCATAGAAAGGAGGCATTTCAAAACTAAATCAACTGGTTTTACATTGTCATGCTTGAAGCCATCTTTCTTCCTTTATATCTCGTAGATAGAAGAGATTTTTAATCTCATAATTCCACTATCATTCGCAAGTGAAACACCTATTTTTAAGATTCTTTGTGAGGAGACGAAAACAAGGTACTGCTGAGATTCGAACTCAGGATCTCCTGTTTACTAGACAGGCACTTTAACCAACTAAGCCACTGCACCAGAAGATGTCGTGCAATTGAAATCCAAGGAAGATTGAAGCACCAATCGAACATTCAACTGGTTAGCGCAGCAAAACAATATTGAGCTTGAGTTCCATTCCACGTAGAGCAGAAACATGGAATAAGATTTCAATCTCAGTCATAACACTTAAGAAGCCAAGTAAATTTTGAAGAGCATTCATTTAAAAGACTGACAAATTTACAGAAGCTGTATCGAGGACAAAGGCTTTGAAGTTTTGCAATTGAATGAGCCATCTTTTAGCACAGCTGAAATTTGGGACTTGTTTTGCTTCCAAGTTATGACACAGAATAGACAGATTGAAGAAATGCCATGGCAAAACCAAAAGGAGGAAAAATTATGACTAATTGATATTAAAAACCTCAGCACTGGTTCATTTCTGATAGAGTTTTCCCCAAGCTAACTTCAAACAACAGGCACTGTAGTTGACGAGATAAGGCAACTCTGACAAAAGCCAACATACAATCTTCAGTGAAAAAACACTGACTGGTAAAAACCCTCTCAACATCTTCCCCCCTAAACGCACGGGCGCTATGTAGACGAGGTGGCCGAGTGGTTAAGGCGATGGACTGCTAATCCATTGTGCTCTGCATGCATGGGTTCGAATCCCATCCTCGTCGGATTAATCTGCTTCTTCTTTCATGTTGAATGGTTTGGTTTTCATTTTTAACCCAAGCAGTGGACACTTCAAGCATGAAAGTTTACAATACTCCTGTGCTGCTATCAAACTTTGCAGAGTCAGACCTGTAAATCCACTGGTTTTAAATGGTAAAGCTTGATGCCATCCTATATTCTGTAAAGAAAATTATATCCTCTAATTCCTTTTAAAGTGTTTCAACAGCAGAGAATTTTTTTTCTCAATTGCACTAGATTAGGGCTGTGGGAAATTAATATTTGATGACAAACAAGAGTAAAAGTCCTCTTTTTGGGGTAAAAACCCACAAAATGAGATGAAGAATAGAAAGCACTGCTGACATTCAAAATCAAGATTTTCCTTTTACTAAATAGGCTCTTTGACCAACTAAGCCAAAGGACAAACAGGTGCAAAACATTAAAAAGCCTGCTTAGAGAGTTAAACAGCCCTAAACTGAGATAAAGAAGGAAAAGGACTGCTGGCATTCAAATTCAAGATTTTCCATTTACTAAATAGGCTCTTTGACCAACTAAGACAAAGGACAAACAGGTGTGATACATTAGAAAGCCTGCTTAGAGAGTTAAACAGCCCTAAACTGAGATAAAGAAGGAAGAGGACTGCTGGCATTCAAATTCAAGATTTTCTGTTTACTAAACAGGCTCTTTGACCAACTAAGACAAAGGACAAACAGGTGTGATACATTAGAAAGCCTGCTTAGAGAGTTAAGAAGCCCCAAACTGACATAAAGAAAGAATAGCACTGCTGGCATTCAAATTCAAGATTTTCTGTTTACTAAACAGGCTCTTTGACCAACTAAGCCAAAGGACATAAAGGTGAGATACATTGGATAAACGGATTAGAGATGCATAGAAAGGAGGGATTTCAAAACTAAATCAACTGGTTTTACATTGTCATGCTTGAAGCCATCTTTCTTCCTTTATATCTCGTAGATAGAAGAGATTTTTAATCTCATAATTCCACTATCAGTCGCAAGTGAAACACCTATTTTTAAGATTCTTTGTGAGGAGACGAAAACAAGGTACTGCTGAGATTCGAACTCAGGATCTCCTGTTTACTAGACAGGCGCTTTAACCAACTAAGCCACAGCACCAGAAGATGGCATGCATTTGAAATCCAAGGAAGATTGAAGCACCAATCGAACATTCAACTGATTAGCGCAGCAAAACAATATTGAGCTTGAGTTCCATTCCACGTAGAGCAGAAACATGGAGTAAGATTTCAATCTCAGTCATAACACTTAAGAAGCCAAGTAAATTTTGAAGAGCATTCATTTAAAAGACTGACAAATTTACAGAAGCTGTATCGAGGACAAAGGCTTTGAAGTTTTGCAATTGAATGAGCCATCTTTTAGCACAGCTGAAATTTGGGACTTGTTTTGCTTCCAAGTTATGACACAGAATAGACAGATTGAAGAAATGCCATGGCAAAACCAAAAGGAGGAAAAATTATGACTAATTGATATTAAAAACCTCAGCACTGGTTCATTTCTGATAGAGTTTTCCCCAAGCTAACTGCAAACAACAGGCACTGTAGTTGACGAGATAAGGCAACTCTGACAAAAGCCAACATACAATCTTCAGTGAAAAAACACTGACTGGTAAAAACCCTCTCAACATCTTCCCACCTAAACACACAGGCACTATGTAGACGAGGTGGCCGAGTGGTTAAGGAGATGGACTGCTAATCCATTGTGCTCTGCATGCATGGGTTCGAATCCCATCCTCGTCGGATTAATCTGCTTCTTATTTCATGTTGAATGGTTTGGTTTTCATTTTTAACCCAAGCAGTGGACACTTCAAGCATGAAAGTTTACAATACTCCTGTGCTGCTATCAAACTTTGCAGAGTCAGATCTGTAAATCCAATTGTTTTAATTGGTAAAGATTGATGCCATCCTATATTCTGTAAAGAAAATTATATCCTCTAATTCCTTTTAAAGTGTTTCAACAGCAGAGAATTTTTTTTCTCAATTGCACTATATTAGGGCTGTGGGAAATTAATATTTGATGACAAACAAGAGTAAAAGTCCTCTTTTTGAGGTAAAAACCCACAAAATGAGATGAAGAATAGAAAGCACTGCTGACATTCAAAATCAAGATTTTCCTTTTACTAAATAGGCTCTTTGACCAACTAAGCCAAAGGACAAACAGGTGCGAAACATTAAAAAGCCTGCTTAGAGAGTTAAACAGCCCTAAACTGAGATAAAGAAGGAAAAGGACTGCTGGCATTCAAATTCAAGATTTTCCATTTACTAAATAGGCTCTTTGATCAACTAAGACAAAGGACAAACAGGTGTGATACATTAGAAAGCCTGCTTAGAGAGTTAAACAGCCCTAAACTGAGATAAAGAAGGAAGAGGACTGCTGGCATTCAAATTCAAGATTTTCTGTTTACTAAACAGGCTCTTTGACCAACTAAGACAAAGGACAAACAGGTGTGATACATTAGAAAGCCTGCATAGAGAGTTAAGAAGCCCCAAACTGAGATAAAGAAGGAAGAGGACTGCTGGCATTCAAATTCAAGATTTTCTGTTTACTAAACAGGCTCTTTGACCAATTAAGACAAAGGACAAACAGGTGTGATACATTAGAAAGCCTGCATAGAGAGTTAAGAAGCCCCAAACTGACATAAAGAAAGAATAGCACTGCTGGCATTCAAATTCAAGATTTTCTGTTTACTAAACAGGCTCTTTGACCAACTAAGCCAAAGGACATAAAGGTGAGATACATTGGATAAACGGATTAGAGATGCATAGAAAGGAGGCATTTCAAAACTAAATCAACTGGTTTTACATTGTCATGCTTGAAGCCATCTTTCTTCCTTTATATCTCTTAGATAGAAGAGATTTTTAATCTCATAATTGCACTATCAGTCGCAAGTGAAACACCTATTTTTAAGATAGGAAGCTTCTTTGTGAGGAGATGAAAACAAGGCACTGCTGAGATTCAAACTCAGGATCTCCTGTTTACTAGACAGGCGCTTTAACAAACTAAGCCACTGCACCAGAAGATGGCATGCATTTGAAATCCAAGGAAGATTGAAGCACCAATCGAACATTCAACTGGTTAGCGCAGCAAAACAATATTGAGCTTGAGTTCCATTCGACGTAGAGCAGAAACATGGAATAAGATTTCAATCTCAGTCATAACACTTAAGAAGCCAAGTAAATTTTGAAGAGCATTCATTTAAAAGACTGACAAATTTACAGAAGCTGTATCGAGGACAAAGGCTTTGAAGTTTTGCAATTGAATGAGCCATCTTTTTGCACAGCTGAAATTTGGGACTTGTTTTGCTTCCAAGTTATGACACAGAATAGACAGATTGAAGAAATGCCATGGCAAAACCAAAAGGAGGAAAAATTATGACTAATTGATATTAAAAACCTCAGCACTGGTTCATTTCTGATAGAGTTTTCCCCAAGCTAACTTCAAACAACAGGCACTGTAGTTGACGAGATAAGGCAACTCTGACAAAAGCCAACATACAATCTTCAGTGAAAAAACACTGACTGGTAAAAACCCTCTCAACATCTTCCCACCTAAACGCACGGGCTCTATGTAGAAGAGGTGGCCGAGTGGTTAAGGCGATGGACTGCTAATCCATTGTGCTCTGCATGCATGGGTTCGAATCCCATCCTCGTCGGATTAATCTGCTTCTTCTTTCATGTTGAATGGTTTGGTTTTCATTTTTAACCCAAGCAGTGGACACTTCAAGCATGAAAGTTTACAATACTCCTGTGCTGCTATCAAACTTTGCAGAGTCAGACCTGTAAATCCACTGGTTTTAATTGGTAAAGCTTGATGCCATTCTATATTCTGTAAAGAAAATTATATCCTCTAATTCCTTTTAAAGTGTTTCAACAGCAGAGAATTTTTTTTCTCAATTGCACTATATTAGGGCTGTGGGAAATTAATATTTGATGACAAACAAGAGTAAAAGTCCTCTTTTTGGGGTAAAAACCCACAAAATGAGATGAAGAATAGAAAGCACTGCTGACATTCAAAATCAAGATTTTCCTTTTACTAAATAGGCTCTTTGACCAACTAAGCCAAAGGACAAACAGGTGCGAAACATTAAAAAGCCTGCTTAGAGAGTTAAACAGCCCTAAACTGAGATAAAGAAGGAAAAGGACTGCTGGCATTCAAAGTCAAGATTTTCCATTTACTAAATAGGCTCTTTGACCAACTAAGACAAAGGACAAACAGGTGTGATACATTAGAAAGCCTGCTTAGAGAGTTAAACAGCCCTAAACTGAGATAAAGAAGGAAGAGGACTGCTGGCATTCAAATTCAAGATTTTCTGTTTACTAAACAGGCTCTTTGACCAACTAAGACAAAGGACAAACAGGTGTGATACATTAGAAAGCCTGCTTAGAGAGTTAAGAAGCCCCAAACTGACATAAAGAAAGAATAGCACTGCTGGCATTCAAATTCAAGATTTTCTGTTTACTAAACAGGCTCTTTGACCAACTAAGACAAAGGACAAACAGGTGTGATACATTAGAAAGCCTGCTTAGAGAGTTAAGAAGCCCCAAACTGACATAAAGAAAGAATAGCACTGCTGGCATTCAAATTCAAGATTTTCTGTTTGCTAAACAGGCTCTTTGACCAACTAAGCCAAAGGACATAAAGGTGAGATACATTGGATAAACGGATTAGAGATGCATAGAAAGGATGCATTTCAAAACTAAATCAACTGGTTTTACATTGTCATGCTTGAAGCCATCTTTCTTCCTTTATATCTCTTAGGTAGAAGAGATTTTTAATCTCACAATTGCACTATCAGTCGCAAGTGAAACACCTATTTTTAAGATAGGAAGCTTTTTTGTGAGGAGATGAAAGCAAGGCACTGCTGAGATTCGAACTCAGGATCTCCTGTTTACTTGACAGGCACTTTAACCAACTAATCCACAGCACCAGAAGATGGCATGCATTTGAAATCCAAGGAAGATTGAAGCACCAATCGAACATTCAACTGGTTAGCGCAGCAAAACAATATTGAGCTTGAGTTCCATTCCACGTAGAGCAGAAACATGGAATAACATTTCAATCTCAGTCATAACACTTAAGAAGCCAAGTAAATTTTGAAGAGCATTCATTTAAAAGACTGACAAATTTACAGAAGCTGTATCGAGGACAAAGGCTTTGAAGTTTTGCAATTGAATGAGCCATCTTTTAGCACAGCTGAAATTTGGGACTTGTTTTGCTTCCAAGTTATGACACAGAATAGACAGATTGAAGAAATGCCATGGCAAAACCAAAAGGAGGAAAAATTATGACTAATTGATATTAAAAACCTCAGCACTGGTTCATTTCTGATAGAGTTTTCCCCAAGCTAACTTCAAACAACAGGCACTGTAGTTGACGAGATAAGGCAACTCTGACAAAAGCCAACATCCAATCTTCAGTGAAAAAACACTGACTGGTAAAAACCCTCTCAACATCTTCCCACCTAAACGCACGGGTGCTATGTAGATGAGGTGGCCGAGTGGTTAAGGCGATGGACTGCTAATCCATTGTGCTCTGCATGCATGGTTTCGAATCACATCCTCGTCGTATTAATCTGCTTCTTCTTTCGTATTGAATGGTTTGGTTTTCATTTTTAACCCAAGTGGTGGACACTTCAAGCATGAAAGTTTACAATACTCCTGTGCTGCTATCAAACTTTGCAGAGTCAGATCTGTAAATCCACTCGTTTTAATTTGTAAAGCTTGATGCCATCCTATATTCTGTAAAGAAAATTATATCCTCTAATTCCTTTTAAAGTGTTTCAACAGCAGACAATTTTTTTTCTCAATTGCATTATATTAGGGCTGTGGGAAATTAATATTTGATTACAAACAAGAGTAAAAGTCCTCTTTTGGGGGTAAAAACCCACAAAATGAGATGAAGAATAGAAAGCACTGCTGACATTCAAAATCAAGATTTTCCTTTTACTAAATAGGCTCTTTGACCAACTAAGCCAAAGGACAAACAGGTGCGAAACATTAAAAAGCCTGCTTAGAGAGTTAAACAGCCCTAAACTGAGATAAAGAAGGAAAAGGACTGCTGGCATTCAAATTCAAGATTTTCCATTTACTAAATAGGCTCTTTGACCAACTAAGACAAAGGACAAACAGGTGTGATACATTAGAAAGCCTGCTTAGAGAGTTAAACAGCCCTAAACTGAGATAAAGAAGGAAGAGGACTGCTGGCATTCAAATTCAAGATTTTCTGTTTACTAAACAGGCTCTTTGACCAACTAAGACAAAGGACAAACAGGTGTGATACATTAGAAAGCCTGCTTAGAGAGTTAAGAAGCCCCAAACTGACATAAAGAAAGAATAGCACTGCTGGCATTCAAATTCAAGATTTTCTGTTTACTAAACAGGCTAAACTAAGCCAAAGGACATAAAGGTGAGATACATTGGATAAACGGATTAGAGATGCATAGAAAGGAGGCATTTCAAAACTAAATCAACTGGTTTTACATGGTCATGCTTGAAGCCATCTTTCTTCCTTTATATCTCTTAGATAGAAGAGATTTTTAATCTCACAATTGCACTATCAGAGGCAAGTGAAACATCTATTTTTATGATAGGAAGCTTCTTTGTGAGGAGATGAAAACAAGGCACTGCTGAGATTCGAACTCAGGATCTCCTGTTTACTAGACAGGTGCTTTAACCAACTAAGCCACAGCACCAGAAAATGGCATGCATTTGAAATCCAAGGAAGATTGAAGCACCAATCGAACATTCAACTGGTTAGCGCAGCAAAACAATATTGAGCTTGAGTTCCATTCCACGTAGAGCAGAAACATGGAATAACATTTCAATCTCAGTCATAACACTTAAGAAGCCAAGTAAATTTTGAAGAGGATTCATTTAAAAGACTGACAAATTTACAGAAGCTGTATCGAGGACAAAGGCTTTGAAGTTTTGCAATTGAATGAGCCATCTTTTAGCACAGCTGAAATTTGGGACTTGTTTTGCTTCCAAGTTATGACACAGAATAGACAGATTGAAGAAATGCCATGGCAAAACCAAAAGGAGGAAAAATTATGACTAATTGATATTAAAAACCTCAGCACTTGTTCATTTCTGATAGAGTTTTCCTCAAGCTAACTTCAAACAACAGGCACTGTAGTTGACGAGATAAGGCAACTCTGACAAAAGCCAACATACAATCTTCAGTGAAAAAACACTGACTGGTAAAAACCCTCTCAACATCTTCCCACCTAAACACACAGGTGCTATGTAGAAGAAGTGGCCGAGTGGTTAAGGCGATGGACTGCTAATCCATTGTGCTCTGCATGCATGTGTTCGAATCCCATCCTCGTCGGATTAATCTGCTTCTTCTTTCGTGTTGAATGGTTTGGTTTTCATTTTTAACCCAAGCGGTGGACACTTCAAGCATGAAAGTTTACAATACTCCTGTGCTGCTATCAAACTTTGCAGAGTCAGATCTGTAAATCCACTGGTTTTAATTTGTAAAGCTTGATGCCATCCTATATTCTGTAAAGAAAATTATATCCTCTAATTCCTTTTAAAGTGTTTCAACAGCAGACAATTTTTTTTCTCAATTGCACTATATTAGGGCTGTGGGAAATTAATATTTGATGACAAACAAGAGTAAAAGTCCTCTTTTTGGGGTAAAAACCCACAAAATGAGATGAAGAATAGAAAGCACTGCTGACATTCAAAATCAAGATTTTCCTTTTACTAAATAGGCTCTTTGACCAACTAAGCCAAAGGACAAACAGGTGCGAAACATTAAAAAGCCTGCTTAGAGAGTTAAACAGCCCTAAACTGAGATAAAGAAGGAAAAGGACTGCTGGCATTCAAATTCAAGATTTTCCATTTACTAAATAGGCTCTTTGACCAACTAAGACAAAGGACAAACAGGTGTGATACATTAGAAAGCCTGCTTAGAGAGTTAAACAGCCCTAAACTGAGATAAAGAAGGAAGAGGACTGCTGGCATTCAAATTCAAGATTTTCTGTTTACTAAACAGGCTCTTTGACCAACTAAGACAAAGGACAAACAGGTGTGATACATTAGAAAGCCTGCTTAGAGAGTTAAGAAGCCCCAAACTGACATAAAGAAAGAATAGCACTGCTGGCATTCAAATTCAAGATTTTCTGTTTGCTAAACAGGCTCTTTGACCAACTAAGCCAAAGGACATAAAGGTGAGATACATTGGATAAACGGATTAGAGATGCATAGAAAGGAGGCATTTCAAAAATAAATCAACTGGTTTTACATTGTCATGCTTGAAGACATCTTTCTTCCTTTATATCGCTTAGATAGAAGAGATTTTTAATCTCACAATTGCACTATCAGTCGTAAGTGAAACACCTATTTTTAAGATAGGAAGCTTCTTTGTGAGGATATGAAAACAAGGCACTGCAGAGATTCGAACTCAGGATCTCCTGTTTACTAGACAGGCACTTTAACGAACTAAGCCACAGCACCAGAAGATGGAATGCATTTGAAATCCAAGGAAGATTGAAGCACCAATCGAACATTCAACTGGTTAGCGCAGCAAAACAATATTGAGCTTGAGTTCCATTCCACGTAGAGCAGAAACATGGAATAAGATTTCAATCTCAGTCATAACACTTAAGAAGCCAAGTAAATTTTGAAGAGCATTCATTTAAAAGACTGACAAATTTACAGAAGCTGTATCGAGGACAAAGGCTTTGAAGTTTTGCAATTGAATGAGCCATCTTTTAGCACAGCTGAAATTTTGGACTTGTTTTGCTTCCAAGTTATGACACAGAATAGACAGATTGAAGAAATGCCATGGCAAAACCAAAAGGAGGAAAAATTATGACTAATTGATATTAAAAACCTCAGCACTGGTTCATTTCTGATAGAGTTTTCCCCAAGCTAACTTCAAACAACAGGCACTGTAGTTGACGAGATAAGGCAACTCTGACAAAAGCCAACATCCAATCTTCA
This sequence comes from Dendrobates tinctorius, assembly GCF_039654945.1. Lineage (NCBI taxonomy): Eukaryota > Metazoa > Chordata > Amphibia > Anura > Dendrobatidae > Dendrobates > Dendrobates tinctorius. The sequence continues at coordinate 2,323,034 of NW_027361871.1, forward strand.
GTGAAAAAACACTGACTGGTAAAAACCCTCTCAACATCTTCCCACCTAAACGCACGGGTGCTATGTAGATGAGGTGGCCGAGTGGTTAAGGCGATGGACTGCTAATCCATTGTGCTCTGCATGCATGGGTTCGAATCCCATCCTCGTCGGATTAATCTGCTTCTTCTTTCGTGTTGAACGGTTTGGTTTTCATTTTTAACCCAAGTGGTGGACACTTCAAGCATGAAAGTTTACAATACTCCTGTGCTGCTATCAAACTTTGCAGAGTCAGATCTGTAAATCCACTCGTTTTAATTTGTAAAGCTTGATGCCATCCTATATTCTGTAAAGAAAATTATATCCTCTAATTCCTTTTAAAGTGTTTCAACAGCAGACAATTTTTTTTCTCAATTGCATTATATTAGGGCTGTGGGAAATTAATATTTGATTACAAACAAGAGTAAAAGTCCTCTTTTGGGGGTAAAAACCCACAAAATGAGATGAAGAATAGAAAGCACTGCTGACATTCAAAATCAAGATTTTCCTTTTACTAAATAGGCTCTTTGACCAACTAAGCCAAAGGACAAACAGGTGCGAAACATTAAAAAGCCTGCTTAGAGAGTTAAACAGCCCTAAACTGAGATAAAGAAGGAAAAGGACTGCTGGCATTCAAATTCAAGATTTTCCATTTACTAAATAGGCTCTTTGACCAACTAAGACAAAGGACAAACAGGTGTGATACATTAGAAAGCCTGCTTAGAGAGTTAAACAGCCCTAAACTGAGATAAAGAAGGAAGAGGACTGCTGGCATTCAAATTCAAGATTTTCTGTTTACTAAACAGGCTATTTGACCAACTAAGACAAAGGACAAACAGGTGTGATACATTAGAAAGCCTGCTTAGAGAGTTAAGAAGCCCCAAACTGACATAAAGAAAGAATAGCACTGCTGGCATTCAAATTCAAGATTTTCTGTTTGCTAAACAGGCTCTTTGACCAACTAAGCCAAAGGACATAAAGGTGAGATACATTGGATAAACGGATTAGAGATGCATAGAAAGGAGGCATTTCAAAAATAAATCAACTGGTTTTACATTGTCATGCTTGAAGCCATCTTTCTTCCTTTGATTCGAACTCAGGATCTCCTGTTTACTAGACAGGCGCTTTAACCAACTAAGCCACAGCACTAGAAGATGGAATGCATTTGAAATCCAAGGAAGATTGAAGCACCAATCGAACATTCAACTGGTTAGCGCAGCAAAACAATATTGAGCTTGAGTTCCATTCCACGTAGAGCAGAAACATGGAATAAGATTTCAATCTCAGTCATAACACTTAAGAAGCCAAGTAAATTTTGAAGAGCATTCATTTAAAAGACTGACAAATTTACAGAAGCTGTATCGAGGACAAAGGCTTTGAAGTTTCGCAATTGAATGAGCCTTCTTTTAGCACAGCTGAAATTTGGGACTTGTTTTGCTTCCAAGTTATGAAACAGAATAGACAGATTGAAGAAATGCCATGGCAAAACTAAAAGGAGGAAAAATTATGACTAATTGATATTAAAAACCTCAGCACTGGTTCATTTCTGATAGAGTTTTCCCCAAGCTAACTTCAAACAACAGGCACTGTAGTTGACGAGATAAGGCAACTCTGACAAAAGCCAACATACAATCTTCAGTGAAAAAACACTGACTGGTAAAAACCCTCTCAACATCTTCCCACCTAAACGAACGGGCGCTATGTAGACGAGGTGGCCGAGTGGTTAAGGTGATGGACTGCTAATCCATTGTGCTCTGCATGCATGGGTTCGAATCCCATCGTCGTCGGATTAATCTGCTTCTTCTTTCGTGTTGAATGGTTTGGTTTTCATTTTTAACCCAAGCGGTGGACACTTCAAGCATGAAAGTTTACAATACTCCTGTGCTGCTATCAAACTTTGCAGAGTCAGATCTGTAAATCCACTCGTTTTAATTTGTAAAGCTTGATGCCATCCTATATTCTGTAAAGAAAATTATATCCTCTAATTCCTTTTAAAGTGTTTCAACAGCAGAGAATTTTTTTTCTCAATTGCACTATATTAGGGCTGTGGGAAATTAATATTTGATGACAAACAAGAGTAAAAGTCCTCTTTTTGGGGTAAAAACCCACAAAATGAGATGAAGAATAGAAAGCACTGCTGACATTCAAAATCAAGATTTTCCTTTTACTAAATAGGCTCTTTGACCAACTAAGCCAAAGGACAAACAGGTGCGAAACATTAAAAAGCCTGCTTAGAGCGTTAAACAGCCCTAAACTGAGATAAAGAAGGAAAAGGACTGCTGGCATTCAAATTCAAGATTTTCCATTTACTAAATAGGCTCTTTGACCAACTAAGACAAAGGACAAACAGGTGTGATACATTAGAAAGCCTGCTTAGAGAGTTAAACAGCCCTAAACTGAGATAAAGAAGGAAGAGGACTGCTGGCATTCAAATTCAAGATTTTCTGTTTACTAAACAGGCTCTTTGACCAACTAAGACAAAGGACAAACAGGTGTGATACATTAGAAAGCCTGCTTAGAGAGTTAAGAAGCCCCAAACTTACATAATGAAAGAATAGCACTGCTGGCATTCAAATTCAAGATTTTCTGTTTACTAAACAGGCTCTTTGACCAACTAAGACAAAGGACAAATAGGTGTGATACATTAGAAAGCCTGCTTAGAGAGTTAAGAAGCCCCAAACTGACATAAAGAAAGAATAGCTGGCATTCAAATTCAAGATTTTCTGTTTACTAAACAGGCTCTTTGACCAACTAAGCCAAAGGACATAAAGGTGAGATACATTGGATAAACGGATTAGAGATGCATAGAAAGGATGCATTTCAAAACTAAATCAACTGGTTTTACATTGTCATGCTTGAAGCCATCTTTCTTCCTTTATATCTCTTAGGTAGAAGAGATTTTTAATCTCACAATTGCACTATCAGTCGCAAGTGAAACACCTATTTTTAAGATAGGAAGCTTCTTTGTGAGGAGATGAAAGCAAGGCACTGCTGAGATTCGAACTCAAGATCTCCTGTTTACTTGACAGGCACTTTAACCAACTAATCCACAGCACCAGAAGATGGCATGCATTTGAAATCCAAGGAAGATTGAAGCACCAATCGAACATTCAACTGGTTAGCGCAGCAAAACAATATTGAGCTTGAGTTCCATTCCACGTAGAGCAGAAACATGGAATAACATTTCAATCTCAGTCATAACACTTAAGAAGCCAAGTAAATTTTGAAGAGCATTCATTTAAAAGACTGACAAATTTACAGAAGCTGTATCGAGGACAAAGGCTTTGAAGTTTTGCAATTGAATGAGCCATCTTTTAGCACAGCTGAAATTTGGGACTTGTTTTGCTTCCAAGTTATGACACAGAATAGACAGATTGAAGAAATGCCATGGCAAAACCAAAAGGAGGAAAAATTATGACTAATTGATATTAAAAACCTCAGCACTGGTTCATTTCTGATAGAGTTTTCCCCAAGCTAACTTCAAACAACAGGCACTGTAGTTGACGAGATAAGGCAACTCTGACAAAAGCCAACATCCAATCTTCAGTGAAAAAACACTGACTGGTAAAAACCCTCTCAACATCTTCCCACCTAAACGCACGTGTGCTAGGTAGATGAGGTGGCCGAGTGGTTAAGGCGATGGACTGCTAATCCATTGTGCTCTGCATGCATGGTTTCGAATCCCATCCTCGTCGTATTAATCTGCTTCTTCTTTCGTGTTGAATGGTTTGGTTTTCATTTTTAACCCAAGTGGTGGACACTTCAAGCATGAAAGTTTACAATACTCCTGTGCTGCTATCAAACTTTGCAGAGTCAGATCTGTAAATCCACTCGTTTTAATTTGTAAAGCTTGATGCCATCCTATATTCTGTAAAGAAAATTATATCCTCTAATTCCTTTTAAAGTGTTTCAACAGCAGACAATTTTTTTTCTCAATTGCATTATATTAGGGCTGTGGGAAATTAATATTTGATTACAAACAAGAGTAAAAGTCCTCTTTTGGGGGTAAAAACCCACAAAATGAGATGAAGAATAGAAAGCACTGCTGACATTCAAAATCAAGATTTTCCTTTTACTAAATAGGCTCTTTGACCAACTAAGCCAAAGGACAAACAGGTGCGAAACATTAAAAAGCCTGCTTAGAGAGTTAAACAGCCCTAAACTGAGATAAAGAAGGAAAAGGACTGCTGGCATTCAAATTCAAGATTTTCCATTTACTAAATAGGCTCTTTGACCAACTAAGACAAAGGACAAACAGGTGTGATACATTAGAAAGCCTGCTTAGAGAGTTAAACAGCCCTAAACTGAGATAAAGAAGGAAGAGGACTGCTGGCATTCAAATTCAAGATTTTCTGTTTACTAAACAGGCTATTTGACCAACTAAGACAAAGGACAAACAGGTGTGATACATTAGAAAGCCTGCTTAGAGAGTTAAGAAGCCCCAAACTGACATAAAGAAAGAATAGCACTGCTGGCATTCAAATTCAAGATTTTCTGTTTGCTAAACAGGCTCTTTGACCAACTAAGCCAAAGGACATAAAGGTGAGATACATTGGATAAACGGATTAGAGATGCATAGAAAGGAGGCATTTCAAAACTAAATAAACTGGTTTTACATTGTCATGCTTGAAGCCATCTTTCTTCCTTTATATCGCTTAGATAGAAGAGATTTTTAATCTCACAATTGCACTATCAGAGTCAAGTGAAACATCTATTTTTATGATAGGAAGCTTCTTTGTGAGGAGATGAAAACAAGGCTCTGCTGAGATTCGAACTCAGGATCTCCTGTTTACTAGACAGGCACTTTAACCAACTAAGCCACAGCACCAGAAGATGGAATGCATTTGAAATCCAAGGAAGATTGAAGCACCAATCGAACATTCAACTGGTTAGCGCAGCAAAACAATATTGAGCTTGAGTTCCATTCCACGTAGAGCAGAAACATGGAATAAGATTTCAATCTCAGTCATAACACTTAAGAAGCCAAGTAAATTTTGAAGAGCATTCATTTAAAAGACTGACAAATTTACAGAAGCTGTATCGAGGACAAAGGCTTTGAAGTTTTGCAATTGAATGAGCCATCTTTTAGCACAGCTGAAATTTGGGACTTGTTTTGCTTCCAAGTTATGACACAGAATAGACAGATTGAAGAAATGCCATGGCAAAACCAAAAGGAGGAAAAATTATGACTAATTGATATTAAAAACCTCAGCACTGGTTCATTTCTGATAGAGTTTTCCCCAAGCTAACTTCAAACAACAGGCACTGTAGTTGACGAGATAAGGCAACTCTGACAAAAGCCAACATCCAATCTTCAGTGAAAAAACACTGACTGGTAAAAACCCTCTCAACATCTTCCCACCTAAACGCACGGGTGCTATGTAGATGAGGTGGCCGAGTGGTTAAGGCGATGGACTGCTAATCCATTGTGCTCTGCATGCATGGGTTCGAATCCCATCCTCGTCGTATTAATCTGCTTCTTCTTTCGTGTTGAATGGTTTGGTTTTCATTTTTAAACCAAGTGTTGGACACTTCAAGCATGAAAGTTTACAATACTCCTGTGCTGCTATCAAACTTTGCAGAGTCAGATCTGTAAATCCACTCGTTTTAATTTGTAAAGCTTGATGCCATCCTATATTCTGTAAAGAAAATTATATCCTCTAATTCCTTTTAAAGTGTTTCAACAGCAGACAATTTTTTTTCTCAATTGCATTATATTAGGGCTGTGGGAAATTAATATTTGATTACACACAAGAGAAAAAGTCCTCTTTTGGGGGTAAAAACCCACAAAATGAGATGAAGGATAGAAAGCACTGCTGACATTCAAAATCAAGATTTTCCTTTTACTAAATAGGCTCTTTGACCAACTAAGCCAAAGGACAAACAGGTGCGAAACATTAAAAAGCCTGCTTAGAGAGTTAAACAGCCCTAAACTGAGATAAAGAAGTAAAAGGACTGCTGGCATTCAAATTCAAGATTTTCCATTTACTAAATAGGCTCTTTGACCAACTAAGACAAAGGACAAACAGGTGTGATACATTAGAAAGCCTGCTTAGAGAGTTAAACAGCCCTAAACTGAGATAAAGAAGGAAGAGGACTGCTGGCATTCAAATTCAAGATTTTCTGTTTACTAAACAGGCTCTTTGACCAACTAAGACAAAGGACAAACAGGTGTGATACATTAGAAAGCCTGCTTAGAGAGTTAAGAAGCCCCAAACTGACATAAAGAAAGAATAGCACTGCTGGCATTCAAATTCAAGATTTTCTGTTTACTAAACAGGCTAAACTAAGCCAAAGGACATAAAGGTGAGATACTTTGGATAAACGGATTAGAGATGCATAGAAAGGAGGCATTTCAAAACTAAATCAACTGGTTTTACATGGTCATGCTTGAAGCCATCTTTCTTCCTTTATATCTCTTAGATAGAAGAGATTTTTAATCTCACAATTGCACTATCAGAGGCAAGTGAAACATCTATTTTTATGATAGGAAGCTTCTTTGTGAGGAGATGAAAGCAAGGCACTGCTGAGATTCGAACTCAGGATCTCCTGTTTACTAGACAGGCGCTTTAACCAACTAAGCCACAGCACCAGAAGATGGCATGCATTTGAAATCCAAGGAAGATTGAAGCACCAATCGAACATTCAACTGGTTAGCGCAGCAAAACAATATTGAGCTTGGGTTCCATTCCACGTAGAGCAGAAACATGGAATAACATTTCAATCTCAGTCATAACACTTAAGAAGCCAAGTAAATTTTGAAGAGGATTCATTTAAAAGACTGACAAATTTACAGAAGCTGTATCGAGGACAAAGGCTTTGAAGTTTTGCAATTGAATGAGCCATCTTTTAGCACAGCTGAAATTTGGGACTTGTTTTGCTTCCAGGTTATGACACAGAATAGACAGATTGAAGAAATGCCATGGCAAAACCAAAAGGAGGAAAAATTATGACTAATTGATATTAAAAACCTCAGCACTTGTTCATTTCTGATAGAGTTTTCCTCAAGCTAACTTCAAACAACAGGCACTGTAGTTGACGAGATAAGGCAACTCTGACAAAAGCCAACATACAATCTTCAGTGAAAAAACACTGACTGGTAAAAACCCTCTCAACATCTTCCCACCTAAACACACAGGTGCTATGTAGAAGAAGTGGCCGAGTGGTTAAGGCGATGGACTGCTAATCCATTGTGCTCTGCATGCATGGGTTCGAATCCCATCCTCGTCGGATTAATCTGCTTCTTCTTTCGTGTTGAATGGTTTGGTTTTCATTTTTAACCCAAGCGGTGGACACTTCAAGCATGAAAGTTTACAATACTCCTGTGCTGCTATCAAACTTTGCAGAGTCAGATCTGTAAATCCACTTGTTTTAATTTGTAAAGCTTGATGCCATCCTATATTCTGTAAAGAAAATTATATCCTCTAATTCCTTTTAAAGTGTTTCAACAGCAGACAATTTTTTTTCTCAATTGCACTATATTAGGGCTGTGGGAAATTAATATTTGATGACAAACAAGAGTAAAAGTCCTCTTTTTGGGGTAAAAACCCACAAAATGAGATGAAGAATAGAAAGCACTGCTGACATTCAAAATCAAGATTTTCCTTTTACTAAATAGGCTCTTTGACCAACTAAGCCAAAGGACAAACAGGTGCGAAACATTAAAAAGCCTGCTTAGAGAGTTAAACAGCCCTAAACTGAGATAAAGAAGGAAAAGGACTGCTGGCATTCAAATTCAAGATTTTCCATTTACTAAATAGGCTCTTTGACCAACTAAGACAAAGGACAAACAGGTGTGATACATTAGAAAGCCTGCTTAGAGAGTTAAACAGCCCTAAACTGAGATAAAGAAGGAAGAGGACTGCTGGCATTCAAATTCAAGATTTTCTGTTTACTAAACAGGCTCTTTGACCAACTAAGACAAAGGACAAACAGGTGTGATACATTAGAAAGCCTGCTTAGAGAGTTAAGAAGCCCCAAACTGAGATAAAGAAAGAATAGCACTGCTTGCATTCAAATTCAAGATTTTCTGTTTGCTAAACAGGCTCTTTGACCAACTAAGCCAAAGGACATAAAGGTGAGATACATTGGATAAACGGATTAGAGATGCATAGAAAGGAGGCATTTCAAAAATAAATCAACTGGTTTTACATTGTCATGCTTGAAGCCATCTTTCTTCCTTTATATCGCTTAGATAGAAGAGATTTTTAATCTCACAATTGCACTATCAGTCGCAAGTGAAACACCTATTTTTAAGATAGGAAGCTTCTTTGTGAGGATATGAAAAAAAGGCACTGCTGAGATTCGAACTCAGGATCTCCTGTTTACTAGACAGGCGCTTTAAGAAACTAAGCCACAGCACCAGAAGATGGCATGCATTTGAAATCCAAGGAAGATTGAAGCACCAATCGAACATTCAACTGGTTAGCGCAGCAAAACAATATTGAGCTTGAGTTCCATTCGACGTAGAGCAGAAACATGGAATAATATTTCAATCTCAGTCATAACACTTAAGAAGCCAAGTAAATTTTGAAGAGCATTCATTTAAAAGACTGACAAATTTACAGAAGCTGTATCGAGGACAAAGGCTTTGAAGTTTTGCAATTGAATGAGCCATCTTTTAGCACAGCTGAAATTTGGGACTTGTTTTGCTTCCAAGTTATGACACAGAATAGACAGATTGAAGAAATGCCATGGCAAAACCAAAAGGAGGAAAAATTATGACTAATTGATATTAAAAACCTCAGCACTGGTTCATTTCTGATAGAGTTTTTCCCAAGCTAACTTCAAACAACAGGCACTGTAGTTGACGAGATAAGGCAACTCTGACAAAAGCCAACATACAATCTTCAGTGAAAAAACACTGACTGGTAAAAACCCTCTCAACATCTTCCCACCTAAACGCACAGGTGCTATGTAGAAGAAGTGGCCGAGTGGTTAAGGCGATGGACTGCTAATCCATTGTGCTCTGCATGCATGGGTTCGAATCCCATCCTCGTCGGATTAATCTGCTTCTTCTTTCATGTTGAATGGTTTGGTTTTCATTTTTAACCCAAGCGGTGGACACTTCAAGCATGAAAGTTTACAATACTCCTGTGCTGCTATCAAACTTTGCAGAGTCAGATCTGTAAATCCACTCGTTTTAATTTGTAAAGCTTGATGCCATCCTATATTCTGTAAAGAAAATTATATCCTCTAATTCCTTTTAAAGTGTTTCAACAGCAGAGAATTTTTGTTCTCAATTGCACTATATTAGGGCTGTGGGAAATTAATATTTGATGACAAACAAGAGTAAAAGTCCTCTTTTTGGGGTAAAAACCCACAAAATGAGATGAAGAATAGAAAGTACTGCTGACATTCAAAATCAAGATTTTCCTTTTACTAAATAGGCTCTTTGACCAACTAAGCCAAAGGACAAACAGGTGCGAAACATTAAAAAGCCTGCTTAGAGAGTTAAACAGCCCTAAACTGAGATAAAGAAGGAAAAGGACTGCTGGCATTCAAATTCAAGATTTTCCATTTACTAAATAGGCTCTTTGACCAACTAAGACAAAGGACAAACAGGTGTGATACATTAAAAAGCCTGCTTAGAGAGTTAAACAGCCCTAAACTGAGATAAAGAAGGAAGAGGACTGCTGGCATTCAAATTCAAGATTTTCTGTTTACTAAACAGGCTCTTTGACCAACTAAGACAAAGGACAAACAGGTGTGATACATTAGAAAGCCTGCTTAGAGAGTTAAGAAGCCCCAAACTGACATAAAGAAAGAATAGCACTGCTTGCATTCAAATTCAAGATTTTCTGTTTGCTAAACAGGCTCTTTGACCAACTAAGCCAAAGGACATAAAGGTGAGATACATTGGATAAACGGATTAGAGATGCATAGAAAGGAGGCATTTCAAAACTAAATCAACTGGTTTTACATTGTCATGCTTGAAGCCATCTTTCTTTCTTTATATCGCTTAGATAGAAGAAATTTTTAATCTCACAATTGCACTATCAGTCGCAAGAGAAACACCTATTTTTAAGATAGGAAGCTTCTTTGTGAGGATATGAAAAAAAGGCACTGCTGAGATTCGAACTCATGATCTCCTGTTTACTAGACTAACTAAGCCACAGCACCAGAAGATGGAACGTATTTGAAATCCAAGGAAGATTGAAGCACCAATCGAACATTCAACTGGTTAGCGCAGCAAAACAATATTGAGCTTGAGTTCCATTCCACGTAGAGCAGAAACATGGAATAAGATTTCAATCTCAGTCATAACACTTAAGAAGCCAAGTAAATTTTGAAGAGCATTCATTTAAAAGACTGACAAATTTACAGAAGCTGTATCGAGGACAAAGGCTTTGAAGTTTTGCAATTGAATGAGCCATCTTTTAGCACAGCTGAAATTTGGGACTTGTTTTGCTTCCAAGTTATGACACAGAATAGACAGATTGAAGAAATGCCATGGCAAAACCAAAAGGAGGAAAAATTATGACTAATTGATATTAAAAACCTCAGCACTGGTTCATTTCTGATAGAGTTTTCCTCAAGCTAACTTCAAACAACAGGCACTGTAGTTGACGAGATAAGGCAACTCTGACAAAAGCCAACATCCAATCTTCAGTGAAAAAACACTGACTGGTAAAAACCCTCTCAACATCTTCCCACCTAAACGCACAGGTGCTATGTAGAAGAAGTGGCCGAGTGGTTAAGGCGATGGACTGCTAATCCATTGTGCTCTGCATGCATGGGTTCGAATCCCATCCTCGTCGGATTAATCTGCTTCTTCTTTCATGTTGAATGGTTTGGTTTTCATTTTTAACCCAAGCGGTGGACACTTCAAGCATGAAAGTTTACAATACTCCTGTGCTGCTATCAAACTTTGCAGAGTCAGATCTGTAAATCCACTCTTTTTAATTTGTAAAGCTTGATGCCATCCTATATTCTGTAAAGAAAATTATATCCTCTAATTCCTTTTAAAGTGTTTCAACAGCAGAGAATTTTTTTTCTCAATTGCACTATATTAGGGCTGTGGGAAATTAATATTTGATGACAAACAAGAGTAAAAGTCCTCTTTTTGGGGTAAAAACCCACAAAATGAGATGAAGAATAGAAAGTACTGCTGACATTCAAAATCAAGATTTTCCTTTTACTAAATAGGCTCTTTGACCAACTAAGCCAAAGGACAAACAGGTGCGAAACATTAAAAAGCCTGCTTAGAGAGTTAAACAGCCCTAAACTGAGATAAAGAAGGAAAAGGACTGCTGGCATTCAAATTCAAGATTTTCTGTTTATTAAACAGGCTCTTTGACCAACTAAGACAAAGGACAAATAGGTGTGATACATTAGAAAGCCTGCTTAGAGAGTTAAGAAGCCCCAAACTGACATAAAGAAAGAATAGCTGGCATTCAAATTCAAGATTTTCTGTTTACTAAACAGGCTCTTTGACCAACTAAGACAAAGGACAAATAGGTGTGATACATTAGAAAGCCTGCTTAGAGAGTTAAGAAGCCCCAAACTGACATAAAGAAAGAATAGCACTGCTTGCATTCAAATTCAAGATTTTCTGTTTGCTAAACAGGCTCTTTGACCAACTAAGCCAAAGGACATAAAGGTGAGATACATTGGATAAACGGATTAGAGATGCATAGAAAGGAGGCATTTCAAAACTAAATCAACTGGTTTTACATTGTCATGCTTGAAGCCATCTTTCTTCCTTTATATCGCTTAGATAGAAGAGATTTTTAATCTCACAATTGCACTATCAGTCGCAAGTGAAACACATATTTTTAAGATAGGAAGCTTCTTTGTGAGGATATGAAAACAAGGCACCGCTGAGATTCAAACTCATGATCTCCTGTTTACTAAATAGGCTCTTTGACCAACTAAGCCAAAGGACAAACAGGTGCGAAACATTAAAAAGCCTGCTTAGAGAGTTAAACAGCCCTAAACTGAGATAAAGAAGGAAGAGGACTGCTGGCATTCAAATTCAAGATTTTCTGTTAACTAAACAGGCTCTTTGACCAACTAAGACAAAGGACAAACAGGTGTGATACATTAGAAAGCCTGCTTAGAGAGTTAAGAAGCCCCAAACTGACATAAAGAAAGAATAGCACTGCTGGCATTCAAATTCAAGATTTTCTGTTTACTAAACAGGCTCTTTGACCAACTAAGACAAAGGACAAATAGGTGTGATACATTAGAAAGCCTGCTTAGAGAGTTAAGAAGCCCCAAACTGACATAAAGAAAGAATAGCTGGCATTCAAATTCAAGATTTTCTGTTTACTAAACAGGCTCTTTGACCAACTAAGCCAAAGGACATAAAGGTGAGATACATTGGATAAACGGATTAGAGATGCATAGAAAGGATGCATTTCAAAACTAAATCAACTGGTTTTACATTGTCATGCTTGAAGCCATCTTTCTTCCTTTATATCTCTTAGGTAGAAGAGATTTTTAATCTCACAATTGCACTATCAGTCGCAAGTGAAACACATATTTTTAAGATAGGAAGCTTCTTTGTGAGGATATGAAAACAAGGCACTGCTGAGATTCGAACTCATGATCTCCTGTTTACTAAATAGGCTCTTTGACCAACTAAGCCAAAGGACAAACAGGTGCGAAACATTAAAAAGCCTGCTTAGAGAGTTAAACAGCCCTAAACTGAGATAAAGAAGGAAGAGGACTGCTGGCATTCAAATTCAAGATTTTCTGTTAACTAAACAGGCTCTTTGACCAACTAAGACAAAGGACAAACAGGTGTGATACATTAGAAAGCCTGCTTAGAGAGTTAAGAAGCCCCAAACTGACATAAAGAAAGAATAGCACTGCTGGCATTCAAATTCAAGATTTTCTGTTTACTAAACAGGCTCTTTGACCAACTAAGACAAAGGACAAATAGGTGTGATACATTAGAAAGCCTGCTTAGAGAGTTAAGAAGCCCCAAACTGACATAAAGAAAGAATAGCTGGCATTCAAATTCAAGATTTTCTGTTTACTAAACAGGCTCTTTGACCAACTAAGCCAAAGGACATAAAGGTGAGATACATTGGATAAACGGATTAGAGATGCATAGAAAGGATGCATTTCAAAACTAAATCAACTGGTTTTACATTGTCATGCTTGAAGCCATCTTTCTTGCTTTATATCTCTTAGGTAGAAGAGATTTTTAATCTCACAATTGCACTATCAGTCACAAGTGAAACACCTTTGTTTAAGATAGGAAGCTTCTTTGTGAGGAGATGAAAACAAGGCACTGCTGAGATTCGAACTCATGATCTCCTGTTTACTAGACAGGCACTTTAACCAACTAAGCCACAGCACCAGAAGATGGAATGCATTTGAAATCCAAGGAAGATTGAAGCACCAATCGAACATTCAACTGGTTAGCGCAGCAAAACAATATTGAGCTTGAGTTCCATTCCACGTAGAGCAGAAACATGGAATAAGATTTCAATCTCAGTCATAACACTTAAGAAGCCAAGTAAATTTTGAAGAGCATTCATTTAAAAGACTGACAAATTTACAGAAGCTGTATCGAGGACAAAGGCTTTGAAGTTTTGCAATTGAATGAGCCATCTTTTAGCACAGCTGAAATTTGGGACTTGTTTTGCTTCCAAGTTATGACACAGAATAGACAGATTGAAGAAATGCCATGGCAAAACCAAAAGGAGGAAAAATTATGACTAATTGATATTAAAAACCTCAGCACTGGTTCATTTCTGATAGAGTTTTCCCCAAGCTAACTTCAAACAACAGGCACTGTAGTTGACGAGATAAGGCAACTCTGACAAAAGCCAACATACAATCTTCAGTGAAAAAACACTGACTGGTAAAAACCCTCTCAACATCTTCCCACCTAAACGCACAGGTGCTATGTAGAAGAAGTGGCCGAGTGGTTAAGGTGATGGACTGCTAATCCATTGTGCTCTGCATGCATGGGTTCGAATCCCATCCTCGTCGGATTAATCTGCTTTTTCTTTCATGTTGAATGGTTTGGTTTTCATTTTTAACCCAAGCGGTGGACACTTCAAGCATGAAAGTTTACAATACTCCTGTGCTGCTATCAAACTTTGCAGAGTCAGATCTGTAAATCCACTCGTTTTAATTTGTAAAGCTTGATGCCATCCTATATTCTGTAAAGAAAATTATATCCTCTAATTCCTTTTAAAGTGTTTCAACAGCAGAGAATTTTTTTTCTCAATTGCACTATATTAGGGCTGTGGGAAATTAATATTTGATGACAAACAAGAGTAAAAGTCCTCTTTTTGGGGTAAAAACCCACAAAATGAGATGAAGAATAGAAATTACTGCTGACATTCAAAATCAAGATTTTCCTTTTACTAAATAGGCTCTTTGACCAACTAAGCCAAAGGACAAACAGGTGCGAAACATTAAAAAGCCTGCTTAGAGAGTTAAACAGCCCTAAACTGAGATAAAGAAGGAAAAGGACTGCTGGCATTCAAATTCAAGATTTTCCATTTACTAAATAGGCTCTTTGACCAACTAAGACAAAGGACAAACCGGTGTGATACATTAGAAAGCCTGCTTAGAGAGTTAAACAGCCCTAAACTGAGATAAAGAAGGAAGAGGACTGCTGGCATTCAAATTCAAGATTTTCTGTTTACTAAACAGGCTCTTTGACCAACTAAGACAAAGGACAAACAGGTGTGATACATTAGAAAGCCTGCTTAGAGAGTTAAGAAGCCCCAAACTGACATAAAGAAAGAATAGCACTGCTTGCATTCAAATTCAAGATTTTCTGTTTGCTAAACAGGCTCTTTGACCAACTAAGCCAAAGGACATAAAGGTGAGATACATTGGATAAACGGATTAGAGATGCATAGAAAGGAGGCATTTCAAAACTAAATCAACTGGTTTTACATTGTCATGCTTGAAGCCATCTTTCTTCCTTTATATAGCTTAGATAGAAGAAATTTTTAATCTCACAATTGCACTATCAGTCGCAAGAGAAACACCTATTTTTAAGATAGGAAGCTTCTTTGTGAGGATATGAAAACAAGGCACTGCTGAGATTCGAACTCATGATCTCCTGTTTACTAGACAGGCACTTTACCACAGCACCAGAAGATAGCATGCATTTGAAATCCAAGGAAGATTGAAGCACCAATCGAACATTCAACTGGTTAGCGCAGCAAAACAATATTGAGCTTGAGTTCCATTCCACGTAGAGCAGAAACATGGAATAAGATTTCAATCTCAGTCATAACACTTAAGAAGCCAAGTAAATTTTGAAGAGCATTCATTTAAAAGACTGACAAATTTACAGAAGCTGTATCGAGGACAAAGGCTTTGAAGTTTTGCAATTGAATGAGCCATCTTTTAGCACAGCTGAAATTTGGGACTTGTTTTGCTTCCAAGTTATGACACAGAATAGACAGATTGAAGAAATGCCATGGCAAAACCAAAAGGAGGAAAAATTATGACTAATTGATATTAAAAACATCAGCACTGGTTCATTTCTGATAGAGTTTTCCTCAAGCTAACTTCAAACAACAGGCACTGTAGTTGACGAGATAAGGCAACTCTGACAAAAGCCAACATCCAATCTTCAGTGAAAAAACACTGACTGGTAAAAACCCTCTCAACATCTTCCCACCTAAACGCACAGGTGCTATGTAGATGAGGTGGCCGAGTGGTTAAGGCGATGGACTGCTAATCCATTGTGCTCTGCATGCATGGGTTCGAATCCCATCCTCGTCGGATTAATCTGCTTCTTCTTTCGTGTTGAATGGTTTGGTTTTCATTTTTAACCCAAGCGGTGGACACTTCAAGCATGAAAGTTTACAATACTCCTGTGCTGCTATCAAACTTTGCAGAGTCAGATCTGTAAATCCACTGGTTTTAATTTGTAAAGCTTGATGCCATCCTATATTCTGTAAAGAAAATTATATCCTCTAATTCCTTTTAAAGTGTTTCAACAGCAGACAATTTTTTTTCTCAATTGCACTATATTAGGGCTGTGGGAAATTAATATTTGATGACAAACAAGAGTAAAAGTCCTCTTTTTGGGGTAAAAACCCACAAAATGAGATGAAGAATAGAAAGCACTGCTGACATTCAAAATCAAGATTTTCCTTTTACTAAATAGGCTCTTTGACCAACTAAGCCAAAGGACAAACAGGTGCGAAACATTAAAAAGCCTGCTTAGAGAGTTAAACAGCCCTAAACTGAGATAAAGGAGGAAGAGGACTGCTGGCATTCAAATTCAAGATTTTCTGTTAACTAAACAGGCTCTTTGACCAACTAAGACAAAGGACAAACAGGTGTGATACATTAGAAAGCCTGCTTAGAGAGTTAAGAAGCCCCAAACTGACATAAAGAAAGAATAGCACTGCTGGCATTCAAATTCAAGATTTTCTGTTTACTAAACAGGCTCTTTGACCAACTAAGACAAAGGACAAATAGGTGTGATACATTAGAAAGCCTGCTTAGAGAGTTAAGAAGCCCCAAACTGACATAAAGAAAGAATAGCTGGCATTCAAATTCAAGATTTTCTGTTTACTAAACAGGCTCTTTGACCAACTAAGCCAAAGGACATAAAGGTGAGATACATTGGATAAACGGATTAGAGATGCATAGAAAGGATGCATTTCAAAACTAAATCAACTGGTTTTACATTGTCATGCTTGAAGCCATCTTTCTTGCTTTATATCTCTTAGGTAGAAGAGATTTTTAATCTCACAATTGCACTATCAGTCACAAGTGAAACACCTTTGTTTAAGATAGGAAGCTTCTTTGTGAGGAGATGAAAACAAGGCACTGCTGAGATTCGAACTCATGATCTCCTGTTTACTAGACAGGCACTTTAACCAACTAAGCCACAGCACCAGAAGATGGAATGCATTTGAAATCCAAGGAAGATTGAAGCACCAATCGAACATTCAACTGGTTAGCGCAGCAAAACAATATTGAGCTTGAGTTCCATTCCACGTAGAGCAGAAACATGGAATAAGATTTCAATCTCAGTCATAACACTTAAGAAGCCAAGTAAATTTTGAAGAGCATTCATTTAAAAGACTGACAAATTTACAGAAGCTGTATCGAGGACAAAGGCTTTGAAGTTTTGCAATTGAATGAGCCATCTTTTAGCACAGCTGAAATTTGGGACTTGTTTTGCTTCCAAGTTATGACACAGAATAGACAGATTGAAGAAATGCCATGGCAAAACCAAAAGGAGGAAAAATTATGACTAATTGATATTAAAAACCTCAGCACTGGTTCATTTCTGATAGAGTTTTCCCCAAGCTAACTTCAAACAACAGGCACTGTAGTTGACGAGATAAGGCAACTCTGACAAAAGCCAACATACAATCTTCAGTGAAAAAACACTGACTGGTAAAAACCCTCTCAACATCTTCCCACCTAAACGCACAGGTGCTATGTAGAAGAAGTGGCCGAGTGGTTAAGGTGATGGACTGCTAATCCATTGTGCTCTGCATGCATGGGTTCGAATCCCATCCTCGTCGGATTAATCTGCTTTTTCTTTCATGTTGAATGGTTTGGTTTTCATTTTTAACCCAAGCGGTGGATACTTCAAGCATGAAAGTTTACAATACTCCTGTGCTGCTATCAAACTTTGCAGAGTCAGATCTGTAAATCCACTCGTTTTAATTTGTAAAGCTTGATGCCATCCTATATTCTGTAAAGAAAATTATATCCTCTAATTCCTTTTAAAGTGTTTCAACAGCAGAGAATTTTTTTTCTCAATTGCACTATATTAGGGCTGTGGGAAATTAATATTTGATGACAAACAAGAGTAAAAGTCCTCTTTTTGGGGTAAAAACCCACAAAATGAGATGAAGAATAGAAATTACTGCTGACATTCAAAATCAAGATTTTCCTTTTACTAAATAGGCTCTTTGACCAACTAAGCCAAAGGACAAACAGGTGCGAAACATTAAAAAGCCTGCTTAGAGAGTTAAACAGCCCTAAACTGAGATAAAGAAGGAAAAGGACTGCTGGCATTCAAATTCAAGATTTTCCATTTACTAAATAGGCTCTTTGACCAACTAAGACAAAGGACAAACCGGTGTGATACATTAGAAAGCCTGCTTAGAGAGTTAAACAGCCCTAAACTGAGATAAAGAAGGAAGAGGACTGCTGGCATTCAAATTCAAGATTTTCTGTTTACTAAACAGGCTCTTTGACCAACTAAGACAAAGGACAAACAGGTGTGATACATTAGAAAGCCTGCTTAGAGAGTTAAGAAGCCCCAAACTGACATAAAGAAAGAATAGCACTGCTTGCATTCAAATTCAAGATTTTCTGTTTGCTAAACAGGCTCTTTGACCAACTAAGCCAAAGGACATAAAGGTGAGATACATTGGATAAACGGATTAGAGATGCATAGAAAGGAGGCATTTCAAAACTAAATCAACTGGTTTTACATTGTCATGCTTGAAGCCATCTTTCTTCCTTTATATAGCTTAGATAGAAGAAATTTTTAATCTCACAATTGCACTATCAGTCGCAAGAGAAACACCTATTTTTAAGATAGGAAGCTTCTTTGTGAGGATATGAAAACAAGGCACTGCTGAGATTCGAACTCATGATCTCCTGTTTACTAGACAGGCACTTTACCACAGCACCAGAAGATAGCATGCATTTGAAATCCAAGGAAGATTGAAGCACCAATCGAACATTCAACTGGTTAGCGCAGCAAAACAATATTGAGCTTGAGTTCCATTCCACGTAGAGCAGAAACATGGAATAAGATTTCAATCTCAGTCATAACACTTAAGAAGCCAAGTAAATTTTGAAGAGCATTCATTTAAAAGACTGACAAATTTACAGAAGCTGTATCGAGGACAAAGGCTTTGAAGTTTTGCAATTGAATGAGCCATCTTTTAGCACAGCTGAAATTTGGGACTTGTTTTGCTTCCAAGTTATGACACAGAATAGACAGATTGAAGAAATGCCATGGCAAAACCAAAAGGAGGAAAAATTATGACTAATTGATATTAAAAACATCAGCACTGGTTCATTTCTGATAGAGTTTTCCTCAAGCTAACTTCAAACAACAGGCACTGTAGTTGACGAGATAAGGCAACTCTGACAAAAGCCAACATCCAATCTTCAGTGAAAAAACACTGACTGGTAAAAACCCTCTCAACATCTTCCCACCTAAACGCACAGGTGCTATGTAGATGAGGTGGCCGAGTGGTTAAGGCGATGGACTGCTAATCCATTGTGCTCTGCATGCATGGGTTCGAATCCCATCCTCGTCGGATTAATCTGCTTCTTCTTTCGTGTTGAATGGTTTGGTTTTCATTTTTAACCCAAGCGGTGGACACTTCAAGCATGAAAGTTTACAATACTCCTGTGCTGCTATCAAACTTTGCAGAGTCAGATCTGTAAATCCACTGGTTTTAATTTGTAAAGCTTGATGCCATCCTATATTCTGTAAAGAAAATTATATCCTCTAATTCCTTTTAAAGTGTTTCAACAGCAGACAATTTTTTTTCTCAATTGCACTATATTAGGGCTGTGGGAAATTAATATTTGATGACAAACAAGAGTAAAAGTCCTCTTTTTGGGGTAAAAACCCACAAAATGAGATGAAGAATAGAAAGCACTGCTGACATTCAAAATCAAGATTTTCCTTTTACTATATAGGCTCTTTGACCAACTAAGCCAAAGGACAAACAGGTGCGAAACATTAAAAAGCCTGCTTAGAGAGTTAAACAGCCCTAAACTGAGATAAAGGAGGAAGAGGACTGCTGGCATTCAAATTCAAGATTTTCTGTTAACTAAACAGGCTCTTTGACCAACTAAGACAAAGGACAAACAGGTGTGATACATTAGAAAGCCTGCTTAGAGAGTTAAGAAGCCCCAAACTGACATAAAGAAAGAATAGCACTGCTGGCATTCAAATTCAAGATTTTCTGTTTACTAAACAGGCTCTTTGACCAACTAAGACAAAGGACAAATAGGTGTGATACATTAGAAAGCCTGCTTAGAGAGTTAAGAAGCCCCAAACTGACATAAAGAAAGAATAGCTGGCATTCAAATTCAAGATTTTCTGTTTACTAAACAGGCTCTTTGACCAACTAAGCCAAAGGACATAAAGGTGAGATACATTGGATAAACGGATTAGAGATGCATAGAAAGGATGCATTTCAAAACTAAATCAACTGGTTTTACATTGTCATGCTTGAAGCCATCTTTCTTCCTTTATATCTCTTAGGTAGAAGAGATTTTTAATCTCACAATTGCACTATCAGTCGCAAGTGAAACACCTTTGTTTAAGATAGGAAGCTTCTTTGTGAGGAGATGAAAACAAGGCACTGCTGAGATTCGAACTCAGGATCTCCTGTTTACTAGACAGGCGCTTTAACCAACTAAGCCACAGCACCAGAAGATGGAATGCATTTGAAATCCAAGGAAGATTGAAGCACCAATCGAACATTCAACTGGTTAGCGCAGCAAAACAATATTGAGCTTGAGTTCCATTCCACGTAGAGCAGAAACATGGAATAAGATTTCAATCTCAGTCATAACACTTAAGAAGCCAAGTAAATTTTGAAGAGCATTCATTTAAAAGACTGACAAATTTACAGAAGCTGTATCGAGGACAAAGGCTTTGAAGTTTTGCAATTGAATGAGCCATCTTTTAGCACAGCTGAAATTTGGGACTTGTTTTGCTTCCAAGTTATGACACAGAATAGACAGATTGAAGAAATGCCATGGCAAAACCAAAAGGAGGAAAAATTATGACTAATTGATATTAAAAACCTCAGCACTGGTTCATTTCTGATAGAGTTTTCCTCAAGCTAACTTCAAACAACAGGCACTGTAGTTGACGAGATAAGGCAACTCTGACAAAAGCCAACATCCAATCTTCAGTGAAAAAACACTGACTGGTAAAAACCCTCTCAACATCTTCCCACCTAAACGCACAGGTGCTATGTAGATGAGGTGGCCGAGTGGTTAAGGCGATGGACTGCTAATCCATTGTGCTCTGCATGCATGGGTTCTAATCCCATCCTCGTCGGATTAATCTGCTTCTTCTTTCGTGTTGAATGGTTTGGTTTTCATTTTTAACCCAAGCGGTGGACACTTCAAGCATGAAAGTTTACAATACTCCTGTGCTGCTATCAAACTTTGCAGAGTCAGATCTGTAAATCCACTGGTTTTAATTTGTAAAGCTTGATGCCATCCTATATTCTGTAAAGAAAATTATATCCTCTAATTCCTTTTAAAGTGTTTCAACAGCAGAGAATTTTTTTTCTCAATTGCACTATATTAGGGCTGTGGGAAATTAATATTTGATGACAAACAAGAGTAAAAGTCCTCTTTTTGGGGTAAAAACCCACAAAATGAGATGAAGAATAGAAAGCACTGCTGACATTCAAAATCAAGATTTTCCTTTTACTAAATAGGCTCTTTGACCAACTAAGCCAAAGGACAAACAGGTGCGAAACATTAAAAAGCCTGCTTAGAGAGTTAAACAGCCCTAAACTGAGATAAAGAAGGAAAAGGACTGCTGGCATTCAAATTCAAGATTTTCCATTTACTAAATAGGCTCCTTGACCAACTAAGACAAAGGACAAACAGGTGTGATACATTAGAAAGCCTGCTTAGAGAGTTAAACAGCCCTAAACTGAGATAAAGAAGGAAGAGGACTGCTGGCATTCAAATTCAAGATTTTCTGTTTATTAAACAGGCTCTTTGACCAACTAAGACAAAGGACAAACAGGTGTGATACATTAGAAAGCCTGCTTAGAGAGTTAAGAAGCCCCAAACTGACATAAAGAAAGAATAGCACTGCTGGCATTCAAATTCAAGATTTTCTGTTTACTAAACAGGCTCTTTGACCAACTAAGACAAAGGACAAATAGGTGTGATACATTAGAAAGCCTGCTTAGAGAGTTAAGAAGCCCCAAACTGACATAAAGAAAGAATAGCACTGCTTGCATTCAAATTCAAGATTTTCTGTTTGCTAAACAGGCTCTTTGACCAACTAAGCCAAAGGACATAAAGGTGAGATACATTGGATAAACGGATTAGAGATGCATAGAAAGGAGGCATTTCAAAACTAAATCAACTGGTTTTACATTGTCATGCTTGAAGCCATCTTTCTTCCTTTATATCGCTTAGATAGAAGAGATTTTTAATCTCACAATTGCACTATCAGTCGCAAGTGAAACACATATTTTTAAGATAGGAAGCTTCTTTGTGAGGATATGAAAACAAGGCACTGCTGAGATTCGAACTCATGATCTCCTGTTTACTAAATAGGCTCTTTGACCAACTAAGCCAAAGGACAAACAGGTGCGAAATATTAAAAAGCCTGCTTAGAGAGTTAAACAGCCCTAAACTGAGATAAAGAAGGAAGAGGACTGCTGGCATTCAAATTCAAGATTTTCTGTTAACTAAACAGGCTCTTTGACCAACTAAGACAAAGGACAAACAGGTGTGATACATTAGAAAGCCTGCTTAGAGAGTTAAGAAGCCCCAAACTGACATAAAGAAAGAATAGCACTGCTGGCATTCAAATTCAAGATTTTCTGTTTACTAAACAGGCTCTTTGACCAACTAAGACAAAGGACAAATAGGTGTGATACATTAGAAAGCCTGCTTAGAGAGTTAAGAAGCCCCAAACTGACATAAAGAAAGAATAGCTGGCATTCAAATTCAAGATTTTCTGTTTACTAAACAGGCTCTTTGACCAACTAAGCCAAAGGACATAAAGGTGAGATACATTGGATAAACGGATTAGAGATGCATAGAAAGGATGCATTTCAAAACTAAATCAACTGGTTTTACATTGTCATGCTTGAAGCCATCTTTCTTCCTTTATATCTCTTAGGTAGAAGAGATTTTTAATCTCACAATTGCACTATCAGTCGCAAGTGAAACACATATTTTTAAGATAGGAAGCTTCTTTGTGAGGATATGAAAACAAGGCACTGCTGAGATTCGAACTCATGATCTCCTGTTTACTAAATAGGCTCTTTGACCAACTAAGCCAAAGGACAAACAGGTGCGAAACATTAAAAAGCCTGCTTAGAGAGTTAAACAGCCCTAAACTGAGATAAAGAAGGAAGAGGACTGCTGGCATTCAAATTCAAGATTTTCTGTTAACTAAACAGGCTCTTTGACCAACTAAGACAAAGGACAAACAGGTGTGATACATTAGAAAGCCTGCTTAGAGAGTTAAGAAGCCCCAAACTGACATAAAGAAAGAATAGCACTGCTGGCATTCAAATTCAAGATTTTCTGTTTACTAAACAGGCTCTTTGACCAACTAAGACAAAGGACAAATAGGTGTGATACATTAGAAAGCCTGCTTAGAGAGTTAAGAAGCCCCAAACTGACATAAAGAAAGAATAGCACTGCTTGCATTCAAATTCAAGATTTTCTGTTTGCTAAACAGGCTCTTTGACCAACTAAGCCAAAGGACATAAAGGTGAGATACATTGGATAAACGGATTAGAGATGCATAGAAAGGAGGCATTTCAAAACTAAATCAACTGGTTTTACATTGTCATGCTTGAAGCCATCTTTCTTCCTTTATATCGCTTAGATAGAAGAGATTTTTAATCTCACAATTGCACTATCAGTCGCAAGTGAAACACATATTTTTAAGATAGGAAGCTTCTTTGTGAGGATATGAAAACAAGGCACTGCTGAGATTCGAACTCATGATCTCCTGTTTACTAAATAGGCTCTTTGACCAACTAAGCCAAAGGACAAACAGGTGCGAAACATTAAAAAGCCTGCTTAGAGAGTTAAACAGCCCTAAACTGAGATAAAGAAGGAAGAGGACTGCTGGCATTCAAATTCAAGATTTTCTGTTAACTAAACAGGCTCTTTGACCAACTAAGACAAAGGACAAACAGGTGTGATACATTAGAAAGCCTGCTTAGAGAGTTAAGAAGCCCCAAACTGACATAAAGAAAGAATAGCACTGCTGGCATTCAAATTCAAGATTTTCTGTTTACTAAACAGGCTCTTTGACCAACTAAGACAAAGGACAAATAGGTGTGATACATTAGAAAGCCTGCTTAGAGAGTTAAGAAGCCCCAAACTGACATAAAGAAAGAATAGCTGGCATTCAAATTCAAGATTTTCTGTTTACTAAACAGGCTCTTTGACCAACTAAGCCAAAGGACATAAAGGTGAGATACATTGGATAAACGGATTAGAGATGCATAGAAAGGATGCATTTCAAAACTAAATCAACTGGTTTTACATTGTCATGCTTGAAGCCATCTTTCTTCCTTTATATCTCTTAGGTAGAAGAGATTTTTAATCTCACAATTGCACTATCAGTCGCAAGTGAAACACATATTTTTAAGATAGGAAGCTTCTTTGTGAGGATATGAAAACAAGGCACTGCTGAGATTCGAACTCATGATCTCCTGTTTACTAAATAGGCTCTTTGACCAACTAAGCCAAAGGACAAACAGGTGCGAAACATTAAAAAGCCTGCTTAGAGAGTTAAACAGCCCTAAACTGAGATAAAGAAGGAAGAGGACTGCTGGCATTCAAATTCAAGATTTTCTGTTAACTAAACAGGCTCTTTGACCAACTAAGACAAAGGACAAACAGGTGTGATACATTAGAAAGCCTGCTTAGAGAGTTAAGAAGCCCCAAACTGACATAAAGAAAGAATAGCACTGCTGGCATTCAAATTCAAGATTTTCTGTTTACTAAACAGGCTCTTTGACCAACTAAGACAAAGGACAAATAGGTGTGATACATTAGAAAGCCTGCTTAGAGAGTTAAGAAGCCCCAAACTGACATAAAGAAAGAATAGCTGGCATTCAAATTCAAGATTTTCTGTTTACTAAACAGGCTCTTTGACCAACTAAGCCAAAGGACATAAAGGTGAGATACATTGGATAAACGGATTAGAGATGCATAGAAAGGATGCATTTCAAAACTAAATCAACTGGTTTTACATTGTCATGCTTGAAGCCATCTTTCTTCCTTTATATCTCTTAGGTAGAAGAGATTTTTAATCTCACAATTGCACTATCAGTCGCAAGTGAAACACCTTTGTTCAAGATAGGAAGCTTCTTTGTGAGGAGATGAAAACAAGGCACTGCTGAGATTCGAACTCATGATCTCCTGTTTACTAGACAGGAACTTTAACCAACTAAGCCACAGCACCGGAAGATGGAATGCATTTGAAATCCAAGGAAGATTGAAGCACCAATCGAACATTCAACTGGTTAGCGCAGCAAAACAATATTGAGCTTGAGTTCCATTCCACGTAGAGCAGAAACATGGAATAAGATTTCAATCTCAGTCATAACACTTAAGAAGCCAAGTAAATTTTGAAGAGCATTCATTTAAAAGACTGACAAATTTACAGAAGCTGTATCGAGGACAAAGGCTTTGAAGTTTTGCAATTGAATGAGCCATCTTTTAGCACAGCTGAAATTTGGGACTTGTTTTGCTTCCAAGTTATGACACAGAATAGACAGATTGAAGAAATGCCATGGCAAAACCAAAAGGAGGAAAAATTATGACTAATTGATATTAAAAACCTCAGCACTGGTTCATTTCTGATAGAGTTTTCCCCAAGCTAACTTCAAACAACAGGCACTGTAGTTGACGAGATAAGGCAACTCTGACAAAAGCCAACATACAATCTTCAGTGAAAAAACACTGACTGGTAAAAACCCTCTCAACATCTTCCCACCTAAACGCACAGGTGCTATGTAGAAGAAGTGGCCGAGTGGTTAAGGTGATGGACTGCTAATCCATTGTGCTCTGCATGCATGGGTTCGAATCCCATCCTCGTCGGATTAATCTGCTTCTTCTTTCGTGTTGAATGGTTTGGTTTTCATTTTTAACCCAAGCGGTGGACACTTCAAGCATGAAAGTTTACAATACTCCTGTGCTGCTTATCAAACTTTGCAGAGTCAGATCTGTAAATCCACTGGTTTTAATTTGTAAAGCTTGATGCCATCCTATATTCTGTAAAGAAAATTATATCCTCTAATTCCTTTTAAAGTGTTTCAACAGCAGACAATTTTTTTTCTCAATTGCACTATACTAGGGCTGTGGGAAATTAATATTTGATGACAAACAAGAGTAAAAGTCCTCTTTTTGGGGTAAAAACCCACAAAATGAGATGAAGAATAGAAAGCACTGCTGACATTCAAAATCAAGATTTTCCTTTTACTAAATAGGCTCTTTGACCAACTAAGCCAAAGGACAAACAGGTGCGAAACATTAAAAAGCCTGCTTAGAGAGTTAAACAGCCCTAAACTGAGATAAAGAAGGAAAAGGACTGCTGGCATTCAAATTCAAGATTTTCCATTTACTAAATAGGCTCTTTGACCAACTAAGACAAAGGACAAACCGGTGTGATACATTAGAAAGCCTGCTTAGAGAGTTAAGAAGCCCCAAACTGACATAAAGAAAGAATAGCTGGCATTCAAATTCAAGATTTTCTGTTTACTAAACAGGCTCTTTGACCAACTAAGCCAAAGGACATAAAGGTGAGATACATTGGATAAACGGATTAGAGATGCATAGAAAGGATGCATTTCAAAACTAAATCAACTGGTTTTACATTGTCATGCTTGAAGCCATCTTTCTTCCTTTATATCTCTTAGGTAGAAGAGATTTTTAATCTCACAATTGCACTATCAGTCGCAAGTGAAACACCTATGTTTAAGATAGGAAGCTTCTTTGTGAGGAGATGAAAACAAGGCACTGCTGAGATTCGAACTCAGGATCTCCTGTTTACTAGACAGGCGCTTTAACCAACTAAGCCACAGCACCAGAAGATGGAATGCATTTGAAATCCAAGGAAGATTGAAGCACCAATCGAACATTCAACTGGTTAGCGCAGCAAAATAATATTGAGCTTGAGTTCCATTCCACGTAGAGCAGAAACATGGAGTAAGATTTCAATCTCAGTCATAACACTTAAGAAGCCAAGTAAATTTTGAAGAGCATTCATTTAAAAGACTGACAAATTTACAGAAGCTGTATCGAGGACAAAGGCTTTGAAGTTTTGCAATTGAATGAGCCATCTTTTAGCACAGCTGAAATTTGGGACTTGTTTTGCTTCCAAGTTATGACACAGAATAGACAGATTGAAGAAATGCCATGGCAAAACCAAAAGGAGGAAAAATTATGACTAATTGATATTAAAAACCTCAGCACTGGTTCATTTCTGATAGAGTTTTCCCCAAGCTAACTTCAAACAACAGGCACTGTAGTTGACGAGATAAGGCAACTCTGACAAAAGCCAACATACAATCTTCAGTGAAAAAACACTGACTGGTAAAAACCCTTTCAACATCTTCCCACCTAAACGCACGGGCGCTGTGTAGACGACGTGGCCGAGTGGTTAAGGTGATGGACTGCTAATCCATTGTGCTCTGCATGCATGGGTTCGAATCCCATCGTCGTCGGATTAATCTGCTTCTTCTTTCGTGTTGAATGGTTTGGTTTTCATTTTTAACCCAAGCGGTGGACACTTCAAGCATGAAAGTTTACAATACTCCTGTGCTGCTATCAAACTTTGCAGAGTCAGATCTGTAAATCCACTGGTTTTAATTTGTAAAGCTTGATGCCATCCTATATTCTGTAAAGAAAATTATATCCTCTAATTAATCTGCTTCTTCTTTCGTGTTGAATGGTTTGGTTTTCATTTTTAACCCAAGCGGTGGACACTTCAAGCATGAAAGTTTACAATACTCCTGTGCTGCTATCAAACTTTGCAGAGTCAGATCTGTAAATCCACTGGTTTTAATTTGTAAAGCTTGATGCCATCCTATATTCTGTAAAGAAAATTATATCCTCTAATTCCTTTTAAAGTGTTTCAACAGCAGAGAATTTTTTTTCTCAATTGCACTATATTAGGGCTGTGGGAAATTAATATTTGATGACAAACAAGAGTAAAAGTCCTCTTTTTGGGGTAAAAACCCACAAAATGAGATGAAGAATAGAAAGCACTGCTGACATTCAAAATCAAGATTTTCCTTTTACTAAATAGGCTCTTTGACCAACTAAGCCAAAGGACAAACAGGTGCGAAACATTAAAAAGCCTGCTTAGAGAGTTAAACAGCCCTAAACTGAGATAAAGAAGGAAAAGGACTGCTGGCATTCAAATTCAAGATTTTCCATTTACTAAATAGGCTCTTTGACCAACTAAGACAAAGGACAAACAGGTGTGATACATTAGAAAGCCTGCTTAGAGAGTTAAACAGCCCTAAACTGAGATAAAGAAGGAAGAGGACTGCTGGCATTCAAATTCAAGATTTTCTGTTTACTAAACAGGCTCTTTGACCAACTAAGACAAAGGACAAACAGGTGTGATACATTAGAAAGCCTGCTTAGAGAGTTAAGAAGCCCCAAACTGACATAAAGAAAGAATAGCACTGCTGGCATTCAAATTCAAGATTTTCTGTTTACTAAACAGGCTCTTTGACCAACTAAGACAAAGGACAAATAGGTGTGATACATTAGAAAGCCTGCTTAGAGAGTTAAGAAGCCCCAAACTGACATAAAGAAAGAATAGCTGGCATTCAAATTCAAGATTTTCTGTTTACTAAACAGGCTCTTTGACCAACTAAGCCAAAGGACATAAAGGTGAGATACATTGGATAAACGGATTAGAGATGCATAGAAAGGATGCATTTCAAAACTAAATCAACTGGTTTTACATTGTCATGCTTGAAGCCATCTTTCATCCTTTATATCTCTTAGGTAGAAGAGATTTTTAATCTCACAATCAGTCGCAAGTGAAACACCTATTTTTAAAATAGGAAGCTTCTTTGTGAGGAGATGAAAACAAGGCACTGCTGAGATTCGAACTCAGGATCTCCTGTTTACTAGACAGGCGCTTTAACCAACTAAGCCACAGCACCAGAAGATTGAATGCATTTGAAATCCAAGGAAGATTGAAGCACCAATCGAACATTCAACTGGTTAGCGCAGCAAAATAATATTGAGCTTGAGTTCCATTCCACGTAGAGCAGAAACATGGAGTAAGATTTCAATCTCAGTCATAACACTTAAGAAGCCAAGTAAATTTTGAAGAGCATTCATTTAAAAGACTGACAAATTTACAGAAGCTGTATCGAGGACAAAGGCTTTGAAGTTTTGCAGTTGAATGAGCCATCTTTTAGCACAGCTGAAATTTGGGACTTGTTTTGCTTCCAAGTTATGACACAGAATAGACAGATTGAAGAAATGCCATGGCAAAACCAAAAGGAGGAAAAATTATGACTAATTGATATTAAAAACCTCAGCACTGGTTCATTTCTGATAGAGTTTTCCCCAAGCTAACTTCAAACAACAGGCACTGTAGTTGACGAGATAAGGCAACTCTGACAAAAGCCAAAATACAATCTTCAGTGAAAAAACACTGACTGGTAAAAACCCTCTCAACATCTTCCCACCTAAACGCACAGGCGCTATGTAGACGAGGTGGCCGAGTGGTTAAGGTGCTCGACTGCTAATCCATTGTGCTCTGCATGCATGGGTTCGAATCCCATCGTCGTCGGATTAATCTGCTTCATCTTTCGTGTTGAATGGTTTGGTTTTCATTTTTAACCCAAGCGGTGGACACTTCAAGCATGAAAGTATACAATACTCCTGTGCTGCTATCAAACTTTGCAGAGTCAGATCTGTAAATCCACTGGTTTTAATTTGTAAAGCTTGATGCCATCCTATATTCTGTAAAGAAAATTATATCCTCTAATTCCTTTTAAAGTGTTTCAACAGCAGATAATTTTTTTTCTCAATTGCACTATATTAGGGCTGTGGGAAATTAATATTTGATGACAAACAAGAGTAAAAGTCCTCTTTTTGGGGTAAAAACCCACAAAATGAGATGAAGAATAGAAAGCACTGCTGACATTCAAAATCAAGATTTTCCTTTTACTAAATAGGCTCTTTGACCAACTAAGCCAAAGGACAAACAGGTGCGAAGCATTAAAAAGCCTGCTTAGAGAGTTAAACAGCCCTAAACTGAGATAAAGAAGGAGAAGGACTGCTGGCATTCAAATTCAAGATTTTCCATTTACTAAATAGGCTCTTTGACCAACTAAGACAAAGGTCAAACAGGTGTGATACATTAGAAAGCCTGCTTAGAGAGTTAAACAGCCCTAAACTGAGATAAAGAAGGAAGAGGACTGCTGGCATTCAAATTCAAGATTTTCTGTTTACTAAACAGGCTCTTTGACCAACTAAGACAAAGGACAAACAGGTGTGATACATTAGAAAGCCTGCTTAGAGAGTTAAGAAGCCCCAAACTGACATAAAGAAAGAATAGCACTGCTGGCATTCAAATTCAAGATTTTCTGTTTGCTAAACAGGCTCTTTGACCAACTAAGCCAAAGGACATAAACGTGAGATACATTGGATAAACGGATTAGAGATGCATAGAAAGGAGGCATTTCAAAACTAAATCAACTGGTTTTACATTGTCATGCTTGAAGCCATCTTTCTTCCTTTATATCGCTTAGATAGAAGAGATTTTTAATCTCACAATTGCACTATCAGTCGCAAGTGAAACACCTATTTTTAAGATAGGAAGCTTCTTTGTGAGGATATGAAAACAAGGCACTGCTGAGATTCGAACTCAGGATCTGAGTTAACCAACTAAGCCACAGCACCAGAAGATGGAATGCATTTGAAATCCAAGGAAGATTGAAGCAGCAATCGAACATTCAACTGGTTAGCGCAGCAAAACAATATTGAGCTTGAGTTCCATTCCACGTAGAGCAGAAACATGGAATAAGATTTCAATCTCAGTCATAACACTTAAGAAGCCAAGTAAATTTTGAAGAGCATTCATTTAAAAGACTGACAAATTTACAGAAGCTGTATCGAGGACAAAGGCTTTGAAGTTTTGCAATTGAATGAGCCATCTTTTAGCACAGCTGAAATTTGGGACTTGTTTTGCTTCCAAGTTATGACACAGAATAGACAGATTGAAGAAATGCCATGGCAAAACCAAAAGGAGGAAAAATTATGACTAATTGATATTAAAAACCTCAGCACTGGTTCATTTCTGATAGAGTTTTCCCCAAGCTAACTTCAAACAACAGGCACTGTAGTTGACGAGATAAGGCAACTCTGACAAAAGCCAACATACAATCTTCAGTGAAAAAACACTGACTGGTAAAAACCCTCTCAACATCTTCCCACCTAAACGCACATGCGCTATGTAGACGAGGTGGCCGAGTGGTTAAGGGGATGGACTGCGAATCCATTGTGCTCTGCATGCATGGGTTCGAATACCATCCTCGTCGGATTAATCTGCTTCTTCTTTCATGTTGAATTGTTTGGTTTTCATTTTTAACCCAAGCGGTGGACAATTCATGCATGAAAGTTTACAATACTCCTGTGCTGCTATCAAACTTTGCAGAGTCAGATCTCTAAATCCACTGGTTTTAATTTGTAAAGCTTGATGCCATCCTATATTCAGTAAAGAAGATTATATCCTCTAATTCCTTTTAAAGTGTTTCAACAGCAGAGAATTTTTTTTCTCAATTGCACTATATTAGGGCTGTGGGAAATTAATATTTGATGACAAACAAGAGTAAAAGTCCTCTTTTTGGGGTAAAAACCCACAAAATGAGATGAAGAATAGAAAGCACTGCTGACATTCAAAATCAAGATTTTCCTTTTACTAAATAGGCTCTTTGACCAACTAAGCCAAAGGACAAACAGGTGCGAAACATTAAAAAGCCTGCTTAGAGAGTTAAACAGCCCTAAACTGAGATAAAGAAGGAAAAGGACTGCTGGCATTCAAATTCAAGATTTTCCATTTACTAAATAGGCTCTTTGACCAACTAAGACAAAGGACAAACAGGTGTGATACATTAGAAAGCCTGCTTAGAGAGTTAAACAGCCCTAAACTGAGATAAAGAAGGAAGAGGACTGCTGGCATTCAAATTCAAGATTTTCTGTTTACTAAACAGGCTCTTTGACCAACTAAGACAAAGGACAAACAGGTGTGATACATTAGAAAGCCTGCTTAGAGAGTTAAGAAGCCCCAAACTGACATAAAGAAAGAATAGCACTGCTGGCATTCAAATTCAAGATTTTCTGTTTACTAAACAGGCTCTTTGACCAACTAAGACAAAGGACAAATAGGTGTGATACATTAGAAAGCCTGCTTAGAGAGTTAAGAAGCCCCAAACTGACATAAAGAAAGAATAGCTGGCATTCAAATTCAAGATTTTCTGTTTACTAAACAGGCTCTTTGACCAACTAAGCCAAAGGACATAAAGGTGAGATACATTGGATAAACGGATTAGAGATGCATAGAAAGGATGCATTTCAAAACTAAATCAACTGGTTTTACATTGTCATGCTTGAAGCCATCTTTCATCCTTTATATCTCTTAGGTAGAAGAGATTTTTAATCTCACAATCAGTCGCAAGTGAAACACCTATTTTTAAAATAGGAAGCTTCTTTGTGAGGAGATGAAAACAAGGCACTGCTGAGATTCGAACTCAGGATCTCCTGTTTACTAGACAGGCGCTTTAACCAACTAAGCCACAGCACCAGAAGATGGAATGCATTTGAAATCCAAGGAAGATTGAAGCACCAATCGAACATTCAACTGGTTAGCGCAGCAAAACAATATTGAGCTTGAGTTCCATTCCACGTAGAGCAGAAACATGGAATAAGATTTCAATCTCAGTCATAACACTTAAGAAGCCAAGTAAATTTTGAAGAGCATTCATTTAAAAGACTGACAAATTTACAGAAGCTGTATCGAGGACAAAGGCTTTGAAGTTTTGCAATTGAATGAGCCATCTTTTAGCACAGCTGAAATTTGGGACTTGTTTTGCTTCCAAGTTATGACACAGAATAGACAGATTGAAGAAATGCCATGGCAAAACCAAAAGGAGGAAAAATTATGACTAATTGATATTAAAAACCTCAGCACTGGTTCATTTCTGATAGAGTTTTCCCCAAGCTAACTTCAAACAACAGGCACTGTAGTTGACGAGATAAGGCAACTCTGACAAAAGCCAACATCCAATCTTCAGTGAAAAAACACTGACTGGTAAAAACCCTCTCAACATCTTCCCACCTAAACACACGGGTGCTATGTAGATGAGGTGGCCGAGTGGTTAAGGCGATGGACTGCTAATCCATTGTGCTCTGCATGCATGGGTTCGAATCCCATCCTCGTCGGATTAATCTGCTTCTTCTTTCGTGTTGAATGGTTTGGTTTTCATTTTTAACCCAAGTGGTGGACACTTCAAGCATGAAAGTTTACAATACTCCTGTGCTGCTATCAAACTTTGCAGAGTCAGATCTGTAAATCCACTCGTTTTAATTTGTAAAGCTTGATGCCATCCTATATTCTGTAAAGAAAATTATATCCTCTAATTCCTTTTAAAGTGTTTCAACAGCAGACAATTTTTTTTCTCAATTGCATTATATTAGGGCTGTGGGAAATTAATATTTGATTACAAACAAGAGTAAAAGTCCTCTTTTGGGGGTAAAAACCCACAAAATGAGATGAAGAATAGAAAGCACTGCTGACATTCAAAATCAAGATTTTCCTTTTACTAAATAGGCTCTTTGACCAACTAAGCCAAAGGACAAACAGGTGCGAAACATTAAAAAGCCTGCTTAGAGAGTTAAACAGCCCTAAACTGAGATAAAGAAGGAAAAGGACTGCTGGCATTCAAATTCAAGATTTTCCATTTACTAAATAGGCTCTTTGACCAACTAAGACAAAGGACAAACAGGTGTGATACATTAGAAAGCCTGCTTAGAGAGTTAAACAGCCCTAAACTGAGATAAAGAAGGAAGAGGACTGCTGGCATTCAAATTCAAGATTTTCTGTTTACTAAACAGGCTCTTTGACCAACTAAGACAAAGGACAAACAGGTGTGATACATTAGAAAGCCTGCTTAGAGAGTTAAGAAGCCCCAAACTGACATAAAGAAAAAATAGCACTGCTGGCATTCAAATTCAAGATTTTCTGTTTGCTAAACAGGCTCTTTGACCAACTAAGCCAAAGGACATAAAGGTGAGATACATTGGATAAACGGATTAGAGATGCATAGAAAGGAGGCATTTCAAAAATAAATCTACTGGTTTTACATTGCCATGCTTGAAGCCATCTTTCTTCCTTTATATCTCTTAGATAGAAGAGATTTTTAATCTCACAATTGCACTATCAGTGGCAAGTGAAACACCTATTTTTAAGATAGGAAGCTTCTTTGTGAGGAGTTGAAAACAAAGCACTGCTGAGATTCGAACTGAAGATCTCCTGTTTACTAGACAGGCGCTTTAACCAACTAAGCCACAGCACCAGAAGATGGCATGCATTTGAAATCCAAGGAAGATTGAAGCACCAATTGAACATTCAACTGGTTAGCGCAGCAAAATAATATTGAGCTTGAGTTCCATTCCACGTAGAGCAGAAACATGGAGTAAGATTTCAATCTCAGTCATAACACTTAAGAAGCCAAGTAAATTTTGAAGAGCATTCATTTAAAAGACTGACAAATTTACAGAAGCTGTATCGAGGACAAAGGCTTTGAAGTTTTGCAATTGAATGAGCCATCTTTTAGCACAGCTGAAATTTGGGACTTGTTTTGCTTCCAAGTTATGACACAGAATAGACAGATTGAAGAAATGCCATGGCAAAACCAAAAGGAGGAAAAATTATGACTAATTGATATTAAAAACCTCAGCACTGGTTCATTTCTGATAGAGTTTTCCCCAAGCTAACTTCAAACAACAGGCACTGTAGTTGACGAGATAAGGCAACTCTGACAAAAGCCAACATACAATCTTCAGTGAAAAAACACTGACTGGTAAAAACCCTCTCAACATCTTCCCACCTAAACACACGGGCGCTATGTAGACGAGGTGGCCGAGTGGTTAAGGTGATGGACTGCTAATCCATTGTGCTCTGCATGCATGGGTTCGAATCCCATCGTCGTCTGATTAATCTGCTTTTTCTTTCGTGTTGAATGGTTTGGTTTTCATTTTTAACCCAAGCGGTGGACACTTCAAGCATGAAAGTTTACAATACTCCTGTGCTGCTATCAAACTTTGCAGAGTCAGATCTGTAAATCCACTTGTTTTAATTTGTAAAGCTTGATGCCATCCTATATTCTGTAAAGAAAATTATATCCTCTAATTCCTTTTAAAGTGTTTCAACAGCAGAGAATTTTTTTTCTCAATTGCACTATATTAGGGCTGTGGGAAATTAATATTTGATGACAAACAAGAGTAAAAGTCCTCTTTTTGGGGTAAAAACCCACAAAATGACATGAAGAATAGAAAGCACTGCTGACATTCAAAATCAAGATTTTCCTTTTACTAAATAGGCTCTTTGACCAACTAAGCCAAAGGACAAACAGGTGCGAAACATTAAAAAGCCTGCTTAGAGAGTTAAACAGCCCTAAACTGAGATAAAGAAGGAAAAGGACTGCTGGCATTCAAATTCAAGATTTTCCATTTACTAAATAGGCTCTTTGACCAACTAAGACAAAGGACAAACAGGTGTGATACATTAGAAAGCCTGCTTAGAGAGTTAAACAGCCCTAAACTGAGATAAAGAAGGAAGAGGACTGCTGGCATTCAAATTCAAGATTTTCTGTTTACTAAACAGGCTCTTTGACCAACTAAGACAAAGGACAAACAGGTGTGATACATTAGAAAGCCTGCTTAGAGAGATAAGAAGCCCCAAACTGACATAAAGAAAGAATAGCACTGCTGGCATTCAAATTCAAGATTTTCTGTTTACTAAACAGGCTCTTTGACCAACTAAGCCAAAGGACATAAAGGTGAGATACATTGGATAAACGGATTAGAGATGCATAGAAAGGAGGCATTTCAAAACTAAATCAACTGGTTTTACATTGTCATGCTTGAAGCCATCTTTCTTCCTTTATATCTCGTAGATAGAAGAGATTTTTAATCTCATAATTCCACTATCATTCGCAAGTGAAACACCTATTTTTAAGATTCTTTGTGAGGAGACGAAAACAAGGTACTGCTGAGATTCGAACTCAGGATCTCCTGTTTACTAGACAGGCACTTTAACCAACTAAGCCACTGCACCAGAAGATGTCGTGCAATTGAAATCCAAGGAAGATTGAAGCACCAATCGAACATTCAACTGGTTAGCGCAGCAAAACAATATTGAGCTTGAGTTCCATTCCACGTAGAGCAGAAACATGGAATAAGATTTCAATCTCAGTCATAACACTTAAGAAGCCAAGTAAATTTTGAAGAGCATTCATTTAAAAGACTGACAAATTTACAGAAGCTGTATCGAGGACAAAGGCTTTGAAGTTTTGCAATTGAATGAGCCATCTTTTAGCACAGCTGAAATTTGGGACTTGTTTTGCTTCCAAGTTATGACACAGAATAGACAGATTGAAGAAATGCCATGGCAAAACCAAAAGGAGGAAAAATTATGACTAATTGATATTAAAAACCTCAGCACTGGTTCATTTCTGATAGAGTTTTCCCCAAGCTAACTTCAAACAACAGGCACTGTAGTTGACGAGATAAGGCAACTCTGACAAAAGCCAACATACAATCTTCAGTGAAAAAACACTGACTGGTAAAAACCCTCTCAACATCTTCCCCCCTAAACGCACGGGCGCTATGTAGACGAGGTGGCCGAGTGGTTAAGGCGATGGACTGCTAATCCATTGTGCTCTGCATGCATGGGTTCGAATCCCATCCTCGTCGGATTAATCTGCTTCTTCTTTCATGTTGAATGGTTTGGTTTTCATTTTTAACCCAAGCAGTGGACACTTCAAGCATGAAAGTTTACAATACTCCTGTGCTGCTATCAAACTTTGCAGAGTCAGACCTGTAAATCCACTGGTTTTAAATGGTAAAGCTTGATGCCATCCTATATTCTGTAAAGAAAATTATATCCTCTAATTCCTTTTAAAGTGTTTCAACAGCAGAGAATTTTTTTTCTCAATTGCACTAGATTAGGGCTGTGGGAAATTAATATTTGATGACAAACAAGAGTAAAAGTCCTCTTTTTGGGGTAAAAACCCACAAAATGAGATGAAGAATAGAAAGCACTGCTGACATTCAAAATCAAGATTTTCCTTTTACTAAATAGGCTCTTTGACCAACTAAGCCAAAGGACAAACAGGTGCGAAACATTAAAAAGCCTGCTTAGAGAGTTAAACAGCCCTAAACTGAGATAAAGAAGGAAAAGGACTGCTGGCATTCAAATTCAAGATTTTCCATTTACTAAATAGGCTCTTTGACCAACTAAGACAAAGGACAAACAGGTGTGATACATTAGAAAGCCTGCTTAGAGAGTTAAACAGCCCTAAACTGAGATAAAGAAGGAAGAGGACTGCTGGCATTCAAATTCAAGATTTTCTGTTTACTAAACAGGCTCTTTGACCAACTAAGACAAAGGACAAACAGGTGTGATACATTAGAAAGCCTGCTTAGAGAGTTAAGAAGCCCCAAACTGACATAAAGAAAGAATAGCACTGCTGGCATTCAAATTCAAGATTTTCTGTTTACTAAACAGGCTCTTTGACCAACTAAGCCAAAGGACATAAAGGTGAGATACATTGGATAAACGGATTAGAGATGCATAGAAAGGAGGGATTTCAAAACTAAATCAACTGGTTTTACATTGTCATGCTTGAAGCCATCTTTCTTCCTTTATATCTCGTAGATAGAAGAGATTTTTAATCTCATAATTCCACTATCAGTCGCAAGTGAAACACCTATTTTTAAGATTCTTTGTGAGGAGACGAAAACAAGGTACTGCTGAGATTCGAACTCAGGATCTCCTGTTTACTAGACAGGCGCTTTAACCAACTAAGCCACAGCACCAGAAGATGGCATGCATTTGAAATCCAAGGAAGATTGAAGCACCAATCGAACATTCAACTGATTAGCGCAGCAAAACAATATTGAGCTTGAGTTCCATTCCACGTAGAGCAGAAACATGGAGTAAGATTTCAATCTCAGTCATAACACTTAAGAAGCCAAGTAAATTTTGAAGAGCATTCATTTAAAAGACTGACAAATTTACAGAAGCTGTATCGAGGACAAAGGCTTTGAAGTTTTGCAATTGAATGAGCCATCTTTTAGCACAGCTGAAATTTGGGACTTGTTTTGCTTCCAAGTTATGACACAGAATAGACAGATTGAAGAAATGCCATGGCAAAACCAAAAGGAGGAAAAATTATGACTAATTGATATTAAAAACCTCAGCACTGGTTCATTTCTGATAGAGTTTTCCCCAAGCTAACTGCAAACAACAGGCACTGTAGTTGACGAGATAAGGCAACTCTGACAAAAGCCAACATACAATCTTCAGTGAAAAAACACTGACTGGTAAAAACCCTCTCAACATCTTCCCACCTAAACACACAGGCACTATGTAGACGAGGTGGCCGAGTGGTTAAGGAGATGGACTGCTAATCCATTGTGCTCTGCATGCATGGGTTCGAATCCCATCCTCGTCGGATTAATCTGCTTCTTCTTTCATGTTGAATGGTTTGGTTTTCATTTTTAACCCAAGCAGTGGACACTTCAAGCATGAAAGTTTACAATACTCCTGTGCTGCTATCAAACTTTGCAGAGTCAGATCTGTAAATCCAATTGTTTTAATTGGTAAAGATTGATGCCATCCTATATTCTGTAAAGAAAATTATATCCTCTAATTCCTTTTAAAGTGTTTCAACAGCAGAGAATTTTTTTTCTCAATTGCACTATATTAGGGCTGTGGGAAATTAATATTTGATGACAAACAAGAGTAAAAGTCCTCTTTTTGGGGTAAAAACCCACAAAATGAGATGAAGAATAGAAAGCACTGCTGACATTCAAAATCAAGATTTTCCTTTTACTAAATAGGCTCTTTGACCAACTAAGCCAAAGGACAAACAGGTGCGAAACATTAAAAAGCCTGCTTAGAGAGTTAAACAGCCCTAAACTGAGATAAAGAAGGAAAAGGACTGCTGGCATTCAAATTCAAGATTTTCCATTTACTAAATAGGCTCTTTGATCAACTAAGACAAAGGACAAACAGGTGTGATACATTAGAAAGCCTGCTTAGAGAGTTAAACAGCCCTAAACTGAGATAAAGAAGGAAGAGGACTGCTGGCATTCAAATTCAAGATTTTCTGTTTACTAAACAGGCTCTTTGACCAACTAAGACAAAGGACAAACAGGTGTGATACATTAGAAAGCCTGCATAGAGAGTTAAGAAGCCCCAAACTGAGATAAAGAAGGAAGAGGACTGCTGGCATTCAAATTCAAGATTTTCTGTTTACTAAACAGGCTCTTTGACCAATTAAGACAAAGGACAAACAGGTGTGATACATTAGAAAGCCTGCATAGAGAGTTAAGAAGCCCCAAACTGACATAAAGAAAGAATAGCACTGCTGGCATTCAAATTCAAGATTTTCTGTTTACTAAACAGGCTCTTTGACCAACTAAGCCAAAGGACATAAAGGTGAGATACATTGGATAAACGGATTAGAGATGCATAGAAAGGAGGCATTTCAAAACTAAATCAACTGGTTTTACATTGTCATGCTTGAAGCCATCTTTCTTCCTTTATATCTCTTAGATAGAAGAGATTTTTAATCTCATAATTGCACTATCAGTCGCAAGTGAAACACCTATTTTTAAGATAGGAAGCTTCTTTGTGAGGAGATGAAAACAAGGCACTGCTGAGATTCAAACTCAGGATCTCCTGTTTACTAGACAGGCGCTTTAACAAACTAAGCCACTGCACCAGAAGATGGCATGCATTTGAAATCCAAGGAAGATTGAAGCACCAATCGAACATTCAACTGGTTAGCGCAGCAAAACAATATTGAGCTTGAGTTCCATTCGACGTAGAGCAGAAACATGGAATAAGATTTCAATCTCAGTCATAACACTTAAGAAGCCAAGTAAATATTGAAGAGCATTCATTTAAAAGACTGACAAATTTACAGAAGCTGTATCGAGGACAAAGGCTTTGAAGTTTTGCAATTGAATGAGCCATCTTTTAGCACAGCTGAAATTTGGGACTTGTTTTGCTTCCAAGTTATGACACAGAATAGACAGATTGAAGAAATGCCATGGCAAAACCAAAAGGAGGAAAAATTATGACTAATTGATATTAAAAACCTCAGCACTGGTTCATTTCTGATAGAGTTTTCCCCAAGCTAACTTCAAACAACAGGCACTGTAGTTGACGAGATAAGGCAACTCTGACAAAAGCCAACATACAATCTTCAGTGAAAAAACACTGACTGGTAAAAACCCTCTCAACATCTTCCCACCTAAACGCACGGGCTCTATGTAGAAGAGGTGGCCGAGTGGTTAAGGCGATGGACTGCTAATCCATTGTGCTCTGCATGCATGGGTTCGAATCCCATCCTCGTCGGATTAATCTGCTTCTTCTTTCATGTTGAATGGTTTGGTTTTCATTTTTAACCCAAGCAGTGGACACTTCAAGCATGAAAGTTTACAATACTCCTGTGCTGCTATCAAACTTTGCAGAGTCAGACCTGTAAATCCACTGGTTTTAATTGGTAAAGCTTGATGCCATTCTATATTCTGTAAAGAAAATTATATCCTCTAATTCCTTTTAAAGTGTTTCAACAGCAGAGAATTTTTTTTCTCAATTGCACTATATTAGGGCTGTGGGAAATTAATATTTGATGACAAACAAGAGTAAAAGTCCTCTTTTTGGGGTAAAAACCCACAAAATGAGATGAAGAATAGAAAGCACTGCTGACATTCAAAATCAAGATTTTCCTTTTACTAAATAGGCTCTTTGACCAACTAAGCCAAAGGACAAACAGGTGCGAAACATTAAAAAGCCTGCTTAGAGAGTTAAACAGCCCTAAACTGAGATAAAGAAGGAAAAGGACTGCTGGCATTCAAAGTCAAGATTTTCCATTTACTAAATAGGCTCTTTGACCAACTAAGACAAAGGACAAACAGGTG
Organism: Dendrobates tinctorius; assembly: GCF_039654945.1. NCBI lineage: Eukaryota > Metazoa > Chordata > Amphibia > Anura > Dendrobatidae > Dendrobates > Dendrobates tinctorius. The sequence goes on from NW_027361871.1 coordinate 2,363,969, forward strand.
TGATACATTAGAAAGCCTGCTTAGAGAGTTAAACAGCCCTAAACTGAGATAAAGAAGGAAGAGGACTGCTGGCATTCAAATTCAAGATTTTCTGTTTACTAAACAGGCTCTTTGACCAACTAAGACAAAGGACAAACAGGTGTGATACATTAGAAAGCCTGCTTAGAGAGTTAAGAAGCCCCAAACTGACATAAAGAAAGAATAGCTCTGCTGGCATTCAAATTCAAGATTTTCTGTTTACTAAACAGGCTCTTTGACCAACTAAGCCAAAGGACATAAAGGTGAGATACATTGGATAAACGGATTAGAGATGCATAGAAAGGAGGCATTTCAAAACTAAATCAACTGGTTTTACATTGTCATGCTTGAAGCCATCTTTCTTCCTTTATATCTCTTAGATAGAAGAGATTTTAAATCTCATAATTCCACTATCAGTCGCAAGTGAAACACCTATTTTTAAGATAAGAAGCTTCTTTGTGAGGAGACGAAAACAAGGCACTGCTGAGATTCAAACTCAGGATCTCCTGTTTACTAGACAGGCGCTTTAACAAACTAAGCCACTGCACCAGAAGATGGCATGCATTTGAAATCCAAGGAAGATTGAAGCACCAATCGAACATTCAACTGGTTAGCGCAGCAAAACAATATTGAGCTTGAGTTCCATTCGACGTAGAGCAGAAACATGGAATAAGATTTCAATCTCAGTCATAACACTTAAGAAGCCAAGTAAATTTTGAAGAGCATTCATTTAAAAGACTGACAAATTTACAGAAGCTGTATCGAGGACAAAGGCTTTGAAGTTTTGCAATTGAATGAGCCATCTTTTAGCACAGCTGAAATTTGGGACTTGTTTTGCTTCCAAGTTATGACACAGAATAGACAGATTGAAGAAATGCCATGGCAAAACCAAAAGGAGGAAAAATTATGACTAATTGATATTAAAAACCTCAGCACTGGTTCATTTCTGATAGAGTTTTCCCCAAGCTAACTTCAAACAACAGGCACTGTAGTTGACGAGATAAGGCAACTCTGACAAAAGCCAACATACAATCTTCAGTGAAAAAACACTGACTGGTAAAAACCCTCTCAACATCTTCCCACCTAAACGCACGGGCTCTATGTAGAAGAGGTGGCCGAGTGGTTAAGGCGATGGACTGCTAATCCATTGTGCTCTGCATGCATGGGTTCGAATCCCATCCTCGTCGGATTAATCTGCTTCTTCTTTCATGTTGAATGGTTTGGTTTTCATTTTTAACCCAAGCAGTGGACACTTCAAGCATGAAAGTTTACAATACTCCTGTGCTGCTATCAAACTTTGCAGAGTCAGACCTGTAAATCCACTGGTTTTAATTGGTAAAGCTTGATGCCATTCTATATTCTGTAAAGAAAATTATATCCTCTAATTCCTTTTAAAGTGTTTCAACAGCAGAGAATTTTTTTTCTCAATTGCACTATATTAGGGCTGTGGGAAATTAATATTTGATGACAAACAAGAGTAAAAGTCCTCTTTTTGGGGTAAAAACCCACAAAATGAGATGAAGAATAGAAAGCACTGCTGACATTCAAAATCAAGATTTTCCTTTTACTAAATAGGCTCTTTGACCAACTAAGCCAAAGGACAAACAGGTGCGAAACATTAAAAAGCCTGCTTAGAGAGTTAAACAGCCCTAAACTGAGATAAAGAAGGAAAAGGACTGCTGGCATTCAAAGTCAAGATTTTCCATTTACTAAATAGGCTCTTTGACCAACTAAGACAAAGGACAAACAGGTGTGATACATTAGAAAGCCTGCTTAGAGAGTTAAACAGCCCTAAACTGAGATAAAGAAGGAAGAGGACTGCTGGCATTCAAATTCAAGATTTTCTGTTTACTAAACAGGCTCTTTGACCAACTAAGACAAAGGACAAACAGGTGTGATACATTAGAAAGCCTGCTTAGAGAGTTAAGAAGCCCCAAACTGACATAAAGAAAGAATAGCTCTGCTGGCATTCAAATTCAAGATTTTCTGTTTACTAAACAGGCTCTTTGACCAACTAAGCCAAAGGACATAAAGGTGAGATACATTGGATAAACGGATTAGAGATGCATAGAAAGGAGGCATTTCAAAACTAAATCAACTGGTTTTACATTGTCATGCTTGAAGCCATCTTTCTTCCTTTATATCTCTTAGATAGAAGAGATTTTAAATCTCATAATTCCACTATCAGTCGCAAGTGAAACACCTATTTTTAAGATAAGAAGCTTCTTTGTGAGGAGACGAAAACAAGGCACTGCTGAGATTCAAACTCAGGATCTCCTGTTTACTAGACAGGCGCTTTAACAAACTAAGCCACAGCACCAAAAGATGGCATGCATTTGAAATCCAAGGAAGATTGAAGCACCAATCGAACATTCAACTGGTTAGCGCAGCAAAACAATATTGAGCTTGAGTTCCATTCCACGTAGAGCAGAAACATGGAATAAGATTTCAATCTCAGTCATAACACTTAAGAAGCCAAGTAAATTTTGAAGAGCATTCATTTAAAAGACTGACAAATTTACAGAAGCTGTATCGAGGACAAAGGCTTTGAAGTTTTGCAATTGAATGAGCCATCTTTTAGCACAGCTGAAATTTGGGACTTGTTTTGCTTCCAAGTTATGACACAGAATAGACAGATTGAAGAAATGCCATGGCAAAACCAAAAGGAGGAAAAATTATGACTAATTGATATTAAAAACCTCAGCACTGGTTCATTTCTGATAGAGTTTTCCCCAAGCTAACTTCAAACAACAGGCACTGTAGTTGACGAGATAAGGCAACTCTGACAAAAGCCAACATACAATCTTCAGTGAAAAAACACTGACTGGTAAAAACCCTCTCAACATCTTCCCACCTAAACGCACGGGCGCTATGTAGACGAGGTGGCCGAGTGGTTAAGGTGATGGACTGCTAATCCATTGTGCTCTGCATGCATGGGTTCGAATCCCATCCTCGTCGGATTAAGCTGCTTCTTCTTTCATGTTGAATGGTTTGGTTTTCATTTTTAACCCAAGCAGTGGACACTTCAAGCATGAAAGTTTACAATACTCCTGTGCTGCTATCAAACTTTGCAGAGTCAGACCTGTAAATCCACTGGTTTTAATTGGTAAAGCTTGATGCCATCCTATATTCTGTAAAGAAAATTATATCCTCTAATTCCTTTTAAAGTGTTTCAACAGCAGAGAATTTTTTTTCTCAATTGCACTAGATTAGGGCTGTGGGAAATTAATATTTGATGACAAACAAGAGTAAAAGTCCTCTTTTTGGGGTAAAAACCCACAAAATGAGATGAAGAATAGAAAGCACTGCTGACATTCAAAATCAAGATTTTCCTTTTACTAAATAGGCTCTTTGACCAACTAAGCCAAAGGACAAACAGGTGCGAAACATTAAAAAGCCTGCTTAGAGAGTTAAACAGCCCTAAACTGAGATAAAGAAGGAAAAGGACTGCTGGCATTCAAATTCAAGATTTTCCATTTCCTAAATAGGCTCTTTGACCAACTAAGACAAAGGACAAACAGGTGTGATACATTAGAAAGCCTGCTTAGAGAGTTAAACAGCCCTAAACTGAGATAAAGAAGGAAGAGGACTGCTGGCATTCAAATTCAAGATTTTCTGTTTACTAAACAGGCTCTTTGACCAACTAAGACAAAGGACAAACAGGTGTGATACATTAGAAAGCCTGCTTAGAGAGTTAAGAAGCCCCAAACTGACATAAAGAAAGAATAGCACTGCTGGCATTCAAATTCAAGATTTTCTGTTTACTAAACAGGCTCTTTGACCAACTAAGCCAAAGGACATAAAGGTGAGATACATTGGATAAACGGATTAGAGATGCATAGAAAGGAGGCATTTCAAAACTAAATCAACTGGTTTTACATTGTCATGCTTGAAGCCATCTTTCTTCCTTTATATCTCGTAGATAGAAGAGATTTTTAATCTCATAATTCCACTATCAGTCGCAAGTGAAACACCTATTTTTAAGATAGGAAGCTTCTTTGTGAGGAGACGAAAACAAGGCACTGCTGAGATTCGAACTCAGGATCTCGTGTTTACTAGACAGGCGCTTTAACCAACTAAGCCACAGCACCAGAAGATGGCATGCATTTGAAATCCAAGGAAGATTGAAGCACCAATCGAACATTCAACTGGTTAGCGCAGCAAAACAATATTGAGCTTGAGTTCCATTCCACGTAGAGCAGAAACACGGAATAAGATTTCAATCTCAGTCATAACACTTAAGAAGCCAAGTAAATTTTGAAGAGCATTCATTTAAAAGACTGACAAATTTACAGAAGCTGTATCGTGGACAAAGGCTTTGAAGTTTTTCAATTGAATGAGCCATCTTTTAGCACAGCTGAAATTTGCGACTTGTTTTGCTTCCAAGTTATGACACAGAATAGACAGATTGAAGAAATGCCATGGCAAAACCAAAAGGAGGAAAAATTATGACTAATTGATATTAAAAACCTCAGCACTGGTTCATTTCTGATAGAATTTACCCCAAGCTAACTTCAAACAACAGGCACTGTAGTTGACGAGATAAGACAACTCTGACAAAAGCCAACATACAATCTTCAGTGAAAAAACACTGACTGGTAAAAACCCTCTCAACATCTTCCCACCTAAACGTAGATGAGGTGGCCGAGTGGTTAAGGCGATGGACTGCTAATCCATTGTGCTTTGCATGCATTGGGTTCGAATCCCATTCTCGTCGGATTAATCTGCTTCTTCTTTCGTGTTGAATGGTTTGGTTTTCATTTTTAACCCAAGCGGTTGACACTTCAAGCATGAAAGTTTACAATACTCCTGTGCTGCTATCAAACTTTGCAGAGTCAGATCTGTAAATCCACTGGTTTTAATTTGTAAAGCTTGTTGCCATCCTATATTCTGTAAAGAAAATTATATCCTCTAATTCCTTTTAAAGTGTTTCAACAGCAGAGAATTTTTTTTCTCAATTGCACTATATTAGGGCTGTGGGAAATTAATATTTGATGACAAACAAGAGTAAAAGTCCTCTTTTTGGGGTAAAAACCCACAAAATGAGATGAAGAATAGAAAGCACTGCTGACATTCAAAATCAAGATTTTCCTTTTACTAAATAGGCTCTTTGACCAACTAAGCCAAAGGACAAACAGGTGCGAAACATTAAAAAGCCTGCTTAGAGAGTTAAACAGCCCTAAACTGAGATAAAGAAGGAAAAGGACTGCTGGCATTCAAATTCAAGATTTTGCATTTACTAAATAGGCTCTTTGACCAACTAAGGCAAAGGACAAACAGGTGTGATACATTAGAAAGCCTGCTTAGAGAGTTAAACAGCCCTAAACTGAGATAAAGAAGGAAGAGGACTGCTGGCATTCAAATTCAAGATTTTCTGTTTACTAAACAGGCTCTTTGACCATCTAAGACAAAGGACAAACAGGTGTGATACATTAGAAAGCCTGCTTAGAGAGTTAAGAAGCCCCAAACTGACATAAAGAAAGAATAGCACTGCTGGCATTCAAATTTTTCTGTTTACTAAACAGGCTCTTTGACCAACTAAGCCAAAGGACATAAAGGTGAGATACATTGGATAAACGGATTAGAGATGCATAGAAAGGAGGCATTTCAAAACTAAATCAACTGGTTTTACATTGTCATGCTTGAAGCCATCTTTCTTCCTTTATATCTCTTAGATAGAAGAGATTTTTAATCTCACAATTGCACTATCAGTCGCAAGTGAAACACCTATTTTTAAGATAGGAAGCTTTTTTGTGAGGAGATGAAAACAAGGCACTGCTGAGATTCGAACTCAGGATCTCCTGTTTACTAGACAGGCGATTTAACCAACTAAGCCACAGCACCAGAAGATGGCATGCATGTGAAATCCAAGGTAGATTGAAGCACCAATCGAACATTCAACTGATTAGTGCAGCAAAACAATATTGAGCTTTAGTTCCATTCCACGTAGAGCAGAAACATGGAATAAGATTTCAATCTCAGTCATAACACTTAAGAAGCCAAGTAAATTTTGAAGAGCATTCATTTAAAAGACTGACAAATTTACAGAAGCTGTATCGTGGACAAAGGCTTTGAAGTTTTTCAATTGAATGAGCCATCTTTTAGCACAGCTGAAATTTGCGACTTGTTTTGCTTCCAAGTTATGACACAGAATAGACAGATTGAAGAAATGCCATGGCAAAACCAAAAGGAGGAAAAATTATGACTAATTGATATTAAAAACCTCAGCACTGGTTCATTTCTGATAGAATTTACCCCAAGCTAACTTCAAACAACAGGCACTGTAGTTGACGAGATAAGACAACTCTGACAAAAGCCAACATACAATCTTCAGTGAAAAAACACTGACTGGTAAAAACCCTCTCAACATCTTCCCACCTAAACGCACAGGCGCTATGTAGATGAGGTGGCCGAGTGGTTAAGGCGATGGACTGCTAATCCATTGTGCTTTGCATGCATGGGTTCGAATCCCATTCTCGTCGGATTAGTCTGCTTCTTCTTTCGTGTTGAATGGTTTGGTTTTCATTTTTAACCCAAGCGGTTGACACTTCAAGCATGAAAGTTTACAATACTCCTGTGCTGCTATCAAACTTTGCAGAGTCAGATCTGTAAATCCACTGGTTTTAATTTGTAAAGCTTGTTGCCATCCTATATTCTGTAAAGAAAATTATATCCTCTAATTCCTTTTAAAGTGTTTCAACAGCAGAGAATTTTTTTTCTCAATTGCACTATATTAGGGCTGTGGGAAATTAATATTTGATGACAAACAAGAGTAAAAGTCCTCTTTTTGGGGTAAAAACCCACAAAATGAGATGAAGAATAGAAAGCACTGCTGACATTCAAAATCAAGATTTTCCTTTTACTAAATAGGCTCTTTGACCAACTAAGCCAAAGGACAAACAGGTGCGAAACATTAAAAAGCCTGCTTAGAGAGTTAAACAGCCCTAAACTGAGATAAAGAAGGAAAAGGACTGCTGGCATTCAAATTCAAGATTTTCCATTTACTAAATAGGCTCTTTGACCAACTAAGGCAAAGGACAAACAGGTGTGATACATTAGAAAGCCTGCTTAGAGAGTTAAACAGCCCTAAACTGAGATAAAGAAGGAAGAGGACTGCTGGCATTCAAATTCAAGATTTTCTGTTTACTAAACAGGCTCTTTGACCAACTAAGACAAAGGACAAACAGGTGTGATACATTAGAAAGCCTGCTTAGAGAGTTAAGAAGCCCCAAACTGACATAAAGAAAGAATAGCACTGCTGGCATTCAAATTCAAGATTTTCTGTTTACTAAACAGGCTCTTTGACCAACTAAGCCAAAGGACATAAAGGTGAGATACATTGGATAAACGGATTAGAGATGCATAGAAAGGAGGCATTTCAAAACTAAATCAACTGGTTTTACATTGTCATGCTTGAAGCCATCTTTCTTCCTTTATATCTCTTAGATACAAGAGATTTTTAATCTCACAATTGCACTATCAGTCGCAAGTGAAACACCTATTTTTAAGATAGGAAGCTTTTTTGTGAGGAGATGAAAACAAGGCACTGCTGAGATTCGAACTCAGGATCTCCTGTTTACTAGACAGGCGATTTAACCAACTAAGCCACAGCACCAGAAGATGGCACGCATTTGAAATCCAAGGTAGATTGAAGCACCAATCGAACATTCAACTGATTAGTGCAGCAAAACAATATTGAGCTTTAGTTCCATTCCACGTAGATCAGAAACATGGAATAAAATTTCAATCTCAGTCATAACACTTAAGAAGCCAAGTAAATTTTGAAGAGCATTCATTTAAAAGACTGACAAATTTACAGAAGCTGTATCGAGGACAAAGGCTTTGAAGTTTTTCAATTGAATGAGCCATCTTTTAGCACAGCTGAAATTTGCGACTTGTTTTGCTTCCAAGTTATGACACAGAATAGACAGATTGAAGAAATGCCATGGCAAAACCAAAAGGAGGAAAAATTATGACTAATTGATATTAAAAACCTCAGCACTGGTTCATTTCTGATAGAATTTACCCCAAGCTAACTTCAAACAACAGGCACTGTAGTTGACGAGATAAGACAACTCTGACAAAAGCCAACATACAATCTTCAGTGAAAAAACACTGACTGGTAAAAACCCTCTCAACATCTTCCCACCTAAATGTAGATGAGGTGGCCGAGTGGTTAAGGAGATGGACTGCTAATCCATTGTGCTTTGCATGCATTGGGTTTGAATCCCATTCTCGTCGGATTAATCTGCTTCTTCTTTCGTGTTGAATGGTTTGGTTTTCATTTTTAACCCAAGCGGTTGACACTTCAAGCATGAAAGTTTACAATACTCCTGTGCTGCTATCAAACTTTGCAGAGTCAGATCTGTAAATCCACTGGTTTTAATTTGTAAAGCTTGTTGCCATCCTATATTCTGTAAAGAAAATTATATCCTCTAATTCCTTTTAAAGTGTTTCAACAGCAGAGAATTTTTTTTCTCAATTGCACTATATTAGGGCTGTGGGAAATTAATATTTGATGACAAACAAGAGTAAAAGTCCTCTTTTTGGGGTAAAAACCCACAAAATGAGATGAAGAATAGAAAGCACTGCTGACATTCAAAATCAAGATTTTCCTTTTACTAAATAGGCTCTTTGACCAACTAAGCCAAAGGACAAACAGGTGCAAAACATTAAAAAGCCTGCTTAGAGAGTTAAACAGCCCTAAACTGAGATAAAGAAGGAAAAGGACTGCTGGCATTCAAATTCAAGATTTTCCATTTACTAAATAGGCTCTTTGACCAACTAAGGCAAAAGACAAACAGGTGTGATACATTAGAAAGCCTGCTTAGAGAGTTAAACAGCCCTAAACTGAGATAAAGAAGGAAGAGGACTGCTGGCATTCAAATTCAAGATTTTCTGTTTACTAAACAGGCTCTTTGACCATCTAAGACAAAGGACAAACAGGTGTGATACATTAGAAAGCCTGCTTAGAGAGTTAAGAAGCCCCAAACTGACATAAAGAAAGAATAGCACTGCTGGCATTCAAATTTTTCTGTTTACTAAACAGGCTCTTTGACCAACTAAGCCAAAGGACATAAAGGTGAGATACATTGGATAAACGGATTAGAGATGCATAGAAAGGAGGCATTTCAAAACTAAATCAACTGGTTTTACATTGTCATGCTTGAAGCCATCTTTCTTCCTTTATATCTCTTAGATAGAAGAGATTTTTAATCTCACAATTGCACTATCAGTCGCAAGTGAAACACCTATTTTTAAGATAGGAAGCTTTTTTGTGAGGAGATGAAAACAAGGCACTGCTGAGATTCGAACTCAGGATCTCCTGTTTACTAGACAGGCGATTTAATCAACTAAGCCACAGCACCAGAAGATGGCATGCATTTGAAATCCAAGGTAGATTGAAGCACCAATCGAACATTCAACTGATTAGTGCAGCAAAACAATATTGAGCTTTAGTTCCATTCCACGTAGAGCAGAAACATGGAATAAGATTTCAATCTCAGTCATAACACTTAAGAAGCCAAGTAAATTTTGAAGAGCATTCATTTAAAAGACTGACAAATTTACAGAAGCTGTATCGAGGACAAAGGCTTTGAAGTTTTTCAATTGAATGAGCCATCTTTTAGCACAGCTGAAATTTGCAACTTGTTTTGCTTCCAAGTTATGACACAGAATAGACAGATTGAAGAAATGCCATGGCAAAACCAAAAGGAGGAAAAATTATGACTAATTGATATTAAAAACCTCAGCACTGGTTCATTTCTGATAGAGTTTTCCCCAAGCTAACTTCAAACAACAGGCACTGTAGTTGACGAGATAAGGCAACTCTGACAAAAGCCAACATACAATCTTCAGTGAAAAAACACTGACTGGTAAAAACCCTCTCAACATCTTCCCACCTAAACGTAGATGAGGTGGCCGAGTGGTTAAGGCGATGGACTGCTAATCCATTGTGCTTTGCATGCATTGGGTTCGAATACCATTCTCGTCGGATTAATCTGCTTCTTCTTTCGTGTTGAATGGTTTGGTTTTCATTTTTAACCCAAGCGGTTGACACTTCAAGCATGAAAGTTTACAATACTCCTGTGCTGCTATCAAACTTTGCAGAGTCAGATCTGTAAATCCACTGGTTTTAATTTGTAAAGCTTGTTGCCATCCTATATTCTGTAAAGAAAATTATATCCTCTAATTCCTTTTAAAGTGTTTCAACAGCAGAGAATTTTTTTTCTCAATTGCACTATATTAGGGCTGTGGGAAATTAATATTTGATGACAAGCAAGAGTAAAAGTCCTCTTTTTGGGGTAAAAACCCACAAAATGAGATGAAGAATAGAAAGCACTGCTGACATTCAAAATCAAGATTTTCCTTTTACTAAATAGGCTCTTTGACCAACTAAGCCAAAGGACAAACAGGTGCGAAACATTAAAAAGCCTGCTTAGAGAGTTAAACAGCCCTAAACTGAGATAAAGAAGGAAAAGGACTGCTGGCATTCAAATTCAAGATTTTGCATTTACTAAATAGGCTCTTTGACCAACTAAGGCAAAGGACAAACAGGTGTGATACATTAGAAAGCCTGCTTAGAGAGTTAAACAGCCCTAAACTGAGATAAAGAAGGAAGAGGACTGCTGGCATTCAAATTCAAGATTTTCTGTTTACTAAACAGGCTCTTTGACCATCTAAGACAAAGGACAAACAGGTGTGATACATTAGAAAGCCTGCTTAGAGAGTTAAGAAGCCCCAAACTGACATAAAGAAAGAATATCACTGCTGGCATTCAAATTTTTCTGTTTACTAAACAGGCTCTTTGACCAACTAAGCCAAAGGACATAAAGGTGAGATACATTGGATAAATGGATTAGAGATGCATAGAAAGGAGGCATTTCAAAACTAAATCAACTGGTTTTACATTGTCATGCTTGAAGCCATCTTTCTTCCTTTATATCTCTTAGATAGAAGAGATTTTTAATCTCACAATTGCACTATCAGTCGCAAGTGAAACACCTATTTTTAAGATAGGAAGCTTTTTTGTGAGGAGATGAAAACAAGGCACTGCTGAGATTCGAACTCAGGATCTCCTGTTTACTAGACAGGCGATTTAACCAACTAAGCCACAGCACCAGAAGATGGCATGCATTTGAAATCCAAGGTAGATTGAAGCACCAATCGAACATTCAACTGATTAGTGCAGCAAAACAATATTGAGCTTTAGTTCCATTCCACGTAGAGCAGAAACATGGAATAAGATTTCAATCTCAGTCATAACACTTAAGAAGCCAAGTAAATTTTGAAGAGCATTCATTTAAAAGACTGACAAATTTACAGAAGCTGTATCGTGGACAAAGGCTTTGAAGTTTTTCAATTGAATGAGCCATCTTTTAGCACAGCTGAAATTTGCGACTTGTTTTGCTTCCAAGTTATGACACAGAATAGACAGATTGAAGAAATGCCATGGCAAAACCAAAAGGAGGAAAAATTATGACTAATTGATATTAAAAACCTCAGCACTGGTTCATTTCTGATAGAATTTACCCCAAGCTAACTTCAAACAACAGGCACTGTAGTTGACGAGATAAGACAACTCTGACAAAAGCCAACATACAATCTTCAGTGAAAAAACACTGACTGGTAAAAACCCTCTCAACATCTTCCCACCTAAACGTAGATGAGGTGGCCGAGTGGTTAAGGCGATGGACTGCTAATCCATTGTGCTTTGCATGCATTGGGTTCGAATCCCATTCTCGTCGGATTAATCTGCTTCTTCTTTCGTGTTGAATGGTTTGGTTTTCATTTTTAACCCAAGCGGTTGACACTTCAAGCATGAAAGTTTACAATACTCCTGTGCTGCTATCAAACTTTGCAGAGTCAGATCTGTAAATCCACTGGTTTTAATTTGTAAAGCTTGTTGCCATCCTATATTCTGTAAAGAAAATTATATCCTCTAATTCCTTTTAAAGTGTTTCAACAGCAGAGAATTTTTTTTCTCAATTGCACTATATTAGGGCTGTGGGAAATTAATATTTGATGACAAACAAGAGTAAAAGTCCTCTTTTTGGGGTAAAAACCCACAAAATGAGATGAAGAATAGAAAGCACTGCTGACATTCAAAATCAAGATTTTCCTTTTACTAAATAGGCTCTTTGACCAACTAAGCCAAAGGACAAATAGGTGCAAAACATTAAAAAGCCTGCTTAGAGAGTTAAACAGCCCTAAACTGAGATAAAGAAGGAAAAGGACTGCTGGCATTCAAATTCAAGATTTTCCATTTACTAAATAGGCTCTTTGACCAACTAAGACAAAGGACAAACAGGTTTGATACATTAGAAAGCCTGCTTAGAGAGTTAAACAGCCCTAAACTGAGATAAAGAAGGAAGAGGACTGCTGGCATTCAAATTCAAGATTTTCTGTTTACTAAACAGGCTCTTTGACCAACTAAGACAAAGGACAAACAGGTGTGATACATTAGAAAGCCTGCTTAGAGAGTTAAGAAGCCCCAAACTGACATAAAGAAAGAATAGCACTGCTGGCATTCAAATTCAAGATTTTCTGTTTACTAAACAGGCTCTTTGACCAACTAAGCCAAAGGGCATAAAGGTGAGATACATTGGATAAACGGATTAGAGATGCATAGAAAGGAGGCATTTCAAAACTAAATCAACTGGTTTTACATTGTCATGCTTGAAGCCATCTTTCTTCCTTTATATCTTTTAGATAGAAGAGATTTTTAATATCATAATTCCACTATCAGTCGCAAGTGAAACACCTATTTTTAAGATAGGAAGCTTCTTTGTGAGGAGATGAAAACAAGGCACTGCTGAGATTCAAACTCAGGATCTCCTGTTTACTAGACAGGCGCTTTAACAAACTAAGCCACAGCACAAGAAGATGGCATGCATTTGAAATCCAAGGAAGATTGAAGCACCAATCGAACATTCAACTGGTTAGCGCAGCAAAACAATATTGAGCTTGAGTTCCATTCCACGTAGAGCAGAAACATGGAATAAGATTTCAATCTCAGTCATAACACTTAAGAAGCCAAGTAAATTTTGAAGAGCATTCATTTAAAAGACTGACAAATTTACAGAAGCTGTATCGAGGACAAAGGCTTTGAAGTTTTGCAATTGAATGAGCCATCTTTTAGCACAGCTGAAATTTGGGACTTGTTTTGCTTCCAAGTTATGACACAGAATAGACAGATTGAAGAAATGCCATGGCAAAACCAAAAGGAGGAAAAATTATAACTAATTGATATTAAAAACCTCAGCACTGGTTCATTTCTGATAGAGTTTTCCCCAAGCTAACTTCAAACAACAGGCACTGTAGTTGACGAGATAAGGCAACTCTGACAAAAGCCAACATACAATCTTCAGTGAAAAAACACTGACTGGTAAAAACCCTCTCAACATCTTCCCACCTAAACGCACGGGCGCTATGTAGACGAGGTGGCCGAGTGGTTAAGGGGATGGACTGCTAATCCATTGTTCTCTGCATGCATGGGTTCGAATCCCATCCTCGTCGGATTAATCTGCTTCTTCTTTCATGTTGAATGGTTTGGTTTTCATTTTTAACCCAAGCAGTGGAACCCTTCAAGCATGAAAGTTTACAATACTCCTGTGCTGCTATCAAACTTTGCAGAGTCAGACCTGTAAATCCACTGGTTTTAATTGGTAAAGCTTGATGCCATCCTATATTCTTTAAAGAAAATTATATCCTCTAATTCCTTTTAAAGTGTTTCAACAGCAGAGAATTTTTTTTCTCAATTGCACTATATTAGGGCTGTGGGAAATTAATATTTGATGACAAACAAGAGTAAAAGTCCTCTTTTTGGGGTAAAAACCCACAAAATGAGATGAAGAATAGAAAGCACTGCTGACATTCAAAATCAAGATTTTCCTTTTACTAAATAGGCTCTTTGACCAACTAAGCCAAAGGACAAACAGGTGCGAAACATTAAAAAGCCTGCTTAGAAAGTTAAACAGCCCTAAACTAAGATAAAGAAGGAAAAGGACTGCTGGCATTCAAATTCAAGATTTTCCATTTACTAAATAGGCTCTTTGACCAACTAAGACAAAGGACAAACAGGTGTGATACATTAGAAAGCCTGCTTAGAGAGTTAAACAGCCCTAAACTGAGATAAAGAAGGAAGAGGATTGCTGGCATTCAAATTCAAGATTTTCTGTTTACTAAACAGGCTCTTTGACCAACTAAGACAAAGGACAAACAGGTGTGATACATTAGAAAGCCTGCATAGAGAGTTAAGAAGCCCCAAACTGACATAAAGAAAGAATAGCACTGCTGGCATTCAAATTCAAGATTTTCTGTTTACTAAACAGGCTCTTTGACCAACTAAGCCAAAGGACATAAAGGTGAGATACATTGGATAAACGGATTAGAGATGCATAGAAAGGAGGCATTTCAAAACTAAATCAACTGGTTTTACATTGTCATGCTTGAAGCCATCTTTCTTCCTTTATATCTCTTAGATAGAAGAGATTTTTAATCTCATAATTGCACTATCAGTCGCAAGTGAAACACCTATTTTTAGATAGGAAGCTTCTTTGTGAGGAGATGAAAACAAGGCACTGCTGAGATTCAAACTCAGGATCTCCTGTTTACTAGACAGGCGCTTTAACAAACTAAGCCACAGCACCAGAAGATGGCATGCATTTGAAATCCAAGGAAGATTGAAGCACCAATCGAACATTCAACTGGTTAGCGCAGCAAAACAATATTGAGCTTTAGTTCCATTCCAAGTAGAGCAGAAACATGGAATAAGATTTCAATCTCAGTCATAACACTTAAGAAGCCAAGTAAATTTTGAAGAGCATTCATTTAAAAGACTGACAAATTTACAGAAGCTGTATCGTGGACAAAGGCTTTGAAGTTTTGCAATTGAATGAGCCATCTTTTAGCACAGCTGAAATTTGGGACTTGTTTTGCTTCCAAGTTGTGACACAGAATAGACAGATTGAAGAAATGCCATGGCAAAACCAAAAGGAGGAAAAATTATGACTAATTGATATTAAAAACCTCAGCACTGGTTCATTTCTGATAGAGTTTTCCCCAAGCTAACTTCAAACAACAGGCACTGTAGTTGACGAGATAAGGCAACTCTGACAAAAGCCAACATACAATCTTCAGTGAAAAAACACTGACTGGTAAAAACCCTCTCAACATCTTCCCACCTAAATGCATGTGCGCTATGTAGACGAGGTGGCCGAGTGGTTAAGGGGATGGACTGCTAATCCATTGTCCTCTGCATGCATGGGTTCGAATACCATCCTCGTCGGATTAATCTGCTTCTTCTTTCATGTTGAATTGTTTGGTTTTCATTTTTAACCCAAGCGGTGGACACTTCATGCATGAAAGTTTACAATACTCCTGCGCTGCTATCAAACTTTGCAGAGTCAGATCTCTAAATCCACTGGTTTTAATTTGTAAAGCTTGATGCCATCCTATATTCTGTAAAGAAAATTATATCCTCTAATTCCTTTTAAAGTGTTTCAACAGCAGAGAATTTTTTTTCTCAATTGCACTATATTAGGGCTGTGGGAAATTAATATTTGATGACAAACAAGAGTAAAAGTCCTCTTTTTGGGGTAAAAACCCACAAAATGAGATGAAGAATAGAAAGCACTGCTGACATTCAAAATCAAGATTTTCCTTTTACTAAATAGGCTCTTTGACCAACTAAGCCAAAGGACAAACAGGTGCGAAACATTAAAAAGCCTGCTTAGAGAGTTAAACAGCCCTAAACTGAGATAAAGAAGGAAAAGGACTGCTGGCATTCAAATTCAAGATTTTCCATTTACTAAATAGGCTCTTTGACCAACTAAGACAAAGGACAAACAGGTGTGATACATTAGAAAGCCTGCTTAGAGAGTTAAACAGCCCTAAACTGAGATAAAGAAGGAAGAGGACTGCTGGCATTCAAATTCAAGATTTTCTGTTTACTAAACAGGCTCTTTGACCAACTAAGACAAAGGACAAACAGGTGTGATACATTAGAAAGCCTGCTTAGAGAGTTAAGAAGCCCCAAACTGACATAAAGAAAGAATAGCACTGCTGGCATTCAAATTCAAGATTTTCTGTTTACTAAACAGGCTCTTTGACCAACTAAGCCAAAGGACATAAAGGTGAGATACATTGGATAAATGGATTAGAGATGCATAGAAAGGAGGCATTTCAAAACTAAATCAACTGGTTTTACATTGTCATGCTTGAAGCCATATTTCTTCCTTTATATCTCTTAGATAGAAGAGATTTTTAATCTCACAATTGCACTATCAGTCGCAAGTGAAACACCTATTTTTAAAATAGGAAGCTTCTTTGTGAGGAGATGAAAACAAGGCACTGCTGAGATTCGAACTCAGGATCTCCTGTTTACTAGACAGGCGCTTTAACCAACTAAGCCACAGCACCAGAAGATGGCATGCATTTGAAATCCAAGGAAGATTGAAGCACCAATCGAACATTCAACTGGTTAGCGCAGCAAAACATTATTGAGCTTGAGTTCCATTCCACGTAGAGCAGAAACATGGAATAAGATTTCAATCTCAGTCATAACACTTAAGAAGCCAAGTAAATTTTGAAGAGCATTCATTTAAAAGACTGACAAATTTACAGAAGCTGTATCGAGGACAAAGGATTTGAAGTTTTGCAATTGAATGAGCCATCTTTTAGCACAGCTGAAATTTGGGACTTGTTTTGCTTCCAAGTTATGACACAGAATAGACAGATTGAAGAAATGCCATGGCAAAACCAAAAGGAGGAAAAATTATGACTAATTGATATTAAAAACCTCAGCACTGGTTCATTTCTGATAGAATTTACCCCAAGCTAACTTCAAACAACAGGCACTGTAGTTGACGAGATAAGACAACTCTGACAAAAGCCAACATACAATCTTCAGTGAAAAAACACTGACTGGTAAAAACCCTCTCAACATCTTCCCACCTAAACGTATATGAGGTGGCCGAGTGGTTAAGGCGATGGACTGCTAATCCATTGTGCTTTGCATGCATTGGCTTCGAATCCCATTCTCGTCGGATTAATCTGCTTCTTCTTTCGTGTTGAATGGTTTGGTTTTCATTTTTAACCCAAGCGGTTGACACTTCAAGCATGAAAGTTTACAATACTCCTGTGCTGCTATCAAACTTTGCAGAGTCAGATCTGTAAATCCACTGGTTTTAATTTGTAAAGCTTGTTGCCATCCTATATTCTGTAAAGAAAATTATATCCTCTAATTCCTTTTAAAGTGTTTCAACAGCAGAGAATTTTTTTTCTCAATTGCACTATATTAGGGCTGTGGGAAATTAAAATTTGATGACAAACAAGAGTAAAAGTCCTCTTTTTGGGGTAAAAACCCACAAAATGAGATGAAGAATAGAAAGCACTGCTGACATTCAAAATCAAGATTTTCCTTTTACTAAATAGGCTCTTTGACCAACTAAGCCAAAGGACAAACAGGTGCGAAACATTAAAAAGCCTGCTTAGAGAGTTAAACAGCCCTAAACTGAGATAAAGAAGGAAAAGGACTGCTGGCATTCAAATTCAAGATTTTCCATTTACTAAATAGGCTCTTTGACCAACTAAGGCAAAGGACAAACAGGTGTGATACATTAGAAAGCCTGCTTAGAGAGTTAAACAGCCCTAAACTGAGATAAAGAAGGAAGAGGACTGCTGGCATTCAAATTCAAGATTTTCTTTTTACTAAACAGGCTCTTTGACCAACTAAGACAAAGGACAAACAGGTGTGATACATTAGAAAGCCTGCTTAGAGAGTTAAGAAGCCCCAAACTGACATAAAGAAAGAATAGCACTGCTGGCATTCAAATTCAAGATTTTCTGTTTACTAAACAGGCTCTTTGACCAACTAAGCCAAAGGACATAATGGTGAGATACATTGGATAAACGGATTAGAGATGCATAGAAAGGAGGCATTTCAAAACTAAATCAACTGGTTTTACATTGTCATGCTTGAAGCCATCTTTCTTCCTTTATATCTCTTAGATAGAAGAGATTTTTAATCTCACAATTGCACTATCAGTCGCAAGTGAAACACCTATTTTTAAGATAGGAAGCTTTTTTGTGAGGAGATGAAAACAAGGCACTGCTGAGATTCGAACTCAGGATCTCCTGTTTACTAGACAGGCGATTTAACCAACTAAGCCACAGCACCAGAAGATGGCATGCATTTGAAATCCAAGGTAGATTGAAGCACCAATCGAACATTCAACTGATTAGTGCAGCAAAACAATATTGAGCTTTAGTTCCATTCCACGTAGAGCAGAAACATGGAATAAGATTTCAATCTCAGTCATAACACTTAAGAAGCCAAGTAAATTTTGAAGAGCATTCATTTAAAAGACTGACAAATTTACAGAAGCTGTATCGAGGACAAAGGCTTTGAAGTTTTTCAATTGAATGAGCCATCTTTTAGCACAGCTGAAATTTGCGACTTGTTTTGCTTCCAAGTTATGACACAGAATAGACAGATTGAAGAAATGCCATGGCAAAACCAAAAGGAGGAAAAATTATGACTAATTGATATTAAAAACCTCAGCACTGGTTCATTTCTGATAGAATTTACCCCAAGCTAACTTCAAACAACAGGCACTGTAGTTGACGAGATAAGACAACTCTGACAAAAGCCAACATACAATCTTCAGTGAAAAAACACTGACTGGTAAAAACCCTCTCAACATCTTCCCACCTAAACGTAGATGAGGTGGCCGAGTGGTTAAGGCGATGGACTGCTAATCCATTGTGCTTTGCATGCATTGGGTTCGAATCCCATTCTCGTCGGATTAATCTGCTTCTTCTTTCGTGTTGAATGGTTTGGTTTTCATTTTTAACCCAAGCGGTTGACACTTCAAGCATGAAAGTTTACAATACTCCTGTGCTGCTATCAAACTTTGCAGAGTCAGATCTGTAAATCCACTGGTTTTAATTTGTAAAGCTTGTTGCCATCCTATATTCTGTAAAGAAAATTATATCCTCTAATTCCTTTTAAAGTGTTTCAACAGCAGAGAATTTTTTTTCTCAATTGCACTATATTAGGGCTGTGGGAAATTAATATTTGATGACAAACAAGAGTAAAAGTCCTCTTTTTGGGGTAAAAACCCACAAAATGAGATGAAGAATAGAAAGCACTGCTGACATTCAAAATCAAGATTTTCCTTTTACTAAATAGGCTCTTTGACCAACTAAGCCAAAGGACAAACAGGTGCGAAACATTAAAAAGCCTGCTTAGAGAGTTAAACAGCCCTAAACTGAGATAAAGAAGGAAAAGGACTGCTGGCATTCAAATTCAAGATTTTCCATTTACTAAATAGGCTCTTTGACCAACTAAGGCAAAGGACAAACAGGTGTGATACATTAGAAAGCCTGCTTAGAGAGTTAAACAGCCCTAAACTGAGATAAAGAAGGAAGAGGACTGCTGGCATTCAAATTCAAGATTTTCTGTTTACTAAACAGGCTCTTTGACCATCTAAGACAAAGGACAAACAGGTGTGATACATTAGAAAGCCTGCTTAGAGAGTTAAACAGCCCTAAACTGACATAAAGAAAGAATAGCACTGCTGGCATTCAAATTTTTCTGTTTACTAAACAGGCTCTTTGACCAACTAAGCCAAAGGACATAAAGGTGAGATACATTGGATAAACGGATTAGAGATGCATAGAAAGGAGGCATTTCAAAACTAAATCAACTGGTTTTACATTGTCATGCTTGAAGCCATCTTTCTTCCTTTATATCTCTTAGATAGAAGAGATTTTTAATCTCATAATTCCACTATCAGTCGCAAGTGAAACACCTATTTTTAAGATAGGAAGCTTCTTTGTGAGGAGATGAAAACAAGGCACTGCTGAGATTCAAACTCAGGATCTCCTGTTTACTAGACAGGCGCTTTAACAAACTAAGCCACAGCACAAGAAGATGGCATGCATTTGAAATCCAAGGAAGATTGAAGCACCAATCGAACATTCAACTGGTTAGCGCAGCAAAACAATATTGAGCTTGAGTTCCATTCCACGTAGAGCAGAAACATGGAATAAGATTTCAATCTCAGTCATAACACTTAAGAAGCCAAGTAAATTTTGAAGAGCATTCATTTAAAAGACTGACAAATTTACAGAAGCTGTATCGAGGACAAAGGCTTTGAAGTTTTGCAATTGAATGAGCCATCTTTTAGCACAGCTGAAATTTGGGACTTGTTTTGCTTCCAAGTTATGACACAGAATAGACAGATTGAAGAAATGCCATGGCAAAACCAAAAGGAGGAAAAATTATAACTAATTGATATTAAAAACCTCAGCACTGGTTCATTTCTGATAGAGTTTTCCCCAAGCTAACTTCAAACAACAGGCACTGTAGTTGACGAGATAAGGCAACTCTGACAAAAGCCAACATACAATCTTCAGTGAAAAAACACTGACTGGTAAAAACCCTCTCAACATCTTCCCACCTAAACGCACGGGCGCTATGTTGACGAGGTGGCCGAGTGGTTAAGGGGATGGACTGCTAATCCATTGTCCTCTGCATGCATGGGTTCGAATACCATCCTCATCGGATTAATCTGCTTCTTCTTTCATGTTGAATTGTTTGGTTTTCATTTTTAACCCAAGCGGTGGACACTTCATGCATGAAAGTTTACAATACTCCTGCGCTGCTATCAAACTTTCCAGAGTCAGATCTCTAAATCCACTGGTTTTAATTTGTAAAGCTTGATGCCATCCTATATTCTGTAAAGAAAATTATATCCTCTAATTCCTTTTAAAGTGTTTCAACAGCAGAGAATTTTTTTTCTCAATTGCACTATATTAGGGCTGTGGGAAATTAATATTTGATGACAAACAAGAGTAAAAGTCCTCTTTTTGGGGTAAAAACCCACAAAATGAGATGAAGAATAGAAAGCACTGCTGACATTCAAAATCAAGATTTTCCTTTTACTAAATAGGCTCTTTGACCAACTAAGCCAAAGGACAAACAGGTGCGAAACATTAAAAAGCCTGCTTAGAGAGTTAAACAGCCCTAAACTGAGATAAAGAAGGAAAAGGACTGCTGGCATTCAAATTCAAGATTTTCCATTTACTAAATAGGCTCTTTGACCAACTAAGACAAAGGACAAACAGGTGTGATACATTAGAAAGCCTGCTTAGAGAGTTAAACAGCCCTAAACTGAGATAAAGAAGGAAGAGGACTGCTGGCATTCAAATTCAAGATTTTCTGTTTACTAAACAGGCTCTTTGACCAACTAAGACAAAGGACAAACAGGTGTGATACATTAGAAAGCCTGCTTAGAGAGTTAAGAAGCCCCAAACTGACATAAAGAAAGAATAGCACTGCTGGCATTCAAATTCAAGATTTTCTGTTTACTAAACAGGCTCTTTGACCAACTAAGCCAAAGGACATAAAGGTGAGATACATTGGATAAACGGATTAGAGATGCATAGAAAGGAGGCATTTCAAAACTAAATCAACTGGTTTTACATTGTCATGCTTGAAGCCATCTTTCTTCCTTTATATCTCGTAGATAGAAGAGATTTTTAATCTCATAATTCCACTATCAGTCGCAAGTGAAACACCTATTTTTAAGATAGGAAGCTTCTTTGTGAGGAGTCGAAAACAAGGCACTGCTGAGATTCGAACTCAGGATCTCCTGTTTACTAGACAGGCGCTTTAACAAACTAAGCCACAGCACCAGAAGATGGCACGCATTTGAAATCCAAGGAAGATTGAAGCACCAATCGAACATTCAACTGGTTAGTGCAGCAAAACAATATTGAGCTTGAGTTCCATTCCACGTAGAGCAGAAACATGGAATAAGATTTCAATCTCAGTCATAACACTTAAGAAGCCAAGTAAATTTTGAAGAGCATTCATTTAAAAGACTGACAAATTTACAGAAGCTGTATCGAGGACAAAGGCTTTGAAGTTTTGCAATTGAATGAGCCATCTTTTAGCACAGCTGAAATTTGGGACTTGTTTTGCTTCCAAGTTATGACACAGAATAGACAGATTGAAGAAATGCCATGGCAAAACCAAAAGGAGGAAAAATTATGACTAATTGATATTAAAAACCTTAGCACTGGTTCATTTCTGATAGAATTTACCCCAAGCTAACTTCAAACAACAGGCACTGTAGTTGACGAGATAAGACAACTCTGACAAAAGCCAACATACAATCTTCAGTGAAAAAACACTGACTGGTAAAAACCCTCTCAACATCTTCCCACCTAAACGTATATGAGGTGGCCGAGTGGTTAAGGCGATGGACTGCTAATCCATTGTGCTTTGCATGCATTGGCTTCGAATCCCATTCTCGTCGGATTAATCTGCTTCTTCTTTTGTGTTGAATGGTTTGGTTTTCATTTTTAACCCAAGCGGTTGACACTTCAAGCATGAAAGTTTACAATACTCCTGTGCTGCTATCAAACTTTGCAGAGTCAGATCTGTAAATCCACTGGTTTTAATTTGTAAAGCTTGTTGCCATCCTATATTCTGTAAAGAAAATTATATCCTCTAATTCCTTTTAAAGTGTTTCAACAGCAGAGAATTTTTTTTCTCAATTGCACTATATTAGGGCTGTGGGAAATTAATATTTGATGACAAACAAGAGTAAAAGTCCTCTTTTTGGGGTAAAAACCCACAAAATGAGATGAAGAATAGAAAGCACTGCTGACATTCAAAATCAAGATTTTCCTTTTACTAAATAGGCTCTTTGACCAACTAAGCCAAAGGACAAACAGGTGCGAAACATTAAAAAGCCTGCTTAGAGAGTTAAACAGCCCTAAACTGAGATAAAGAAGGAAAAGGACTGCTGGCATTCAAATTCAAGATTTTCCATTTACTAAATAGGCTCTTTGACCAACTAAGGCAAAGGACAAACAGGTGTGATACATTAGAAAGCCTGCTTAGAGAGTTAAACAGCCCTAAACTGAGATAAAGAAGGAAGAGGACTGCTGGCATTCAAATTCAAGATTTTCTGTTTACTAAACAGGCTCTTTGACCAACTAAGACAAAGGACAAACAGGTGTGATACATTAGAAAGCCTGCTTAGAGAGTTAAGAAGCCCCAAACTGACATAAAGAAAGAATAGCACTGCTGGCATTCAAATTCAAGATTTTCTGTTTACTAAACAGGCTCTTTGACCAACTAAGCCAAAGGACATAAAGGTGAGATACATTGGATAAACGGATTAGAGATGCATAGAAAGGAGGCATTTCAAAACTAAATCAACTGGTTTTACATTGTCATGCTTGAAGCCATCTTTCTTCCTTTATATCTCTTAGATAGAAGAGATTTTTAATCTCACAATTGCACTATCAGTCGCAAGTGAAACACCTATTTTTAAGATAGGAAGCTTTTTTGTGAGGAGATGAAAACAAGGCACTGCTGAGATTCGAACTCAGGATCTCCTGTTTACTAGACAGGCGATTTAACCAACTAAGCCACAGCACCAGAAGATGGCATGCATTTGAAATCCAAGGTAGATTGAAGCACCAATCGAACATTCAACTGATTAGTGCAGCAAAACAATATTGAGCTTTAGTTCCATTCCACGTAGAGCAGAAACATGGAATAAGATTTCAATCTCAGTCATAACACTTAAGAAGCCAAGTAAATTTTGAAGAGCATTCATTTAAAAGACTGACAAATTTACAGAAGCTGTATCGAGGACAAAGGCTTTGAAGTTTTTCAATTGAATGAGCCATCTTTTAGCACAGCTGAAATTTGCGACTTGTTTTGCTTCCAAGTTATGACACAGAATAGACAGATTGAAGAAATGCCATGGCAAAACCAAAAGGAGGAAAAATTATGACTAATTGATATTAAAAACCTCAGCACTGGTTCATTTCTGATAGAATTTACCCCAAGCTAACTTCAAACAAAAGGCACTGTAGTTGACGAGATAAGACAACTCTGACAAAAGCCAACATACAATCTTCAGTGAAAAAACACTGACTGGTAAAAACCCTCTCAACATCTTCACACCTAAACGTAGATGAGGTGGCTGAGTGGTTAAGGCGATGGACTGCTAATCCATTGTGCTTTGCATGCATTGGGTTCGAATCCCATTCTCGTCGGATTAATCTGCTTCTTCTTTCGTGTTGAATGGTTTGGTTTTCATTTTTAACCCAAGCGGTTGACACTTCAAGCATGAAAGTTTACAATACTCCTGTGCTGCTATCAAACTTTGCAGAGTCAGATCTGTAAATCCACTGGTTTTAATTTGTAAAGCTTGTTGCCATCCTATATTCTGTAAAGAAAATTATATCCTCTAATTCCTTTTAAAGTGTTTCAACAGCAGAGAATTTTTTTTCTCAATTGCACTATATTAGGGCTGTGGGAAATTAATATTTGATGACAAACAAGAGTAAAAGTCCTCTTTTTGGGGTAAAAACCCACAAAATGAGATGAAGAATAGAAAGCACTGCTGACATTCAAAATCAAGATTTTCCTTTTACTAAATAGGCTCTTTGACCAACTAAGCCAAAGGACAAACAGGTGCGAAACATTAAAAAGCCTGCTTAGAGAGTTAAACAGCCCTAAACTGAGATAAAGAAGGAAAAGGACTGCTGGCATTCAAATTCAAGATTTTCCATTTACTAAATAGGCTCTTTGACCAACTAAGGCAAAGGACAAACAGGTGTGATACATTAGAAAGCCTGCTTAGAGAGTTAAACAGCCCTAAACTGAGATAAAGAAGGAAGAGGACTGCTGGCATTCAAATTCAAGATTTTCTGTTTACTAAACAGGCTCTTTGACCAACTAAGACAAAGGACAAACAGGTGTGATACATTAGAAAGCCTGCTTAGAGAGTTAAGAAGCCCCAAACTGACATAAAGAAAGAATAGCACTGCTGGCATTCAAATTCAAGATTTTCTGTTTACTAAACAGGCTCTTTGACCAACTAAGCCAAAGGACATAAAGGTGAGATACATTGGATAAACGGATTAGAGATGCATAGAAAGGAGGCATTTCAAAACTAAATCAACTGGTTTTACATTGTCATGCTTGAAGCCATCTTTCTTCCTTTATATCTCTTAGATAGAAGAGATTTTTAATCTCACAATTGCACTATCAGTCGCAAGTGAAAAACCTATTTTTAAGATAGGAAGCTTCTTTGTGAGGAGATGAAAACAAGGCACTGTTGAGATTCGAACTCAGGATCTCCTGTTTACTAGACAGGCGATTTAACCAACTAAGCCACAGCACCAGAAGATGGCATGCATTTGAAATCCAAGGTAGATTGAAGCACCAATCGAACATTCAACTGATTAGTGCAGCAAAACAATATTGAGCTTTAGTTCCATTCCACGTAGAGCAGAAACATGGAATAAGATTTCAATCTCAGTCATAACACTTAAGAAGCCAAGTACATTTTGAAGAGCATTCATTTAAAAGACTGACAAATTTACAGAAGCTGTATCGAGGACAAAGGCTTTTAAGTTTTTCAATTGAATGAGCCATCTTTTAGCACAGCTGAAATTTGCGACTTGTTTTGCTTCCAAGTTATGACACAGAATAGACAGATTGAAGAAATGCCATGGCAAAACCAAAAGGAGGAAAAATTATGACTAATTGATATTAAAAACCTCAGCACTGGTTCATTTCTGATAGAGTTTTCCCCAAGCTAACTTCAAACAACAGGCACTGTAGTTGACGAGATAAGGCAACTCTGACAAAAGCCAACATACAATCTTCAGTGAAAAAACACTGACTGGTAAAAACCCTCTCAACATCTTCCCACCTAAACGCACAGGCACTATGTAGATGAGGTGGCCGAGTGGTTAAGGCGATGCACTGCTAATCCGTTGTGCTTTGCATGCATGGGTTCAAATCCCATTCTCGTCGGATTAATCTGCTTCTTCTTTCGTGTTGAATGGTTTGGTTTTCATTTTTAACCCAAGCGGTTGACACTTCAAGCATGAAAGTTTACAATACTCCTGTGCTGCTATCAAACTTTGCAGAGTCAGATCTGTAAATCCACTGGTTTTAATTTGTAAAGCTTGTTGCCATCCTATATTCTGTAAAGAAAATTATATCCTCTAATTCCTTTTAAAGTGTTTCAACAGCAGAGAATTTTTTTTCTCAATTGCACTATATTAGGGCTGTGGGAAATTAATATTTGATGACAAACAAGAGTAAAAGTCCTCTTTTTGGGGTAAAAACCCACAAAATGAGATGAAGAATAGAAAGCACTGCTGACATTCAAAATCAAGATTTTCCTTTTACTAAATAGGCTCTTTGACCAACTAAGCCAAAGGACAAACAGGTGCGAAACATTAAAAAGCCTGCTTAGAGAGTTAAACAGCCCTAAACTGAGATAAAGAAGGAAAAGGACTGCTGGCATTCAAATTCAAGATTTTCCATTTACTAAATAGGCTCTTTGACCAACTAAGGCAAAGGACAAACAGGTGTGATACATTAGAAAGCCTGCTTAGAGAGTTAAACAGCCCTAAACTGAGATAAAGAAGGAAGAGGACTGCTGGCATTCAAATTCAAGATTTTCTGTTTACTAAACAGGCTCTTTGACCAACTAAGACAAAGGACAAA
This sequence comes from Dendrobates tinctorius, assembly GCF_039654945.1. Taxonomy (NCBI): domain Eukaryota; kingdom Metazoa; phylum Chordata; class Amphibia; order Anura; family Dendrobatidae; genus Dendrobates; species Dendrobates tinctorius. Next base: position 2,390,550 of record NW_027361871.1, read on the forward strand.
CAGGTGTGATACATTAGAAAGCCTGCTTAGAGAGTTAAGAAGCCCCAAACTGACATAAAGAAAGAATAGCACTGCTGGCATTCAAATTCAAGATTTTCTGTTTACTAAACAGGCTCTTTGACCAACTAAGCCAAAGGACATAAAGGTGAGATACATTGGATAAACGGATTAGAGATGCATAGAAAGGAGGCATTTCAAAACTAAATCAACTGGTTTTACATTGTCATGCTTGAAGCCATCTTTCTTCCTTTATATCTCTTAGATAGAAGAGATTTTTAATCTCACAATTGCACTATCAGTCGCAAGTGAAAAACCTATTTTTAAGATAGGAAGCTTCTTTGTGAGGAGATGAAAACAAGGCACTGTTGAGATTCGAACTCAGGATCTCCTGTTTACTAGACAGGCGATTTAACCAACTAAGCCACAGCACCAGAAGATGGCATGCATTTGAAATCCAAGGTAGATTGAAGCACCAATCGAACATTCAACTGATTAGTGCAGCAAAACAATATTGAGCTTTAGTTCCATTCCACGTAGAGCAGAAACATGGAATAAGATTTCAATCTCAGTCATAACACTTAAGAAGCCAAGTACATTTTGAAGAGCATTCATTTAAAAGACTGACAAATTTACAGAAGCTGTATCGAGGACAAAGGCTTTTAAGTTTTTCAATTGAATGAGCCATCTTTTAGCACAGCTGAAATTTGGGACTTGTTTTGCTTCCAAGTTATGACACAGAATAGACAGATTGAAGAAATGCCATGGCAAAACCAAAAGGAGGAAAAATTATGACTAATTGATATTAAAAACCTCAGCACTGGTTCATTTCTGATAGAGTTTTCCCCAAGCTAACTTCAAACAACAGGCACTGTAGTTGACGAGATAAGGCAACTCTGACAAAAGCCAACATACAATCTTCAGTGAAAAAACACTGACTGGTAAAAACCCTCTCAACATCTTCCCACCTAAACGCACAGGCGCTATGTAGATGAGGTGGCCGAGTGGTTAAGGCGATGGACTGCTAATCCATTGTGCTTTGCATGCATGGGTTCGAATCCCATTCTCGTCGGATTAATCTGCTTCTTCTTTCGTGTTGAATGGTTTGGTTTTCATTTTTAACCCAAGCGGTTGACACTTCAAGCATGAAAGTTTACAATACTCCTGTGCTGCTATCAAACTTTGCAGAGTCAGATCTGTAAATCCACTGGTTTTAATTTGTAAAGCTTGTTGCCATCCTATATTCTGTAAAGAAAATTATATCCTCTAATTCCTTTTAAAGTGTTTCAACAGCAGAGAATTTTTTTTCTCAATTGCACTATATTAGGGCTGTGGGAAATTAATATTTGATGACAAACAAGAGTAAAAGTCCTCTTTTTGGGGTAAAAACCCACAAAATGAGATGAAGAATAGAAAGCACTGCTGACATTCAAAATCAAGATTTTCCTTTTACTAAATAGGCTCTTTGACCAACTAAGCCAAAGGACAAACAGGTGCGAAACATTAAAAAGCCTGCTTAGAGAGTTAAACAGCCCTAAACTGAGATAAAGAAGGAAAAGGACTGCTGGCATTCAAATTCAAGATTTTGCATTTACTAAATAGGCTCTTTGACCAACTAAGGCAAAGGACAAACAGGTGTGATACATTAGAAAGCCTGCTTAGAGAGTTAAACAGCCCTAAACTGAGATAAAGAAGGAAGAGGACTGCTGGCATTCAAATTCAAGATTTTCTGTTTACTAAACAGGCTCTTTGACCAACTAAGACAAAGGACAAACAGGTGTGATACATTAGAAAGCCTGCTTAGAGAGTTAAGAAGCCCCAAACTGACATAAAGAAAGAATAGCACTGCTGGCATTCAAATTCAAGATTTTCTTTTTACTAAACAGGCTCTTTGACCAACTAAGCCAAAGGACATAAAGGTGAGATACATTGGATAAACGGATTAGAGATGCATAGAAAGGAGGAATTTCAAAACTAAATCAACTGGTTTTACATTGTCATGCTTGAATCCATCTTTCTTCCTTTATACCTCTTAGATAGAAGAGATTTTTAATCTCACAATTGCACTATCAGTCGCAAGAGAAACACCTATTTTTAAGATAGGAAGCTTCTTTGTGAGGAGATGAAAACAAGGCACTGCTGAGATTCGAACTCAGGATCTCCTGTTTACTAGACAGGCGCTTTAACCAACTAAGCCACTGCACCAGAAGATGGCATGCATTTGAAATCCAAGGAAGATTGAAGCACCAATCGAACATTCAACTGATTAGTGCAGCAAAACAATATTGAGCTTTAGTTCCATTCCACGTAGAGCAGAAACATGGAATAAGATTTCAATCTCAGTCATAACACTTAAGAAGCCAAGTAAATTTTGAAGAGCATTCATTTAAAAGACTGACAAATTTACAGAAGCTGTATCGAGGACAAAGGCTTTGAAGTTTTTCAATTGAATGAGCCATCTTTTAGCACAGCTGAAATTTGGGACTTGTTTTGCTTCCAAGTTATGACACAGAATAGACAGATTGAAGAAATGCCATGGCAAAACCAAAAAGAAGAAAAATTATGACTAATTGATATTAAAAACCTCAGCACTGGTTCATTTCTGATAAAGTTTACCCCAAGCTAACTTCAAACAACAGGCACTGTAGTTGACGAGATAAGGCAACTCTGACAAAAGCCAACATGCAATCTTCAGTGAAAAAACACTGACTGGTAAAAACCCTCTCAACATCTTCCCACCTAAACGCACAGGTGCTATGTAGATGAGGTGGCCGAGTGGTTAAGGCGATGGACTGCTAATCCATTGTGCTTTGCATGCATGGGTTCGAATCCCATTCTCGTCGGATTAATCTGCTTCTTCTTTCGTGTTGAATGGTTTGGTTTTCATTTTTAACCCAAGCGGTTGACACTTCAAGCATGAAAGTTTACAATACTCCTGTGCTGCTATCAAACTTTGCAGAGTCAGATCTGTAAATCCACTGGTTTTAATTTGTAAAGCTTGTTGCCATCCTATATTCTGTAAAGAAAATTATATCCTCTAATTCCTTTTAAAGTGTTTCAACAGCAGAGAATTTTTTTTCTCAATTGCACTATATTAGGGCTGTGGGAAATTAATATTTGATGACAAACAAGAGTAAAAGTCCTCTTTTTGGGGTAAAAACCCACAAAATGAGATGAAGAATAGAAAGCACTGCTGACATTCAAAATCAAGATTTTCCTTTTACTAAATAGTCTCTTTGACCAACTAAGCCAAAGGACAAACAGGTGCGAAACATTAAAAAGCCTGCTTAGAGAGTTAAACAGCCCTAAACTGAGATAAAGAAGGAAAAGGACTGCTGGCATTCAAATTCAAGATTTTCCATTTACTAAATAGGCTCTTTGACCAACTAAGGCAAAGGACAAACAGGTGTGATACATTAGAAAGCCTGCTTAGAGAGTTAAACAGCCCTAAACTGAGATAAAGAAGGAAGAGGACTGCTGGCATTCAAATTCAAGATTTTCTGTTTACTAAACAGGCTCTTTGACCAACTAAGACAAAGGACAAACAGGTGTGATACATTAGAAAGCCTGCTTAGAGAGTTAAGAAGCCCCAAACTGACATAAAGAAAGAATAGCACTGCTGGCATTCAAATTCAAGATTTTCTGTTTACTAAACAGGCTCTTTGACCAACTAAGCCAAAGGACATAAAGGTGATATACATTGGATAAACGGATTAGAGATGCATAGAAAGGAGGAATTTCAAAACTAAATCAACTGGTTTTACATTGTCATGCTTGAATCCATCTTTCTTCCTTTATACCTCTTAGATAGAAGAGATTTTTAATCTCTCAATTGCACTATCAGTCGCAAGGGAAACACCTATTTTTAAGATAGGAAGCTTCTTTGTGAGGAGATGAAAACAAGGCACTGCTGAGATTCGAACTCAGGATCTCCTGTTTACTAAACAGGCGCTTTAAACAACTAAGCCACTGCACCAGAAGATGGCATGCATTTGAAATCCAAGGAAGATTGAAGCACCAATCGAACATTCAACTGATTAGTGCAGCAAAACAATATTGAGCTTTAGTTCCATTCCACGTAGAGCAGAAACATGGAATAAGATTTCAATCTCAGTCATAACACTTAAGAAGCCAAGTAAATTTTGAAGAGCATTCATTTAAAAGACTGACAAATTTACAGAAGCTGTATCGAGGACAAAGGCTTTGAAGTTTTTCAATTGAATGAGCCATCTTTTAGCACAGCTGAAATTTGGGACTTGTTTTGCTTCCAAGTTATGACACAGAATAGACAGATTGAAGAAATGCCATGGCAAAACCAAAAAGAAGAAAAATTATGACTAATTGATATTAAAAACCTCAGCACTGGTTCATTTCTGATAGAGTTTACCCCAAGCTAACTTCAAACAACAGGCACTGTAGTTGACGAGATAAGGCAACTCTGACAAAAGCCAACATACAATCTTCAGTGAAAAAACACTGACTGGTAAAAACCCTCTCAACATCTTCCCACCTAAACGCACAGGCGCTATGTAGATGAGGTGGCCGAGTGGATAAGGCGATCGACTGCTAATCCATTGTGCTTTGCATGCATGGGTTCGAATCCCATTCTCGTCGGATTAATCTGCTTCTTCTTTCGTGTTGAATGGTTTGGTTTTCATTTTTAACCCAAGCGGTTGACACTTCAAGCATGAAAGTTTACAATACACCTGTGCTGCTATCAAACTTTGCAGAGTCAGATCTGTAAATCCACTGGTTTTAATTTGTAAAGCTTGTTGCCATCCTATATTCTGTAAAGAAAATTATATCCTCTAATTCCTTTTAAAGTGTTTCAACAGCAGATAATTTTTTTTCTCAATTGCACTATATTAGGGCTGTGGGAAATTAATATTTGATGACAAACAAGAGTAAAAGTCCTCTTTTTGGGGTAAAAACCCACAAAATGAGATGAAGAATAGAAAGCACTGCTGACATTCAAAATCAAGATTTTCCTTTTACTAAATAGGCTCTTTGACCAACTAAGCCAAAGGACAAACAGGTGCGAAACATTAAAAAGCCTGCTTAGAGAGTTAAACAGCCCTAAACTGAGATAAAGAAGGAAAAGGACTGCTGGCATTCAAATTCAAGATTTTCCATTTACTAAATAGGCTCTTTGACCAACTAAGGCAAAGGACAAACAGGTGTGATACATTAGAAAGCCTGCTTAGAGAGTTAAACAGCCCTAAACTGAGATAAAGAAGGAAGAGGACTGCTGGCATTCAAATTCAAGATTTTCTGTTTACTAAACAGGCTCTTTGACCAACTAAGACAAAGGACAAACAGGTGTGATACATTAGAAAGCCTGCTTAGAGAGTTAAGAAGCCCCAAACTGACATAAAGAAAGAATAGCACTGCTGGCATTCAAACTCAAGATTTTCTGTTTACTAAACAGGCTCTTTGACGAACTAAGCCAAAGGACATAAAGGTGAGATACATTGGATAAACAGATTAGAGATGCATAGAAAGGAGGCATTTCAAAACTAAATCAACTGGTTTTACATTATCATGCTTGAAGCCATCTTTCTTCCTTTATATCTCTTAGATAGAAGAGATTTTTAATCTCACAATTGCACTATCAGTCGCAAGTGAAACACCTATTTTTAAGATAGGAAGCTTCTTTGTGAGGAGATGAAAACAAGGCACTGTTGAGATTCGAACTCAGGATCTCCTGTTTACTAGACAGGCGATTTAACCAACTAAGCCACAGCACCAGAAGATGGCATGCATTTGAAATCCAAGGTAGATTGAAGCACCAATCGAACATTCAACTGATTAGTGCAGCAAAACAATATTGAGCTTTAGTTCCATTCCACGTAGAGCAGAAACATGGAATAAGATTTCAATCTCAGTCATAACACTTAAGAAGCCAAGTACATTTTGAAGAGCATTCATTTAAAAGACTGACAAATTTACAGAAGCTGTATCGAGGACAAAGGCTTTGAAGTTTTTCAATTGAATGAGCCATCTTTTAGCACAGCTGAAATTTGGGACTTGTTTTGCTTCCAAGTTATGACACAGAATAGACAGATTGAAGAAATGCCATGGCAAAACCAAAAGGAGGAAAAATTATGACTAATTGATATTAAAAACCTCAGCACTGGTTCATTTCTGATAGAGTTTTCCCCAAGCTAACTTCAAACAACAGGCACTGTAGTTGACGAGATAAGGCAACTCTGACAAAAGCCAACATACAATCTTCAGTGAAAAAACACTGACTGGTAAAAACCCTCTCAACATCTTCCCACCTAAACGCACAGGCGCTATGTAGATGAGGTGGCCGAGTGGTTAAGGCGATGGACTGCTAATCCATTGTGCTTTGCATGCATGGGTTCGAATCCCATTCTCGTCGGATTAATCTGCTTCTTCTTTCGTGTTGAATGGTTTGGTTTTCATTTTTAACCCAAGCGGTTGACACTTCAAGCATGAAAGTTTACAATACTCCTGTGCTGCTATCAAACTTTGCAGAGTCAGATCTGTAAATCCACTGGTTTTAATTTGTAAAGCTTGTTGCCATCCTATATTCTGTAAAGAAAATTATATCCTCTAATTCCTTTTAAAGTGTTTCAACAGCAGAGAATTTTTTTTCTCAATTGCACTATATTAGGGCTGTGGGAAATTAATATTTGATGACAAACAAGAGTAAAAGTCCTCTTTTTGGGGTAAAAACCCACAAAATGAGATGAAGAATAGAAAGCACTGCTGACATTCAAAATCAAGATTTTCCTTTTACTAAATAGGCTCTTTGACCAACTAAGCCAAAGGACAAACAGGTGCGAAACATTAAAAAGCCTGCTTAGAGAGTTAAACAGCCCTAAACTGAGATAAAGAAGGAAAAGGACTGCTGGCATTCAAATTCAAGATTTTGCATTTACTAAATAGGCTCTTTGACCAACTAAGGCAAAGGACAAACAGGTGTGATACATTAGAAAGCCTGCTTAGAGAGTTAAACAGCCCTAAACTGAGATAAAGAAGGAAGAGGACTGCTGGCATTCAAATTCAAGATTTTCTGTTTACTAAACAGGCTCTTTGACCAACTAAGACAAAGGACAAACAGGTGTGATACATTAGAAAGCCTGCTTAGAGAGTTAAGAAGCCCCAAACTGACATAAAGAAAGAATAGCACTGCTGGCATTCAAATTCAAGATTTTCTGTTTACTAAACAGGCTCTTTGACCAACTAAGCCAAAGGACATAAAGGTGATATACATTGGATAAACGGATTAGAGATGCATAGAAAGGAGGAATTTCAAAACTAAATCAACTGGTTTTACATTGTCATGCTTGAATCCATCTTTCTTCCTTTATACCTCTTAGATAGAAGAGATTTTTAATCTCTCAATTGCACTATCAGTCGCAAGGGAAACACCTATTTTTAAGATAGGAAGCTTCTTTGTGAGGAGATGAAAACAAGGCACTGCTGAGATTCGAACTCAGGATCTCCTGTTTACTAAACAGGCGCTTTAAACAACTAAGCCACTGCACCAGAAGATGGCATGCATTTGAAATCCAAGGAAGATTGAAGCACCAATCGAACATTCAACTGATTAGTGCAGCAAAACAATATTGAGCTTTAGTTCCATTCCACGTAGAGCAGAAACATGGAATAAGATTTCAATCTCAGTCATAACACTTAAGAAGCCAAGTAAATTTTGAAGAGCATTCATTTAAAAGACTGACAAATTTACAGAAGCTGTATCGAGGACAAAGGCTTTGAAGTTTTTCAATTGAATGAGCCATCTTTTAGCACAGCTGAAATTTGGGACTTGTTTTGCTTCCAAGTTATGACACAGAATAGACAGATTGAAGAAATGCCATGGCAAAACCAAAAAGAAGAAAAATTATGACTAATTGATATTAAAAACCTCAGCACTGGTTCATTTCTGATAGAGTTTACCCCAAGCTAACTTCAAACAACAGGCACTGTAGTTGACGAGATAAGGCAACTCTGACAAAAGCCAACATACAATCTTCAGTGAAAAAACACTGACTGGTAAAAACCCTCTCAACATCTTCCCACCTAAACGCACAGGCGCTATGTAGATGAGGTGGCCGAGTGGATAAGGCGATCGACTGCTAATCCATTGTGCTTTGCATGCATGGGTTCGAATCCCATTCTCGTCGGATTAATCTGCTTCTTCTTTCGTGTTGAATGGTTTGGTTTTCATTTTTAACCCAAGCGGTTGACACTTCAAGCATGAAAGTTTACAATACACCTGTGCTGCTATCAAACTTTGCAGAGTCAGATCTGTAAATCCACTGGTTTTAATTTGTAAAGCTTGTTGCCATCCTATATTCTGTAAAGAAAATTATATCCTCTAATTCCTTTTAAAGTGTTTCAACAGCAGATAATTTTTTTTCTCAATTGCACTATATTAGGGCTGTGGGAAATTAATATTTGATGACAAACAAGAGTAAAAGTCCTCTTTTTGGGGTAAAAACCCACAAAATGAGATGAAGAATAGAAAGCACTGCTGACATTCAAAATCAAGATTTTCCTTTTACTAAATAGGCTCTTTGACCAACTAAGCCAAAGGACAAACAGGTGCGAAACATTAAAAAGCCTGCTTAGAGAGTTAAACAGCCCTAAACTGAGATAAAGAAGGAAAAGGACTGCTGGCATTCAAATTCAAGATTTTCCATTTACTAAATAGGCTCTTTGACCAACTAAGGCAAAGGACAAACAGGTGTGATACATTAGAAAGCCTGCTTAGAGAGTTAAACAGCCCTAAACTGAGATAAAGAAGGAAGAGGACTGCTGGCATTCAAATTCAAGATTTTCTGTTTACTAAACAGGCTCTTTGACCAACTAAGACAAAGGACAAACAGGTGTGATACATTAGAAAGCCTGCTTAGAGAGTTAAGAAGCCCCAAACTGACATAAAGAAAGAATAGCACTGCTGGCATTCAAATTCAAGATTTTCTGTTTACTAAACAGGCTCTTTGACGAACTAAGCCAAAGGACATAAAGGTGAGATACATTGGATAAACAGATTAGAGATGCATAGAAAGGAGGCATTTCAAAACTAAATCAACTGGTTTTACATTATCATGCTTGAAGCCATCTTTCTTCCTTTATATCTCTTAGATAGAAGAGATTTTTAATCTCACAATTGCACTATCAGTCGCAAGTGAAACACCTATTTTTAAGATAGGAAGCTTCTTTGTGAGGAGATGAAAACAAGGCACTGTTGAGATTCGAACTCAGGATCTCCTGTTTACTAGACAGGCGATTTAACCAACTAAGCCACAGCACCAGAAGATGGCATGCATTTGAAATCCAAGGTAGATTGAAGCACCAATCGAACATTCAACTGATTAGTGCAGCAAAACAATATTGAGCTTTAGTTCCATTCCACGTAGAGCAGAAACATGGAATAAGATTTCAATCTCAGTCATAACACTTAAGAAGCCAAGTACATTTTGAAGAGCATTCATTTAAAAGACTGACAAATTTACAGAAGCTGTATCGAGGACAAAGGCTTTGAAGTTTTTCAATTGAATGAGCCATCTTTTAGCACAGCTGAAATTTGGGACTTGTTTTGCTTCCAAGTTATGACACAGAATAGACAGATTGAAGAAATGCCATGGCAAAACCAAAAGGAGGAAAAATTATGACTAATTGATATTAAAAACCTCAGCACTGGTTCATTTCTGATAGAGTTTTCCCCAAGCTAACTTCAAACAACAGGCACTGTAGTTGACGAGATAAGGCAACTCTGACAAAAGCCAACATACAATCTTCAGTGAAAAAACACTGACTGGTAAAAACCCTCTCAACATCTTCCCACCTAAACGCACAGGCGCTATGTAGATGAGGTGGCCGAGTGGTTAAGGCGATGGACTGCTAATCCATTGTGCTTTGCATGCATGGGTTCGAATCCCATTCTCGTCGGATTAATCTGCTTCTTCTTTCGTGTTGAATGGTTTGGTTTTCATTTTTAACCCAAGCGGTTGACACTTCAAGCATGAAAGTTTACAATACTCCTGTGCTGCTATCAAACTTTGCAGAGTCAGATCTGTAAATCCACTGGTTTTAATTTGTAAAGCTTGTTGCCATCCTATATTCTGTAAAGAAAATTATATCCTCTAATTCCTTTTAAAGTGTTTCAACAGCAGAGAATTTTTTTTCTCAATTGCACTATATTAGGGCTGTGGGAAATTAATATTTGATGACAAACAAGAGTAAAAGTCCTCTTTTTGGGGTAAAAACCCACAAAATGAGATGAAGAATAGAAAGCACTGCTGACATTCAAAATCAAGATTTTCCTTTTACTAAATAGGCTCTTTGACCAACTAAGCCAAAGGACAAACAGGTGCGAAACATTAAAAAGCCTGCTTAGAGAGTTAAACAGCCCTAAACTGAGATAAAGAAGGAAAAGGACTGCTGGCATTCAAATTCAAGATTTTGCATTTACTAAATAGGCTCTTTGACCAACTAAGGCAAAGGACAAACAGGTGTGATACATTAGAAAGCCTGCTTAGAGAGTTAAACAGCCCTAAACTGAGATAAAGAAGGAAGAGGACTGCTGGCATTCAAATTCAAGATTTTCTGTTTACTAAACAGGCTCTTTGACCAACTAAGACAAAGGACAAACAGGTGTGATACATTAGAAAGCCTGCTTAGAGAGTTAAGAAGCCCCAAACTGACATAAAGAAAGAATAGCACTGCTGGCATTCAAATTCAAGATTTTCTTTTTACTAAACAGGCTCTTTGACCAACTAAGCCAAAGGACATAAAGGTGAGATACATTGGATAAACGGATTAGAGATGCATAGAAAGGAGGAATTTCAAAACTAAATCAACTGGTTTTACATTGTCATGCTTGAATCCATCTTTCTTCCTTTATACCTCTTAGATAGAAGAGATTTTTAATCTCACAATTGCACTATCAGTCGCAAGGGAAACACCTATTTTTAAGATAGGAAGCTTCTTTGTGAGGAGATGAAAACAAGGCACTGCTGAGATTCGAACTCAGGATCTCCTGTTTACTAGACAGGCGCTTTAACCAACTAAGCCACTGCACCAGAAGATGGCATGCATTTGAAATCCAAGGAAGATTGAAGCACCAATCGAACATTCAACTGATTAGTGCAGCAAAACAATATTGAGCTTTAGTTCCATTCCACGTAGAGCAGAAACATGGAATAAGATTTCAATCTCAGTCATAACACTTAAGAAGCCAAGTAAATTTTGAAGAGCATTCATTTAAAAGACTGACAAATTTACAGAAGCTGTATCGAGGACAAAGGCTTTGAAGTTTTTCAATTGAATGAGCCATCTTTTAGCACAGCTGAAATTTGGGACTTGTTTTGCTTCCAAGTTATGACACAGAATAGACAGATTGAAGAAATGCCATGGCAAAACCAAAAAGAAGAAAAATTATGACTAATTGATATTAAAAACCTCAGCACTGGTTCATTTCTGATAAAGTTTACCCCAAGCTAACTTCAAACAACAGGCACTGTAGTTGACGAGATAAGGCAACTCTGACAAAAGCCAACATGCAATCTTCAGTGAAAAAACACTGACTGGTAAAAACCCTCTCAACATCTTCCCACCTAAACGCACAGGCGCTATGTAGATGAGGTGGCCGAGTGGTTAAGGCGATGGACTGCTAATCCATTGTGCTTTGCATGCATGGGTTCGAATCCCATTCTCGTCGGATTAATCTGCTTCTTCTTTCGTGTTGAATGGTTTGGTTTTCATTTTTAACCCAAGCGGTTGACACTTCAAGCATGAAAGTTTACAATACTCCTGTGCTGCTATCAAACTTTGCAGAGTCAGATCTGTAAATCCACTGGTTTTAATTTGTAAAGCTTGTTGCCATCCTATATTCTGTAAAGAAAATTATATCCTCTAATTCCTTTTAAAGTGTTTCAACAGCAGAGAATTTTTTTTCTCAATTGCACTATATTAGGGCTGTGGGAAATTAATATTTGATGACAAACAAGAGTAAAAGTCCTCTTTTTGGGGTAAAAACCCACAAAATGAGATGAAGAATAGAAAGCACTGCTGACATTCAAAATCAAGATTTTCCTTTTACTAAATAGGCTCTTTGACCAACTAAGCCAAAGGACAAACAGGTGCGAAACATTAAAAAGCCTGTTTAGAGAGTTAAACAGCCCTAAACTGAGATAAAGAAGGAAAAGGACTGCTGGCATTCAAATTCAAGATTTTGCATTTACTAAATAGGCTCTTTGACCAACTAAGGCAAAGGACAAACAGGTGTGATACATTAGAAAGCCTGCTTAGAGAGTTAAACAGCCCTAAACTGAGATAAAGAAGGAAGAGGACTGCTGGCATTCAAATTCAAGATTTTCTGTTTACTAAACAGGCTCTTTGACCAACTAAGACAAAGGACAAACAGGTGTGATACATTAGAAAGCCTGCTTAGAGAGTTAAGAAGCCCCAAACTGACATAAAGAAAGAATAGCACTGCTGGCATTCAAATTCAAGATTTTCTGTTTACTAAACAGGCTCTTTGACCAACTAAGCCAAAGGACATAAAGGTGAGATACATTGGATAAACGGATTAGAGATGCATAGAAAGGAGGAATTTCAAAACTAAATCAACTGGTTTTACATTGTCATGCTTGAATCCATCTTTCTTCCTTTATACCTCTTAGATAGAAGAGATTTTTAATCTCTCAATTGCACTATCAGTCGCAAGGGAAACACCTATTTTTAAGATAGGAAGCTTCTTTGTGAGGAGATGAAAACAAGGCACTGCTGAGATTCGAACTCAGGATCTCCTGTTTACTAGACAGGCGCTTTAACCAACTAAGCCACTGCACCAGAAGATGGCATGCATTTGAAATCCAAGGAAGATTGAAGCACCAATCGAACATTCAACTGATTAGTGCAGCAAAACAATATTGAGCTTTAGTTCCATTCCACGTAGAGCAGAAACATGGAATAAGATTTCAATCTCAGTCATAACACTTAAGAAGCCAAGTAAATTTTGAAGAGCATTCATTTAAAAGACTGACAAATTTACAGAAGCTGTATCGAGGACAAAGGCTTTGAAGTTTTTCAATTGAATGAGCCATCTTTTAGCACAGCTGAAATTTGGGACTTGTTTTGCTTCCAAGTTATGACACAGAATAGACAGATTGAAGAAATGCCATGGCAAAACCAAAAAGAAGAAAAATTATGACTAATTGATATTAAAAACCTCAGCACTGGTTCATTTCTGACAGAGTTTACCCCAAGCTAACTTCAAACAACAGGCACTGTAGTTGACGAGATAAGGCAACTCTGACAAAAGCCAACATACAATCTTCAGTGAAAAAACACTGACTGGTAAAAACCCTCTCAACATCTTCCCACCTAAACGCACAGGCGCTATGTAGATGAGGTGGCCGAGTGGATAAGGCGATGGACTGCTAATCCATTGTGCTTTGCATGCATGGGTTCGAATCCCATTCTCGTCGGATTAATCTGCTTCTTCTTTCGTGTTGAATGGTTTGGTTTTCATTTTTAACCCAAGCGGTTGACACTTCAAGCATGAAAGTTTACAATACTCCTGTGCTGCTATCAAACTTTGCAGAGTCAGATCTGTAAATCCACTGGTTTTAATTTGTAAAGCTTGTTGCCATCCTATATTCTGTAAAGAAAATTATATCCTCTAATTCCTTTTAAAGTGTTTCAACAGCAGATAATTTTTTTTCTCAATTGCACTATATTAGGGCTGTGGGAAATTAATATTTGATGACAAACAAGAGTAAAAGTCCTCTTTTTGGGGTAAAAACCCACAAAATGAGATGAAGAATAGAAAGCACTGCTGACATTCAAAATCAAGATTTTCCTTTTACTAAATAGGCTCTTTGACCAACTAAGCCAAAGGACAAACAGGTGCGAAACATTAAAAAGCCTGCTTAGAGAGTTAAACAGCCCTAAACTGAGATAAAGAAGGAAAAGGACTGCTGGCATTCAAATTCAAGATTTTCCATTTACTAAATAGGCTCTTTGACCAACTAAGGCAAAGGACAAACAGGTGTGATACATTAGAAAGCCTGCTTAGAGAGTTAAACAGCCCTAAACTGAGATAAAGAAGGAAGAGGACTGCTGGCATTCAAATTCAAGATTTTCTGTTTACTAAACAGGCTCTTTGACCAACTAAGACAAAGGACAAACAGGTGTGATACATTAGAAAGCCTGCTTAGAGAGTTAAGAAGCCCCAAACTGACATAAAGAAAGAATAGCACTGCTGGCATTCAAATTCAAGATTTTCTGTTTACTAAACAGGCTCTTTGACGAACTAAGCCAAAGGACATAAAGGTGAGATACATTGGATAAACGGATTAGAGATGCATAGAAAGGAGGCATTTCAAAACTAAATCAACTGGTTTTACATTGTCATGCTTGAAGCCATCTTTCTTCATTTATATCTCTTAGATAGAAGAGATTTTTAATCTCACAATTGCACTATCAGTCGCAAGTGAAACACCTATTTTTAAGATAGGAAGCTTCTTTGTGAGGAGATGAAAACAAGGCACTGTTGAGATTCGAACTCAGGATCTCCTGTTTACTAAACAGGTGATTTAACCAACTAAGCCACAGCACCAGAAGATGGCATGCATTTGAAATCCAAGGTAGATTGAAGCACCAATCGAACATTCAACTGATTAGTGCAGCAAAACAATATTGAGCTTTAGTTCCATTCCACGTAGAGCAGAAACATGGAATAAGATTTCAATCTCAGTCATAACACTTAAGAAGCCAAGTAAATTTTGAAGAGCATTCATTTAAAAGACTGACAAATTTACAGAAGCTGTATCGAGGACAAAGGCTTTGAAGTTTTTCAATTGAATGAGCCATCTTTTAGCACAGCTGAAATTTGGGACTTGTTTTGCTTCCAAGTTATGACACAGAATAGACAGATTGAAGAAATGCCATGGCAAAACCAAAAAGAAGAAAAATTATGACTAATTGATATTAAAAACCTCAGCACTGGTTCATTTCTGACAGAGTTTACCCCAAGCTAACTTCAAACAACAGGCACTGTAGTTGACGAGATAAGGCAACTCTGACAAAAGCCAACATACAATCTTCAGTGAAAAAACACTGACTGGTAAAAACCCTCTCAACATCTTCCCACCTAAACGCACAGGCGCTATGTAGATGAGGTGGCCGAGTGGATAAGGCGATGGACTGCTAATCCATTGTGCTTTGCATGCATGGGTTCGAATCCCATTCTCGTCGGATTAATCTGCTTCTTCTTTCGTGTTGAATGGTTTGGTTTTCATTTTTAACCCAAGCGGTTGACACTTCAAGCATGAAAGTTTACAATACTCCTGTGCTGCTATCAAACTTTGCAGAGTCAGATCTGTAAATCCACTGGTTTTAATTTGTAAAGCTTGTTGCCATCCTATATTCTGTAAAGAAAATTATATCCTCTAATTCCTTTTAAAGTGTTTCAACAGCAGATAATTTTTTTTCTCAATTGCACTATATTAGGGCTGTGGGAAATTAATATTTGATGACAAACAAGAGTAAAAGTCCTCTTTTTGGGGTAAAAACCCACAAAATGAGATGAAGAATAGAAAGCACTGCTGACATTCAAAATCAAGATTTTCCTTTTACTAAATAGGCTCTTTGACCAACTAAGCCAAAGGACAAACAGGTGCGAAACATTAAAAAGCCTGCTTAGAGAGTTAAACAGCCCTAAACTGAGATAAAGAAGGAAAAGGACTGCTGGCATTCAAATTCAAGATTTTCCATTTACTAAATAGGCTCTTTGACCAACTAAGGCAAAGGACAAACAGGTGTGATACATTAGAAAGCCTGCTTAGAGAGTTAAACAGCCCTAAACTGAGATAAAGAAGGAAGAGGACTGCTGGCATTCAAATTCAAGATTTTCTGTTTACTAAACAGGCTCTTTGACCAACTAAGACAAAGGACAAACAGGTGTGATACATTAGAAAGCCTGCTTAGAGAGTTAAGAAGCCCCAAACTGACATAAAGAAAGAATAGCACTGCTGGCATTCAAATTCAAGATTTTCTGTTTACTAAACAGGCTCTTTGACGAACTAAGCCAAAGGACATAAAGGTGAGATACATTGGATAAACGGATTAGAGATGCATAGAAAGGAGGCATTTCAAAACTAAATCAACTGGTTTTACATTGTCATGCTTGAAGCCATCTTTCTTCATTTATATCTCTTAGATAGAAGAGATTTTTAATCTCACAATTGCACTATCAGTCGCAAGTGAAACACCTATTTTTAAGATAGGAAGCTTCTTTGTGAGGAGATGAAAACAAGGCACTGTTGAGATTCGAACTCAGGATCTCCTGTTTACTAAACAGGTGATTTAACCAACTAAGCCACAGCACCAGAAGATGGCATGCATTTGAAATCCAAGGTAGATTGAAGCACCAATCGAACATTCAACTGATTAGTGCAGCAAAACAATATTGAGCTTTAGTTCCATTCCACGTAGAGCAGAAACATGGAATAAGATTTCAATCTCAGTCATAACACTTAAGAAGCCAAGTAAATTTTGAAGAGCATTCATTTAAAAGACTGACAAATTTACAGAAGCTGTATCGAGGACAAAGGCTTTGAAGTTTTTCAATTGAATGAGCCATCTTTTAGCACAGCTGAAATTTGGGACTTGTTTTGCTTCCAAGTTATGACACAGAATAGACAGATTGAAGAAATGCCATGGCAAAACCAAAAAGAAGAAAAATTATGACTAATTGATATTAAAAACCTCAGCACTGGTTCATTTCTGACAGAGTTTACCCCAAGCTAACTTCAAACAACAGGCACTGTAGTTGACGAGATAAGGCAACTCTGACAAAAGCCAACATACAATCTTCAGTGAAAAAACACTGACTGGTAAAAACCCTCTCAACATCTTCCCACCTTAACGCACAGGCGCTATGTAGATGAGGTGGCCGAGTGGATAAGGCGATGGACTGCTAATCCATTGTGCTTTGCATGCATGGGTTCGAATCCCATTCTCGTCGGATTAATCTGCTTCTTCTTTCGTGTTGAATGGTTTGGTTTTCATTTTTAACCCAAGCGGTTGACACTTCAAGCATGAAAGTTTACAATACTCCTGTGCTGCTATCAAACTTTGCAGAGTCAGATCTGTAAATCCACTGGTTTTAATTTGTAAAGCTTGTTGCCATCCTATATTCTGTAAAGAAAATTATATCCTCTAATTCCTTTTAAAGTGTTTCAACAGCAGATAATTTTTTTTCTCAATTGCACTATATTAGGGCTGTGGGAAATTAATATTTGATGACAAACAAGAGTAAAAGTCCTCTTTTTGGGGTAAAAACCCACAAAATGAGATGAAGAATAGAAAGCACTGCTGACATTCAAAATCAAGATTTTCCTTTTACTAAATAGGCTCTTTGACCAACTAAGCCAAAGGACAAACAGGTGCGAAACATTAAAAAGCCTGCTTAGAGAGTTAAACAGCCCTAAACTGAGATAAAGAAGGAAAAGGACTGCTGGCATTCAAATTCAAGATTTTCCATTTACTAAATAGGCTCTTTGACCAACTAAGGCAAAGGACAAACAGGTGTGATACATTAGAAAGCCTGCTTAGAGAGTTAAACAGCCCTAAACTGAGATAAAGAAGGAAGAGGACTGCTGGCATTCAAATTCAAGATTTTCTGTTTACTAAACAGGCTCTTTGACCAACTAAGACAAAGGACAAACAGGTGTGATACATTAGAAAGCCTGCTTAGAGAGTTAAGAAGCCCCAAACTGACATAAAGAAAGAATAGCACTGCTGGCATTCAAATTCAAGATTTTCTGTTTACTAAACAGGCTCTTTGACGAACTAAGCCAAAGGACATAAAGGTGAGATACATTGGATAAACGGATTAGAGATGCATAGAAAGGAGGCATTTCAAAACTAAATCAACTGGTTTTACATTGTCATGCTTGAAGCCATCTTTCTTCCTTTATATCTCTTAGATAGAAGAGATTTTTAATCTCACAATTGCACTATCAGTCGCAAGTGAAACACCTATTTTTAAGATAGGAAGCTTCTTTGTGAGGAGATGAAAACAAGGCACTGTTGAGATTCGAACTCAGGATCTCCTGTTTACTAAACAGGTGATTTAACCAACTAAGCCACAGCACCAGAAGATGGCATGCATTTGAAATCCAAGGTAGATTGAAGCACCAATCGAACATTCAACTGATTAGTGCAGCAAAACAATATTGAGCTTTAGTTCCATTCCACGTAGAGCAGAAACATGGAATAAGATTTCAATCTCAGTCATAACACTTAAGAAGCCAAGTAAATTTTGAAGAGCATTCATTTAAAAGACTGACAAATTTACAGAAGCTGTATCGAGGACAAAGGCTTTGAAGTTTTGCAATTGAATGAGCCATCTTTTAGCACAGCTGAAATTTGGGACTTGTTTTGCTTCCAAGTTATGACACAGAATAGACAGATTGAAGAAATGCCATGGCAAAACCAAAAAGAAGAAAAATTATGACTAATTGATATTAAAAACCTCAGCACTGGTTCATTTCTGATAGAGTTTACCCCAAGCTAACTTCAAACAACAGGCACTGTAGTTGACGAGATAAGGCAACTCTGACAAAAGCCAACATACAATCTTCAGTGAAAAAACACTGACTGGTAAAAACCCTCTCAACATCTTCCCACCTAAACGCACAGGCGCTATGTAGATGAGGTGGCCGAGTGGTTAAGGCGATGGACTGCTAATCCATTGTGCTTTGCATGCATGGGTTCGAATCCCATTCTCGTCGGATTAATCTGCTTCTTCTTTCGTGTTGAATGGTTTGGTTTTCATTTTTAACCCAAGCGGTTGACACTTCAAGCATGAAAGTTTACAATACTCCTGTGCTGCTATCAAACTTTGCAGAGTCAGATCTGTAAATCCACTGGTTTTAATTTGTAAAGCTTGTTGCCATCCTATATTCTGTAAAGAAAATTATATCCTCTAATTCCTTTTAAAGTGTTTCAACAGCAGATAATTTTTTTTCTCAATTGCACTATATTAGGGCTGTGGGAAATTAATATTTGATGACAAACAAGAGTAAAAGTCCTCTTTTTGGGGTAAAAACCCACAAAATGAGATGAAGAATAGAAAGCACTGCTGACATTCAAAATCAAGATTTTCCTTTTACTAAATAGGCTCTTTGACCAACTAAGCCAAAGGACAAACAGGTGCGAAACATTAAAAAGCCTGCTTAGAGAGTTAAACAGCCCTAAACTGAGATAAAGAAGGAAAAGGACTGCTGGCATTCAAATTCAAGATTTTCCATTTACTAAATAGGCTCTTTGACCAACTAAGGCAAAGGACAAACAGGTGTGATACATTAGAAAGCCTGCTTAGAGAGTTAAACAGCCCTAAACTGAGATAAAGAAGGAAGAGGACTGCTGGCATTCAAATTCAAGATTTTCTGTTTACTAAACAGGCTCTTTGACCAACTAAGACAAAGGACAAACAGGTGTGATACATTAGAAAGCCTGCTTAGAGAGTTAAGAAGCCCCAAACTGACATAAAGAAAGAATAGCACTGCTGGCATTCAAATTCAAGATTTTCTGTTTACTAAACAGGCTCTTTGACGAACTAAGCCAAAGGACATAAAGGTGAGATACATTGGATAAACGGATTAGAGATGCATAGAAAGGAGGCATTTCAAAACTAAATCAACTGGTTTTACATTGTCATGCTTGAAGCCATCTTTCTTCCTTTATATCTCTTAGATAGAAGAGATTTTTAATCTCACAATTGCACTATCAGTCGCAAGTGAAACACCTATTTTTAAGATAGGAAGCTTCTTTGTGAGGAGATGAAAACAAGGCACTGTTAAGATTCGAACTCAGGATCTCCTGTTTACTAAACAGGTGATTTAACCAACTAAGCCACAGCACCAGAAGATGGCATGCATTTGAAATCCAAGGTAGATTGAAGCACCAATCGAACATTCAACTGATTAGTGCAGCAAAACAATATTGAGCTTTAGTTCCATTCCACGTAGAGCAGAAACATGGAATAAGATTTCAATCTCAGTCATAACACTTAAGAAGCCAAGTAAATTTTGAAGAGCATTCATTTAAAAGACTGACAAATTTACAGAAGCTGTATCGAGGACAAAGGCTTTGAAGTTTTGCAATTGAATGAGCCATCTTTTAGCACAGCTGAAATTTGGGACTTGTTTTGCTTCCAAGTTATGACACAGAATAGACAGATTGAAGAAATGCCATGGCAAAACCAAAAAGAAGAAAAATTATGACTAATTGATATTAAAAACCTCAGCACTGGTTCATTTCTGATAGAGTTTACCCCAAGCTAACTTCAAACAACAGGCACTGTAGTTGACGAGATAAGGCAACTCTGACAAAAGCCAACATACAATCTTCAGTGAAAAAACACTGACTGGTAAAAACCCTCTCAACATCTTCCCACCTAAACGCACAGGCACTATGTAGATGAGGTGGCCGAGTGGTTAAGGCGATGGACTGCTAATCCATTGTGCTTTGCATGCATGGGTTCGAATCCCATTCTCGTCGGATTAATCTGCTTCTTCTTTCGTGTTGAATGGTTTGGTTTTCATTTTTAACCCAAGCGGTTGACACTTCAAGCATGAAAGTTTACAATACTCCTGTGCTGCTATCAAACTTTGCAGAGTCAGATCTGTAAATCCACTGGTTTTAATTTGTAAAGCTTGTTGCCATCCTATATTCTGTAAAGAAAATTATATCCTCTAATTCCTTTTAAAGTGTTTCAACAGCAGATAATTTTTTTTCTCAATTGCACTATATTAGGGCTGTGGGAAATTAATATTTGATGACAAACAAGAGTAAAAGTCCTCTTTTTGGGGTAAAAACCCACAAAATGAGATGAAGAATAGAAAGCACTGCTGACATTCAAAATCAAGATTTTCCTTTTACTAAATAGGCTCTTTGACCAACTAAGCCAAAGGACAAACAGGTGCGAAACATTAAAAAGCCTGCTTAGAGAGTTAAACAGCCCTAAACTGAGATAAAGAAGGAAAAGGACTGCTGGCATTCAAATTCAAGATTTTCCATTTACTAAATAGGCTCTTTGACCAACTAAGGCAAAGGACAAACAGGTGTGATACATTAGAAAGCCTGCTTAGAGAGTTAAACAGCCCTAAACTGAGATAAAGAAGGAAGAGGACTGCTGGCATTCAAATTCAAGATTTTCTGTTTACTAAACAGGCTCTTTGACCAACTAAGACAAAGGACAAACAGGTGTGATACATTAGAAAGCCTGCTTAGAGAGTTAAGAAGCCCCAAACTGACATAAAGAAAGAATAGCACTGCTGGCATTCAAATTCTAGATTTTCTGTTTACTAAACAGGCTCTTTGACGAACTAAGCCAAAGGACATAAAGGTGAGATACATTGGATAAACGGATTAGAGATGCATAGAAAGGAGGCATATCAAAACTAAATCAACTGGTTTTACATTGTCATGCTTGAAGCCATCTTTCTTCCTTTATATCTCTTAGATAGAAGAGATTTTTAATCTCACAATTGCACTATCAGTCGCAAGTGAAACACCTATTTTTAAGATAGGAAGCTTCTTTGTGAGGAGATGAAAAAAAGGCACTGTTGAGATTCGAACTCAGGATCTCCTGTTTATTAGACAGGCGATTTAACCAACTAAGCCACAGCACCAGAAGATGGCATGCATTTGAAATCCAAGGTAGATTGAAGCACCAATCGAACATTCAACTGATTAGTGCAGCAAAACAATATTGAGCTTTAGTTCCATTCCACGTAGAGCAGAAACATGGAATAAGATTTCAATCTCAGTCATAACACTTAAGAAGCCAAGTAAATTTTGAAGAGCATTCATTTAAAAGACTGACAAATTTACAGAAGCTGTATCGAGGACAAAGGCTTTGAAGTTTTGCAATTGAATGAGCCATTTTTTAGCACAGCTGAAATTTGGGACTTGTTTTGCTTCCAAGTTATGACACAGAATAGACAGATTGAAGAAATGCCATGGCAAAACCAAAAAGAAGAAAAATTATGACTAATTGATATTAAAAACCTCAGCACTGGTTCATTTCTGATAGAGTTTACCCCAAGCTAACTTCAAACAACAGGCACTGTAGTTGACGAGATAAGGCAACTCTGACAAAAGCCAACATACAATCTTCAGTGAAAAAACACTGACTGGTAAAAACCCTCTCAACATCTTCCCACCTAAACACACAGGCACTATGTAGATGAGGTGGCCGAGTGGTTAAGGTGATGGACTGCTAATCCATTGTGCTTTGCATGCATGGGTTCGAATCCCATTCTCGTCGGATTAATCTGCTTCTTCTTTCGTGTTGAATGGTTTGGTTTTCATTTTTAACCCAAGCGGTTGACACTTCAAGCATGAAAGTTTACAATACTCCTGTGCTGCTATCAAACTTTGCAGAGTCAGATCTGTAAATCCACTGGTTTTAATTTGTAAAGCTTGTTGCCATCCTATATTCTGTAAAGCAAATTATATCCTCTAATTCCTTTTAAAGTGTTTCAACAGCAGATAATTTTTTTTCTCAATTGCACTATATTAGGGCTGTGGGAAATTAATATTTGATGACAAACAAGAGTAAAAGTCCTCTTTTTGGGGTAAAAACCCACAAAATGAGATGAAGAATAGAAAGCACTGCTGACATTCAAAATCAAGATTTTCCTTTTACTAAATAGGCTCTTTGACCAACTAAGCCAAAGGACAAACAGGTGCGAAACATTAAAAAGCCTGCTTAGAGAGTTAAACAGCCCTAAACTGAGATAAAGAAGGAAAAGGACTGCTGGCATTCAAATTCAAGATTTTCCATTTACTAAATAGGCTCTTTGACCAACTAAGGCAAAGGACAAACAGGTGTGATACATTAGAAAGCCTGCTTAGAGAGTTAAACAGCCCTAAACTGAGATAAAGAAGGAAGAGGACTGCTGGCATTCAAATTCAAGATTTTCTGTTTACTAAACAGGCTCTTTGACCAACTAAGACAAAGGACAAACAGGTGTGATACATTAGAAAGCCTGCTTAGAGAGTTAAGAAGCCCCAAACTGACATAAAGAAAGAATAGCACTGCTGGCATTCAAATTCTAGATTTTCTGTTTACTAAACAGGCTCTTTGACGAACTAAGCCAAAGGACATAAAGGTGAGATACATTGGATAAACGGATTAGAGATGCATAGAAAGGAGGCATTTCAAAACTAAATCAACTGGTTTTACATTGTCATGCTTGAAGCCATCTTTCTTCCTTTATATCTCTTAGATAGAAGAGATTTTTAATCTCACAATTGCACTATCAGTCGCAAGTGAAACACCTATTTTTAAGATAGGAAGCTTCTTTGTGAGGAGATGAAAACAAGGCACTGTTGAGATTCGAACTCAGGATCTCCTGTTTATTAGACAGGCGATTTAACCAACTAAGCCACAGCACCAGAAGATGGCATGCATTTGAAATCCAAGGTAGATTGAAGCACCAATCGAACATTCAACTGATTAGTGCAGCAAAACAATATTGAGCTTTAGTTCCATTCCACGTAGAGCAGAAACATGGAATAAGATTTCAATCTCAGTCATAACACTTAAGAAGCCAAGTAAATTTTGAAGAGCATTCATTTAAAAGACTGACAAATTTACAGAAGCTGTATCGAGGACAAAGGCTTTGAAGTTTTTCAATTGAATGAGCCATCTTTTAGCACAGCTGAAATTTGGGACTTGTTTTGCTTCCAAGTTATGACACAGAATAGACAGATTGAAGAAATGCCATGGCAAAACCAAAAGGAGGAAAAATTATGACTAATTGATATTAAAAACCTCAGCACTGGTTCATTTCTGATAGAGTTTTCCCCAAGCTAACTTCAAACAACAGGCACTGTAGTTGACGAGATAAGGCAACTCTGACAAAAGCCAACATACAATCTTCAGTGAAAAAACACTGACTGGTAAAAACCCTCTCAACATCTTCCCACCTAAACGCACAGGAGCTATGTAGATGAGGTGGCCGAGTGGTTAAGGCGATGGACTGCTAATCCATTGTGCTTTGCATGCATGGGTTCGAATCCCATTCTCGTCGGATTAATCTGCTTCTTCTTTCGTGATGAATGGTTTGGTTTTCATTTTTAACCCAAGCGGTTGACACTTCAAGCATGAAAGTTTACAATACTCCTGTGCTGCTATCAAACTTTGCAGAGTCAGATCTGTAAATCCACTGGTTTTAATTTGTAAAGCTTGTTGCCATCCTATATTCTGTAAAGAAAATTATATTCTCTAATTCCTTTTAAAGTGTTTCAACAGCAGAGAATTTTTTTTCTCAATTGCACTATATTAGGGCTGTGGGAAATTAATATTTGATGACAAACAAGAGTAAAAGTCCTCTTTTTGGGGTAAAAACCCACAAAATGAGATGAAGAATAGAAAGCACTGCTGACATTCAAAATCAAGATTTTCCTTTTACTAAATAGGCTCTTTGACCAACTAAGCCAAAGGACAAACAGGTGCGAAACATTAAAAAGCCTGCTTAGAGAGTTAAACAGCCCTAAACTGAGATAAAGAAGGAAAAGGACTGCTGGCATTCAAATTCAAGATTTTGCATTTACTAAATAGGCTCTTTGACCAACTAAGACAAAGGACAAACAGGTGTGATACATTAGAAAGCCTGCTTAGAGAGTTAAACAGCCCTAAACTGAGATAAAGAAGGAAGAGGACTGCTGGCATTCAAATTCAAGATTTTCTGTTTACTAAACAGGCTCTTTGACCAACTAAGACAAAGGACAAACAGGTGTGATACATTAGAAAGCCTGCTTAGAGAGTTAAGAAGCCCCAAACTGACATAAAGAAAGAATAGCACTGCTGGCATTCAAATTCAAGATTTTCTGTTTACTAAACAGGCTCTTTTACCAACTAAGCCAAAGGACATAAAGGTGAGATACATTGGAAAAACGGATTAGAGATGCATAGAAAGGAGGCATTTCAAAACTAAATCAACTGGTTTTACATTGTCATGCTTGAAGCCATCTTTCTTCCTTTATATCTCTTAGATAGAAGAGATTTTTAATCTCACAATTGCACTATCAGTCGCAAGTGAAACACCTATTTTTAAGATAGGAAGCTTCTTTGTGAGGAGATGAAAACAAGGCACTGCTGAGATTCGAACTCAGGATCTCCTGTTTACTAGACAGGCGCTTTAACCAACTAAGCCACAGCACCAGAAAATGGCATGCATTTGAAATTCAAGGAAGATTGAAGCACCAATCGAACATTCAACTGATTAGTGCAGCAAAACAATATTGAGCTTGAGTTCCATTCCACGTAGAGCAGAAACATGTAATAATATTTCAATCTCAGTCATAACACTTAAGAAGCCAAGTAAATTTTGAAGAGCATTCATTTAAAAGACTGACAAATTTACAGAAGCTGTATCGAGGACAAAGGCTTTGAAGTTTTGCAATTGAATGAGCCATCTTTTAGCACAGCTGAAATTTGGGACTTGTTTTGCTTCCAAGTTATGACACAGAATAGACAGATTGAGGAAATGCCATGGCAAAACCAAAAGGAGGAAAAATTATGACTAATTGATATTAAAAACCTCAGCACTGGTTCATTTCTGATAGAGTATTCCCAAAGCTAACTTCAAACAACAGGCACTGTAGTTGACGAGATAAGTCAAATCTGACAAAAGCCAACATACAATCTTCAGTGAAAAAACACTGACTGGTAAAAACCCTCTCAACATCTTCCCACCTAAACGCACAGGCATTATGTAGACGAGGTGGCCGAGTGGTTAAGGTGATGGACTGCTAATCAATTGTGCTCTGCATGCATTAATCCATTCTCGTCGGATTAATCTGCTTCTTCTTTCGTGTTGAATGGTTTGGTTTTCATTTTTAACCCAAGCGGTTGACACTTCAAGCATGAAAGTTTACAATACTCCTGTGCTGCTATCAAACTTTGCAGAGTCATATCTGTAAATCCACTGGTTTTAATTTGTAAAGCTTGTTGCCATCCTATATTCTGTAAAGAAAATCATATCCTCTAATTCCTTTTAAAGTGTTTCAACAGCAGAGAATTTTTTTTCTCAATTGCACTATATTAGGGCTGTGGGAAATTAATATTTGATGACAAACAAGAGTAAAAGTCCTCTTTTTGGGGTAAAAACCCACAAAATGAGATGAAGAATAGAAAGCACTGCTGACATTCAAAATCAAGATTTTCCTTTTACTAAATAGGCTCTTTGACCAACTAAGCCAAAGGACAAACAGGTGCGAAACATTAAAAAGCCTGCTTAGAGAGTTAAACAGCCCTAAACTGAGATAAAGAAGGAAAAGGACTGCTGGCATTCAAATTCAAGATTTTGCATTTACTAAATAGGCTCTTTGACCAACTAAGACAAAGGACAAACAGGTGTGATACATTAGAAAGCCTGCTTAGAGAGTTAAACAGCCCTAAACTGAGATAAAGAAGGAAGAGGACTGCTGGCATTCAAATTCAAGATTTCCTGTTTACTAAACAGGCTCTTTGACCAACTAAGACAAAGGACAAACAGGTGTGATACATTAGAAAGCCTGCTTAGAGAGTTAAGAAGCCCCAAACTGACATAAAGAAAGAATAGCACTGCTGGCATTCAAATTCAAGATTTTCTGTTTACTAAACAGGCTCTTTTACCAACTAAGCCAAAGGACATAAAGGTGAGAGACATTGGATAAACGGATTAGAGATGCATAGAAAGGAGGCATTTCAAAACAAAAGCAACTGGTTTTACATTGTCATGCTTGAAGCCATCTTTCGTCCTTTATATCTCATAGATAGAGGAGATTTTTAATCTCACAATTGCACTATCAGTCGCAAGTGAAACACCTCTTTTTAAGATAGGAAGCTTCTTTGTGAGGAGATGAAAACAAGGCACTGCTGAGATTCGAACTCAGGATCTCCTGTTTACTAGACAGGCGCTTTAACCAACTAAGCCACAGCACCAGAAAATGGCATGCATTTGAAATTCAAGGAAGATTGAAGCACCAATCGAACATTCAACTGATTAGTGCAGCAAAACAATATTGAGCTTGAGTTCCATTCCACGTAGAGCAGAAACATGGAATAATATTTCAATCTCAGTCATAACACTTAAGAAGCCAAGTAAATTTTGAAGAGCATTCATTTAAAAGACTGACAAATTTACAGAAGCTGTATCGAGGACAAAGGCTTTGAAGTTTTGCAATTGAATGAGCCATCTTTTAGCACAGCTGAAATTTGGGACTTGTTTTGCTTCCAAGTTATGACACAGAATAGACAGATTGAGGAAATGCCATGGCAAAACCAAAAGGAGGAAAAATTATGACTAATTGATATTAAAAACCTCAGCACTGGTTCATTTCTGATAGAGTATTCCCAAAGCTAACTTCAAACAACAGGCACTGTAGTTGACGAGATAAGTCAAATCTGACAAAAGCCAACATACAATCTTCAGTGAAAAAACACTGACTGGTAAAAACCCTCTCAACATCTTCCCACCTAAACGCACAGGCATTATGTAGACGAGGTGGCCGAGTGGTTAAGGTGATGGACTGCTAATCAATTGTGCTCTGCATGCATTAATCCATTCTCGTCGGATTAATCTGCTTCTTCTTTCGTGTTGAATGGTTTGGTTTTCATTTTTAACCCAAGCGGTTGACACTTCAAGCATGAAAGTTTACAATACTCCTGTGCTGCTATCAAACTTTGCAGAGTCAGATCTGTAAATCCACTGGTTTTAATTTGTAAAGCTTGTTGCCATCCTATATTCTGTAAAGAAAATCATATCCTCTAATTCCTTTTAAAGTGTTTCAACAGCAGAGAATTTTTTTTCTCAATTGCACTATATTAGGGCTGTGGGAAATTAATATTTGATGACAAACAAGAGTAAAAGTCCTCTTTTTGGGGTAAAAACCCACAAAATGAGATGAAGAATAGAAAGCACTGCTGACATTCAAAATCAAGATTTTACTTTTACTAAATAGGCTCTTTGACCAACTAAGCCAAAGGACAAACAGGTGCGAAACATTAAAAAGCCTGCTTAGAGAGTTAAACAGCCCTAAACTGAGATAAAGAAGGAAAAGGACTGCTGGCATTCAAATTCAAGATTTTGCATTTACTAAATAGGCTCTTTGACCAACTAAGACAAAGGACAAACAGGTGTGATACATTAGAAAGCCTGCTTAGAGAGTTAAACAGCCCTAAACTGAGATAAAGAAGGAAGAGGACTGCTGGCATTCAAATTCAAGATTTTCTGTTTACTAAACAGGCTCTTTGACCAACTAAGACAAAGGACAAACAGGTGTGATACATTAGAAAGCCTGCTTAGAGAGTTAAGAAGCCCCAAACTGACATAAAGAAAGAATAGCACTGCTGGCATTCAAATTCAAGATTTTCTGTTTACTAAACAGGCTCTTTTACCAACTAAGCCAAAGGACATAAAGGTGAGATACATTGGAAAAACGGATTAGAGATGCATAGAAAGGAGGCATTTCAAAACTAAATCAACTGGTTTTACATTGTCATGCTTGAAGCCATCTTTCTTCCTTTATATCTCTTAGATAGAAGAGATTTTTAATCTCACAATTGCACTATCAGTCGCAAGTGAAACACCTATTTTTAAGATAGGAAGCTTCTTTGTGAGGAGATGAAAACAAGGCACTGCTGAGATTCGAACTCAGGATCTCCTGTTTACTAGACAGGCGCTTTAACCAACTAAGCCACAGCACCAGAAAATGGCATGCATTTGAAATCCAAGGAAGATTGAAGCACCAATCGAACATTCAACTGATTAGTGCAGCAAAACAATATTGAGCTTGAGTTCCATTCCACGTAGAGCAGAAACATGGAATAAGATTTCAATCTCAGTCATAACACTTAAGAAGCCAAGTAAATTTTGAAGAGCATTCATTTAAAAGACTGACAAATTTACAGAAGCTGTATCGAGGACAAAGGCTTTGAAGTTTTGCAATTGAATGAGCCATCTTTTAGCACAGCTGAAATTTGGGACTTGTTTTGCTTCCAAGTTATGACACAGAATAGACAGATTGAGGAAATACCATGGCAAAACCAAAAGGAGGAAAAATTATGACTAATTGATATTAAAAACCTCAGCACTGGTTCATTTCTGATAGAGTATTCCCCAAGCTAACTTCAAACAACAGGCACTGTAGTTGACGAGATAAGTCAAATCTGACAAAAGCCAACATACAATCTTCAGTGAAAAAACACTGACTGGTAATAACCCTCTCAACATCTTCCCACCTAAACGCACAGGCATTATGTAGACGAGGTGGCCGAGTGGTTAAGGTGATGGACTGCTAATCAATTGTGCTCTGCATGCATTAATCCATTCTCATCGGATTAATCTGCTTCTTCTTTCGTGTTGAATGGTTTGGTTTCCATTTTTAACCCAAGCGGTTGACACTTCAAGCATGAAAGTTTACAATACTCCTGTGCTGCTATCTAACTTTGCAGAGTCAGATCTGTAAATCCACTAGTTTTAATTTGTAAAGCTTGTTGCCATCCTATATTCTGTAAAGAAAATTATATCCTCAAATTCCTTTTAAAGTGTTTCAACAGCAGAGAATTTTTTTTCTCAATTGCACTATATTAGGGCTGTGGGAAATTAATATTTGATGACAAACAAGAGTAAAAGTCCTCTTTTTGGGGTAAAAACCCACAAAATGAGATGAAGAATAGAAAGCACTGCTGACATTCAAAATCAAGATTTTCCTTTTACTAAATAGGCTCTTTGACCAACTAAGCCAAAGGACAAACAGGTGCGAAACATTAAAAAGCCTGCTTAGAGAGTTAAACAGCCCTAAACTGAGATAAAGAAGGAAAAGGACTGCTGACATTCAAATTCAAGATTTTGCATTTACTAAATAGGCTCTTTGACCAACTAAGACAAAGGACAAACAGGTGTGATACATTAGAAAGCCTGCTTAGAGAGTTAAACAGCCCTAAACTGAGATAAAGAAGGAAGGGGACTGCTGGCATTCAAATTCAAGATTTTCTGTTTACTAAACAGGCTCTTTGACCAACTAAGACAAAGGACAAACAGGTGTGATACATTAGAAAGCCTGCATAGAGAGTTAAGAAGCCCCAAACTGACATAAAGAAAGAATAGCACTGCTGGCATTCAAATTCAAGATTTTCTGTTTACTAAACAGGCTCTTTGACCAACTAAGCCAAAGGACATAAAGGTGAGATACATTGGATAAACGGATTAGAGATGCATAGAAAGGAGGCATTTCAAAACTAAATCAACTGGCTTGATAGTGCAATTGATGGCTTGAAGCCATCTTTCTTCCTTTATATCTCTTAGATAGAAGAGATTTTTAATCTAACAATTGCACTATCAGTCGCAAGTGAAACACCTATTTTTAAGATAGGAAGCTTCTTTGTGAGGAGATGAAAACAAGGGACTGCTGAGATTCAAACTCAGGATCTCCTGTTTACTAGACAGGCGCTTTAACCAACTAAGCCACAGCACCTGAAGATGGCATGCATTTGAAATCCAAGGAAGATTGAAGCACCAATCGAACATTCAACTGGTTAGCGCAGCAAAACAATATTGAGCTTGAGTTCCATTCCACGTAGAGCAGAAACATGGAATAAGATTTCAATCTCAGTCATAACACTTAAGAAGCCAAGTAAATTTTGAAGAGCATTCATTTAAAAGACTGACAAATTTACAGAAGGTGTATCGAGGACAAAGGCTTTGAAGTTTTGCAATTGAATGAGCCATCTTTTAGCACAGCTGAAATTTGGGACTTGTTTTGCTTCCAAGTTATGACACAGAATAGACAGACTGAAGAAATGCCATGGCAAAACCAAAAGGAGGAAAAATTATGACTAATTGATATTAAAAACCTCAGCACTGGTTCATTTCTGATAGAGTTTTCCCCAAGCTAACTTCAAACAACAGGCACTGTAGTTGACGAGATAAGGTAACTCTGACAAAAGCCAACATACAATCTTCAGTGAAAAAACACTGACTGGTAAAAACCCTCTCAACATCTTCCCACCTAAACGCACAGGTGCTATGTTGACGAGGTGGCCGAGTGGTTAAGGCGATGGACTGCTAATCCATTGTGCTCTGCATGCATGTGTTCGAATCCCATCCTCGTCGGATTAATCTGTTTCTTCTTTCGTGTTGAATGGTTTGGTTTTCATTTTTAACCCAAGCGGTGGACACTTCAAGCATGAAAGTTTACAATACGCCTGTGCTGCTATCAAACTTTGCAGAGTCAGATCTGTAAATCCACTTGTTTTAATTTGTAAAGGTTGATGCCATCCTATATTCTGTAAAGAAAATTATATCCTCTAATTCCTTTTAAAGTGTTTCAACAGCAGAGAATTTTTTTTCTCAATTGCACTATATTAGGGCTGTGGGAAATTAATATTTGATGACAAACAAGAGTAAAAGTCCTCTTTTTGGGGTAAAAACCCACAAAATGAGATGAAGAATAGAAAGCACTGCTGACATTCAAAATCAAGATTTTCCATTTACTAAATAGGCTCTTTGACCAACTAAGCCAAAGGACAAACAGGTGTGATACATTAGAAAGCCTGCTTAGAGAGTTAAACAGCCCTAAAATGAGATAAAGAAGGAAGAGGACTGCTGGCATTCAAATTCAAAATTTTCTGTTTACTAAACAGGCTCTTTGACCAACTAAGACAAAGGACAAACAGGTGTGATACATTAGAAAGCCTGCTTAGAGAGTTAAGAAGCCCCAAACTGACATAAAGAAAGAATAGCACTGCTGGCATTCAAATTCAAGATTTTCTGTTTACTAAACAGGCTCTTTGACCAACTAAGACAAAGTACAAACAGGTGTGATACATTAGAAAGCCTGCATAGAGAGTTAAGAAGCCCCAAACTGACATAAAGAAAGAATAGCACTGCTGGCATTCAAATTCAAGATTTTCTGTTTACTAAACAGGCTCTTTGACCAACTAAGCCAAAGGACATAAAGGTGAGAGACATTGGATAAACGGATTAGAGATGCATAGAAAGGAGGCATTTCAAAACAAAAGCAACTGGTTTTACATTGTCATGCTTGAAGCCATCTTTCTTCCTTTATATCTCTTAGATAGAAGAGATTTTTAATCTCACAATTGCACTATCAGTCTCAAGTGAAACACCTATTTTTAAGATAGGAAGCTTCTTTGTGCGGAGATGAAAACAAGGCACTGCTGCGATTCAAACTCAGGATCTCCTGTTTATTAGACAGGCGCTTTAACCAACTAAGCCACAGCACCTGAAGATGGCATGCATTTGAAATCCAAGGAAGATTGAAGCACCAATCGAACATTCAACTGGTTAGCGCAGCAAAACAATATTGAGCTTGAGTTCCATTCCACGTAGAGCAGAAACATGGAATAAGATTTCAATCTCAGTCATAACACTTAAGAAGCCAAGTAAATTTTGAAGAGCATTCATTTAAAAGACTGACAAATTTACAGAAGCTGTATCGAGGACAAAGGCTTTGAAGTTTTGCAATTGAATGAGCCATCTTTTAGCACAGCTGAAATTTGGGACTTGTTTTGCTTCCAAGATATGACACAGAATAGACAGACTGAAGAAATGCCATGGCAAAACCGAAAGGAGGAAAAATTATGACTAATTGATATTAAAAACCTCAGCACTGGTTCATTTCTGATAGAGTTTTCCCCAAGCTAACTTCAAACAACAGGCACTGTAGTTGACGAGATAAGGTAACTCTGACAAAAGCCAACATACAATCTTCAGTGAAAAAACACTGACTGGTAAAAACCCTCTCAACATCTTCCCACCTAAACGCACAGGTGCTATGTTGACGAGGTGGCCGAGTGGTTAAGGCGATGGACTGCTAATCCATTGTGCTCTGCATGCATGTGTTCGAATCCCATCCTCGTCGGATTAATCTGTTTCTTCTTTCGTGTTGAATGGTTTGGTTTTCATTTTTAACCCAAGCGGTGGACACTTCAAGCATGAAAGTTTACAATACGCCTGTGCTGCTATCAAACTTTGCAGAGTCAGATCTGTAAATCCACTTGTTTTAATTTGTAAAGGTTGATGCCATCCTATATTCTGTAAAGAAAATTATATCCTCTAATTCCTTTTAAAGTGTTTCAACAGCAGAGAATTTTTTTTCTCAATTGCACTATATTAGGGCTGTGGGAAATTAATATTTGATGACAAACAAGAGTAAAAGTCCTCTTTTTGGGGTAAAAACCCACAAAATGAGATGAAGAATAGAAAGCACTGCTGACATTCAAAATCAAGATTTTCCATTTACTAAATAGGCTCTTTGACCAACTAAGCCAAAGGACAAACAGGTGTGATACATTAGAAAGCCTGCTTAGAGAGTTAAACAGCCCTAAAATGAGATAAAGAAGGAAGAGGACTGCTGGCATTCAAATTCAAAATTTTCTGTTTACTAAACAGGCTCTTTGACCAACTAAGACAAAGGACAAACAGGTGTGATACATTAGAAAGCCTGCTTAGAGAGTTAAGAAGCCCCAAACTGACATAAAGAAAGAATAGCACTGCTGGCATTCAAATTCAAGATTTTCTGTTTACTAAACAGGCTCTTTGACCAACTAAGACAAAGTACAAACAGGTGTGATACATTAGAAAGCCTGCATAGAGAGTTAAGAAGCCCCAAACTGACATAAAGAAAGAATAGCACTGCTGGCATTCAAATTCAAGATTTTCTGTTTACTAAACAGGCTCTTTGACCAACTAAGCCAAAGGACATAAAGGTGAGAGACATTGGATAAACGGATTAGAGATGCATAGAAAGGAGGCATTTCAAAACAAAAGCAACTGGTTTTACATTGTCATGCTTGAAGCCATCTTTCTTCCTTTATATCTCTTAGATAGAAGAGATTTTTAATCTCACAATTGCACTATCGGTCTCAAGTGAAACACCTATTTTTAAGATAGGAAGCTTCTTTGTGCGGAGATGAAAACAAGGCACTGCTGCGATTCAAACTCAGGATCTCCTGTTTATTAGACAGGCGCTTTAACCAACTAAGCCACAGCACCTGAAGATGGCATGCATTTGAAATCCAAGGAAGATTGAAGCACCAATCGAACATTCAACTGGTTAGCGCAGCAAAACAATATTGAGCTTGAGTTCCATTCCACGTAGAGCAGAAACATGGAATAAGATTTCAATCTCAGTCATAACACTTAAGAAGCCAAGTAAATTTTGAAGAGCATTCATTTAAAAGACTGACAAATTTACAGAAGCTGTATCGAGGACAAAGGCTTTGAAGTTTTGCAATTGAATGAGCCATCTTTTAGCACAGCTGAAATTTGGGACTTGTTTTGCTTCCAAGTTATGACACAGAATAGACAGACTGAAGAAATGCCATGGCAAAACCAAAAGGAGGAAAAATTATGACTAATTGATATTAAAAACCTCAGCACTGGTTCATTTCTGATAGAGTTTTCCCCAAGCTAACTTCAAACAACAGGCACTGTAGTTGACGAGATAAGGCAACTCTGACAAAAGCCAACATACAATCTTCAGTGAAAAAACACTGACTGGTAAAAACCCTCTCAACATCTTCCCACCTAAACGCACAGGTGCTATGTTGACGAGGTGGCCGAGTGGTTAAGGCGATGGACTGCTAATCCATTGTGCTCTGCATGCATGTGTTCGAATCCCATCCTCGTCGGATTAATCTGTTTCTTCTTTCGTGTTGAATGGTTTGGTTTTCATTTTTAACCCAAGCGGTGGACACTTCAAGCATGAAAGTTTACAATACGCCTGTGCTGCTATCAAACTTTGCAGAGTCAGATCTGTAAATCCACTTGTTTTAATTTGTAAAGGTTGATGCCATCCTATATTCTGTAAAGAAAATTATATCCTCTAATTCCTTTTAAAGTGTTTCAACAGCAGAGAATTTTTTTTCTCAATTGCACTATATTAGGGCTGTGGGAAATTAATATTTGATGACAAACAAGAGTAAAAGTCCTCTTTTTGGGGTAAAAACCCACAAAATGAGATGAAGAATAGAAAGCACTGCTGACATTCAAAATCAAGATTTTCCATTTACTAAATAGGCTCTTTGACCAACTAAGCCAAAGGACAAACAGGTGTGATACATTAGAAAGCCTGCTTAGAGAGTTAAACAGCCCTAAAATGAGATAAAGAAGGAAGAGGACTGCTGGCATTCAAATTCAAAATTTTCTGTTTACTAAACAGGCTCTTTGACCAACTAAGACAAAGGACAAACAGGTGTGATACATTAGAAAGCCTGCTTAGAGAGTTAAGAAGCCCCAAACTGACATAAAGAAAGAATAGCACTGCTGGCATTCAAATTCAAGATTTTCTGTTTACTAAACAGGCTCTTTGACCAACTAAGACAAAGTACAAACAGGTGTGATACATTAGAAAGCCTGCATAGAGAGTTAAGAAGCCCCAAACTGACATAAAGAAAGAATAGCACTGCTGGCATTCAAATTCAAGATTTTCTGTTTACTAAACAGGCTCTTTGACCAACTAAGCCAAAGGACATAAAGGTGAGAGACATTGGATAAACGGATTAGAGATGCATAGAAAGGAGGCATTTCAAAACAAAAGCAACTGGTTTTACATTGTCATGCTTGAAGCCATCTTTCTTCCTTTATATCTCTTAGATAGAAGAGATTTTTAATCTCACAATTGCACTATCAGTCTCAAGTGAAACACCTATTTTTAAGATAGGAAGCTTCTTTGTGCGGAGATGAAAACAAGGCACTGCTGCGATTCAAACTCAGGATCTCCTGTTTATTAGACAGGCGCTTTAACCAACTAAGCCACAGCACCTGAAGATGGCATGCATTTGAAATCCAAGGAAGATTGAAGCACCAATCGAACATTCAACTGGTTAGCGCAGCAAAACAATATTGAGCTTGAGTTCCATTCCACGTAGAGCAGAAACATGGAATAAGATTTCAATCTCAGTCATAACACTTAAGAAGCCAAGTAAATTTTGAAGAGCATTCATTTAAAAGACTGACAAATTTACAGAAGCTGTATCGAGGACAAAGGCTTTGAAGTTTTGCAATTGAATGAGCCATCTTTTAGCACAGCTGAAATTTGGGACTTGTTTTGCTTCCAAGTTATGACACAGAATAGACAGACTGAAGAAATGCCATGGCAAAACCAAAAGGAGGAAAAATTATGACTAATTGATATTAAAAACCTCAGCACTGGTTCATTTCTGATAGAGTTTTCCCCAAGCTAACTTCAAACAACAGGCACTGTAGTTGACGAGATAAGGCAACTCTGACAAAAGCCAACATACAATCTTCAGTGAAAAAACACTGACTGGTAAAAACCCTCTCAACATCTTCCCACCTAAACGCACAGGTGCTATGTAGACGAGGTGGCCGAGTGGTTAAGGCGATGGACTGCTAATCCATTGTGCTCTGCATGCATGGGTTCGAATCCCATCCTCGTCGGATTAATCTGTTTCTTCTTTCGTGTTGAATGGTTTGGTTTTCATTTTTAACCCAAGCGGTGGACACTTCAAGCATGAAAGTTTACAATACGCCTGTGCTGCTATCAAACTTTGCAGAGTCAGATCTGTAAATCCACTTGTTTTAATTTGTAAAGGTTGATGCCATCCTATATTCTGTAAAGAAAATTATATCCTCTAATTCCTTTTAAAGTGTTTCAACAGCAGAGAATTTTTTTTCTCAATTGCACTATATTAGGGCTGTGGGAAATTAATATTTGATGACAAACAAGAGTAAAAGTCCTCTTTTTGGGGTAAAAACCCACAAAATGAGATGAAGAATAGAAAGCACTGCTGACATTCAAAATCAAGATTTTCCATTTACTAAATAGGCTCTTTGACCAACTAAGCCAAAGGACAAACAGGTGTGATACATTAGAAAGCCTTCTTAGAGAGTTAAACAGCCCTAAAATGAGATAAAGAAGGAAGAGGACTGCTGGCATTCAAATTCAAAATTTTCTGTTTACTAAACAGGCTCTTTGACCAACTAAGACAAAGGACAAACAGGTGTGATACATTAGAAAGCCTGCTTAGAGAGTTAAGAAGCCCCAAACTGACATAAAGAAAGAATAGCACTGCTGGCATTCAAATTCAAGATTTTCTGTTTACTAAACAGGCTCTTTGACCAACTAAGACAAAGTACAAACAGGTGTGATACATTAGAAAGCCTGCATAGAGAGTTAAGAAGCCCCAAACTGACATAAAGAAAGAATAGCACTGCTGGCATTCAAATTCAAGATTTTCTGTTTACTAAACAGGCTCTTTGACCAACTAAGCCAAAGGACATAAAGGTGAGATACATTGGATAAACGGATTAGAGATGCATAGAAAGGAGGCATTTCAAAACTAAATCAACTGGCTTGATAGTGCAATTGATGGCTTGAAGCCATCTTTCTTCCTTTATATCTCTTAGATAGAAGAGATTTTTAATCTAACAATTGCACTATCAGTCGCAAGTGAAACACCTATTTTTAAGATAGGAAGCTTCTTTGTGAGGAGATGAAAACAAGGGACTGCTGAGATTCAAACTCAGGATCTCCTGTTTACTAGACAGGCGCTTTAACCAACTAAGCCACAGCACCTGAAGATGGCATGCATTTGAAATCCAAGGAAGATTGAAGCACCAATCGAACATTCAACTGGTTAGCGCAGCAAAACAATATTGAGCTTGAGTTCCATTCCATGTAGAGCAGAAACATGGAATAAGATTTCAATCTCAGTCATAACACTTAAGAAGCCAAGTAAATTTTGAAGAGCATTCATTTAAAAGACTGACAAATTTACAGAAGGTGTATCGAGGACAAAGGCTTTGAAGTTTTGCAATTGAATGAGCCATCTTTTAGCACAGCTGAAATTTGGGACTTGTTTTGCTTCCAAGTTATGACACAGAATAGACAGACTGAAGAAATGCCATGGCAAAACCAAAAGGAAGAAAAATTATGACTAATTGATATTAAAAACCTCAGCACTGGTTCATTTCTGATAGAGTTTTCCCCAAGCTAACTTCAAACAACAGGCACTGTAGTTGACGAGATAAGGTAACTCTGACAAAAGCCAACATACAATCTTCAGTGAAAAAACACTGACTGGTAAAAACCCTCTCAACATCTTCCCACCTAAACGCACAGGTGCTATGTTGACGAGGTGGCCGAGTGGTTAAGGCGATGGACTGCTAATCCATTGTGCTCTGCATGCATGTGTTCGAATCCCATCCTCGTCGGATTAATCTGTTTCTTCTTTCGTGTTGAATGGTTTGGTTTTCATTTTTAACCCAAGCGGTGGACACTTCAAGCATGAAAGTTTACAATACGCCTGTGCTGCTATCAAACTTTGCAGAGTCAGATCTGTAAATCCACTTGTTTTAATTTGTAAAGGTTGATGCCATCCTATATTCTGTAAAGAAAATTATATCCTCTAATTCCTTTTAAAGTGTTTCAACAGCAGAGAATTTTTTTTCTCAATTGCACTATATTAGGGCTGTGGGAAATTAATATTTGATGACAAACAAGAGTAAAAGTCCTCTTTTTGGGGTAAAAACCCACAAAATGAGATGAAGAATAGAAAGCACTGCTGACATTCAAAATCAAGATTTTCCATTTACTAAATAGGCTCTTTGACCAACTAAGCCAAAGGACAAACAGGTGTGATACATTAGAAAGCCTGCTTAGAGAGTTAAACAGCCCTAAAATGAGATAAAGAAGGAAGAGGACTGCTGGCATTCAAATTCAAAATTTTCTGTTTACTAAACAGGCTCTTTGACCAACTAAGACAAAGGACAAACAGGTGTGATACATTAGAAAGCCTGCTTAGAGAGTTAAGAAGCCCCAAACTGACATAAAGAAAGAATAGCACTGCTGGCATTCAAATTCAAGATTTTCTGTTTACTAAACAGGCTCTTTGACCAACTAAGACAAAGTACAAACAGGTGTGATACATTAGAAAGCCTGCATAGAGAGTTAAGAAGCCCCAAACTGACATAAAGAAAGAATAGCACTGCTGGCATTCAAATTCAAGATTTTCTGTTTACTAAACAGGCTCTTTGACCAACTAAGCCAAAGGACATAAAGGTGAGAGACATTGGATAAACGGATTAGAGATGCATAGAAAGGAGGCATTTCAAAACAAAAGCAACTGGTTTTACATTGTCATGCTTGAAGCCATCTTTCTTCCTTTATATCTCTTAGATAGAAGAGATTTTTAATCTCACAATTGCACTATCAGTCTCAAGTGAAACACCTATTTTTAAGATAGGAAGCTTCTTTGTGCGGAGATGAAAACAAGGCACTGCTGCGATTCAAACTCAGGATCTCCTGTTTATTAGACAGGCGCTTTAACCAACTAAGCCACAGCACCTGAAGATGGCATGCATTTGAAATCCAAGGAAGATTGAAGCACCAATCGAACATTCAACTGGTTAGCGCAGCAAAACAATATTGAGCTTGAGTTCCATTCCACGTAGAGCAGAAACATGGAATAAGATTTCAATCTCAGTCATAACACTTAAGAAGCCAAGTAAATTTTGAAGAGCATTCATTTAAAAGACTGACAAATTTACAGAAGCTGTATCGAGGACAAAGGCTTTGAAGTTTTGCAATTGAATGAGCCATCTTTTAGCACAGCTGAAATTTGGGACTTGTTTTGCTTCCAAGATATGACACAGAATAGACAGACTGAAGAAATGCCATGGCAAAACCGAAAGGAGGAAAAATTATGACTAATTGATATTAAAAACCTCAGCACTGGTTCATTTCTGATAGAGTTTTCCCCAAGCTAACTTCAAACAACAGGCACTGTAGTTGACGAGATAAGGTAACTCTGACAAAAGCCAACATACAATCTTCAGTGAAAAAACACTGACTGGTAAAAACCCTCTCAACATCTTCCCACCTAAACGCACAGGTGCTATGTTGACGAGGTGGCCGAGTGGTTAAGGCGATGGACTGCTAATCCATTGTGCTCTGCATGCATGTGTTCGAATCCCATCCTCGTCGGATTAATCTGTTTCTTCTTTCGTGTTGAATGGTTTGGTTTTCATTTTTAACCCAAGCGGTGGACACTTCAAGCATGAAAGTTTACAATACGCCTGTGCTGCTATCAAACTTTGCAGAGTCAGATCTGTAAATCCACTTGTTTTAATTTGTAAAGGTTGATGCCATCCTATATTCTGTAAAGAAAATTATATCCTCTAATTCCTTTTAAAGTGTTTCAACAGCAGAGAATTTTTTTTCTCAATTGCACTATATTAGGGCTGTGGGAAATTAATATTTGATGACAAACAAGAGTAAAAGTCCTCTTTTTGGGGTAAAAACCCACAAAATGAGATGAAGAATAGAAAGCACTGCTGACATTCAAAATCAAGATTTTCCATTTACTAAATAGGCTCTTTGACCAACTAAGCCAAAGGACAAACAGGTGTGATACATTAGAAAGCCTGCTTAGAGAGTTAAACAGCCCTAAAATGAGATAAAGAAGGAAGAGGACTGCTGGCATTCAAATTCAAAATTTTCTGTTTACTAAACAGGCTCTTTGACCAACTAAGACAAAGGACAAACAGGTGTGATACATTAGAAAGCCTGCTTAGAGAGTTAAGAAGCCCCAAACTGACATAAAGAAAGAATAGCACTGCTGGCATTCAAATTCAAGATTTTCTGTTTACTAAACAGGCTCTTTGACCAACTAAGACAAAGTACAAACAGGTGTGATACATTAGAAAGCCTGCATAGAGAGTTAAGAAGCCCCAAACTGACATAAAGAAAGAATAGCACTGCTGGCATTCAAATTCAAGATTTTCTGTTTACTAAACAGGCTCTTTGACCAACTAAGCCAAAGGACATAAAGGTGAGAGACATTGGATAAACGGATTAGAGATGCATAGAAAGGAGGCATTTCAAAACAAAAGCAACTGGTTTTACATTGTCATGCTTGAAGCCATCTTTCTTCCTTTATATCTCTTAGATAGAAGAGATTTTTAATCTCACAATTGCACTATCAGTCTCAAGTGAAACACCTATTTTTAAGATAGGAAGCTTCTTTGTGCGGAGATGAAAACAAGGCACTGCTGCGATTCAAACTCAGGATCTCCTGTTTATTAGACAGGCGCTTTAACCAACTAAGCCACAGCACCTGAAGATGGCATGCATTTGAAATCCAAGGAAGATTGAAGCACCAATCGAACATTCAACTGGTTAGCGCAGCAAAACAATATTGAGCTTGAGTTCCATTCCACGTAGAGCAGAAACATGGAATAAGATTTCAATCTCAGTCATAACACTTAAGAAGCCAAGTAAATTTTGAAGAGCATTCATTTAAAAGACTGACAAATTTACAGAAGCTGTATCGAGGACAAAGGCTTTGAAGTTTTGCAATTGAATGAGCCATCTTTTAGCACAGCTGAAATTTGGGACTTGTTTTGCTTCCAAGTTATGACACAGAATAGACAGACTGAAGAAATGCCATGGCAAAACCAAAAGGAGGAAAAATTATGACTAATTGATATTAAAAACCTCAGCACTGGTTCATTTCTGATAGAGTTTTCCCCAAGCTAACTTCAAACAACAGGCACTGTAGTTGACGAGATAAGGCAACTCTGACAAAAGCCAACATACAATCTTCAGTGAAAAAACACTGACTGGTAAAAACCCTCTCAACATCTTCCCACCTAAACGCACAGGTGCTATGTTGACGAGGTGGCCGAGTGGTTAAGGCGATGGACTGCTAATCCATTGTGCTCTGCATGCATGTGTTCGAATCCCATCCTCGTCGGATTAATCTGTTTCTTCTTTCGTGTTGAATGGTTTGGTTTTCATTTTTAACCCAAGCGGTGGACACTTCAAGCATGAAAGTTTACAATACGCCTGTGCTGCTATCAAACTTTGCAGAGTCAGATCTGTAAATCCACTTGTTTTAATTTGTAAAGGTTGATGCCATCCTATATTCTGTAAAGAAAATTATATCCTCTAATTCCTTTTAAAGTGTTTCAACAGCAGAGAATTTTTTTTCTCAATTGCACTATATTAGGGCTGTGGGAAATTAATATTTGATGACAAACAAGAGTAAAAGTCCTCTTTTTGGGGTAAAAACCCACAAAATGAGATGAAGAATAGAAAGCACTGCTGACATTCAAAATCAAGATTTTCCATTTACTAAATAGGCTCTTTGACCAACTAAGCCAAAGGACAAACAGGTGTGATACATTAGAAAGCCTGCTTAGAGAGTTAAACAGCCCTAAAATGAGATAAAGAAGGAAGAGGACTGCTGGCATTCAAATTCAAAATTTTCTGTTTACTAAACAGGCTCTTTGACCAACTAAGACAAAGGACAAACAGGTGTGATACATTAGAAAGCCTGCTTAGAGAGTTAAGAAGCCCCAAACTGACATAAAGAAAGAATAGCACTGCTGGCATTCAAATTCAAGATTTTCTGTTTACTAAACAGGCTCTTTGACCAACTAAGACAAAGTACAAACAGGTGTGATACATTAGAAAGCCTGCATAGAGAGTTAAGAAGCCCCAAACTGACATAAAGAAAGAATAGCACTGCTGGCATTCAAATTCAAGATTTTCTGTTTACTAAACAGGCTCTTTGACCAACTAAGCCAAAGGACATAAAGGTGAGAGACATTGGATAAACGGATTAGAGATGCATAGAAAGGAGGCATTTCAAAACAAAAGCAACTGGTTTTACATTGTCATGCTTGAAGCCATCTTTCTTCCTTTATATCTCTTAGATAGAAGAGATTTTTAATCTCACAATTGCACTATCAGTCTCAAGTGAAACACCTATTTTTAAGATAGGAAGCTTCTTTGTGCGGAGATGAAAACAAGGCACTGCTGCGATTCAAACTCAGGATCTCCTGTTTATTAGACAGGCGCTTTAACCAACTAAGCCACAGCACCTGAAGATGGCATGCATTTGAAATCCAAGGAAGATTGAAGCACCAATCGAACATTCAACTGGTTAGCGCAGCAAAACAATATTGAGCTTGAGTTCCATTCCACGTAGAGCAGAAACATGGAATAAGATTTCAATCTCAGTCATAACACTTAAGAAGCCAAGTAAATTTTGAAGAGCATTCATTTAAAAGACTGACAAATTTACAGAAGCTGTATCGAGGACAAAGGCTTTGAAGTTTTGCAATTGAATGAGCCATCTTTTAGCACAGCTGAAATTTGGGACTTGTTTTGCTTCCAAGTTATGACACAGAATAGACAGACTGAAGAAATGCCATGGCAAAACCAAAAGGAGGAAAAATTATGACTAATTGATATTAAAAACCTCAGCACTGGTTCATTTCTGATAGAGTTTTCCCCAAGCTAACTTCAAACAACAGGCACTGTAGTTGACGAGATAAGGCAACTCTGACAAAAGCCAACATACAATCTTCAGTGAAAAAACACTGACTGGTAAAAACCCTCTCAACATCTTCCCACCTAAACGCACAGGTGCTATGTAGACGAGGTGGCCGAGTGGTTAAGGCGATGGACTGCTAATCCATTGTGCTCTGCATGCATGGGTTCGAATCCCATCCTCGTCGGATTAATCTGTTTCTTCTTTCGTGTTGAATGGTTTGGTTTTCATTTTTAACCCAAGCGGTGGACACTTCAAGCATGAAAGTTTACAATACGCCTGTGCTGCTATCAAACTTTGCAGAGTCAGATCTGTAAATCCACTTGTTTTAATTTGTAAAGGTTGATGCCATCCTATATTCTGTAAAGAAAATTATATCCTCTAATTCCTTTTAAAGTGTTTCAACAGCAGAGAATTTTTTTTCTCAATTGCACTATATTAGGGCTGTGGGAAATTAATATTTGATGACAAACAAGAGTAAAAGTCCTCTTTTTGGGGTAAAAACCCACAAAATGAGATGAAGAATAGAAAGCACTGCTGACATTCAAAATCAAGATTTTCCATTTACTAAATAGGCTCTTTGACCAACTAAGCCAAAGGACAAACAGGTGTGATACATTAGAAAGCCTTCTTAGAGAGTTAAACAGCCCTAAAATGAGATAAAGAAGGAAGAGGACTGCTGGCATTCAAATTCAAAATTTTCTGTTTACTAAACAGGCTCTTTGACCAACTAAGACAAAGGACAAACAGGTGTGATACATTAGAAAGCCTGCTTAGAGAGTTAAGAAGCCCCAAACTGACATAAAGAAAGAATAGCACTGCTGGCATTCAAATTCAAGATTTTCTGTTTACTAAACAGGCTCTTTGACCAACTAAGACAAAGTACAAACAGGTGTGATACATTAGAAAGCCTGCATAGAGAGTTAAGAAGCCCCAAACTGACATAAAGAAAGAATAGCACTGCTGGCATTCAAATTCAAGATTTTCTGTTTACTAAACAGGCTCTTTGACCAACTAAGCCAAAGGACATAAAGGTGAGATACATTGGATAAACGGATTAGAGATGCATAGAAAGGAGGCATTTCAAAACTAAATCAACTGGCTTGATAGTGCAATTGATGGCTTGAAGCCATCTTTCTTCCTTTATATCTCTTAGATAGAAGAGATTTTTAATCTAACAATTGCACTATCAGTCGCAAGTGAAACACCTATTTTTAAGATAGGAAGCT
The DNA here is from genome assembly GCF_039654945.1 of Dendrobates tinctorius. NCBI lineage: Eukaryota > Metazoa > Chordata > Amphibia > Anura > Dendrobatidae > Dendrobates > Dendrobates tinctorius. The sequence continues at coordinate 2,435,154 of NW_027361871.1, forward strand.
TCTTTGTGAGGAGATGAAAACAAGGGACTGCTGAGATTCAAACTCAGGATCTCCTGTTTACTAGACAGGCGCTTTAACCAACTAAGCCACAGCACCTGAAGATGGCATGCATTTGAAATCCAAGGAAGATTGAAGCACCAATCGAACATTCAACTGGTTAGCGCAGCAAAACAATATTGAGCTTGAGTTCCATTCCACGTAGAGCAGAAACATGGAATAAGATTTCAATCTCAGTCATAACACTTAAGAAGCCAAGTAAATTTTGAAGAGCATTCATTTAAAAGACTGACAAATTTACAGAAGGTGTATCGAGGACAAAGGCTTTGAAGTTTTGCAATTGAATGAGCCATCTTTTAGCACAGCTGAAATTTGGGACTTGTTTTGCTTCCAAGTTATGACACAGAATAGACAGACTGAAGAAATGCCATGGCAAAACCAAAAGGAGGAAAAATTATGACTAATTGATATTAAAAACCTCAGCACTGGTTCATTTCTGATAGAGTTTTCCCCAAGCTAACTTCAAACAACAGGCACTGTAGTTGACGAGATAAGGTAACTCTGACAAAAGCCAACATACAATCTTCAGTGAAAAAACACTGACTGGTAAAAACCCTCTCAACATCTTCCCACCTAAACGCACAGGTGCTATGTTGACGAGGTGGCCGAGTGGTTAAGGCGATGGACTGCTAATCCATTGTGCTCTGCATGCATGTGTTCGAATCCCATCCTCGTCGGATTAATCTGTTTCTTCTTTCGTGTTGAATGGTTTGGTTTTCATTTTTAACCCAAGCGGTGGACACTTCAAGCATGAAAGTTTACAATACGCCTGTGCTGCTATCAAACTTTGCAGAGTCAGATCTGTAAATCCACTTGTTTTAATTTGTAAAGGTTGATGCCATCCTATATTCTGTAAAGAAAATTATATCCTCTAATTCCTTTTAAAGTGTTTCAACAGCAGATAATTTTTTTTCTCAATTGCACTATATTAGGGCTGTGGGAAATTAATATTTGATGACAAACAAGAGTAAAAGTCCTCTTTTTGGGGTAAAAACCCACAAAATGAGATGAAGAATAGAAAGCACTGCTGACATTCAAAATCAAGATTTTCCATTTACTAAATAGGCTCTTTGACCAACTAAGCCAAAGGACAAACAGGTGTGATACATTAGAAAGCCTGCTTAGAGAGTTAAACAGCCCTAAAATGAGATAAAGAAGGAAGAGGACTGCTGGCATTCAAATTCAAAATTTTCTGTTTACTAAACAGGCTCTTTGACCAACTAAGACAAAGGACAAACAGGTGTGATACATTAGAAAGCCTGCTTAGAGAGTTAAGAAGCCCCAAACTGACATAAAGAAAGAATAGCACTGCTGGCATTCAAATTCAAGATTTTCTGTTTACTAAACAGGCTCTTTGACCAACTAAGACAAAGTACAAACAGGTGTGATACATTAGAAAGCCTGCATAGAGAGTTAAGAAGCCCCAAACTGACATAAAGAAAGAATAGCACTGCTGGCATTCAAATTCAAGATTTTCTGTTTACTAAACAGGCTCTTTGACCAACTAAGCCAAAGGACATAAAGGTGAGAGACATTGGATAAACGGATTAGAGATGCATAGAAAGGAGGCATTTCAAAACAAAAGCAACTGGTTTTACATTGTCATGCTTGAAGCCATCTTTCTTCCTTTATATCTCTTAGATAGAAGAGATTTTTAATCTCACAATTGCACTATCAGTCTCAAGTGAAACACCTATTTTTAAGATAGGAAGCTTCTTTGTGCGGAGATGAAAACAAGGCACTGCTGCGATTCAAACTCAGGATCTCCTGTTTATTAGACAGGCGCTTTAACCAACTAAGCCACAGCACCTGAAGATGGCATGCATTTGAAATCCAAGGAAGATTGAAGCACCAATCGAACATTCAACTGGTTAGCGCAGCAAAACAATATTGAGCTTGAGTTCCATTCCACGTAGAGCAGAAACATGGAATAAGATTTCAATCTCAGTCATAACACTTAAGAAGCCAAGTAAATTTTGAAGAGCATTCATTTAAAAGACTGACAAATTTACAGAAGCTGTATCGAGGACAAAGGCTTTGAAGTTTTGCAATTGAATGAGCCATCTTTTAGCACAGCTGAAATTTGGGACTTGTTTTGCTTCCAAGATATGACACAGAATAGACAGACTGAAGAAATGCCATGGCAAAACCGAAAGGAGGAAAAATTATGACTAATTGATATTAAAAACCTCAGCACTGGTTCATTTCTGATAGAGTTTTCCCCAAGCTAACTTCAAACAACAGGCACTGTAGTTGACGAGATAAGGTAACTCTGACAAAAGCCAACATACAATCTTCAGTGAAAAAACACTGACTGGTAAAAACCCTCTCAACATCTTCCCACCTAAACGCACAGGTGCTATGTTGACGAGGTGGCCGAGTGGTTAAGGCGATGGACTGCTAATCCATTGTGCTCTGCATGCATGTGTTCGAATCCCATCCTCGTCGGATTAATCTGTTTCTTCTTTCGTGTTGAATGGTTTGGTTTTCATTTTTAACCCAAGCGGTGGACACTTCAAGCATGAAAGTTTACAATACGCCTGTGCTGCTATCAAACTTTGCAGAGTCAGATCTGTAAATCCACTTGTTTTAATTTGTAAAGGTTGATGCCATCCTATATTCTGTAAAGAAAATTATATCCTCTAATTCCTTTTAAAGTGTTTCAACAGCAGAGAATTTTTTTTCTCAATTGCACTATATTAGGGCTGTGGGAAATTAATATTTGATGACAAACAAGAGTAAAAGTCCTCTTTTTGGGGTAAAAACCCACAAAATGAGATGAAGAATAGAAAGCACTGCTGACATTCAAAATCAAGATTTTCCATTTACTAAATAGGCTCTTTGACCAACTAAGCCAAAGGACAAACAGGTGTGATACATTAGAAAGCCTGCTTAGAGAGTTAAACAGCCCTAAAATGAGATAAAGAAGGAAGAGGACTGCTGGCATTCAAATTCAAAATTTTCTGTTTACTAAACAGGCTCTTTGACCAACTAAGACAAAGGACAAACAGGTGTGATACATTAGAAAGCCTGCTTAGAGAGTTAAGAAGCCCCAAACTGACATAAAGAAAGAATAGCACTGCTGGCATTCAAATTCAAGATTTTCTGTTTACTAAACAGGCTCTTTGACCAACTAAGACAAAGTACAAACAGGTGTGATACATTAGAAAGCCTGCATAGAGAGTTAAGAAGCCCCAAACTGACATAAAGAAAGAATAGCACTGCTGGCATTCAAATTCAAGATTTTCTGTTTACTAAACAGGCTCTTTGACCAACTAAGCCAAAGGACATAAAGGTGAGAGACATTGGATAAACGGATTAGAGATGCATAGAAAGGAGGCATTTCAAAACAAAAGCAACTGGTTTTACATTGTCATGCTTGAAGCCATCTTTCTTCCTTTATATCTCTTAGATAGAAGAGATTTTTAATCTCACAATTGCACTATCAGTCTCAAGTGAAACACCTATTTTTAAGATAGGAAGCTTCTTTGTGCGGAGATGAAAACAAGGCACTGCTGCGATTCAAACTCAGGATCTCCTGTTTATTAGACAGGCGCTTTAACCAACTAAGCCACAGCACCTGAAGATGGCATGCATTTGAAATCCAAGGAAGATTGAAGCACCAATCGAACATTCAACTGGTTAGCGCAGCAAAACAATATTGAGCTTGAGTTCCATTCCACGTAGAGCAGAAACATGGAATAAGATTTCAATCTCAGTCATAACACTTAAGAAGCCAAGTAAATTTTGAAGAGCATTCATTTAAAAGACTGACAAATTTACAGAAGCTGTATCGAGGACAAAGGCTTTGAAGTTTTGCAATTGAATGAGCCATCTTTTAGCACAGCTGAAATTTGGGACTTGTTTTGCTTCCAAGTTATGACACAGAATAGACAGACTGAAGAAATGCCATGGCAAAACCAAAAGGAGGAAAAATTATGACTAATTGATATTAAAAACCTCAGCACTGGTTCATTTCTGATAGAGTTTTCCCCAAGCTAACTTCAAACAACAGGCACTGTAGTTGACGAGATAAGGCAACTCTGACAAAAGCCAACATACAATCTTCAGTGAAAAAACACTGACTGGTAAAAACCCTCTCAACATCTTCCCACCTAAACGCACAGGTGCTATGTTGACGAGGTGGCCGAGTGGTTAAGGCGATGGACTGCTAATCCATTGTGCTCTGCATGCATGTGTTCGAATCCCATCCTCGTCGGATTAATCTGTTTCTTCTTTCGTGTTGAATGGTTTGGTTTTCATTTTTAACCCAAGCGGTGGACACTTCAAGCACGAAAGTTTACAATACGCCTGTGCTGCTATCAAACTTTGCAGAGTCAGATCTGTAAATCCACTTGTTTTAATTTGTAAAGGTTGATGCCATCCTATATTCTGTAAAGAAAATTATATCCTCTAATTCCTTTTAAAGTGTTTCAACAGCAGAGAATTTTTTTTCTCAATTGCACTATATTAGGGCTGTGGGAAATTAATATTTGATGACAAACAAGAGTAAAAGTCCTCTTTTTGGGGTAAAAACCCACAAAATGAGATGAAGAATAGAAAGCACTGCTGACATTCAAAATCAAGATTTTCCATTTACTAAATAGGCTCTTTGACCAACTAAGCCAAAGGACAAACAGGTGTGATACATTAGAAAGCCTGCTTAGAGAGTTAAACAGCCCTAAAATGAGATAAAGAAGGAAGAGGACTGCTGGCATTCAAATTCAAAATTTTCTGTTTACTAAACAGGCTCTTTGACCAACTAAGACAAAGGACAAACAGGTGTGATACATTAGAAAGCCTGCTTAGAGAGTTAAGAAGCCCCAAACTGACATAAAGAAAGAATAGCACTGCTGGCATTCAAATTCAAGATTTTCTGTTTACTAAACAGGCTCTTTGACCAACTAAGACAAAGTACAAACAGGTGTGATACATTAGAAAGCCTGCATAGAGAGTTAAGAAGCCCCAAACTGACATAAAGAAAGAATAGCACTGCTGGCATTCAAATTCAAGATTTTCTGTTTACTAAACAGGCTCTTTGACCAACTAAGCCAAAGGACATAAAGGTGAGAGACATTGGATAAACGGATTAGAGATGCATAGAAAGGAGGCATTTCAAAACAAAAGCAACTGGTTTTACATTGTCATGCTTGAAGCCATCTTTCTTCCTTTATATCTCTTAGATAGAAGAGATTTTTAATCTCACAATTGCACTATCAGTCTCAAGTGAAACACCTATTTTTAAGATAGGAAGCTTCTTTGTGCGGAGATGAAAACAAGGCACTGCTGCGATTCAAACTCAGGATCTCCTGTTTATTAGACAGGCGCTTTAACCAACTAAGCCACAGCACCTGAAGATGGCATGCATTTGAAATCCAAGGAAGATTGAAGCACCAATCGAACATTCAACTGGTTAGCGCAGCAAAACAATATTGAGCTTGAGTTCCATTCCACGTAGAGCAGAAACATGGAATAAGATTTCAATCTCAGTCATAACACTTAAGAAGCCAAGTAAATTTTGAAGAGCATTCATTTAAAAGACTGACAAATTTACAGAAGCTGTATCGAGGACAAAGGCTTTGAAGTTTTGCAATTGAATGAGCCATCTTTTAGCACAGCTGAAATTTGGGACTTGTTTTGCTTCCAAGTTATGACACAGAATAGACAGACTGAAGAAATGCCATGGCAAAACCAAAAGGAGGAAAAATTATGACTAATTGATATTAAAAACCTCAGCACTGGTTCATTTCTGATAGAGTTTTCCCCAAGCTAACTTCAAACAACAGGCACTGTAGTTGACGAGATAAGGCAACTCTGACAAAAGCCAACATACAATCTTCAGTGAAAAAACACTGACTGGTAAAAACCCTCTCAACATCTTCCCACCTAAACGCACAGGTGCTATGTAGACGAGGTGGCCGAGTGGTTAAGGCGATGGACTGCTAATCCATTGTGCTCTGCATGCATGGGTTCGAATCCCATCCTCGTCGGATTAATCTGTTTCTTCTTTCGTGTTGAATGGTTTGGTTTTCATTTTTAACCCAAGCGGTGGACACTTCAAGCATGAAAGTTTACAATACGCCTGTGCTGCTATCAAACTTTGCAGAGTCAGATCTGTAAATCCACTTGTTTTAATTTGTAAAGGTTGATGCCATCCTATATTCTGTAAAGAAAATTATATCCTCTAATTCCTTTTAAAGTGTTTCAACAGCAGAGAATTTTTTTTCTCAATTGCACTATATTAGGGCTGTGGGAAATTAATATTTGATGACAAACAAGAGTAAAAGTCCTCTTTTTGGGGTAAAAACCCACAAAATGAGATGAAGAATAGAAAGCACTGCTGACATTCAAAATCAAGATTTTCCATTTACTAAATAGGCTCTTTGACCAACTAAGCCAAAGGACAAACAGGTGTGATACATTAGAAAGCCTTCTTAGAGAGTTAAACAGCCCTAAAATGAGATAAAGAAGGAAGAGGACTGCTGGCATTCAAATTCAAAATTTTCTGTTTACTAAACAGGCTCTTTGACCAACTAAGACAAAGGACAAACAGGTGTGATACATTAGAAAGCCTGCTTAGAGAGTTAAGAAGCCCCAAACTGACATAAAGAAAGAATAGCACTGCTGGCATTCAAATTCAAGATTTTCTGTTTACTAAACAGGCTCTTTGACCAACTAAGACAAAGTACAAACAGGTGTGATACATTAGAAAGCCTGCATAGAGAGTTAAGAAGCCCCAAACTGACATAAAGAAAGAATAGCACTGCTGGCATTCAAATTCAAGATTTTCTGTTTACTAAACAGGCTCTTTGACCAACTAAGCCAAAGGACATAAAGGTGAGAGACATTGGATAAACGGATTAGAGATGCATAGAAAGGAGGCATTTCAAAACAAAAGCAACTGGTTTTACATTGTCATGCTTGAAGCCATCTTTAGTCCTTTATATCTCATAGATAGAAGAGATTTTTAATCTCACAATTGCACTATCAGTCGCAAGTGAAACACCTATTTTTAAGATAGGAAGCTTCTTTGTGAGGAGATGAAAACAAGGCACTGCTGAGATTCAAACTCAGGATCTCCTGTTTACTAGACAGGCGCTTTAACCAACTAAGCCACAGCACCTGAAGATGGCATGCATTTGAAATCCAAGGAAGATTGAAGCACCAATCGAACATTCAACTGGTTAGCGCAGCAAAACAATATTGAGCTTGAGTTCCATTCCACGTAGAGCAGAAACATGGAATAAGATTTCAATCTCAGTCATAACACTTAAGAAGCCAAGTAAATTTTGAAGAGCATTCATTTAAAAGACTGACAAATTTACAGAAGCTGTATCGAGGACAAAGGCTTTGAAGTTTTGCAATTGAATGAGCCATCTTTTAGCACAGCTGAAATTTGGGACTTGTTTTGCTTCCAAGTTATGACACAGAATAGACAGACTGAAGAAATGCCATGGCAAAACCAAAAGGAGGAAAAATTATGACTAATTGATATTAAAAACCTCAGCACTGGTTCATTTCTGATAGAGTTTTCCCCAAGCTAACTTCAAACAACAGGCACTGTAGTTGACGAGATAAGGCAACTCTGACAAAAGCCAACATACAATCTTCAGTGAAAAAACACTGACTGGTAAAAACCCTCTCAACATCTTCCCACCTAAACGCACAGGTGCTATGTAGACGAGGTGGCCGAGTGGTTAAGGCGATGGACTGCTAATCCATTGTGCTCTGCATGCATGGGTTCGAATCCCATCCTCGTCGGATTAATCTGCTTCTTCTTTCGTGTTGAATGGTTTGGTTTTCATTTTTAACCCAAGCGGTGGACACTTCAAGCATGAAAGTTTACAATATGCCTGTGCTGCTATCAAACTTTGCAGAGTCAGATCTGTAAATCCACTTGTTTTAATTTGTAAAGGTTGATGCCATCCTATATTCTGTAAAGAAAATTATATCCTCTAATTCCTTTTAAAGTGTTTCAACAGCAGAGAATTTTTTTTCTCAATTGCACTATATTAGGGCTGTGGGAAATTAATATTTGATGACAAACAAGAGTAAAAGTCCTCTTTTTGGGGTAAAAACCCACAAAATGAGATGAAGAATAGAAAGCACTGCTGACATTCAAAATCAAGATTTTCCATTTACTAAATAGGCTCTTTGACAAACTAAGCCAAAGGACAAACAGGTGTGATACATTAGAAAGCCTGCTTAGAGAGTTAAACAGCCCTAAAATGAGATAAAGAAGGAAGAGGACTGCTGGCATTCAAATTCAAAATTTTCTGTTTACTAAACAGGCTCTTTGACCAACTAAGACAAAGGACAAACAGGTGTGATACATTAGAAAGCCTGCTTAGAGAGTTAAGAAGCCCCAAACTGACATAAAGAAAGAATAGCACTGCTGGCATTCAAATTCAAGATTTTCTGTTTACTAAACAGGCTCTTTGACCAACTAAGACAAAGTACAAACAGGTGTGATACATTAGAAAGCCTGCATAGAGAGTTAAGAAGCCCCAAACTGACATAAAGAAAGAATAGCACTGCTGGCATTCAAATTCAAGATTTTCTGTTTACTAAACAGGCTCTTTGACCAACTAAGCCAAAGGACATAAAGGTGAGAGACATTGGATAAACGGATTAGAGATGCATAGAAAGGAGGCATTTCAAAACAAAAGCAACTGGTTTTACATTGTCATGCTTGAAGCCATCTTTCTTCCTTTATATCTCATAGATAGAAGAGATTTTTAATCTCACAATTGCACTATCAGTCGCAAGTGAAACACCTATTTTTAAGATAGGAAGCTTCTTTGTGAGGAGATGAAAACAAGGCACTGCTGAGATTCAAACTCAGGATCTCCTGTTTACTAGACAGGCGCTTTAACCAACTAAGCCACAGCACCTGAAGATGGCATGCATTTGAAATCCAAGGAAGATTGAAGCACCAATCGAACATTCAACTGGTTAGCGCAGCAAAACAATATTGAGCTTGAGTTCCATTCCACGTAGAGCAGAAACATGGAATAAGATTTCAATCTCAGTCATAACACTTAAGAAGCCAAGTAAATTTTGAAGAGCATTCATTTAAAAGACTGACAAATTTACAGAAGCTGTATCGAGGACAAAGGCTTTGAAGTTTTGCAATTGAATGAGCCATCTTTTAGCACAGCTGAAATTTGGGACTTGTTTTGCTTCCAAGTTATGACACAGAATAGACAGACTGAAGAAATGCCATGGCAAAACCAAAAGGAGGAAAAATTATGACTAATTGATATTAAAAACCTCAGCACTGGTTCATTTCTGATAGAGTTTTCCCCAAGCTAACTTCAAACAACAGGCACTGTAGTTGACGAGATAAGGCAACTCTGACAAAAGCCAACATACAATCTTCAGTGAAAAAACACTGACTGGTAAAAACCCTCTCAACATCTTCCCACCTAAACGCACAGGTGCTATGTAGATGAGGTGGCCGAGTGGTTAAGGCGATGGACTGCTAATCCATTGTGCTCTGCATGCATGGGTTCGAATCCCATCCTCATCGGATTAATCTGTTTCTTCTTTCGTGTTGAATGGTTTGGTTTTCATTTTTAACCCAAGCGGTGGACACTTCAAGCATGAAAGTTTACAATACGCCTGTGCTGCTATCAAACTTTGCAGAGTCAGATCTGTAAATCCACTTGTTTTAATTTGTAAAGGTTGATGCCATCCTATATTCTGTAAAGAAAATTATATCCTCTAATTCCTTTTAAAGTGTTTCAACAGCAGAGATTTTTTTTTCTCAATTGCACTATATTAGGGCTGTGGGAAATTAATATTTGATGACAAACAAGAGTAAAAGTCCTCTTTTTGGGGTAAAAACCCACAAAATGAGATGAAGAATAGAAAGCACTGCTGACATTCAAGATCAAGATTTTCCATTTACTAAATAGGCTCTTTGACAAACTAAGCCAAAGGACAAACAGGTGTGATACATTAGAAAGCCTGCTTAGAGAGTTAAACAGCCCTAAAATGAGATAAAGAAGGAAGAGGACTGCTGGCATTCAAATTCAAAATTTTCTGTTTACTAAACAGGCTCTTTGACCAACTAAGACAAAGGACAAACAGGTGTGATACATTAGAAAGCCTGCTTAGAGAGTTAAGAAGCCCCAAACTGACATAAAGAAAGAATAGCACTGCTGGCATTCAAATTCAAGATTTTCTGTTTACTAAACAGGCTCTTTGACCAACTAAGACAAAGTACAAACAGGTGTGATACATTAGAAAGCCTGCATAGAGAGTTAAGAAGCCCCAAACTGACATAAAGAAAGAATAGCACTGCTGGCATTCAAATTCAAGATTTTCTGTTTACTAAACAGGCTCTTTGACCAACTAAGCCAAAGGACATAAAGGTGAGAGACATTGGATAAACGGATTAGAGATGCATAGAAAGGAGGCATTTCAAAACAAAAGCAACTGGTTTTACATTGTCATGCTTGAAGCCATCTTTCTTCCTTTATATCTCATAGATAGAAGAGATTTTTAATCTCACAATTGCACTATCAGTCGCAAGTGAAACACCTATTTTTAAGATAGGAAGCTTCTTTGTGAGGAGATGAAAACAAGGCACTGCTGAGATTCAAACTCAGGATCTCCTGTTTACTAGACAGGCGCTTTAACCAACTAAGCCACAGCACCTGAAGATGGCATGCATTTGAAATCCAAGGAAGATTGAAGCACCAATCGAACATTCAACTGGTTAGCGCAGCAAAACAATATTGAGCTTGAGTTCCATTCCACGTAGAGCAGAAACATGGAATAAGATTTCAATCTCAGTCATAACACTTAAGAAGCCAAGTAAATTTTGAAGAGCATTCATTTAAAAGACTGACAAATTTACAGAAGCTGTATCAAGGACAAAGGCTTTGAAGTTTTGCAATTGAATGAGCCATCTTTTAGCACAGCTGAAATTTGGGACTTGTTTTGCTTCCAAGTTATGACACAGAATAGACAGACTGAAGAAATGCCATGGCAAAACCAAAAGGAGGAAAAATTATGACTAATTGATATTAAAAACCTCAGCACTGGTTCATTTCTGATAGAGTTTTCCCCAAGCTAACTTCAAACAACAGGCACTGTAGTTGACGAGATAAGGCAACTCTGACAAAAGCCAACATACAATCTTCAGTGAAAAAACACTGACTGGTAAAAACCCTCTCAACATCTTCCCACCTAAACGCACAGGTGCTATGTAGATGAGGTGGCCGAGTGGTTAAGGCGATGGACTGCTAATCCATTGTGCTCTGCATGCATGGGTTCGAATCCCATCCTCATCGGATTAATCTGTTTCTTCTTTCGTGTTGAATGGTTTGGTTTTCATTTTTAACCCAAGCGGTGGACACTTCAAGCATGAAAGTTTACAATACGCCTGTGCTGCTATCAAACTTTGCAGAGTCAGATCTGTAAATCCACTTGTTTTAATTTGTAAAGGTTGATGCCATCCTATATTCTGTAAAGAAAATTATATCCTCTAATTCCTTTTAAAGTGTTTCAACAGCAGAGATTTTTTTTTCTCAATTGCACTATATTAGGGCTGTGGGAAATTAATATTTGATGACAAACAAGAGTAAAAGTCCTCTTTTTGGGGTAAAAACCCACAAAATGAGATGAAGAATAGAAAGCACTGCTGACATTCAAAATCAAGATTTTCCATTTACTAAATAGGCTCTTTGACAAACTAAGCCAAAGGACAAACAGGTGTGATACATTAGAAAGCCTGCTTAGAGAGTTAAACAGCCCTAAAATGAGATAAAGAAGGAAGAGGACTGCTGGCATTCAAATTCAAAATTTTCTGTTTACTAAACAGGCTCTTTGACCAACTAAGACAAAGGACAAACAGGTGTGATACATTAGAAAGCCTGCTTAGAGAGTTAAGAAGCCCCAAACTGACATAAAGAAAGAATAGCACTGCTGGCATTCAAATTCAAGATTTTCTGTTTACTAAACAGGCTCTTTGACCAACTAAGACAAAGTACAAACAGGTGTGATACATTAGAAAGCCTGCATAGAGAGTTAAGAAGCCCCAAACTGACATAAAGAAAGAATAGCACTGCTGGCATTCAAATTCAAGATTTTCTGTTTACTAAACAGGCTCTTTGACCAACTAAGCCAAAGGACATAAAGGTGAGAGACATTGGATAAACGGATTAGAGATGCATAGAAAGGAGGCATTTCAAAACAAAAGCAACTGGTTTTACATTGTCATGCTTGAAGCCATCTTTCTTCCTTTATATCTCATAGATAGAAGAGATTTTTAATCTCACAATTGCACTATCAGTCGCAAGTGAAACACCTATTTTTAAGATAGGAAGCATCTTTGTGAGGAGATGAAAACAAGGCACTGCTGAGATTCAAACTCAGGATCTCCTGTTTACTAGACAGGCGCTTTAACCAACTAAGCCACAGCACCTGAAGATGGCATGCATTTGAAATCCAAGGAAGATTGAAGCACCAATCGAACATTCAACTGGTTAGCGCAGCAAAACAATATTGAGCTTGAGTTCCATTCCACGTAGAGCAGAAACATGGAATAAGATTTCAATCTCAGTCATAACACTTAAGAAGCCAAGTAAATTTTGAAGAGCATTCATTTAAAAGACTGACAAATTTACAGAAGCTGTATCGAGGACAAAGGCTTTGAAGTTTTGCAATTGAATGAGCCATCTTTTAGCACAGCTGAAATTTGGGACTTGTTTTGCTTCCAAGTTATGACACAGAATAGACAGACTGAAGAAATGCCATGGCAAAACCAAAAGGAGGAAAAATTATGACTAATTGATATTAAAAACCTCAGCACTGGTTCATTTCTGATAGAGTTTTCCCCAAGCTAACTTCAAACAACAGGCACTGTAGTTGACGAGATAAGGCAACTCTGACAAAAGCCAACATACAATCTTCAGTGAAAAAACACTGACTGGTAAAAACCCTCTCAACATCTTCCCACCTAAACGCACAGGTGCTATGTAGACGAGGTGGCCGAGTGGTTAAGGGGATGGACTGCTAATCCATTGTGCTCTGCATGCATGGGTTCGAATCCCATCCTCGTCGGATTAATCTGCTTCTTCTTTCGTGTTGAATGGTTTGGTTTTCATTTTTAACCCAAGCGGTGGACACTTCAAGCATGAAAGTTTACAATACGCCTGTGCTGCTATCAAACTTTGCAGAGTCAGATCTGTAAATCCACTTGTTTTAATTTGTAAAGGTTGATGCCATCCTATATTCTGTAAAGAAAATTATATCCTCTAATTCCTTTTAAAGTGTTTCAACAGCAGAGAATTTTTTTTCTCAATTGCACTATATTAGGGCTGTGGGAAATTAATATTTGATGACAAACAAGAGTAAAAGTCCTCTTTTTGGGGTAAAAACCCACAAAATGAGATGAAGAATAGAAAGCACTGCTGACATTCAAAATCAAGATTTTCCATTTACTAAATAGGCTCTTTGACAAACTAAGCCAAAGGACAAACAGGTGTGATACATTAGAAAGCCTGCTTAGAGAGTTAAACAGCCCTAAAATGAGATAAAGAAGGAAGAGGACTGCTGGCATTCAAATTCAAAATTTTCTGTTTACTAAACAGGCTCTTTGACCAACTAAGACAAAGGACAAACAGGTGTGATACATTAGAAAGCCTGCTTAGAGAGTTAAGAAGCCCCAAACTGACATAAAGAAAGAATAGCACTGCTGGCATTCAAATTCAAGATTTTCTGTTTACTAAACAGGCTCTTTGACCAACTAAGACAAAGTACAAACAGGTGTGATACATTAGAAAGCCTGCATAGAGAGTTAAGAAGCCCCAAACTGACATAAAGAAAGAATAGCACTGCTGGCATTCAAATTCAAGATTTTCTGTTTACTAAACAGGCTCTTTGACCAACTAAGCCAAAGGACATAAAGGTGAGAGACATTGGATAAACGGATTAGAGATGCATAGAAAGGAGGCATTTCAAAACAAAAGCAACTGGTTTTACATTGTCATGCTTGAAGCCATCTTTCTTCCTTTATATCTCATAGATAGAAGAGATTTTTAATCTCACAATTGCACTATCAGTCGCAAGTGAAACACCTATTTTTAAGATAGGAAGCTTCTTTGTGAGGAGATGAAAACAAGGCACTGCTGAGATTCAAACTCAGGATCTCCTGTTTACTAGACAGGCGCTTTAACCAACTAAGCCACAGGACCTGAAGATGGCATGCATTTGAAATCCAAGGAAGATTGAAGCACCAATCGAACATTCAACTGGTTAGCGCAGCAAAACAATATTGAGCTTGAGTTCCATTCCACGTAGAGCAGAAACATGGAATAAGATTTCAATCTCAGTCATAACACTTAAGAAGCCAAGTAAATTTTGAAGAGCATTCATTTAAAAGACTGACAAATTTACAGAAGCTGTATCGAGGACAAAGGCTTTGAAGTTTTGCAATTGAATGAGCCATCTTTTAGCACAGCTGAAATTTGGGACTTGTTTTGCTTCCAAGTTATGACACAGAATAGACAGACTGAAGAAATGCCATGGCAAAACCAAAAGGAGGAAAAATTATGACTAATTGATATTAAAAACCTCAGCACTGGTTCATTTCTGATAGAGTTTTCCCCAAGCTAACTTCAAACAACAGGCACTGTAGTTGACGAGATAAGGCAACTCTGACAAAAGCCAACATACAATCTTCAGTGAAAAAACACTGACTGGTAAAAACCCTCTCAACATCTTCCCACCTAAACGCACAGGTGCTATGTAGACGAGGTGGCCGAGTGGTTAAGGCGATGGACTGCTAATCCATTGTGCTCTGCATGCATGGGTTCGAATCCCATCCTCATCGGATTAATCTGTTTCTTCTTTCGTGTTGAATGGTTTGGTTTTCATTTTTAACCCAAGCGGTGGACACTTCAAGCATGAAAGTTTACAATACGCCTGTGCTGCTATCAAACTTTGCAGAGTCAGATCTGTAAATCCACTGGTTTTAATTTGTAAAGGTTGATGCCATCCTATATTCTGTAAAGAAAATTATATCCTCTAATTCCTTTTAAAGTGTTTCAACAGCAGAGATTTTTTTTTCTCAATTGCACTATATTAGGGCTGTGGGAAATAAATATTTGATGACAAACAAGAGTAAAAGTCCTCTTTTTGGGGTAAAAACCCACAAAATGAGATGAAGAATAGAAAGCACTGCTGACATTCAAAATCAAGATTTTCCATTTACTAAATAGGCTCTTTGACAAACTAAGCCAAAGGACAAACAGGTGTGATACATTAGAAAGCCTGCTTAGAGAGTTAAACAGCCCTAAAATGAGATAAAGAAGGAAGAGGACTGCTGGCATTCAAATTCAAAATTTTCTGTTTACTAAACAGGCTCTTTGACCAACTAAGACAAAGGACAAACAGGTGTGATACATTAGAAAGCCTGCTTAGAGAGTTAAGAAGCCCCAAACTGACATAAAGAAAGAATAGCACTGCTGGCATTCAAATTCAAGATTTTCTGTTTACTAAACAGGCTCTTTGACCAACTAAGACAAAGGACAAACAGGTGTGATACATTAGAAAGCCTGCATAGAGAGTTAAGAAGCCCCAAACTGACATAAAGAAAGAATAGCACTGCTGGCATTCAAATTCAAGATTTTCTGTTTACTAAACAGGCTCTTTGACCAACTAAGCCAAAGGACATAAAGGTGAGAGACATTGGATAAACGGATTAGAGATGCATAGAAAGGAGGCATTTCAAAACAAAAGCAACTGGTTTTACATTGTCATGCTTGAAGCCATCTTTCTTCCTTTATATCTCATAGATAGAAGAGATTTTTAATCTCACAATTGCACTATCAGTCGCAAGTGAAACACCTATTTTTAAGATAGGAAGCTTCTTTGTGAGGAGATGAAAAAAAGGCACTGCTGAGATTCAAACTCAGGATCTCCTGTTTACTAGACAGGCGCTTTAACCAACTAAGCCACAGCACCTGAAGATGGCATGCATTTGAAATCCAAGGAAGATTGAAGCACCAATCGAACATTCAACTGGTTAGCGCAGCAAAACAATATTGAGCTTGAGTTCCATTCCACGTAGAGCAGAAACATGGAATAAGATTTCAATCTCAGTCATAACACTTAAGAAGCCAAGTAAATTTTGAAGAGCATTCATTTAAAAGACTGACAAATTTACAGAAGCTGTATCGAGGACAAAGGCTTTGAAGTTTTGCAATTGAATGAGCCATCTTTTAGCACAGCTGAAATTTGGGACTTGTTTTGCTTCCAAGTTATGACACAGAATAGACAGACTGAAGAAATGCCATGGCAAAACCAAAAGGAGGAAAAATTATGACTAATTGATATTAAAAACCTCAGCACTGGTTCATTTCTGATAGAGTTTTCCCCAAGCTAACTTCAAACAACAGGCACTGTAGTTGACGAGATAAGGCAACTCTGACAAAAGCCAACATACAATCTTCAGTGAAAAAACACTGACTGGTAAAAACCCTCTCAACATCTTCCCACCTAAACGCACAGGTGCTATGTAGACGAGGTGGCCGAGTGGTTAAGGCGATGGACTGCTAATCCATTGTGCTCTGCATGCATGGGTTCGAATCCCATCCTCATCGGATTAATCTGTTTCTTCTTTCGTGTTGAATGGTTTGGTTTTCATTTTTAACCCAAGCGGTGGACACTTCAAGCATGAAAGTTTACAATACGCCTGTGCTGCTATCAAACTTTGCAGAGTCAGATCTGTAAATCCACTTGTTTTAATTTGTAAAGGTTGATGCCATCCTATATTCTGTAAAGAAAATTATATCCTCTAATTCCTTTTAAAGTGTTTCAACAGCAGAGAATTTTTTTTCTCAATTGCACTATATTAGGGCTGTGGGAAATTAATATTTGATGACAAACAAGAGTAAAAGTCCTCTTTTTGGGGTAAAAACCCACAAAATGAGATGAAGAATAGAAAGCACTGCTGACATTCAAAATCAAGATTTTCCATTTACTAAATAGTCTCTTTGACAAACTAAGCCAAAGGACAAACAGGTGTGATACATTAGAAAGCCTGCTTAGAGAGTTAAACAGCCCTAAAATGAGATAAAGAAGGAAGAGGACTGCTGGCATTCAAATTCAAAATTTTCTGTTTACTAAACAGGCTCTTTGACCAACTAAGACAAAGGACAAACAGGTGTGATACATTAGAAAGCCTGCTTAGAGAGTTAAGAAGCCCCAAACTGACATAAAGAAAGAATAGCACTGCTGGCATTCAAATTCAAGATTTTCTGTTTACTAAACAGGCTCTTTGACCAACTAAGACAAAGTACAAACAGGTGTGATACATTAGAAAGCCTGCATAGAGAGTTAAGAAGCCCCAAACTGACATAAAGAAAGAATAGCACTGCTGGCATTCAAATTCAAGATTTTCTGTTTACTAAACAGGCTCTTTGACCAACTAAGCCAAAGGACATAAAGGTGAGAGACATTGGATAAACGGATTAGAGATGCATAGAAAGGAGGCATTTCAAAACAAAAGCAACTGGTTTTACATTGTCATGCTTGAAGCCATCTTTCTTCCTTTATATCTCATAGATAGAAGAGATTTTTAATCTCACAATTGCACTATCAGTCGCAAGTGAAACACCTATTTTTAAGATAGGAAGCTTCTTTGTGAGGAGATGAAAACAAGGCACTGCTGAGATTCAAACTCAGGATCTCCTGTTTACTAGACAGGCGCTTTAACCAACTAAGCCACAGCACCTGAAGATGGCATGCATTTGAAATCCAAGGAAGATTGAAGCACCAATCGAACATTCAACTGGTTAGCGCAGCAAAACAATATTGAGCTTGAGTTCCATTCCACGTAGAGCAGAAACATGGAATAAGATTTCAATCTCAGTCATAACACTTAAGAAGCCAAGTAAATTTTGAAGAGCATTCATTTAAAAGACTGACAAATTTACAGAAGCTGTATCGAGGACAAAGGCTTTGAAGTTTTGCAATTGAATGAGCCATCTTTTAGCACAGCTGAAATTTGGGACTTGTTTTGCTTCCAAGTTATGACACAGAATAGACAGACTGAAGAAATGCCATGGCAAAACCAAAAGGAGGAAAAATTATGACTAATTGATATTAAAAACCTCAGCACTGGTTCATTTCTGATAGAGTTTTCCCCAAGCTAACTTCAAACAACAGGCACTGTAGTTGACGAGATAAGGCAACTCTGACAAAAGCCAACATACAATCTTCAGTGAAAAAACACTGACTGGTAAAAACCCTCTCAACATCTTCCCACCTAAACTCACAGGTGCTATGTAGACGAGGTGGCCGAGTGGTTAAGGCGATGGACTGCTAATCCATTGTGCTCTGCATGCATGGGTTCGAATCCCATCCTCGTCGGATTAATCTGCTTCTTCTTTCGTGTTGAATGGTTTGGTTTTCATTTTTAACCCAAGCGGTGGACACTTCAAGCATGAAAGTTTACAATACGCCTGTGCTGCTATCAAACTTTGCAGAGTCAGATCTGTAAATCCACTTGTTTTAATTTGTAAAGCTTGATGCCATCCTATATTCTGTAAAGAAAATTATATCCTCTAATTCCTTTTAAAGTGTTTCAACAGCAGAGAATTTTTTTTCTCAATTGCACTATATTAGGGCTGTGGGAAATTAATATTTGATGACAAACAAGAGTAAAAGTCCTCTTTTTGGGGTAAAAACCCACAAAATGAGATGAAGAATAGAAAGCACTGCTGACATTCAAAATCAAGATTTTCCATTTACTAAATAGGCTCTTTGACCAACTAAGCCAAAGGACAAACAGGTGTGATACATTAGAAAGCCTGCTTAGAGAGTTAAACAGCCCTAAACTGAGATAAAGAAGGAAGAGGACTGCTGGCATTCAAATTCAAGATTTTCTGTTTACTAAATAGGCTCTTTGACCAACTAAGCCAAAGGACAAACAGGTGTGATACATTAGAAAG
Source organism: Dendrobates tinctorius (assembly GCF_039654945.1). Taxonomy (NCBI): domain Eukaryota; kingdom Metazoa; phylum Chordata; class Amphibia; order Anura; family Dendrobatidae; genus Dendrobates; species Dendrobates tinctorius. The sequence continues at coordinate 2,454,179 of NW_027361871.1, forward strand.
CCTGCTTAGAGAGTTAAACAGCCCTAAAATGAGATAAAGAAGGAAAAGGACTGCTGGCATTCAAATTCAAAATTTTCTGTTTACTAAACAGGCTCTTTGACCAACTAAGACAAAGGACAAACAGGTGTGATACATTAGAAAGCCTGCTTAGAGAGTTAAGAAGCCCCAAACTGACATAAAGAAAGAATAGCACTGCTGGCATTCAAATTCAAGATTTTCTGTTTACTAAACAGGCTCTTTGACCAACTAAGACAAAGTACAATCAGGTGTGATACATTAGAAAGCCTGCATAGAGAGTTAAGAAGCCCCAAACTGACATAAAGAAAGAATAGCACTGCTGGCATTCAAATTCAAGATTTTCTGTTTACTAAACAGGCTCTTTGACCAACTAAGACAAAGGACAAACAGGTGTGATACATTAGAAAGCCTGCTTAGAGAGTTAAGAAGCCCCAAACTGACATAAAGAAAGAATAGCACTGCTGGCATTCAAATTCAAGATTTTCTGTTTACTAAACAGGCTCTTTGACCAACTAAGCCAAAGGACATAAAGGTGAGAGACATTGGATAAACGGATTAGAGATGCATAGAAAGGAGGCATTTCAAAACAAAAGCAACTGGTTTTACATTGTCATGCTTGAAGCCATCTTTCTTCCTTTATATCTCATAGATAGAAGAGATTTTTAATCTCACAATTGCACTATCTGTCGCAAGTGAAACACCTATTTTTAAGATAGGAAGCTTCTTTGTGAGGAGATGAAAACAAGGCACTGCTGAGATTCAAACTCAGGATCTCCTGTTTACTAGACAGGCGCTTTAACCAACTAAGCCACAGAACCTGAAGATGGCATGCATTTGAAATCCAAGGAAGATTGAAGCACCAATCGAACATTCAACTGGTTAGCGCAGCAAAACAATATTGAGCTTGAGTTCCATTCCACGTAGAGCAGAAACATGGAATAAGATTTCAATCTCAGTCATAACACTTAAGAAGCCAAGTAAATTTTGAAGAGCATTCATTTAAAAGACTGACAAATTTACAGAAGCTGTATCGAGGACAAAGGCTTTGAAGTTTTGCAATTGAATGAGCCATCTTTTAGCACAGCTGAAATTTGGGACTTGTTTTGCTTCCAAGTTATGACACAGAATAGACAGATTGAAGAAATGCCATGGCAAAACCAAAAGGAGGAAAAATTATGACTAATTGATATTAAAAACCTCAGCACTGGTTCATTTCTGATAGAGTTTTCCCCAAGCTAACTTCAAACAACAGGCACTGTAGTTGACGAGATAATGCAACTCTGACAAAAGCCAACATACAATCTTCAGTGAAAAAACACTGACTGGTAAAAACCCTCTCAACATCTTCCCACCTAAACGCACAGGTGCTATGTAGATGAGGTGGCCGAGTGGTTAAGGCGATGGACTGCTAATCCATTGTGCTCTGAATGCATGGGTTCGAATCCCAGCCTCGTCGGATTAATCTGCTTCTTCTTTCGTGTTGAATGGTTTGGTTTTCATTTTTAACCCAAGCGGTGGACACTTCAAGCATGAAAGTTTACAATACGCCTGTGCTGCTATCAAACTTTGCAGAGTCAGATCTGTAAATCCACTTGTTTTAATTTGTAAAGCTTGATGCCATCCTATATTCTGTAAAGAAAATTATATCCTCTAATTCCTTTTAAAGTGTTTCAACAGCAGAGAATTTTTTTTCTCAATTGCACTATATTAGGGCTGTGGGAAATTAATATTTGATGACAAACAAGAGTAAAAGTCCTCTTTTTGGGGTAAAAACCCACAAAATGAGATGAAGAATAGAAAGCACTGCTGACATTCAAAATCAAGATTTTCCATTTACTAAATAGGCTCTTTGACAAACTAAGCCAAAGGAAAAACAGGTGTGATACATTAGAAAGCCTGCTTAGAGAGTTAAACAGCCCTAAAATGAGATAAAGAAGGAAGAGGACTGCTGGCATTCAAATTCAAAATTTTCTGTTTACTAAACAGGCTCTTTGACCAACTAAGACAAAGGACAAACAGGTGTGATACATTAGAAAGCCTGCTTAGAGAGTTAAGAAGCCCCAAACTGACATAAAGAAAGAATAGCACTGCTGGCATTCAAATTCAAGATTTTCTGTTTACTAAACAGGCTCTTTGACCAACTAAGACAAAGTACAAACAGGTGTGATACATTAGAAAGCCTGCATAGAGAGTTAAGAAGCCCCAAACTGACATAAAGAAAGAATAGCACTGCTGGCATTCAAATTCAAGATTTTCTGTTTACTAAACAGGCTCTTTGACCAACTAAGCCAAAGGACATAAAGGTGAGAGACATTGGATAAACGGATTAGAGATGCATAGAAAGGAGGCATTTCAAAACAAAAGCAACTGGTTTTACATTGTCATGCTTGAAGCCATCTTTCTTCCTTTATATCTCATAGATAGAAGAGATTTTTAATCTCACAATTGCACTATCAGTCGCAAGTGAAACACCTATTTTTAAGATAGGAAGCTTCTTTGTGAGGAGATGAAAACAAGGCACTGCTGAGATTCAAACTCAGGATCTCCTGTTTACTAGACAGGCGCTTTAACCAACTAAGCCACAGAACCTGAAGATGGCATGCATTTGAAATCCAAGGAAGATTGAAGCACCAATCGAACATTCAACTGGTTAGCGCAGCAAAACAATATTGAGCTTGAGTTCCATTCCACGTAGAGCAGAAACATGGAATAAGATTTCAATCTCAGTCATAACACTTAAGAAGCCAAGTAAATTTTGAAGAGCATTCATTTAAAAGACTGACAAATTTACAGAAGCTGTATCGAGGACAAAGGCTTTGAAGTTTTGCAATTGAATGAGCCATCTTTTAGCACAGCTGAAATTTGGGACTTGTTTTGCTTCCAAGTTATGACACAGAATAGACAGATTGAAGAAATGCCATGGCAAAACCAAAAGGAGGAAAAATTATGACTAATTGATATTAAAAACCTCAGCACTGGTTCATTTCTGATAGAGTTTTCCCCAAGCTAACTTCAAACAACAGGCACTGTAGTTGACGAGATAAGGCAACTCTGACAAAAGCCAACATACAATCTTCAGTGAAAAAACACTGACTGGTAAAAACCCTCTCAACATCTTCCCACCTAAACGCACAGGTGCTATGTAGACGAGGTGGCCGAGTGGTTAAGGCGATGGACTGCTAATCCATTGTGCTCTGAATGCATGGGTTCGAATCCCAGCCTCGTCGGATTAATCTGCTTCTTCTTTCGTGTTGAATGGTTTGGTTTTCATTTTTAACCCAAGCGGTGGACACTTCAAGCATGA